>NC_090358.1:1210908-1810908 GCF_035084215.1 Heptranchias perlo
CTGAAGGCTCTGATTCTCTTGCTATGATGATCAACGTCTTCGAGTACCTCACCAAGTGCCAATTGTGCATCGGCCTAGACTGCTGAGTGTGGGCAGGTTTATCTGACTATTGAGGGTAGCAGAGCCAATCTCCATCCAGTGCCCACCCAGCATCCACGCTCCCACTGGGGTCTTAGTGCAGTGACCTAGACACACAGCCCTAAACCAGGGTACTGAGATGGCTAACAGCACTTTCCCGTTCTCTGGCTCAGACGGTGACTTTAGCTCCGAACTAGCAAAGCCCTGTTTTATAGTCCATGTGTTTGGGTTGGGTTGAGTTGAGCTACATTAATGTACAGAGTTGACGTAACCAGATCTCTGACATACCATGGTTGGTATTTGGTCATTCAGTTCCTTTATGCTGTAACCCAACTCTGCTCGCCAAGCCCACTTTCCCTCCATATTATTAGCATGTTCTTTAATGTATAACTGAGAAATTATGGAATTTATGTAGATGCTTAGATGTGGTGGGGTTATTGAGGAGTTAGGGCTGATATAGAAGTCAGTCATTTCTCAGATTATGTACTCGAATAAAATAGCAGTGTTTAATTTGAAAGGTTTAATTGGTAGCTTGTGGAATGAGGAGCGAAATGGTGAGTTACTAGTTGTGTTCTAACATTCACAGCTGCTCTTGTGAGCACTAGTGCTGTTAGTGATTGTGCACAGCTGCTGGACAATTGATACAAATGACCATTTAAGCATTTATTTCATTTTGTTATCTGCAAAGTGTACATATTTGGGTAAGTTATGATCACACAACATTGGATATTTGCATTTAGTGCATAACTGAAAATCACTGCGTATGTAGGGTCATGGGGCAGGGTACATGGTTGTGCACAATTGGCCACTACATCTAAGCAAGGTTAGGGTTGCTCCCTGACTCTAGAACCGGGTGGGGTAGCGACTTTTTTTTAATGGTCTGTAAAATCTGTTTACTTTTCCCTTCTTCGTTCTTCGTTCTTCGTTTCTTATTCAAGAGCATTACGCAGAGTTTGAAACTAACAGCAGTCTGTGAGCGTGAGTCCAGTACATGTAACAGTGATGGGTGAGAGTTACTCGAATCAGTGCCAGCTCTCTGAACCCTGTTCTTACCCACAACATGATTCCTCCAAGTTTTTCTCAAACTCTTTCCCACAAATCTGTGTTTGTTATTTGAAACTAAATTGTAATCAAGCTCTTTTATATTTGTGTTTGCAATTTTGCTACAAATCGACAAATGGGAAGCCCTCCCTCAGTGTCCATGAGTAAATCTGAGTGTGTTTACCGTGAGCTAGTGATTGAGGCAGTAAGAGTCCTGATCAGAACTCACTTGTTTTACTCTGAATATGTTTCTGGATGTGAGCAATGCAAAGTATTTGTGTGTGAACTCACAAAGCAATCCAAGGCAGCAATGATTTGTAGTAATCCTGGGGAATTTCAATATCCCACAGGTGAAGCGGGCAATTGGGGGCGACCATGAGGGAGGAGTGAAAACACGAGCAGTATCCATGGTAACGAGGTACAAGGACAGACACTGTCACGTCTTTGCGCTGAGCTTTCAGCCTGACTCCGGGTTACTAAACAACTCGACTTCATGTGATCATTGACGAGCTCAGTTTTAGATCAAGTTCAAGGCTAAGGTCACAGAATTAGTGCATGTGTGAAGCGTAAGAGCAGCAAACGGGGATTTGGATCTGTGACGAGACATTAAAACTAGAAAGAAATTGATGAGAGAGACTAGAAGTTGAAACTTCAGTTGGTGCCATCAGCAGACAAATATTTAAGTTCTTTTAAGCCCGTACTTGGCTCAATTGAGAGCACTTTTGCCCATGGGTCAGAAGATTGTGTATTTGAAGCACTGATCAGGACCTGGGGCTGAGAGTGTTCTAGCTCAGTGTTGAAGGCGATGGAATTGAAGTAACCGGTAGGCCCTTTCTGCCTGGAAGTGTTAAACTGCTGTAATGGAGGGAATGTATCAGAGTTCGAGATCAAATGGGCCACCCTGAGCTGAACTGTTATTAAAAAAAACCCTCCATACTTTAGAGAATGTTCACTGCTCTGTGTTTTACATCGAATCCCCCAATGGAGGTGTGGGAAGTTACACTCTGCAAAATATTCACTTCGAGTTTATTTTCGCCCTTTTATTAAGCTGTGATTTTACAGCTAAACATTCTTTTTAAAAAAATGTTTTGCAAAGATCAGCAAGCAGTAAGGATTTAGTGTTTACAATAGTACAAAATGCTCAGTGGAACATGTACTACAATATAAATAATTACAGCCTATTCAATTCAAAATTTATTTTGAATTTAATTGAGTTGAAATTCTGAAAAAAAAATCTTCCTGTGTATTTTTATTTAAATTGTTTGATTCGATTTGCTGGATCATTCAACTTCATTTTGAGAGCGAAATAAGTGAGTGGGAGTGGAGGCTGCTCCCTGCAGAGAGCCCTGGGTTTAGTGCGAGGAGCTTGTACAGATCAGTGAACATGACCTCAGTTCCCCGCTCAGCACACTCCACCTTCTGCAACTCTTGTGCAAACAGTCACAGTCTGACTAAAGTGTCCGTGTGTGAGTCTCCGTTCCTGTCAAAAGTGCCTCACTGTATAAACAGTGGTTTGTTCAGCACCAGGAGCTGCAGCCGGCTTTCCAGAGCTGACCCCTGATAATGGGGCTGACTCGGTGCTGATAATGGGGCTGGCCATTCCCAGGAATGTTATTCACTTTTTTCTGTGTTATAGTTTCTTGCTCTTTGTTTCCTGAGCCTGTTGCTCCGCTCTATCTGTGTCGGATATCGCAGCAATGTTGCACTGGAATATTTTCGAAGGATGAGCATTTCTCCAGACTCTATGGAGCGTAAGTTTAAACTGGTTTCTGAATGTACGCGAACTTTGCAACTCTATTGACAGCAGTAAGTCCACGGGCTACAGTGACAAATCGGAAGCACAAAGCTGAGAATTTGAGTGTTTGTTTTAACCCCAGAGAGTCTTTTACCCTGAACTATTTCCAGCAGAGCTGCTTGTTTTGTGGTTTAATGGTGGCTTTATCCACCGGCTGCAATTGGACATGGCAGTTATGGCCCATGGGGTGCAGCGGGGACAGCAATTACCCCCCTCCCTCCCGGAGTACAGGTCTCAGCACTTGCTGGGAAGGCCAAGTGATACAGGTGTGTGTTGGTGAGAGGGGAGTAGTGATACAGGTGTGTGTGTGTTGGTGAGAGGGGAGTAGTGATACAGGTGTGTGTGTTGGTGAGAGGGGAGTAGTGATACAGGTGTGTGTGTTGGTGAGAGGGGAGTAGTGATACAGGTGTGTGTGTTGGTGAGAGGGGAGTAGTGATACAGGTGTGTGTGTTGGTGAGAGGGGAGTAGTGATACAGGTGTGTGTGTTGGTGAGAGGGGAGTAGTGATACAGGTGTGTGTGTGTTGGTGAGAGGGACGTAGTGATCTGGCTGAGTTTTGGAAGGTTTTCTGTAAAATGTGATTTAAATGGAATTTATTCCTGGTGATTGTCACTTATTTGAAACAGTTTCTCAAACTTAAATCATTCACTACTTCTCATTGGCTGGATTTTCTTTGATCTATAGATTGGATTATTTTAGTTGGTAGTTTCACTAAAAAGTATTTTGTACCTTGCACTCTTTAGTACAGCTGTGGAAGTACAAACCGCCACTATTAGTACAAAAGTGCACTCTGTTTGCACGTCGGATCACGGATTCTGCTGAAGCCCCAGCCTGAGATTAAGTGAACAGCAACACAACTGTTCCAAGGTTAAGGACATAATCGTATTAAACAGGATTCTCCATTAATCTGGATAAGGAGAGAAATATCCAGAAGGTGAACCAGTGGAGAAGGTAAATGGTGAGTTAGGTTTCTGTCTTTGCCTGGCTCCTCATCTTAACTTTATTAACATTCTATCTTTGTGCATTAGTTAAGGTGGAATATTGGAGGTAAAGGTCTCGCTGAACTTGTTTCACTAAGTTGTGTTTCAGGTGGAGGTAATAAGTGGAGTGAGGCGACCAGCTTTTAAAATTCAATTTCGGAAAATATTTTGCGAGAGCCTTGTGCTCAATGGAGCCCCTCTAAATTTGTTTAATGTCATCTGGGCAGGTGTGGGATGGCGTGTCTGTCTTTTTTTAAAATCTTACATCTGCACGCACTTTCTGTCTACAAAACCGTGCTGCTTGTTGTCACATTTGGTTGTACTTTTATGTCCACTTTCTGCCATTATGAAGCACTTTGGGATGTCCTGAGGATGTGACTGGCGTTATATTAATGCAAGTTCTTTGTTTTCTATGTCAGCTTTTATAATGGAAACTGCTTGTTTAACCCTGTGAGCCTGGAATTCCGCAAACTAGCCACCAGGTTCCCATAGATTGGCCAAAATGCTTCCTGAATTTTTTTAATTTGCTACTTTGCTCAATAACTGAAATTTCTAATGTCCAAAAGGACGATTTAAACAAAATGAATTATATACTTTCACAACAACATGATTAAGTTTATCCATTGAATTGTCTTCTGTGACTGTTAATGTCGTCTTCATAATTTTTATTTGAAGGCCTTAACTGCTTCCAAAACCTGTACATGGACCTGATAAGTTTGCCATGAGGTGAGAATTTGGATTGGACGGTTTAAGTCTGCGCAGTGTACCTAATTTCCCAGAATTCATCAGTACCAGTCAGTCAGCTGTATTGATGGAATATTTTTCTTTAGTTCCTAGCAGTTTTTGCTCTGTTGTTTTTCAAAATTATTTGAAAAATTTGCTGGAGGACATATTTCAAAAGTTTTATTCAGGTGAAGTTTATGGTGAATGTGCCTTCTAAAACAAAAGCTGTGTGTGAGAGAGAAAAATGTGTGCAATCACACATCCATTGCAGCTTATGGTGTGTTCTATAATAATCTGAGGGTGTATTTCCTCATGCTAGTGTTAGTATAATTTTCAAAAAGCATTGGCCCGGAATATGCTGGAGTGGGGCATCTCACGGTGGGCCCCATTAGCTAGACTTTTTCCTTCACCCTTCAACTCACATTTTTTGGGCTAGAAGTGTGAGTTGATAACGGGCCAGGGAAATCTGGTGAATTAGAGTCAAATCAGGTCCAGAAAGAGAAATAAAGACGGGGAAAGAAAGATTGAATTGAGAGAGCGAGAGAGAGATAAAGGAAAAGTAAGAAAAATGTAAAATTTTAAAAATTTCTCACAATTTACTACCTGTAGGAATGAGACTCACTCCTTTTCTGGGCTGGAGAGGTTGATTGGCAGGAACATAATTTAAAAGGCACTTGAGCTGTTAGGTACCAGCCCGACCTTTCTGCGGCGAGGTTAATGGGTAATTAAATGCAGCAATTTCTTAACCCTCGAAGTTGAGGGCGAGCTGCTGTTTTCGCGAGGCGAATGGCAGAGCAAATCATCCAATAATTTGTGGCGGTTCGCAACTCACAGGGTATCTCTTCCTCTCCACAAATTGCTGGGCAATTTACTCATTAATATCAGCAAATACATTAAACTCGCCGTTATTTTGGCAGCAAATCCTAGCCCATTGAATTTTGAAGCCAACTAGTTACCTTACCTGCTTTGATATTTAAAAATGCAAATGTCCTAATTGTTAACAGCTGTGAGATAGTGGCTTTCCTTATTTTAACGTTGACATTTTTAGAAAAGCTTAGTTGAATTTTGAAAGCAAGTAAGGCCTCTGAGGGAAGCAGGTAGGAAGGGAGGGGCAGAGGGAGACCTCTCATCCCGTACCTGGGGGAAGCAAGGGGGGCCTCGATGGAGGGTACAAAGGAGCAAGGGAAAGGGGGAAAAGGAATTGAGTGGATAGCTCAAAAGGAAAGAGGTGGGGCTAGTGATGGGAGTAAGGGCTAGGGACTAATAGGAGTGGGGGAATGATTGGGGGAGGGGAAGAGTTACTGAGGGACACATTTCCCCATCCACCCACCGCACTTGATATGAAGCGACCGTTCCCTGCCGCAGCCGCCGCCGCCGGCCCCCGTTCCCTGCCGCAGCCGCCGCCGGCCCCCGTTCCCTGCCGCAGCCGCCGCCGGCGCCGGCCCCCGTTGCCTGCCGCAGCCGCCGCCGGCCCCCGTTGCCTGCCGCAGCCGCCGCCGGCCCCCGTTGCCTGCCGCAGCCGCCGCCGGCCCCCGTTCCCTGCCGCAGCCGCCGCCGCCGGCCCCCGTTGCCTGCCGCAGCAGCCGCCGCCGGCCCCCGTTCCCTGCCGCAGCCGCCGCCGGCCCCCATTCCCTGCCGCAGCAGCCGCCGCCGGCCCCCGTTCCCTGCCGCAGCCGCCGCCGCCGGCCCCCAGAAAGGAAAGACGAAAAAAACAAAGGAACAGGACAGAGTCAAGCAATAAATGAGCTGGGGAGAATCAGAAGTAGAAGAGAGACGGAGAGAAGTAGCAACACAAGGATAACCGAGACAAGTAAGAGAGAGACCGTATTCTCCGTTACAGGAGATCAACTAGTTTTAAATTAAAAATCTTGTGTCTGCATTTTCAGTCAGCTTTTCCACAACACATTCCTGTGTCACATTTATAATGGGTGCTGTAATTTCATCCCCCCCCCCCCCCCAAGTTTTTTTATTCGTTCATGGGATGTGGGCGTTGCTGGCGAGGCCGGCATTTATTGCCCATCCCTAATTGCCCTCGAGAAGGTGGTGGTGAGCTGCCGCCTTGAACCGCTGCAGTCCGTGTGGTGAAGGTTCTCCCACAGTGCTGTTAGGAAGGGAGTTCCAGGATTTTGACCCAGCGATGATGAAGGAACGGCGATATATTTCCAAGTCGGGATGGTGTGTGACTTGGAGGGGAACGTGCAGGTGGTGTTGTTCCCATGTGCCTGCTGCTCTTGTCCTTCTAGGTGGTAGAGGTCGCGGGTTTGGGAGGTGCTGTCGAAGAAGCCTTGGCGAGTTGCTGCAGTGCATCCTGTGGATGGTACACACTGCAGCCACAGTGCGCCGGTGGTGAAGGGATTGAATGTTTAGGGTGGTGGATGGGGTGCCAATCAAGCGGGCTGCTTTGTCCTGGATGGTGTCGAGCTTCTTGAGTGTTGTTGGAGCTGCACTCATCCAAGCAAGTGGAGAGTATTCCATCACACTCCTGACTTGTGCCTTGTAGATGGTGGAAAGGCTTTGGGGAGTCAGGAGGTGAGTCACATGCCGCAGAATACCCAGCCTCTGACCTGCTCTCGTAGCCACAGTATTTATATGGCTGGTCCAGTTAAGTTTCTGGTCAATGGTGACCCCCAGGATGTTGATGGTGGGGGATTCGGCAATGGTAATGCCGTTGAATGTCAAGGGGAAGTGGTTCGACTCTCTCTTGTTGGAGATGGTCATTGCCTGGCACTTATCTGGCACGAATGTTACTTGCCACTTATGAGCCCAAGCCTGGATGTTGTCCAGGTCTTGCTGCATGCGGGCACGGACTGCTTCATTATTTGAGGGGTTGCGAATGGAACTGAACACTGTGCAATCATCAGCGAACATCCACATTTCTGACCTTATGATGGAGGGAAGGTCATTGATGAAGCAGCTGAAGATGGTTGGGCCTAGGACACTGCCCTGAGGAACTCCTGCAGCAATGTCCTGGGGCTGAGATGATTGGCCTCCAACAACCACTATCATCTTCCTTTGTGCTAGGTATGACTCCAGCCACTGGAGAGTTTTCCCCCCGATTCCCATTGACTTCAATTTTACTAGGGCTCCTTGGTGCCACACTCGGTCAAATGCTGCCTTGATGTCAAGGGCAGTCACTCTCACCTCACCTCTGGAATTCAGCTCTTTTGTCCATGTTTGGACCAAGGCCGTAATGAGGTCTGGAGCCGAGTGGTCCTGGCGGAACCCAAACTGAGCATCGGTGAGCAGGTTATTGGTGAGTAAGTGCCGCTTGATAGCACTGTCGACGACACCTTCCATCACTCTGCTGATGATTGAGAGTAGACTGATGGGGCGGTAATTGGCCGGATTGGATTTATCCTGCTTTTTGTGGACAGGACATACCTGGGCAATTTTCCACATTGTCGGGTGGATGCCAGTGTTGTAGCTGTACTGGAACAGCTTGGCTAGAGGCGCAGCTGGTTCTGGAGCACAATTCTTCAGCACTACAGCTGGGATGTTGTCGGGGCCCATAGCCTTTGCTGTATCCAGTGCACTCAGCCGTTTCTTGATATCACGTGGAGTGAATCGAATTGGCCGAAGACTGGCTTCCGTGATGGTGGGGATATCGGGAGGAGGCTGAGATGGATCATCCACTCGGCACTTCTGGCTGAAGATGGTTGCAAACGCTTCAGCCTTGTCTTTTGCACTCACGTGCTGGACTCTGCCATCATTGAGGATGGGGATGTTTGCAGAGCCTCCTCCTCCCGTTAGTTGTTTAATTGTCCACCACCATTCACGACTGGATGTGGCAGGACTGCAGAGCTTTGATCTGATCCGTTGGTTGTGGAATCGCTTAGCTCTGTCTATAGCATGTTGCTTCCGCTGTTTAGCATGCATGTAGTCCTGAGTTGTAGCTTCACCAGGTTGGCACCTCATTTTTAGGTACGCCTGGTGCTGCTCCTGGCATGCTCTTCTACACTCCTCATTGAACCAGGGTTGATCCCCTGGCTTGTTGGTAATGGTAGAGTGAGGAATATGCCGGGCCATGAGGTTACAGATTGTGCTGGAATACAATTCTGCTGCTGCTGATGGCCCACAGCGCCTCATGGATGCCCAGTTTTGAGCTGCTAGATCTGTTCTGAATCTATCCCATTTAGCACGGTGGTAGTGCCACACAGCACGTTGGATGGTGTCCTCAGTGCGAAGACGGGACTTCGTCTCCACGAGGACTGTGCGGTGGTCACTCCTACCAATACTGTCATGGACAGATGCATTTGCGACAGGTAGATTGGTGAGGACGAGGTCAAGTAAGTTTTTCCCTCGTGTTGGTTCGCTCACCACCTGCCGCAGGCCCAGTCTAGCAGCTATGTCCTTCAGGACTCGGCCAGCTCGGTCAGTAGTGGTGCTACCGAGCCACTCTTGGTGATGGACATTGAAGTCCCCCACCCAGAGTACATTTTGTGCCCTTGCTACCCTCAGTGCTTCCTCCAAGTGGTGCTCAACATGGAGGAGGACTGATTCATCAGCTGAGGGAGGGCGGTAGGTGGTAATCAGCCTGAACTACAGAGGAGGGGGATTTGGGGTTAATGATTAACAGTTTATCAAAAATTCTGGGGCATTTTTAAAAAGGCAGATGGTATATTTTGTTTGTACTTTTGGCACCGTGCCAGGGTAGAATCTCAAAAGCATCTATCAGCACACTCCGAGCCCAGCTCGCCTCGATTTCAGGAACGCAGCCTCAACACTGCTCACCACCTGCCGCAGCCTCAACCCCAAATCCCCTCTCCCAGACTGAACTACAGAGAAATTTCGATGCTCCAACTAATGCTGCTTTTCTACTTCCCAAATTGCTATCAGTGTCACTTTTTAACTAAAATAATTTGGAATCGGTGTTATATAAAATGGCAATGGATGACTTCAAAATAGGGACAGATTATGCCTGTGCACCATGGTCCATTTTTCCTCTGGCCTTTTAACCGCTGAAGCCTACACTTAGCTTCGATGTCCCTGTGTGTAACGTCACTCGAGGTGAACTAGTATATTTAATTATTTCAATTTGTTGGGTTGCTGAGGACTTGACCTCGATGGAGCTTTGTGTCTTGGAAGCTGCTTGTTCATTTAGCCCTTGGCGAGCAGCAGTGTTGAGGCTGTGTTCCTGAAATCGAGGCGAGCTGGGCTCGGAGTGTGCTGATAGATGCTTTTGAGATTCTACCCTGGCACGGTGCTAAAAGTACAAACAAAATATACCATCTGCCTTTTTAAAAATGCCCCAGAATTTTTGATAAACTGTTAATCATTAACCCCAAATCCCTCTCCTCTGGCTGTAAAAGTTTGGGACGGTCTCGACCCAGTTCTCTGTCTTCCCACAGCACAAAACTATCTTTAACTCGTTGCAAATTAGCATGAATTTGGCTTTTAATCAGAGCACAAGAAAGGTTTTAAAAAGAAATGAAGGGAGAACATTATTCCCCCATGCAGCATTTTCAAAGATTGGTTCTACAAACAAATGAAGAACTGTCTTGGACGCGCCAGAAAAAGTCTTGCTGTTTTATTCCCCCTCACCCAAGGGTCCTGGAGAGCTGCCATATTGGCTGTCAAACTTGAAATAAAGCCATTCTGCTGACGCAAGTGGTTGGACTATCAACAGATGCTGCTCATGGTGCTGTGGGCTGACACCCTCTTGGACTTGGATGCTGATCGGGAGATGTCAGCAATGTAAATAAATTCTGTACCCCAGGTAATGCTGGGTGTCGGCCGGTACTGAGATCCAAATTGACACTGGCTCCTGATTGGTGTCTGAGAGGAATTGAAATCCACACTTGTTTCCAGACCCACACTGATCTCTGCTGGATGGACAGGTGGGCTCCAAATTCAAGAACAGGTGTCAATCTAAGGGAGGATTTAAAAAAAATTATCAGGGGGTGTGAATTGTGGAAGGAAGCTGAAGGGGTCTTGTGCGTTATCCTGAATCTTATTAACTAGAAGGGAATCGGGCCCATCGTGCACGGGCCCATCATTTACAGGTGGACATGTGTGAATACTTTAAACTGGAGTTTAAAAGTTTAGTGTCTTTATGGAA
Organism: Heptranchias perlo; assembly: GCF_035084215.1. NCBI lineage: Eukaryota > Metazoa > Chordata > Chondrichthyes > Hexanchiformes > Hexanchidae > Heptranchias > Heptranchias perlo. Next base: position 1,221,583 of record NC_090358.1, read on the forward strand.
AAAAAATATTCAGGCCTATATTGTTGATCTACAAAACATGTTTAATTTGCCTCTAAGTTTTGAGTTTGAGCCTCGTTCAGCTCTTTGAAAATATAACTGTCTGTCAGTTACCTTGTTTCTGTTTGGATGTGTTGATGCATCACGACTGGCTAAACTCCCAATTTTGTTGAGTTTTACATTAATGTCCAACCTGCTCCTCAAAGAGCTTGCAGGTCCCTGAAAGTTTCATTCTGAGTCGTCCCTGCAGGTTTACGTTAGCACCCAGGCATTTCCCACTAGGGTCTGTAGGCCCAGGGAGTCCTGAGATAGTCAGATTTCTGTCCTTGCCACATCTACAGTTTTTCTACAATTCTGTACTGTAGATTTTTCTGTATTTGTTAATTTACTGGCAGATTATTTCTGTTGCTAGACGCTAATAAAAGCACTTTGTGCAATTATAGTTCCTTTTGCACAGTGCCCCTCCCTTCCCTATCAGGGCACTACCTCACCATTTATATACCCCTCGGTCATCATCAAAAATACAAGAGTGGAGCTATCTTTTGGGGCTTTCAATCTTAAATTAAATTTTCCATAAGTAGTTGACACAGTCTTTGGGAAATTAGCAGAGGGGGAGGGTGTCTGTGTTATCGGGGGGACCCTCCCCCGGGAGGGTGTCTGTGTTATCGGGGGGACCCTCCCCCGGGAGGGTGTCTGTGTTATCGGGGGGACCCTCCCCCGGGAGGGTGTCTGTGTTATCGGGGGGACCCTCCCCCGGGAGGGTGTCTGTGTTATCGGGGGGACTCTCCCCCGGGAGGGTGTCTGTGTTATCGGGGGGACCCTCCCCCGGGAGGGTGTCTGTGTTATCGGGGGGACCCTCCCCCGGGAGGGTGTCTGTGTTATCGGGGGGACCCTCCCCCGGGAGGGTGTCTGTGTTATCGGGGGGACCCTCCCCCGGGAGGGTGTCTGTGTTATCGGGGGGACCCTCCCCCGGGAGGGTGTCTGTGTTTGCGGGGGTGTAAACTCGGATGGCAGGCTTCCTCGCTGTCTAAACCTGCTGATCCTCCCTTTCACTGGCTGCTATTGGTTAGTGGGCAGTTTTGCTGGGCCTGAGATTTGCTTGCTTTAGTGTTCTTCCTCTCTCTCGGTAGGATCACAGCATTGGGCTGCTCACAGGTGTGTGTGGGGTGAGAAGGATTAAAAATATGGAGCTGTGGGATGGGGGGAGGAGCAGGTCTGAAGTGGGTGGGAGTGTTTCTGAACTTGGAAAATTGGGGGGGGGGGTGCGGGAAAGAAGGCTGAGCCTTTTTTTATTTGTTCACGGGATGTGGGCGTCGCTGGCGAGGCCGGCATTTATTGCCCATCCCTAATTGCCCCTTGAGAAGGTGGTGGTGAGCCGCCTTCTTGAACCGCTGCAGTCCGTGTGGTGAAGGTTCTCCCACAGTGCTGTTAGGAAGGGAGTTCCAGGATTTTGACCCAGCGACGATGAAGGAACGGCGATATATCTCCAAGTCGGGATGGTGTGTGACTTGGAGGGGAACGTGCAGGTGGTGTTGTTCCCATGTGCCTGCTGCCCTTGTCCTTCTAGGTGGGAGAGGTCGCGGGTTTGGCGGGCAGGCCATAATTCATGTATAAGTGGGTGCTTGTAACAGCAGTGAGAACATGTTATGCAGGTAGCTTCCTCCGAGCCCCTAAATTAGTCTTGTTACTCCCACTTCTGAGCACCTGCAATGTTATGTGGACTAACACTGAAGTTGGTTCATTCGAGGAGTTAGCCCATAAAGAGAAAAGTTAAAGTCTATAAATCCAAAGGAAAAGGCTAATTTTCTAACTTGTTGTGGAAGCTGCATCTAGTTACTCACCTATGCCCGAGGTTTGAGAGTGAGATGGTACGTTCCTGAAACCTTGGTCACTGCCTCTGCCAATGTGAAAACGACAAATGCATAAAACGTACTGTTTATAATGAGAACATGTTTAGATTCTCAGTGACCACTGAATCTGAACTAAATATTACACAGAATAAGATTTTTCATAAGTTTTGTGTGTGTGTGAGAAATGACAAGTGTTGGTCTGATCGTGTTCTGGGCACTGATATCTCCTGTCTCTTCCACTCCCCTTGATTGACTTAATTGAAGGATGAGATTGCAGCTCAACACTGCGTGTCTTCCATAAAACCTCTTGTCCAGTTCAAGCTCACTGATGTACAACCATACTTTGTTTTCTATTTAAAAGTTTGATTTTGTCAAATAACCTGGTGCCTAGTCATCGATCAGTATCCCTTCTGATTCTACCTCTCCAATCCGATATTCTGCATTTTTATGGTGACCTGTGATATAATTTCCACCCCTTAATTGGATTACTGTGAATTATCAAATTCTTTGTTTACAGCTGAAGCCTTTGAGTGAGTAACGGATAGGAAACACATCCATCGTTACCTTGTTTCTCTGAAGCTGAAGTATAAAATAATTGCTTTTTATTTCTGTGATCATTGCAGCAAATCTTTAGGCATAGGCGCTCGGAGAATGAGGTTTAGGGGGTGTCTACTCGTGATAGTTCAGTCACTTAATTGTAATTATTGGATAATTTGAATTGCACTTTTTAAAACACAATCTCTAGTAAAGCTCCAATCCAGTTGCTTAATTCAGGTTATTGGGTAATTCCAGAAATTACTTTGAATGTGGAGGAGCAGTTTGTATTCTCAGTCCAGTCAGCTCATGGAAACACATAGCATGGAGGATGCTCCATCCTATTTTGCATCTTTAGGAGAGTTTCTGCCAATTTTCCATCTACTTCTGCTTCACAATTTTGCGTGTTCACAATTAAGGGGTGTTGCACCTTCAGTATGCAGCATGTAGCCTGTAAGTGTATGACTCTGAGATGCTTTAACGGGTTATGTTAATGGACACTTGTTTCTTTCTAGCCTCCAAATGACTAATACTGGCTTGTTATTCAGGGAACAATGAGGCTAAGAGTGTCTGGTAAATTTATACAGTGAGATTCTAGGGAGCACCTGTGACTACGCAATAAGTGAAAGGCAGGACGAGTGGTGCAGCAAACAGCATCAGTGCAGAAAAATTGATCCAGGAAGTTGCTCGTAAGTACGAATGGTAAAACAACTTCCACAGTGGATCAGTGGTAACCCTCTCACCTCCTGAGTTGGAAGGTTGTGGGTTCAAGTCCCACTCAGAGACTAGAGCACACGATCCAGGCTGACACTCCCAGAACAGTACTGAGGGAGTGCTGCACTGTCGGAGGTGCCGTCTTTTGGATGAGACATTAAACTGAATCCCCATCTGCCCTCTCAGGTGGACTAAAACAACCCATGGCCACTATTCAAAGAAGAGCAGGGGATTTATCCCTCAACCAGCATCACTAAAACAGATTATCTTGTCATTATCTCATTTGTGGGACCAAATTGGCTGAAGTGTTTGTTGCACAGGATCAGTGACTACACCTCAAAAGGAATTAATTTGCTGTGAAGCACTTTGGGACATGTTCAAGTCTTGGAATGTGACTTGAACCCATGATCTTCCGATTTGAACCAAGCTGACGCCTCTGACACTTCAGAATAGGTTCTTGTCGCTGTGTTGAGGGTGATTTTTGCTGGTTGAGGCTCACAGTGACTGTGCGCCTTCACTTGCCGAGAAGTATGATCAAAAAAATCATCAATATAGGAGTGCGACACAAGGGGTTGTGGTAACATCCATTATTAATATTCATTTCCCAGAATAGTGGCGGTGTCATCACTGAGGCAATGACCTCACACGACCTATTTCCCATCTCTCAACCAACAAAACTGCAGTATTTACTTTTACAAACAATGTTTCATGACCATCTGTGCAATTACTTTTTACCCCATTCCTGAGGTTGACATAATTTTTGTCACCTTCTGAGGTTGTGGCTTCCTTATTTGTGGAAGTAAAAATTCTAATCTCAAAGTCTCTGAACTGCGTCTTCCATGTGTCTGAATTGGCGCTCGTTGTATCTCAACTTTCCAAAGGCAGTCGGTAAGTCAGAGAGTTGTTGAAGTGAAAGTTTGTGGGACACAGAAACTGTAAATTAGATAATTTGGCTTCAAAAATCGATTGGTGATTGGAGAGCTCCTCCTCCTCCCTCGGCCCCTCAGTCAGTCTGGGGTCCTTCCATTCGAGTGGAATGTTTGCAGCTGCAGATGATGCACAGTGTGGGGGGAAAGCGGGGTGTTTGGGGAAAGGGTAGAATTCAATGACCTGCACTGAGATTTAATACTGTGCAACATAAAACGTGCAGGCCTGTACTTACAAGCAGCAAATACCACAATGATCTGTTTAATGTGAGTTAGGGAAAGATCAGAGTGCATTAACAGAAGAATAAGGCCATTCGCAGTGCATTAACTGAATAAACCCATTGTCAGTGCTTGGCAGCACTTTCAAAGGCAAACGTGTCAGATTCATAGAGTACATGTCAACATAATGGCAGTGAGGCTCTGTGTGGAACACTGTTTGAGGCTGGATTAACCGTGTTTAAAACAATACAGATTGTGGAATGGTTCAGAAGAGCAATCGAGGACATTCCAGATTTTAGGTAATTTGATTTATGAATAGTGTACGAGAGTGATGTATCATCACTGGGAGGGAGGGAATGTCCAGGCAATTAAACAATGCAGGGATCCATTAATAACAACAACAACGTGCATTTATGTAGCGCCTTTAACATAGCAAAACATCCCGAGGCGATTCACAGGAGCGATCAAACAAAATTTGACACCGAGCTACAAAAGATGATATTGGGACAGGTGGGTAAGAAAGCTGATTTTTAAAAAATGATTCTTGTACTGGATCTGCATGTCATTGAAGTTTTGAGGGGGACGGCGGGCGGGTGTTGAGGGGGACGGCGGGCGGGTGTTGAGGGGGACGGCGGGCGGGTGTTGAGGGGACAGTTTGTGGATGCCGATTGAGATGCTCGACAGGAATGTTCTGTTGGTTGGGGATTGCTGTGCGATGCGTTTGTTTTGATGCAATTATTGCATTGTTATTAACAAGAATCTGTTACACGCTCTCGTTTGTAGCTCGTTAGCCGGTGAAGAATCCGTCCTACCTGTTGGGGCAGTGAAAGAAACAAGGAAATGAATCTGAGAGATAATTGGGTGTGACATTGAGTCTGAGCCAAACATGTTTGTACGTTGCGAGTGTGACTGAACAATGTGTTTTTGAAGGGTGTGGACATGTATGATCGACATGTACTCGAAGGGTCAGTGTACTCGAAGGGTCAGTGTACTCGAAGGGTCAGTGTACTGCTACGTTCCAGTATTTTGGGAACATTATTAAATGTAGCCACATTGTGAAAAATAGAGTCCATGGGAAATGCTCGTGTTGCAGTAGCACGAGAACCCTATAAATCCAATAGGGAATTCAGGAGAAATGTCTTGAGAATGTGGAACTCACTACCACAAGGAGTAGTTGAGGCAAATCGCATTGATGCATTTAAGGGGCAGCTAGATAAACACATGAGGGAGAAAGGAATAGAAGGAAATGCTGATCAGGTGAGATGAACTAGGGAGGGAGGAGACTCGTGTGGAGCATAAACACCAGCACAGACCAGTTGGGCCGAATGGCCTGTTTCTGTGCTGTAGACTCGATGTAAAGGTCAGAGTTCATGCTTCCTGATTCTCCAAATTTCCTTGTGGTTAGAATTAAGAAATTGACTTGTTAGTGACATCATAGCACCTTGCTAGGTGAAGCTAAAGGATGCTTTACTCCTGTTGGATACAGAACATATTCTCTGCTTCAACGGTGAATGAGAGAGTCTGCTTTATCTGGTATTTAGCAGTCTCCACCGTCAGTTGGCCTGTAACATCTACCTCCTGCGTAACATGGGAGGAAGAAGAAGGTGATATGGTCCAAGATATTGAAGCACGAGCCAACACGCTGTTCCACGAGAAGCATTTATCCCTTAACCAACACAGCCAAAAACAGGCCAGGAATTAGATAAATACTTGAAGGGAAAAATTTACAGGGCTATGGGGAAAGAGCGGGGGAATGGGACTAATTGGACAGCTCTTTTAAAGTGCCGGCACAGGCGCGATGGGCCGAATGGCCTCCCCCCTGTGCTGTATCGACTATGATACTATGATCTCAAAGCTCTTTATGCGACCTAGCTATGCAAAAATTGGCAACTACATTTGTCCTCAAAACAATACTGTCTGCACTTCAAAAGTAATTCATTGGCTATAAAACATTTTGGGACAAACCTAGGACATGATCTTCTGAGCCAAACCTGTTTGTACAGTGTGAGTGTGACTGACCAATGCATGTTTGAGGGGCGGGGATGTGTACGACCCTGACTCAGAGGTGAGAGAGTTATCAGATGAGCCAAATTGACATTTAAATCAGGAGTCCGGGGGTCGTTGTTACTGAACCAACATTGACAGCGGAATAGAAAAATGGTCAGTGTGTGTCTAAGTGTGAGCCTGAAGCATTGGGTTTGATGCAGGCGGAAAGTCTTCCATTGTGGTCAAAGAAACGCTGACATTTGAATGATGCAGATTCATAATGTGCCCGACAGACCGAGGGTGCAGTGATGTGACCCCACCCCCCCCCCCCAGTCCTGTGATGATGTGACCCCCCCCCCCCGTCCTGTGGTGATGTGACCCCCCCCCCTGTCCTGTGGTGATGTGACCCCCCCCCACCCCCCCGTCCTGTGGTGATGTGACCCCACCCCCCCGTCCTGTGGTGATGTGACCCCCCCCACCCCCCCGTCCTGTGGTGATGTGACCCCCCCCCCCGTCCTGTGGTGATGTGACCCCCCCCCCCACCCCCCCGTCCTGTGGTGATGTGACCCCCCCCCACCCCCCCGTCCTGTGGTGATGTGACCCCACCCCCCCGTCCTGTGGTGATGTGACCCCCCCCCACCCCCCCGTCCTGTGGTGATGTGACCCCCCCCCACCCCCCCGTCCTGTGGTGATGTGACCCCCCCCCCGTCCTGTGGTGATGTGACCCCCCCCCACCCCCCCGTCCTGTGGTGATGTGACCCCACCCCCCCGTCCTGTGGTGATGTGACCCCCCCCCCCACCCCCCCGTCCTGTGGTGATGTGACCCCCCCCCCGCCGTCCTGTGGTGATGTGACCCCCCCCCCCCCCCCCGTCCTGTGGTGATGTGACCCCCCCCCCGGTCCTGTGGTGATGTGACCCCCCCCCCCCCCCCGTCCTGTGGTGATGTGACCCCCCCCCCGGTCCTGTGGTGATGTGACCCCCCCCCCCCACCCCCCCGTCCTGTGGTGATGTGACCCCCCCCACCGGACCTGCAGACTGGGGTTTCTGCCATTGGCACCGTGCTGTTGGTCTGCGTGTTATGTTTTTGGGTTTGTGGGGGTGTAACTGGCCATTGTACCGGGGGTGTAACTGGCCATTGTACCGGGGGTGTAACTGGCCATTGTACCGGGGGTGTAACTGGCCATTGTACCGGGGGTGTAACTGGCCATTGTACCGGGGGTGTAACTGGCCATTGTACCGGGGGTGTAACTGGCCATTGTACCGGGGGTGTAACTGGCCATTGTACCGGGGGTGTAACTGACCATTGTACCGGGGGTGTAACTGGCCATTGTACCGGGGGTGTAACTGGCCATTGTACCGGGGGTGTAACTGGCCATTGTACCGGGGGTGTAACTGGCCATTGTACCGGGGGTGTAACTGGCCATTGTACCGGGGGTGTAACTGGCCATTGTACCGGGGGTGTAACTGGCCATTGTACCGGGGGTGTAACTGACCATTGTACCGGGGGTGTAACTGGCCATTGTACCGGGGGTGTAACTGACCATTGTACCGGGGGTGTAACTGGCCATTGTACCGGGGGTGTAACTGACCATTGTACCGGGGGTGTAACTGGCCATTGTACCGGGGGTGTAACTGACCATTGTACCGGGGGTGTAACTGACCATTGTACCGGGGGTGTAACTGGCCATTGTACCGGGGGTGTAACTGGCCATTGTACCGGGGGTGTAACTGACCATTGTACCGGGGGTGTAACTGGCCATTGTACCGGGGGTGTAACTGACCCTTGTAACGGGGGTGTAACTGGCCATTGTACCGGGGGTGTAACTGGCCATTGTACCGGGGGTGTAACTGGCCATTGTACCGGGGGTGTAACTGACCATTGTACCGGGGGTGTAACTGGCCATTGTACCGGGGGTGTAACTGGCCATTGTACCGGGGGTGTAACTGGCCATTGTACCGGGGGTGTAACTGGCCATTGTACCGGGGGTGTAACTGGCCATTGTACCGGGGGTGTAACTGGCCATTGTACCGGGGGTGTAACTGGCCATTGTACCGGGGGTGTAACTGGCCATTGTACCGGGGGTGTAACTGGCCATTGTACCGGGGGTGTAACTGGCCATTGTACCGGGGGTGTAACTGGCCATTGTACCGGGGGTGTAACTGGCCATTGTACCGGGGGTGTAACTGACCATTGTACCGGGGGTGTAACTGGCCATTGTACCGGGGGTGTAACTGGCCATTGTACCGGGGGTGTAACTGGCCATTGTACCGGGGGTGTAACTGGCCATTGTACCGGGGGTGTAACTGGCCATTGTACCGGGGGTGTAACTGACCATTGTACCGGGGGTGTAACTGACCATTGTACCGGGGGTGTAACTGGCCATTGTACCGGGAGTGTAACTGGCCATTGTACCGGGGGTGTAACTGACCATTGTACCGGGGGTGTAACTGACCATTGTACCGGGGGTGTAACTGGCCATTGTACCGGGGGTGTAACTGGCCATTGTACCGGGGGTGTAACTGACCATTGTACCGGGGGTGTAACTGACCATTGTACCGGGAGTGTAACTGGCCATTGTACCGGGGGTGTAACTGACCATTGTACCGGGGGTGTAACTGGCCATTGTACCGGGGGTGTAACTGACCATTGTACCGGGGGTGTAACTGGCCATTGTACCGGGGGTGTAACTGACCATTGTACCGGGGGTGTAACTGGCCATTGTACCGGGGGTGTAACTGACCATTGTACCGGGGGTGTAACTGACCATTGTACCGGGGGTGTAACTGGCCATTGTACCGGGGGTGTAACTGGCCATTGTACCGGGGGTGTAACTGACCATTGTACCGGGGGTGTAACTGGCCATTGTACCGGGGGTGTAACTGACCCTTGTAACGGGGGTGTAACTGGCCATTGTACCGGGGGTGTAACTGGCCATTGTACCGGGGGTGTAACTGGCCATTGTACCGGGGGTGTAACTGGCCATTGTACCGGGGGTGTAACTGACCATTGTACCGGGGGTGTAACTGGCCATTGTACCGGGGGTGTAACTGGCCATTGTACCGGGGGTGTAACTGACCATTGTACCGGGGGTGTAACTGGCCATTGTACCGGGGGTGTAACTGGCCATTGTACCGGGGGTGTAACTGGCCATTGTACCGGGGGTGTAACTGGCCATTGTACCGGGGGTGTAACTGGCCATTGTACCGGGGGTGTAACTGACCATTGTACCGGGGGTGTAACTGACCATTGTACCGGGGGTGTAACTGGCCATTGTACCGGGAGTGTAACTGGCCATTGTACCGGGGGTGTAACTGACCATTGTACCGGGGGTGTAACTGACCATTGTACCGGGGGTGTAACTGGCCATTGTACCGGGGGTGTAACTGGCCATTGTACCGGGGGTGTAACTGGCCATTGTACCGGGGGTGTAACTGACCATTGTACCGGGAGTGTAACTGGCCATTGTACCGGGGGTGTAACTGGCCATTGTACCGGGGGTGTAACTGACCATTGTACCGGGGGTGTAACTGGCCATTGTACCGGGGGTGTAACTGACCATTGTACCGGGGGTGTAACTGACCATTGTACCGGGGGTGTAACTGACCATTGTACCGGGGGTGTAACTGACCATTGTACCGGGGGTGTAACTGGCCATTGTACCGGGGGTGTAACTGACCCTTGTAACGGGGGTGTAACTGACCATTGTACCGGGGGTGTAACTGACCATTGTACCGGGGGTGTAACTGACCATTGTACCGGGGGTGTAACTGACCATTGTACCGGGGGTGTAACTGACCATTGTACCGTGGGCCAGATTCACTACTCCGTTATAGCAATGATTTATTCGCTTGAGTATGGGAATGTTTCGATGTTGTATCACTGAGCATTGATGATTTATTTTGTGGTAGATCCCTCACATTTCAATTAAGCAACTTAGATCCAGACTGAGTGAGTCAGTCTGCACGTTGGAGCTGTAAACAGAACATGTGAATGTTGACGGTTAAGTTCTTTTCAATCTCGTTATTCCTTTAATATCTCATGGGATTATTAGGAATCCTAAAAAACTATAAATATAATAAAAGCTTCCAAGTAATTGAGACTGTAAATCCCATAGATCAGAGCGTTTCTTGTTCTCGTTTGGAAGATTTAAAGCCACAGAATGCAGGTGATTTCTACACTGGATTTACAATTGAACCCGAGGTTATCCATCTGACCCTGTTAGAGGTTTACGACAATCCTCATAAGTCTCGGGTGACCTGCATTTGTGACTCTGCTTTTATCGTCTCTGCTCATAATTGGTCATGCCCTAGATTTTGAACATATCGAATCATTTCAGATGGAAATGATTATCACACTCGATGCCGTGCTGATTACATGTCTGTGCTGACGTAACCCATTACTGTTAAGCTTGTTTAAGCAGGGATCAGGATTGGGTTTAAATTTTTGTTATGAATTGTTTTGTACTGAGCAGATATTAATGTGTACATTATGTACTGGACTTGAATTTTCCAGGAATTAAGTATAGATAACACTTGATAAACTATCTGTGCTGATGTCACAGTCGTTAGTCCTGCAGCTGAGTGCATGTCCGTTGTGGAATATGGCAATGTAAACAGAACTTTAAAAAAATGTGTAATTAAAACTTTTTTGAGAACCTACAGAACTTTGAGGCTTCTTTATTGCATTTTAACCTGGTAGTTCTTTAGCCCTCCCGAGTGTAGTCTAAAATTGGGTCCTGTTAGTGGGTAAGTAACGTTTACTTCACGTCTACTTGAACTGTGGAAAAACACCCAGCAGTACAACTGTGGCAATGGTTGAATGTGACAAAATATTTACCACATGAGATTATTCCTCGTGTTTTGGAGATTGCATTCTGTGATCGCAGGCTGGTTTTCCGTGAAAATGGAAAGCCGGCAGCCTTGCCCCTGATATTGACGTTGGGCTGTTTTGGTTTAGATTCCAGGATTGTAACCAATATTTTGAGGATTGTATTCTATGATTCCATCTGTTTTTTTTCCCCATGAAGAGTATGAACTGTTGGCCTTGGTTTTAGATTTTTGTCCTCCAACCTGGGGTGTCTGGTGAGGACTTTGAGCTGTACTGCACCAGGATTCAGACTTGTAACCAACAGTACAATTACTAAAAGTTGCAGCATGAGGTAATGGGTTAAGAGCATCACAAGTGTTATTGGATTACTTGTACTTTTCTGAGATTAGGAAGAGGAAAATTAGCCACAGCTCCGGCCTCTGATTGCTGTTCAGTGACCTCTGCTGGAATTGTGTGTGGAAGTTCCCCCGGGCGGGCTTTGCCCGGCGTTCCCAGTGCTGATGCCACTACCACCACATAATGGGTTTGTTGCATCATATTTTTTTTTATTCGTTCATGGGATGTGGGCGTCGCTGGCGAGGCCGGCATTTATTGCCCATCCCTAAGTGCCCTTGAGAAGGTGGTGGTGAGCCGCCTTCTTGAACCGCTGCAGTCCGTGTGGTGACGGTTCTCCCACAGTGCTGTTAGGAAGGGAGTTCCAGGATTTTGACCCAGCGACGATGAAGGAACGGCGATATATTTCCAAGTCGGGATGGTGTGTGACTTGGAGGGGAACGTGCAGGTGATGTTGTTCCCATGTGCCTGCTGCCCTTGTCCTTCTAGGTGGTAGAGGTCGCGGGTTTGGGAGGTGCTGTCGAAGAAGCCTTGGCGAGTTGCTGCAGTGCATCCTGTGGATGGTACACACTGCAGCCACGGTATGCCGGTGGTGAAGGGAGTGAATGTTTAGGGTGGTGGATGGGGTGCCAATCAAGCGGGCTGCTTTATCTTGGATGGTGTCGAGCTTCTTGAGTGTTGTTGGAGCTGCACTCATCCAAGCAAGTGGAGAGTATTCCATCACACTCCTGACTTGTGCCTTGTAGATGGTGGAAAGGCTTTGGGGAGTCAGGAGGTGAGTCACTCGCCGCAGAATACCCAGCCTCTGACCTACTCTTGTAGCCACAGTAGTTATGTGGCTGGTCCAGTTAAGTTCCTGGTCAATGGTGACCCCCAGGATGTTGATGATGGGGAATTCGGCGATGGTAATGCCGTTGAATGTCAAGGGGAGGTGGTTAGACTCTCTCTTGTTGGAGATGGTCATTGCCTGGCACTTATCTGGCGCGAATGTTACTTGCCACTTATGAGCCCAAGCCTGGATGTTGTCCAGGTCTTGCTGCATGCGGGCTCGGACTGCTTCATTATTTGAGGGGTTGCGAATGGAACTGAACACTGTGCAGTCATTAGCGAACATCCCCATTTCTGACCTTATGATGGAGGGAAGGTCATTGATGAAGCAGCTGAAGATGGTTGGGCCTAGGACACTGCCCTGAGGAACTCCTGCAGCAATGCCCTGGGGCTGAGATGATTGGCCTCCAACAACCACTATCATCTTCCTTTGTGCTAGGTATGACTCCAGCCACTGGAGAGTCTTCCCCCTGATTCCCATTGACTTCAATTTTACTAGGGCTCCTTGGTGCCACACTCGGTCAAATGCTGCCTTGGTGTCAACGGCAGTCACTCTCACCTCACCTCTGGAATTCAGCTCTTTTCTCCATGTTTGGACCAAGGCTGTAATGAGGTCTGGAGCCAAGTGGTCCTGGCGGAACCCAAACTGAGCATCGGTGAGCAGGTTATTGGTGAGTAAGTGCCGCTTGATAGCACTGTCGACGACACCTTCCATCACTTTGCTGATGATTGAGAGTAGTCTAATGGGGCGGTAATTGGCCGGATTGGATTTATCCTGCTTTTTGTGGACAGGACATACCTCGGCAATTTTCCACATTGTCGGATAGATGCCAGTGTTGTAGCTGTACTGGAACAGCTTGGCTAGAGGCGCAGCTAGTTCTGGAGCACAAGTCTTCAGCAGTACAGCTGGGATGCTGTCGGGGCCCATAGCCTTTGCTGTATCCAGTGCACTCAGCCGTTTCTTGATATCACGTGGGGTGAATCGAATTGGCTGAAGACTGGCTTCTGTGATGGTGGGGATATCGGGAGGAGGCTGAGATGGATCATCCACTTGGCACTTCTGGCTGAAGATGGTTGCAAACGCTTCAGCCTTGTCTTTTGCACTCACGTGCTGGACTCCGCCATCATTGAGGATGGGGATGTTTGCAGAGCCTCCTCCTCCCGTTAGTTGTTTAATTGTCCACCACCATTCACGACTGGATGTGGCAGGACTGCAGAGCTTTGATCTGATTCGTTGGTTGTGGAATCGCTTAGCTCTGTCTATAGCATGTTGCTTCCGCTGTTTAGCATGCATGTAGTCCTGAGTTGTAGCTTTACCAGGTTGGCACCTCATTTTTAGGTACGCCTGGTGCTGCTCCTGGCATGCTCTTCTACACTCCTCATTGAACCAGGGTTGATCCCCTGGCTTGTTGGTAATGGTAGAGTGAGGAATATGCCGGGCCATGAGGTTACAGATTGTGCTGGAATACAATTCTGCTGCTGCTGATGGCCCACAGCGCCTCATGGATGCCCAGTTTTGAGCTGCTAAATCTGTTCTGAATCTATCCCATTTAGCATGGTGGTAGTGCCACACAACACGTTGGATGGTGTCCTCAGTGCGAAGACGGGACTTCATCTCCACGAGGACTGTGCGGTGGTCACTCCTACCAATACTGTCATGGACAGATGCATTTGCGACAGGTAGATTGGTGAGGACGAGGTCAAGTAAGTTTTTCCCTCGTGTTGGTTCGCTCACCACCTGCCACAGGCCCAGTCTAGCAGCTATGTCCTTCAGGACTCGGCCAGCTCGGTCAGTAGTGGTGGTACCGAGCCACTCTTGGTGATGGTCATTGAAGTCCCCCACCCAGAGTACATTTTGTGCCCTTGCTACCCTCAGTGCTTCCTCCAAGTGGTGCTCAACATGGAGGAGGACTGATTCATCAGCTGAGGGAGGACGGTAGGTGGTCATCAGCAGGAGGTTTCCTTGCCCATGTTTGACCTGATGCCATGAGATTTCATGGGGTCCAGAGTCAATGTTGAGGACTCCCAGGACCACTCCCTCCTGACTGTATATCACTGTACCGCCACCTCTGGTCGGTCTGTCCTGCCGGTGGGACAGGACATACCCAGGGATGGTGATGGAAGAGTCTGGGACTCTTATTCAGCACATTTGCAATTTTTAAGGAAAATGGTCTACCATGCTGTTTACTCTTGTAACTGAGATATGAATGAACTTTCTTTCTGTTCTCTGTTTGCATCATTTGAAGCCGTAGAGTTTTTGTTTAGAGCAGCACTATCCGGGGTCATCTGTCCTCAGTGTATCGGGAGTATAAGCCTTTGTCTTTTGCAGACATGACATGCTTTCTAAACTCACCAAATCTTCCAGTAACTTAAAATGCTACTGCGAGGATGAGCAGAATGTTTATCTCTGATCTAGTTTAATAATGTAACCCCAGGATGATATCCCAGATTTCATTTGCACTTTCTGTACATGCTGCTCTCACCCCAGGTTCTGACTCAGGTGTCTGCTGGCTATCTCAGGAAATGGACTTGGATGCTACAACTGTCCTGAGCTGTGAAACCTTAAATACCTTTGGGATTGATCTGTGGTGTCGTTATCGAGATACGAGGCACTGGACACTGCAGCAAGGGCAGCTCTGCCCATCAACAGACAGCCCTGTGCTTACACAGCTCCATACCTCACGGGCTACTCCTCAATGTTGAGAGAACAAACGGCAGCCACGGCTTTCTCAATATTGAAGATTCAGTACGAGATTTGTAAAGTGCCAGAGATTGAGTTGTATTTGCCTTGGTGTGAAGGGTGAGATGTGTTTCACACTTTGATTCAGACTATGATTCACACTCGAACGATGTGCGACAGTCTATTAGTAGAGATCTCTTCACTGCTTGGCTTTGGTGTGTACAGGAATAAGATCAGAATTCAACTCCAGTTATACTGCCACACCCAGGTCAGTGCACACCTAACATCACTTCATGTCAGTGGCAGTATAACTGCAGTCTAACAGGTGCTTTATATATTATGTTAATGATGGGTGCTACAGATCAGTGGCATGAAATTACATTTTCCAATCTGCAAAGTTTCTGTACCAACAACAGTTAGTGTGACCCAAGCTTGTGTTTACTTAATAGTTAGATTCTGGCCTTTAAAGCGGCACGGATCCACCTTAGCAGCAGAATAATACATTATGCGTTACATGGTACAGCCCTAGTGTCCCTATAAAACAGTGCATCGTTCAACTTACTATGAACCCTGGTCCTTTAATTCCACCGTACTGTCGACTAGGATGGATGTAGAGGATTCTGCACCTGAAAGATTTTGTTTTGGTACCACCTTGCCTCACACAAATGTTTTCAAAGTGTTTCAAATACAAAGAATTGCTTTGCAGTGCGATGACTGTTGTGTACACAGACGTGGCAGCAGTTTGACCAAAGCAAGATTCCACAAACAGCAAGGAAATGAATGAGCAGTTGAAGGAAAAATGTCGGCCAGGTCACTGAGCTTCCTACCTTCCTCGAGAAGTGTCATTGGATCTTTCTCTGCTTTCATGTTGTATGAAACCCTTGGTAATGGTACCAGCTCTGGTGCAGCCCAAAAGTGATCTTGCCAATCCTGGTGAATGCCGCTAAGTTATGTATTTCAACAGCTTGTCTCTTCCAGCCTGTATATGCAGCTCACATTATTCACTGGTCCCAATAATAGAGAGCCATGCACTGTGTCTGCCCTGGTTACTCAGTTGGCTGTTTTTAGCTGTTTTACTACCTTTTTAAGACCCGATGCCAGTGTGAGACCCCCCCACGTCAAGGAGTGCGGCACTGTCAGAGGTGCTGTCTTTTGGATGAGACATTAAACTGAGGCCCTGTGTCCAAATAGATGACATGAAAGATCCCATGGCACTATTTGAAGAGCAGGAGCAATCTCTCTGGTGTCCTGGCCAATATTTATCTCTCAACCAACTTCACTAAAACAGAGTATCTGGTAATTATCACATTGCTGTTTGTGGGATCTTGCTGTGCGCAAATTGGCTGCCACGTTTCCTACATTACAACAGTGACTACACTTTCAAAAGTATTTCATTGGTTGTGAAGCACTTTGGGACATTCTGAGACTGTAAAAAGTGCTTTATATAAACGTGAGTTCTTTACTTTCTCTCCACTCTGAATCCATTATTCTCTACGTATCCACTCTCGTGTCTGTAATTCTCTACGTACACCACTGCCAGATAGCCGTTATCCTCTACAAATGACATTCCCAGATATGTCAGTGGTTGTGGTGAGAGTAATTTGGCGATGAGTTGAGTATTATCTGAAGTGCATGGCACAACCTCTCAAAGTGTAATTGCCTGAGTGCGATTTTCCCCTGAAACTTACTGATACCAAATGATGACTGGTGAGAATCATAGAAAGTTATGGCACACGGGGAGGCCGTTCGGCCCATCGTGTCCGCTCCGGCCGAAAAAGAGCTATCCACTTTCCAGCACTTCATCCGTAGCCCTGTAGGTTACTTCAAGTGCTCATCCAAGTACTTTTTAAATGAGTTGAGGGTTTCTGCCTCTACCACCCTTTCAGGCAGTGAGTTCCAGACCCCCACCACCCTCTGGGTGAAAAAAATTCTTCTCTGCTCTCCTCTAATCCTTCTACCAAATACTTTAAATCTATGCCCCCTGGTCACCCCTCTGCTAAGGGAAATAGGTCCTCCCTATCCACTTTATCTAGTCCTGTCATAATTTTATATACCTCAATTAAATCTCCCCTCAGCCTCCTTTGTTTCAAAGAAAACAACCCCAGCCTATCCAATCTTTTCTCATAGCTAAAATTCTCCAGCCCTGGCAACATCCTCGTTAATCTCCTCTGTACCCTCTCTAGTGCAATCACATCTTTCCTGTAATGTGATGACCAGAACTTTACGCAGTACTCAAGCTGTGGCCTAACTAGTGTTTTATACAGTTCTAGCATAACCGCCCTGCTCTTATATTCTATGCCTCGGCTAATAATGGAAAATATCTCATATATGCCTTTTTAACCACCTTATTTACCTGTCCTGCTATCTTCAGGGATCTGTGGACATGCACTCCAAGGTCCCTTTGTTCCTCTACACCTCTCAGTATCCCCACATTTATTGTTTACTCTCTTGCCTTGTTTGCCCTCCCGAAATGCATTACCTCACACTTCACTGGATTGAATTCCATTTGCCACTTTTCTGCCCACCTGAGCAGTCCATTGATAACTTCCTGCCGTCTACAGCTTTCCTCCTCACCATCAACCCCACGGTCAATTTTTGTATCCTCTGTAAACGTCTTGATCAAGCCCCCCACATTCAAGCCCAAATCATTAATATATACCACAAAAAGCAATGGACCGAGTACTCAGCCTTGCAGGACCCCACTGGAAAAATCCTTCCAGTCGCAAAAACACCGGAGATAGGAACACAGGAACAGGAGTAGGCCATTCAGCCCCTCGTGCCTGCTCCGCCATTTGATAAGATCATGGCTGATCTGTGATCTAACTCCATATACCTGCCTTTGGCCCATATCCCTTAATACCTTTGTTTGCCAAAAAGCTATCTATCTCAGATTTAAATTTAGCAATTGAGCTCGTATCAATTGCCGTTTGCGGAAGAGAATTCCAAACTTCTACCACCTTTTGTGTGTAGAAATGTTTTCTAATCTTGCTCCTGAAAGGTCTGGCTCTAATTTTTAGACTGTGCCCCCTACTCCTAGAATCCCCAACCAGCGGAAATAGTTTCTCTCTATCCACCCTATCTGTTCCCCTTAATATCTTATAAACTTCGATCAGATAACCGCTTAACCTTTGAAACTCCAGAGAATACAACCCCAATTTGTGTAATCTCTCCTCGTAACTTAACCCTTGAAGTCCGGGTATCATTCTAGTAAACCTACGCTGCACTCCCTCCAAGACCAATATGTCCTTCCCAAGGTGCGGTGCCCAGAACTGCTCACAGTACTCCAGGTGCGGTCTAATCAGGGTTTTGTATAGCTGCAGCATAACTTCAGCCCCCGTGTACTCTCGTCCTCTAGATATAAAGGCCAGCATTCCATTAGCCTTATTGATTATTTTCTGCACCTGTTCATGACATTTCAATGATCTATGTACCTGAAACCCTAAGTCCCTTTGGACATCCACTGTTTTTAACTTTTTACCATTTAGAAAGTACCCTGTTCTATCCTTTTTTGATCCAAAGTGGATGACCTCACATTTGTCTACATTGAATTCCATTTGCCACAGTTTTGCCCATTCACCTAATCTATCAATATCGCTTTGTAATTTTATGTTTTCATCTACACTGCTTACAATGCCACCAATCTTTGTGTCATCGGCAAACTTAGATAGGAGACTTTCTATGCCTTCATCTAAGTCGTTAATAAATATTGTGAATAATTGAGGCCCCAAGACAGATCCCTGCGAGACTCCACTAGTCACATCCTGCCAATGTGAGTACCTACCCATTATCCCTACTCTCTGTCGCCTTTTGCTCAGCCAACTTCCTAACCAAGTCTGTACTTTTCCTTCGATTCCATGGGCTTCTATCTTAGCTAACAGTCTCTTATGTGGGACCTTATCAAATGCCTTCTGGAAGTCCATATAAATAACATCCATTGACATTCCCCTGTCCACTACTTTAGTCACCTCTTCAAAAAATTCAATCAAGTTTGTCAGGCACGACCTACCTTTCACAAATTCATGCTGGCTCTCTCTGATTAACTGAAAATTCTCGAGGTGTTCAGTCACCCTATCCTTAATTATAGACTCCAGCATTTTCCCCACAACAGATGTTAGGCTAACTGGTCTATAATTCCCCGGTTTCCCCCTCTCTCCTTTCTTAAAAAGCGGAGCGACATGTGCAATTTTCCAATCTAGAGGGACAGTTCCTGAATCTAGGGAACTTTGAAAGATTATAGTTAGGACATCCGCCATGTGCTCACCTACTTCCTTTAAAACCCTGGGATGGAAATCATCTGGTCCCTGGGATTTGTCACTCTTTAGTGCTATTATTTTCTTCATTACTTTTGCTTTACTTATGTTAATTTTATCGAGTCCCTGTCCCCGATTCAATATTAGTTTTCTTGGGATTTCCGGCATGCTATCCTCTTTTTCTACTGTAAATACTGACGCAAAGTAATTGTTCAACATGTCCGCCATTTCCCCATTGCCAATGACAATATCCCCACTTTCAGTTTTTAAGGGGCCAACACTGCTCCTGACCACCCTCTTTTTCCCAATATAAATATAAAAGTTCTTCGTATTGGTTTTGATATCCCTTGCAAGTTTCTTTTCATACTCTCTTTTTGTAGCTCTTACTATCTGTTTTGTGACCCTTTATTGATCTTTGTATCTTTCCCATTCACCAGGATCTGTGCCATTTTTTGCCTTTTTGTATGCCCTTTCCTTATGTCTTATACTGTCCCTTACCTCTTTAGTTATCCATGGCTGGTTTTTTTTGGCAAGTAGAGTTCTTGCCCCTCAGGGGTATAAACCGGTTCTGTATCACGTTAAATGTTTCTTTAAACATTTCCCACTGATCATCAGTCGTTTTACCCATTATGAGGGCTGTGCAGTGGACGTGGTCTACATGGACGTCAGCAAAGCCTTTGACAAGGTACCGCATGGTAGGTTGTTGCATAAGGTTAAATCTCATGGGATCCAAGGTGAGGTAGCCAATTGGATACAAAATTGGCTTGACGACAGAAGACAGAGGGTGGTTGTAGAGGGTTGTTTTTCAAACTGGATGCCTGTGTCCAGCGGTGTGCCTCAGGGATCGGTGCTGGGTCCGCTGTTATTTGTTATTTATATTAATGATTTGGATGAGAATTTAGGAGGCATGGTTAGTAAGTTTGCAGATGACACCAAGATTGGTGGCATTGTGGACAGTGAAGAAGGTTATCTAGGATTGCAACGGGATCTTGATAAATTGGGCCAGTGGGCCGATGAATGGCAGATGGAGTTTAATTTAGATAAATGTGAGGTGATGCATTTTGGTAGATCGAATCGGGCCAGGACCTACTCCGTTAATGGTAGGGCGTTGGGGAGAGTTATAGAACAAAGAGATCTAGGAGTACAGGTTCATAGCTCCTTGAAAGTGGAGTCACAGGTGGATAGGGTGGTGAAGAAGGCATTCGGCATGCTTGGTTTCATTGGTCAGAACATTGAATGCAGGAGTTGGGATGTCTTGTTGAAGTTGTACAGGGCATTGGTGAGGCCACACTTGGAATACTGTGTACAGTTCTGGTCACCCTATTATAGAAAGGATATTATTAAACTAGAAAGAGTGCAGAAAAGATTTACTAGGATGCTACCGGGACTTGATGGTTTGACTTATAGGGAGAGGTTAGACAGACTGGGACTTTTTTCCCTGGAGAGTAGGAGGTTAAGGGGTGATCTTATAGAAGTCTATAAAATAATGAGGGGCATAGATAAGGTAGATAGTCAAAATCTTTTCCCAAAGGTAGGGGAGTCTATAACGAGGGGGCATAGATTTAAGGTGAGAGGAGAGAGATACAAAAGGGTCCAGAGGGGCAATTTTTTCACTCAAAGGGTGGTGAGTGTCTGGAACGAGCTGCCAGAGGCAGTAGTAGAGGCGGGTACAATTTTGTCTTTTAAAAAGCATTTGGACAGTTACATGGGTAAGATGGGTATAGAGGGATATGGGCCAAGTGCAGGCAATTGGGACTAGCTTAGTGGTATAAACTGGGCGACATGGACATGTTGGGCCAAAGGGCCTGTTTCCATGTTGTAACTTCTATGATTCTATGATTCTATGATAACAGATTTGTCCAGTTTACTGTGGACAGTCTCTGTCTCATCCCATTGAAGTCGGCCTTGCCCAAGTCTAGAATCTTAGCAGCTGATTCACTTTTTTTTCCCTTTCAAACACTACATTGAACTCGATCATGTTATGATCGCTATTGCATCGAGGTTCACGCACAGTTAAGCCGTTAACTACTGCATGTGATTCTCTTGATCGGTGCTCTGTAATCACAGCCAAGGGACTGTTGCACGTGGCTTTGGTTTTTCTGCGAGTTTTGTTTGATCACTTTCAGTTGTTATGTCAGTGCAGATGGAAACTTGCTGCTTGACCGCCTCTTGTGAGGTGTTTGCACAAAATGATTAATGGCTGTGCTGTTGTTAGTGTAGGTTTCTCACAGTCTGTAAGTTTATCACTGCCTAGTTGATTGGGAATAAATTCCACGTGCAGTGTGTGCGTATGTTTAAAGCTGCAAATGGTCAGAGATTGATTGCTGCTGTTACTAATCCCGATGGGCAGTGAGAATTACATTGAATATGGAGACTCCCTCAATGGCTCAGCTGGTTCAAGATGGTGAGCAGCTGATTACCAGTCTGCGCTGTGCTGGTTGTCTCAGGTGGGATACTACGTTGGACTTAGTAAGCAGAATTAGAGAGGTTACTGCTTCTGTTGGCACTCTCGCTGTGATGGCATGTTACTGTGGGTGTTGGGCAAGGAAAGTGTTAGAAACTAAAATGCTGGAAGCACTCAGAAGGACAGTCAGCATCTGTGGAGACAACTGACCAGTTAATGGTTCAGGTGTGGACATTTCATAACTGGAAATGGAACACAGATGAGCAGCATTTAAAAAGGGTCAGAACAAAGGGAAAGTGGGAAAAATAGACCCACGAGGGAGGGAGTAGAATGTCCTGTAAAGCACTTAAATGGAAAACAAGAGATGGTTAAATGGCTGAAATGATATTAGCGAGACAATGAGAGGCACAGTGCGAGCAATTGAGGACACGCGAGACATGGAACTTGTGAATAGCTGAGGAGGTGGGGGGAAGGGGTAAGGCAGTTAGAAATCAGGACAATCTGCCGGTGTGGCGCAGGGTCTCGCAGCATCGGAGAACAAAAAGCAAGTTGCAGACTCCCCCACTGCCCGGTGTTCTGACTGAGGGTCCTGCCCCAACCACCCCCTCCCCCAGGCGCAGAATCACCGACACGCCCATCCCATATTCCCATATTCCCACATCACACATTGTCATGGAAACGGGAGTTGCAGTCAAGGTCTGAAGTTCCCAGTCAATGTTAAGGCCATTGGGCTACCAGTGGCTATTAGGAAGATGAGAAGCTGTTTCTCCAGCTTACATTGAGCTTCATTGGAACAATATAGAAGGTCAAAGACAGAGAGGTCAGAGTGGGACAGGGAATCAAAGTGGCGAGTGAGGAGATTGGGGTCACACCTGAGGACAGAAGAGTGTTCGGCCTAATCTGCGTTTGGTCTCCCCAGTGTGGTGGAGACCGCACCGTATCGGGGGATGCTGCAGACTGGGTTGGAGGACAGTTCTGGGCTTCAGTGACTGACGACTCGCGTGGAGGGATATGCTGACACGGGCTGCTGCAGCCGAGCAGCCTATTTCCATGTGGTGACCTCTGTTTCTCATTGGCCTCTTGCATAAAGCATGGAGATTTGGTGGAGGTCACCCAGACCCCAGCAAAGGAGACACGAGAGGGAGAATAAAAAGTAACAGCAGCTTGGTGGGTGCGGGTCTGTGTTAACAATCGTCTACACCATAGGGTGAAAGAAAAGTGCCTTGGGCCTCCTCGGATTGCAGGACAATGTCCCCTACTGCTTGGATTCAGCAGATTCAGTCTCGGTATCTGTCTGTGCTGACGCCTGTTCACTTGACAATACCATGAACCTCCTGTTTTGCCGGTTGTGGTGGAAGCTGCTCTCCCTGGTGCTTAATTGCAGCCTGGTTGAGTAAATACCGTGGGTGAACAGGCCTGAGTGGTGAACCTCCGATAATGCAACACTCCCTCGGTGCTGCATTGGAGTGTCGGCCTGGAGTATGGGCAGATATCTGGTGCTGTGCAAATCGTTCTGTGATGGGCGTTGCCACAGAGTGAACAATATACCTGAAGTACAAAGGTCTTTTCTAACTGCTCTCCCATTGCCAAGATACTGCGTTCCAGTGTTACAGTAAATTCAGGGTTCACTGAATATCTGGGCTGGCGAAGGCTGGTGAGCAACTGAACGGAAGATTTCTTCTGTGATTTGATGGGGGGCGGGGAGCCAGTGGGGGCAATTGCTGAATATCTTCTCACATCTGCAGGGGTGAGTGATCCCAGCAAACTTTGTAAGTGGGTGGAATAAATTCTGTATTCAGTGGCACGTGTTGTGGGAGCAGTCGTTTGTTTTTGGGGTTATTGGTCGGATATTCACCTCCATTTAGGACCACGAGTTCATTGTGAGCCGACGCCTGTGTATTTCTGGGTGCAACTCCATCAGCCCCTCTGCCTGCCTGCTCATTGCCTACTCTAGTGTCCTGTCCAATGCTGGAAGCCTCCTGCAAATCCCTGTGTTCTGCTTTGACCTTGAGCTCAGCATTTTGATCCTATATCAGGTGTGTTGTCGAGGACATCTCCTACTCCCTGTCGCTGTCGAAATTTTAACCCACTCCATCACTAGGGATGATTTTACAAATGCTCGCCCACTTCCACCTTTCCTAAACTTTAGCTAATCCAGAACTCTATTTGCCTCGCACCCAAAGGCCTGCACACCCATTGCCCGTATCCTTGCTATGCTGCACTGGGTCCCTGTGCCCAGTGAATTTCTCCACTCTGTGACTCTTCTCTCTTTCTCTCCGCTCTCTCACGGGATTGCTGCCTGTTCCCGTCTCCCTCTGATCCTTAATATGCCCCAACTTTCTGCGGTTCTCTCCCACAATGGGGGGTTGCCAGGTTACTTTCCTATCTCCCGCTGACACCCTCCTGAAAACCCCTCTATCCAATCGTGCGTTCAGCTGTCTGCTCTGCTCTTTAATCTCCCCCACGTTCCTCCTTGGCCTCCGCTTGTTAATGTCATGTGACGTTCTTTTACGTGCAAAGCCTTATATAAATGTAACTTCTTGCTAGTTACTTTGTGGATCTTACAAAGCACAATTTGTCTTCTAACTGTTTTGGGTCATTGTGGAAATGCAGGTATGATAAAATTAACAACAATTTCTTACTGGGTTAAAGAGCTGACGGTGTGGCTGTATTGCCTTTAATCTGAGTTTAGTTCAGTTTGAGTAAGTGGAGTTAGTTTGTCGAGGAGTGTTGATAACTTTATTCATTTATACACTGAGCTTGCTGCAGTTCATGTGAAATTCAGATTTAAAAAAAAATCGGGTCAATCATTCACTGAGGTCGAGTCTGCTTTTTGTAATCCTTTGCGTGAAGGTTAATATGTAACTCTCAATGGTCACTGACAGACTTTCATTAAGGATCAAAGTAAATCAGTTTACAATTTTAAAAAAATCTTCTTTCCATGAAGAGAGACAAATATTAATTTAGTCTCAGTGTAAACTTATGTTTTGGAAGTACTGTACATTAGTTTATATAAGGTTGTACATTTTAACCTGCATTTACAGGTGAGTATATCAGCAGAATTCTGTGCAGTTCTACTGTAGTTTTACATTCTCCAGTGTCATGGAGGGGACAGATGGGCTGACCTTTTTCACTGGTGTTGGTTCGAGTCACTTTGGGCTTCCATTTTGTGCCTAGGTCAGTGATACCACGCTCCCTGTACAGGGCCCGTTGGAATGGGGGAGGGACGAGCCTCTCGGAAGTGGGTCCAAATTATTGGATACTTGCCTAGTTCTAGATGGAATTGAAGCAAGGTTAAGATGCCATTGCCGCACTGCTCTCCCGGTTTCAGCCAATTCCCTGTAGGATCCTTTCAGTTAATGGAAGGTTATCCCGTTCGACTGTGTAGTGATGTAAAATGCAGTGACATTCTATCTTGTTCCTCCCCTCAATCACCCTCCCGATTGCCTAAGTTTTGAAGTCTGGTCCCAGAAGAGAGAGAATAAGAGCCAACATCTGTGTTAATTATTGCAGGTTTATATAAAATGAAGAACTGTGGTTTGAATTTTTACCTTTTTTCTCTTTTCTCTGCAGGGAACAGTGACCGAGGTTCAGTTTGGACCAATGAAGATCCATCAGGACCCCATTCAGGTACAAATGATGCAGCCAAAGACTGTGAGAAGTGAAGTGTGGCTCTATAGTCAAAGTGGAGATCACAATCAATCCCAAAACTTTATTTCGAGCAAGGAAGTCTGAAATATTGTGGGTTGTAATTTATAGAATAACTTGGGCGTGTAAAACAGCCCCAGCTTTGAGTACAAGGTTTCATTTAACTCTCCACTGAGACAAATTAGTTTGAGGTAACTGATCACTGTGCACACAAAAGGCATTCCGAAATTTCTCCTGGTCTGTATCTGTAAGGATGAAACAAGTTGGTTATCGTAATCTACACACAAGAATTATTAATGAGGTAAAACTCTTCACTGCCCAAAGAATATATTGTAACTTTCACTTTCTTAAATTATGGAGATTTGGAGTGGATTCTACCCTCTTGGACAAGTGGTTTTGTTTTTGTGTTTTTAATGTAAAATGTGGTTCAGTTGGGCTTCAGTTTGAAAATGCTGGGATCGGAGAGCAGGGTAGGTTGTGTTGGGGGCAGTGGATGCCCTTGTTGTTTTGCCTGACTTCTCGGGTGGTAATTTGTCGGTCAGATGTCGAGACCTCCTACTCAACGTTGACCTCTCTGTAGTGTGTGCCCTAGATCACCCTAAATATCTTGGCTTTGAAATCCATGAATTAACACCTTTTGGAGGAGTTGGAAGTTCTGGTCTGTTTGTTTGTTTTAGCAGGAGTCTCGAGAGGGTACAGGTAAGCCCAAAGAATGTGACTTCTGAGAAGTGACGGTGAGAATATAATCAACAGTAGACCACAACAGTGTGTCTGAGAATGTTTGTTAAACCTGCAAATGGAGATTCCACCACCTTTAAATGCAAATATTGAGAACAACTCAATTGGTATTGAATGGCAGGGAATTGTTTTGTGTCCAACCAAATATTAATTTGGTTAGACACAAAATTAATGGGGCCAGAAATACAGCGGTGAGGAGTTCTGGGCAATCAGTGTGTAAGTGTCGCGATGTACCTGCCTGAGTCCCCTCCTCTGCTGCTGACCCTGCTAAAGTTCATGGGGTCGGAGGGAGTCCTCTGATTTTACCAGCCAGTGGTGGGCACCCATCGTCACGAGGGGTCATCTAGGTTATCATAAGGAAGAGGCCAGAAAATCTGACTTGGGTTGCCAGTCTGGGATTGTGGGGGTGGGGGTGAGAGTCGGCATGTCCCCCATCCTTGGAAACAAAAGGCAATTGTCCCCAAGCTCCGCTCTTTGTAAGGGAATGACATTTATATATATTTCTGCTGGTGGGAAGGGGCCCACGTAACATTTCCCCAGGTGGGCCCTACTTCCTCCGGTGATCAGTGTGGCACTCCTGGTCTCATCAGATGCACCTAAGCCAAGTCCCTCAGAGGGCTCAGGACACAGGAACTCCCAATCTAGGGAACCCTTGGCCCGTCTTACACTATGGCCTTGCTTGGGACAGGTGGAGGCTGTGCACAATCGGCCAGCTCCGATACTCCGATGTTGGTCCCGACATATTCGTGTCCCAGCAGCGTACCTCCGAATCTCAGCGAGAGTACACCACAAGGGCCACCGATTCTCTCCCCTCGAATTGCACAGAAATGTTGCAGTAATGTGATTGGTATTTGCTGCATATAAACAGAAAATTCATTGATCCAGGCGCAATTCACATTGAACGTTGTCTGATGGGTCGCCTCTCAGCCATTCGCACTGCCTGGAAATAATGATCCAGTCATTAAATATTCTGCCTGCTGCACCGACAATACAGTCAATGTTCAATATTTTAAACAGTGTTAAACCTAGAACTGCAGGTAAATTGTACTACTGGTAAATCTCCATCTTGCCCCAATTCATTCAGCAATTCAATCTAAATGTCTCAAAGATCTTTAATATATTTTTTGTAAAATATTTAATAACTGAAAGCTGTCCCATTTGGCTGAGGGTTAGTAGCACGCTTCAGAAGATGGGCCACTTTGTGTAAAATATCTGACATTGCCTAGATTAAATAAATGGGCTGTAGGGCACAGGTTTGGCCGTAGGCTTTATCTGTGGGTCATGCAGAATTTGATCTGAGCGTAACCGTTCTCGCCAAACGAGTTCTGCTTTGATTAGGATTTGGCAGTGCCCCTTTGTCTAATACACGGTCTTATTTTTGTACAAGTGTTCAGAATCAGATCTCCTTCATAGGGTGGAACTTACACCCACTTGGCTGCTTTATCAGGGCCGGCTACAGAGGAAACTTTGGTCAGCTTGTGGTTGTAATTCACTTAAAAAGATGAGTTGCTCAATTTGAACTTGAACCATGTGTGAAACTTTTGAAATTTGAGCCAAGTTAGCACCACTGCTGGTGGCCTCAGCCACTTAAATGATTTGTGTCTGGAACAGGCCAGAGGGTTTTCCGCCATGTTGATCAAGCTTTGAGCAAGGGGGTTTATGTTAAACTAGTATTCACATTGAGCCTGGGTGTCTCCTGCTGTTCAACAATTCTCACTCCTGAAAGTTACTGGTTTGTGCAGTTGGCTGTAGGGCGTCTGATGCCTGTTCACTGCAATTTCTCTAGGAAACTGCCATAGTTGAACTCATGAAGCCTCTGCCCCTTTACACAGGTCCGTTCAGCTGCTTTTGTATTGGGTTTTGTGGGATATTGGTGCCAATGGCATAGCACAGTGAGTGGAAATCTCAGTAAAGTAGCCCACTTCTCTGAACTCGGCCGCTGGAAAACCCTGAATGTAAATTGTTTGAAGTTACCACAAAACCGTGAAGTTTTTAAAGCTATAACAGAAATATTTCTCATGGGTTTGATTCAGGCAGCTCATCCTGTAAACCTGTCCCATTAGATTTCCTTTCCCCTGATAATGGTGTATTTTTTTAATGTTGAGATACTTGCAGCAAACCCTGGGGCTCCGGTGACTTAAGATTAATCGAAGTGCTTCAGTGTGAATCTGCCTTTTCCCCCCCCAGGTACTTCTAGTGTTTGCCAAGGAAGATAGCCAGAGTACCGGATTCTGGTGGGCGTGTGACAGGGCAGGGTACAAGTGCAATTTGGCACAGACGCCAGAGGCTGCGCTGGAATGTTTCTTAGACAAGAATCACGAGATCATCATCATCGATCATAGACATTCCACGTATTTCGACGCAGAAGCATTATGTCGGTGAGTTACTGCCCTTGACTGCGGTGTACAGACAGTTGACTCATCACTGATTTCTGGTCAGCCTCACGAATACAGATGTTGCTGCCAGCTGTCAGATTGTTTCTAATACTTGTCTTAGGTTTCCAACTAGAAACTCTTTCCTTTTGAGCGTCTGTTTAGTCCAGGTGCAAACTGAGTGTGGTCTTTGTGCTCACTCAGTATCAGACCAGGTGACAGTCATGTGATAACCCAACTGGAAGCCACGGAAATATTTTCAGGTCTTTGTTATAAGAGACCTGTCGATTTAAATGATGCAAGAGATCAAAGGGAAAAGCAGCAAATATTAGAAATATACATCAGTCCTTTGGCAATTCAAGAGGGAGAAGACTGCTCAACGCTTTAGATAACCAAGCTTTGAAATGACTTTGGGACTTTACCCACAGGTTAACCTGCCCCGTTTCTATTCAGATGCTGATGGAACAGCGACATGTTTCCAGTACTTAGTGTTTTTATTTTTAATGACTCACTATTGGAGGATTTCAACTAGATGTCGCTAACACATGCCAAAAATACTAATTTACAAACCCAATTCATGGTGTTGAACATCACTCCTGCGCCCGTCACTCCCCCCCGAGCCCTTCCTGCGCCCGTCCCTTCCCCCCGAGCCCTTCCTGCGCCCGTCCCTTCCCCCCGAGCCCTTCCTGCGCCCGTCCCTTCCCCCCGAGCCCTTCCTGCGCCCGTCCCTTCCCCCCGAGCCCTTCCTGCGCCCGTCACTTCCCCCCGAGCCCTTCCTGCACCCGTCACTTCACTCTGACCCGTCACTCCCCCCTGAGCCCTTCCTGCGCCCGTCACTCCCCCCTGAGCCCTTCCTGCGCCCGCCACTCCCCCCCGAGCCCTTCCTGCGCCCGTCACTCCCCCCCGAGCCCTTCCTGCGCCCGTCACTCCCCCCCGAGCCCTTCCTGCGCCCGTCACTTCCCCCCGAGCCCTTCCTGCGCCCGTCACTCCCCCCCCGAGCCCTTCCTGCGCCCGTCACTCCCCCCCCGAGCCCTTCCTGCGCCCGTCACTCCCCCCCGAGCCCTTCCTGCGCCCGTCACTTCCCCCCGAGCCCTTCCTGCGCCCGTCACTTCCCCCCGAGCCCTTCCTGCGCCCGTCACTTCCCCCCCGAGCCCTTCCTGCGCCCGTCACTTCCCCCCGAGCCCTTCCTGCACCTGTCACTTCACTCTGACCCGTCACTCCCCCCCGAGCCCTTCCTGCGCCCGTCACTCCCCCCCGAGCCCTTCCTGCGCCCGTCACTTCCCCCCGAGCCCTTCCTGCGCCCGTCACTTCACTCTGACCCGTCACTCCCCCCCGAGCCCTTCCTGCGCCCGTCACTCCCCCCCGAGCCCTTCCTGCGCCCGTCACTCCCCCCCGAGCCCTTCCTGCGCCCGTCACTTCACTCTGACCCGTCACTTCCCCCCGAGCCCTTCCTGCGCCCGTCACTCCCCCCCGAGCCCTTCCTGCGCCCGTCACTCCCCCCCGAGCCCTTCCTGCGCCCGTCACTCCCCCCCGAGCCCTTCCTGCGCCCGTCACTCCCCCCCGAGCCCTTCCTGCGCCCGTCACTCCCCCCCGAGCCCTTCCTGCGCCCGTCACTCCCCCCCGAGCCCTTCCTGCGCCCGTCACTCCCCCCCGAGCCCTTCCTGCGCCCGTCACTCCCCCCCGAGCCCTTCCTGCACCCGTCACTCCCCCCCGACTCTGAATACACCATTGAGTTCCTGACACTCAAACATTACAGCTTGAAAGTACTTTTAATTCTGAATTCTCATTTTGCCTCTGGTATTCCTTCACCCAGTGGCTGTTTGAACACACACCGCTGTGATGTAACAGAACCTGTTGGTTTCGAGTAGATCTTGCTCTGTTAGAATGAAATGATGTTCCCCAAACTGTTAAAACTGCCTCTCCAGCTCCTGGAACACTGCACAACATTCCCCCACGCTCTGGTGCCTGATGTTACAGTTCATTTTCCCATAACCTTTTTAGTTGATATCGATCTCTTGATGGAGGGGGGATGGAGGGGAAGCTCAATATGAAAGATTTTCAGGCTCTGAGCCTTGTGTAAGTTTCCCTAGGATCAAGTGATCAGGCTGTTGCTCCCATTGATCACTGGACATCCTATTCCATGGCCCAGTGTAACTGTGATTGCGAGTGTCTCTGTGCACTGTCTGCATTGTATGTGATGCTGAAGTAACTCTGCCATTACTTGTAGATCCATCAGAGCAACAAAGCCGTCAGAAAATGCTGTCATTGTTGCTGTTGTGAAACGACAGTAAGTACTTTACTTTTTGAATTGGAGAAGAAAGAAGGGCATGTTGGAATTTTTCATTAAAATAACTGGTTCAGACTTAATAAGCCTGGGAGATGGCGCAGTGCTTTAATGCCCCATGAGATGTGGTGGTGTGCCCACTATTATCTGTGCAGTGAAGCTCTATTCTCAACCTTCTGTCAGAGGACAAAGAGAAATGGAGGGAAAGTTGCCCAGGGCTCCAATTGAACACCACCTCCACTAAGCTGGGATTGGCAGGGCCTGTTGCGTATTCTGCCTATTTTCTCGACTTGGGCACAGGAGACATGAAAAGGGAACAAAAATGTAATTTAATTCTGTAGGTATGCAAATATGTCAGTTTCTGAGGCTCTTTAAATGTCATTAAATGGCAAAGCTGAGAAGCTGGCCAGGTTTAATGAAAGACAAGTCAAGTGCTTCCAAGTGCCAGCTTAGTTTAGTTGGTTGCACACTCACCTCTGAGTCAGAAGATTCTCTGTTTAAGCCCCACTCCAAAGACTTGAACATATAATTCAGGCTGACACTCCAGTGCAGTACTGAGGGAATGCTGCACTGTCGGAGGGTCAGTACTGAGGGAATGCTGCACTGTCGGAGGGTCAGTACTGAGGGAATGCTGCACTGTCGGAGGTGCCGTCTTTCAGCTGAGACGTTCAGTGGTGACTTTTGTCTGCCCGTTCCGGTGGATATAAAAGATCCCGTGGTATTGTTCGACGTTCTCTCCCTTTGTCTAGGTGAACATTCCTCCCTCAACTAAACCCACCTGCCTGAAAACATTAATTGCTCATTTACCTCGATGCTGTTTATGAGCAAATTGGCTGCATCATTTAATATAACAACAATGGCTACACTTCAAAAGTAGTTAATTGGTGTTGAGGTGCTTTAGGATATCCTGAGAACGTGAAAGGAAATATATAAATGCAAGTTCAAATGTTGACTGTAATTGTTGCGACGTCCCGAGGCCCAATGTGTTAGAATGTGAGGGAGTCGGGAGAGAAATCCATTTATCTTTCAAAAGACTTTTAAAACCGTGAATCTTCCAATCCACGAGGCTCTTTATTTTTAAGACAGATCATTATATATTGACATTTTCAAATCCATTATTAACCCAACAATTGCATTGTTGTTGCATCTTAGACAAGGGGATCAGGAGGACAGCTCCGTGATGCCATTAATTACCGCAGGCTTCATGCGGGTAGGTTGCTAATTCTTTGTCTCCGTATTTCACTCTTGGGAATAGAAAATGAAGTTGTCTGTTAGTGGGAGGATGTCAGTAACTCCAGCTGAGGGGGTTCTGACTGCTTTAAACAGGACTCGTGCTTCTAGTCCGTAAATTACAATACTCAATAGCTGAAATCCCAGATGGAATACAAAGGGTATTAAAATGCTGCCTATGGTGTATTAGGTGGATGGTCAGAACTCCTTTGAAATTCATTCTTCAAAGAGCTTTGAGCTCCCTCGTCGTTGTCTAGTAGCAGTAGTGCATAGACAGGTGGGATCTGCATTCATGTGTCAAAACTTAAGAACATAAGAAATAGGAGCAGGAGTAGGCCAATCGGCCCCTCGAGCCTGCTCCGCCATTCAATAAGATCATGGCTGATCTGATCCCAACCACAAATCTAAAGAACACAAGAAGTAGGAGCAGGACCCGGCCACTCAGCCCCTGGGTTTAACTTCTAAATCCTTTGGTTGGATCATCTCTGTAATATATATAAATGTGATCACCATGTATCTGTGTGGTATGTGTTGCACGTTCTTGTTTTCTGTACAAGTTGTCTTTCCTTCGTACTTGTTCAGTCTCTCACTGTCCTGATGTATAAGAACATAAGAAATTGGAGCAGGAGTAGGCCAATCGGCCCCTCGAGCCTGCTCCGCCATTCAATAAGATCATGGCTGATCTGATCCCAACCACAAATCTAAAGAACACAAGAAGTCGGAGCAGGACCCGGCCACATAGCCCCTGGGCCCTCTCCGCCACCCACAGGGCATTGACCGATCCGAACTCAGCTTCATGTCCAATTTCCTGCCCGCTCCCCATAACCCCTAATTCCCTTTACTTCTAGGAAACTGTCTATTTCTGTTTTAAATTTATCTAATGATGTAGCTTCCACAGCTTCCTGGGGCAGCAAATTCCACAGACCTACCACCCTCTGAGTGAAGAAGTTTCTCCTCATCTCAGTTTTGAAAGAGCAGCCCCTTATTCTAAGATTATGCCCCCTAGTTCTAGTTTCACCCATCCTTGGGAACATCCTTACCGCATCCACCCGATCAAGACCCTTCACAATCTTATATGTTTCAATAAGATCGCCTCTCATTCTTCTGAACTCCAATGAGTAGAGTCCCAATCTACTCAACCTCTCCTCATATGTCCGCCCCCTCATCCCCGGGATTAACCGAGTGAACCTTCTCGTCACGTCCGTTGTACCTCCTATCCAGCTGCCTTCTCCTCACCCAGTTTTCTGCTCTCTTAGCCTCAGTGTTGTGCCAAAAGATGTTTCTATTATACTGAAGAACTGAGGTTCCTGTATTAGTTTGTTTCTGTCGTCAGTGTAAATATTACCAGAGTCCCTGCCAAATGGGAGAGATGAAAGAGAAGTGAAGGATTCTGAGCCTCCCTGGTGATAGGCCAATGACTTTGAACATCTCAATGGCTGATGCTGGTTTGCTTCATAGCACTCAACTTTCTAAACAAAAATGAATCTTTTAATTCTGGTTTAGATATTCTTATCCAGAACTTGAAAGCAGATTGCTTTCCTTTCATGTTCAATTTATAGTAGACTAATTAATGTTGGCTTTTTACAATTAGCATTACAAAGTTTTTAGTATTCAATTTTCCCTTCAGGAATGTTGTACAGTAGATCGGGCCAGGAAGGAAGAAAATGCAAAATAGCATCAAAATAATATTGAGGGGCATCGAAGCGGACACTCCATATACTCACTCTTAATAATGGAATCGCTTTTTAGTGGTAGTTGCAGGTGTGTTTTAGATAAGTATAAAATAATTGGTGTGGGAGTAATGAGCCAGAGGGAGTATACGCTAAATGGAATGGTTGTAATGCATGCTGGCAGGAAAAAGATCGAGGGGTTATTATAGATCAATCCAACAGCACAGAATTTGGTTGCACTGGAATTACAAACGAGATTGCACTGGCTGATGGATAGAGTACAAATCAGAAGAGGTTATGTTGCTGTGTAAAATGTTGGTCGAACCCCACTTGGAGAACTGTGTATAGTTCTGGTTACCTAATTGACCCAATCCATCCAGGCAACTTGTGGTAAAGGGTTCATGAACCATTAGTAGGAACGGAAATTGGGCAGAATGTTTTTTTTAAACATAAAGACTAACAGTCAAGAAGAACAGCATGGTGGCAGCATGGATACAAAACTGGCTAAGAGACAGGAAACAGGGAGTAGTGGTGAACGGTTGTTTTTCAGACTGGAGGGAGGTGTACAGTGGTGTTCCCCAGGGGTCGGTGCTGGGACCACTGCTTTTCTTGATATATATTAATGGCTTGGACTTGGGTGTACAGGGCACAATTTCAAAAGTTGGAAGTGTAGTGAACAGTGAGGAGGATAGTGATAGACTTCAAGAGGACATAGACAGGCTGGTGGAACGGGTGGACACATGGCAGATGAAATTTAACGCAGAAAAGTGTGAAGCGATACATTTTGGTAGGAGAATGAGGAGAGGCAATATAAACTAGAGGGCACAATTCTAAAAGGGGCACAGGAACAAAGAGACCTGGGGGTACATTTACACAGGTCGTTGAAGGTGGCAGGGCAGGTTGAGAAAGCAGTTTAAAAAGCAAACGGGATCCTGGGCTTTAAAAATAGAGGCACAGAGTACAAAAGCAAAGAAGTCATGATGAACCTTTATGAAACTCTGGTTCGGCCACAATTGGAGTATTGTGTCCAGTTCTGGGCACTGCACTTTAGGAAGGATGTGAAGGCCTTACAGAGAGTGCAGAAGAGATTTACTAGAATGATTCCAGGGATGAGGGACTTTAGTTACTTGGAGAGACTGGAGAAGCTGGGGTTGTTCTCCTTGGAACAGAGAAGGTTAAGAGGAGATTTGATCGAGGTGTTCAAAATCACGAAGGGTCCAGACAGAGTAGATAGAGAGAAACTGTTCCCATTGGTGCAAGGGTCAAGAACCAGAGGACACAGATTTAAGGTGATTGGCAAAAGAACCAAAGGCGACATGAGGAAAAACTTTTTTACACAGTGAGTATTTATGATCTGGAATGCGCTGCCTGAAAGGGTGGTGGAGGCAGATTCAATCGTGGCTTTCAAAAGTGAATTGGATAAGTACTTGAAGGGAAAAAATTTACAAGGCTACTGGGAAAGGCGGGGGAATGGGACTACCTGGATTGCTCTTACAGAGAGCCGGCACAGACTCAATGGGCCGAATGGCCTCCTTCTATGCTGTAACCGTTGTATGATTCTAACCATTGACGCAAAATAATATAAATGGGTCCAAGAGCATTTGGCAATTAGTTATTTTCTGGAGAAAGAGAGTTGGGGGTTTGGTGAGGAGGTGGTTGGGTCGGCAGTGATCATAGAATCATAGAGTCATAGAATCATAGTATCATAGAGTCATAGAGTCATAGAATCATAGAGTCATAGAATCATAGAATCATAGTATCATAGAATCATAGTATCATAGAGTCATAGAGTCATAGAAGTTTACAACATGGAAACAGGCCCTTCGGCCCAACATGTCCATGTCGCCCAGTTTATACCACTAAGCTAGTCCCAATTGCCTGCACTTGGCCCATATCCCTCTATACCCACCTTACCCATGTAACTGTCCAAATGCTTTTTAAAAGACAAAATTGTACCCGCCTCTACTACTGCCTCTGGCAGCTCGTTCCAGACAATCACCACCCTTTGAGTGAAAAAATTGCCCCTCTGGACCCTTTTGTATCTCTCCCCTCTCACCTTAAATCTATGCCCCCTCGTTATAGACTCCCCTACCTTTGGGAAAAGATTTTGACTATCTACCTCATCTATGCCCCTCATTATTTTATAGACTTCTATAAGATCACCCCTAAACCTCCTACTCTCCAGGGAAAAAAGTCTCAGTCTATCCAACCTCTCCCTATAAGTCAAACCATCAAGTCCCGGTAGCATCCTAGTAAATCTTTTCTGCACTCTTTCTAGTTTAATAATATCCTTTCTATAATAGGGTGACCAGAACTGTACACAGTATTCCAAGTGTGGCCTAACTAATGTCTTGTACAACTTCAACAAGACATCCCAACTCCTGTATTCAATGTTCTGACCAATGAAACCAAGCATGCTGAATGCCGCCTTCACCACCCTATCCACCTGTGACTCCACTTTCAAGGAGCTATGAACCTGTACTCCTAGATCTCTTTGTTCTATAACTCTCCCCAACGCCCTACCATTAACGGAGTAGGTCCTGGCCCGATTCGATCTACCAAAATGCATCACCTCACATTTATCTAAATTAAACTCCATCTGCCATTCATCGGCTCACTGGCCCAATTTATCAAGATCCCGTTGCAATCCTAGATAACCTTCTTCACTGTCCACAATGCCACCAATCTTGGTGTCATCTGCAAACTTACTAACCATGCCTCCTAAATTCTCATCCAAATCATTAATATAAATAACAAATAACAGCGGACCCAGCACCGATCCCTGAGGCACACCGCTGGTCACAGGCATCCAGTTTGAAAAACAACCCTCGACAACCACCCTCTGTCTTCTGTCGTCAAGCCAATTTTGTATCCAATTGGCTACCTCACCTTGGATCCCATGAGATTTAACCTTATGTAACAACCTACCATGCGGTACCTTGTCAAATGCTTTGCTGAAGTCCATGTAGACCACGTCTACTGCACAGCCCTCATCTATCTTCTTGGTTACCCCTTCAAAAAACTCAATCAAATTCGTGAGACATGATTTTCCTCTCACAAAACCATGCTGACTGTTCCTAATCAGTCCCTGCCTCTCCAAATGCCTGTAGATTCTGTCCCTCAGAATACCCTCTAACAACTTACCCACTACAGATGTCAGGCTCACTGGTCTGTAGTTCCCAGGCTTTTCCCTGCCGCCCTTCTTAAACAAAGGCACAACATTTGCTACCCTCCAATCTTCAGGCACCTCACCTGTAGCGGTGGATGATTCAAATATCTCTGCTAGGGGACCCGCAATTTCCTCCCTAACCTCCCATAACGTCCTGGGATACATTTCATCAGGTCCCGGAGATTTATCTACCTTGATGCGCGTTAAGACTTCCAGCACCTCCCTCTCTGTAATATGTACACTCCTCAAGACATCACTATTTATTTCCCCAAGTTCCCTAACATCCATGCCTTTCTCAACCGTAAATACCGATGTGAAATATTCATTGAGGATCTCACCCATCTCTTGTGGTTCCGCACATAGATGACCTTGTTGATCCTTAAGAGGCCCTACTCTCTCCCTAGTTACCCTTTTGCCCTTTATGTATTTGTAGAAGCTCTTTGGATTCACCTTTGCCTGATCTGCCAAAGCAATCTCATATCCCCTTTTTGCCCTCCTGA
The DNA here is from genome assembly GCF_035084215.1 of Heptranchias perlo. NCBI lineage: Eukaryota > Metazoa > Chordata > Chondrichthyes > Hexanchiformes > Hexanchidae > Heptranchias > Heptranchias perlo. The sequence goes on from NC_090358.1 coordinate 1,258,743, forward strand.
TTTCTCTCTTAACTCTACTCCGGCAATCTCTATACTCTTCAAGGGATCCACTTGATCCCAGCTGCCTATGCATGTCATATGCCTCCTTCTTATTTTTGACTAGTGCCTCAATCTCCCGAGTCATCCAAGGTTCCCTACTTCTACCAGCCTTGCCCTTCACTTTATAAGGAATGTGCTTACCCTGAACCCTGGTTAACACACTTTTGAAAGCCTCCCACTTACCAGACGTCCCTTTGCCTGCCAACAGACTCTCCCAATCAACTTCTGAAAGTTCCTGTCTAATACCATCAAAATTGGCCTTTCCCCAATTTAGAATTTTAACTTTTGGGCCAGACCTATCCTTCTCCATAGCTATCTTAAAACTAATGGAATTATGATCACTGGTCCCAAAGTGATCCCTCACTAACACTTCTGTCACCTGCCCTTCCTTATTTCCCAAGAGGAGGTCAAGTTTTGCCCCCTCTCTAGTCGGGCCATCCACATACTGAATGAGAAATTCCTCCTGAATACACTCAACAAATTTCTCTCCATCCAAGCCCCTAATGCTATGGCTGTCCCAGTCAATGTTGGGAAAGTTAAAGTCCCCTACTATTACCACTCTATTTTTCTTGCAGCTGTCTGTAATCTCCTTACATATTTGCTCCTCAATTTCCCGTTGACTATTTGGGGGTCTGTAGTACAATCCTATCAAAGTGATCTCTCCCTTCTTATTTTTCAGTTCTACCCATATGGACTCAGTGGGCGAACCCTCGGATATATCCCCTCTCACTACTGCCGTGATGTTCTCCCTAATCAAGAACGCAACTCCCCCTCCTCTCTTACCTCCTGCTCTATCTTTCCTATAGCATCTGTACCCTGGAACATTGAGCTGCCAGTCCTGCCCCTCCCTTAGCCATGTTTCAGTAATAGCTATAACATCCCAGTCCCATGTACCCATCCATGCCCTGAGTTCATCTGCCTTGCCCATCAGACTTCTTGCATTGAAATAAATGCAGTTTAATCTAGACTTCCCTTGGTCTTTGCCCTGCTCTCTCAGACCATCTGTCCGGTCATGTTCTGTACACTCTCCCTTACTGCCTTTTGTTTCTGTCACCACTTTATTTCCCACTGACTTCCTGCATCGGTTCCCATCCCCCTGCCACATTAGTTTAAACCCTCCCCAACAGCACTGGCAAACACTCCCCCTAGGACATTGGTTCCAGTCCTGCCCAGATGCAGACCGTCCAATTTGTACTGGTCCCACCTCCCCCAGAACCGGTTCCAATGGCCCAGGAATTTGAATCCCTCCAGCTTGCACCATCTCTCAAGCCACGTATTCATCTTAGCTATCCTGTCATTCCTACTCTGACTAACCCGTGGCACTGGTAGCAATCCTGAGATTACTACCTTTGAGGTCCTACTCTTTAGTTTAACTCCTAACTCCCTAAATTCAGCTTGTAGGACCTCATCCTGTTTTTTACCTATATCGTTGGTGCCTATATGCACCACAACAACTGGCTGTTCACCCTCCCCCTCCAGAATGTCCTGCAGCCGCTTCCTGATCACTAGTGAAGAGAGCCCCGGTTTCTCTAATCTTTCCTCCTAACTGAAGCTTCTTATCCCTGGCAGCATGGATAGTGATTGGGATGCTGAGGGCAATTGCAGCCCTGGCTGAGATTAACTAATTAAACCTGCATTGTTAATATCGTGAATCAGCCAGGGTTTGCTTATGTGGTTTCACTGTTGGTATGTGATTCATTGTCTCCACAGTGGTACGTCGAAAATCCCAACATCGTTGCCTGTTACAATGAACTCATCCAGTTGGAGTTTGGAGTAGTACGTGCACAGTTCAAACTGAGGTACTTCAGTCTGCTTCATGGGGTTATCGTGTTGACAGATCGGGACAGATGTGATGTACAATAAGTGTTATCCTAATAATTCAGCACTGGTTCCAGTGTGTACAGATTAGTCATTCAGATCACAGCAGCCCACTGTCCCCTCCTGGAGAAATCTTAGCAAAACTTCAAATCTTCAGATGAATAATTGGTCATCAAACCATAACACTGAAGATTATGTCTGGGTGTCTAACATCTGTGAACTCTTTTTACCCTCGCCCCGGGCTGGGTGTCTCACGTTCATCCCAAAAACACGGTGCATTTCTTCTTTCTTTATCATCCATTGTCTTGAAACATTTGCCGTGGGCAGACATCATCTGCTGCAGTGCGATCGATTGGATAATGAAGCTGCAGGGCAGCCGAGGTAGCCTGAAGTAATCACATCTCAACTGTGAAAGGAACAGGAGGAGGCCATTCAGCCCCTCACTCCTGTTCTACCATTCAGTTAGATCATGGCTGATCTGTATCTTAACTCCATTTACCCACCTTGGTTCCATATCCCTTTAATCCCCTTGTGTAACAAAAATCTATCAATCTCAGTTTTGAAATTTTCAATTGACCCCCAGCCTCAACAATAATGCAGCAGTAACCTCCAATCATGAGGAGTCTTTGATGTGCTAAGAAAATCCTTTTTTAAAAAAAAATGATATAATGCTCATATGGCCAACGGGCCACTTGCAGCCCCCCACCCTTTCCCTGTTTGGTTGTCAGGGGGCTCCATTCACAGTTCACCCAATTGATGGACATTACCTGAACTGGGGTTCAGCACTCTGTTCCCCCTTTTCTCACTTTAAGGACTGCTGTTGAGAAATGGTGCAATCCCGGGATCCACAGAGCAAGTTAACAGGCCATTTCTGGCCTTCGTTTGGCAGCTGCCCAGGATTGAAACCAGCAGCTCAGTTTCAGGCGTAGCCCGGTGCTCTCTGGTAATCTGAAGGAACATTCCTGAAAGCGGCCCTTGAACATGTGAACTTTTGATGAAGAGGTGGATGACTGGGGCAGTGTTCTGGATAGCAGAAGGTGCATGCAGTCCATCTGTGACATTGGAAAGAGTAATGAAGGATCTTCTTTAAAAGAAAAAAAGTCCAAATAAAAATATTTGACCTTTTATTTTGGAAAATCTGTGCACTCCACGTGGGTTCAATTAGTTTCATACACAGATTGCACAAAACGTGAAGTGTCTGCTTGCTACTGTGCAGGTTTAACAGAATTGTCCTTTCTGTTCCTCAGGGCGTGTAGTGCAATCTTTACAGCTTTGGAGAAAAGTCAAGATTCAATAGAAATTACAAGTGAAGATAATATTATTCAGGTTCGTTGCTGATGAAGAATGTTTTCAGTCTCCTCACACCTGTGCCTCGTAACAACCAGCAAATGTCTTTCATATTTTCAATCACTATATTGCATCAGTTTGCTCTACTTTCAAGCTTTAAATGCAAAATGTTTCGAGTATAAACAGCACCCAATGAACCCACCAGGATACTAAATAAACCACTCTCGCAGGTTAGAAGGCCTCGATGTATTGTGCCAATGCCAAAGACTCCAGCCACTCTCACCGTGTGCCTGAAGTATAAATTGAGGGGGCTGAATAACATTTTCAGACGTTAAGCTGCCCAATGTAAGCTTGACTAAGCTGGCAACATTCTCCCCTCTGAATCGGACGATTGTCATTTTAAGCTGCAGTCCAGGATCTAAGGTACAATCTAGCAGACGCTCCAGTACAGCGCTAGGACAGTGCTGCATCACAATGGCTGTCATCCCTTCAATCCAATGTAATGCCAAGCCGTGTCTGACTATTCCAGTGGCTCAGGTGGCTGTTACAGATTCCACAGCACTATTCAAAAAGGAGCTCAGAGCTCTTCCAGTGTCCTGGGCAACATTCCTCTCAATGACCAAAAACAAATTTATAATAACCACATGGACTGCAGCGGTTCAAGAAGGCAGCTCACCACCCACACAAGGGCATTTAGGGACGAGCAATAGGGATGGGCAATAAATGCTGGCCTTGCCAGTGACACCCACATCCAAAGAAAGAATAAAAAACAAATTTAATTGGTCAATGATCTCATTGCTGTTTGTGAGATCCCACTGTGTGTAAAATGGCTGCTGCCTTTGCCTACATAACAGCAGTCACTTCAGAATAATTCATCATGTGTGAAATGCTACCAATAGTTTCTGAGAGATTTGCTAGGGTGCTATATAAATCCAAGCCTTAGTTTATCCCTTGATTTTGTTTCTGGAGTACATGACACGGCTGTGTTATGTTACAGGGGTTTGAAGATGCCTCAGCTGTATGATTGGTTAATTAGTGTTGCCCACTCCCCAAGATGCAGTGCTACTGGAACGTTGCTCCAAGCTGCTGTACCAATGGAGTCGTTTGGAGCTTTTTAATCAATGGGTGTTGTGGGGGAAAATGTTCTCCATCAAATCCTGTAATTGTGAGTAACTCTTCCATGTTGCTGAGCAATGGCAAACAGCGTGTGTGCCAGAGCAATCCAAGTGTCAGTAAATGGTGTCCCACTTGTAGTTTCTTATGCTGTAGTCTTTGGTCCAATCAATAGGACCCTTACTTACAGACGGAGGTCAGTCTGGGCTGAATTCTGATATCAGTCTTGGAGGTGAAAGGGCACACAGTTCACTGTCTCCTATATATATCATGCACACACTTTATTATCACTAAACACTAGGCGATCTCCCATGGCAGTGCACACAGATAATCAAAACCAAATGAAATGGGGTCAGAGGCCAATGGATAATTAAACCAGGGGGGACACAGACCTAATTCAGTCCCCAACTTAAAGCTATACATTCTGTCCTTACTTGTATATTTCCATCGTAAATTCCTATGTCGTCATTTACAATGAAAATTACTTCTGTAAACTGGTCATACAGTAGTTACACCCTCCCACCAGTGGTGATGGGGGAGGGTGTAATTACAGCGAGATGTTTACATAGGCAGTTTCCATTAGAAATTTGGACACAGGAATTTATAATGGGAAAGGTTGGCCGGGTGCGCAGACATTGGATTTTTAATATATGGGGATCTAAAATTGTGGTTCAAGAAATGTTTTATTTCAGGGGAAAAGTAGCTTGGTGTTTGGTCTTGTGGCACTTATTGATTCTTAGTTATGATTTCAATCACTGACCTCTTTTCAACTGTGAATTAAACTTTAACTGTAAACACATTTTAAGCAATGTTTACATTTTTCAAGTTTTGAAATTCTTAAGTATTCTAGTGGTTTCATGCCAGCCTGTACGGAGGCCTGTTGCTATGGCTATATCCTATTAGCTCACGTATCGTCAGTAAGCTGTAGATTACAGACATCGCTCTCCCCACCGCGGCGCGCGCTCTCCCTCTCTGCCTGATTCGCTGAAAAAACTGAAGGAGGAAGCTGCACGCAGTTGGGGCTGTTTGTGAGGGCCCGATGAGGTGTTAGTCGTGTGTAAGAAGGGTCACTCAGCTTGTGGGAGTAAGAAATGGACGGTGAGCATTTCCTCAGGATAGAAGTGCAGTCGCACAGGATTATCAAATCGTGTTTTTCTGAAGAAATTGTGTTGCCAAAAAACAGCATTAGGTGAGTAGCATCGAGTATCTTTTAGCCCAACAGCACAGCGTCTGTGTCTGCAATAGGCTGTTGAGCAATCGCATTTCTTGGAAAGAAAAAGAAGTGCTCGTTTACACAGCTCCTCTCTCTTCCTCGGAGTGCGTCACAGTCAATATTTGAATGTAGTCACGGTTATGTAGGCAAACGGCAGGCAGTGAGGGCCCACATACAGCAATGAAATGAATGGCCAGTTAATCTGTTTTGGTGTTGGTTGAGGGATCAATGCTGGTCAGGACCCTGGGAGAACTCCTTGCTCCTCTTTGAGCAGGTAGATGGGGTCTTGGCTTAACGTCTCACCTGAAAAACATTGCGTACCACAATACAGCACTCCCTCAGTACCGTGCTAAAGTATCAGCCTAACTCGGCCGGCCCGAGTCCTGTATTGGAACTTCTACCCATGACCTTGAGGCAAAAGTACTACCAACTGAGCAAAGCTCCCATTTAAATCATTCCCCTGCTCCTCAGTAAAGTGTTGGTGTTCTGTAGGCTGGTACCATTGGCTGATGGAAGAAATCTGCTCGGCTGAGTTTTGAGTGAGGATGCACTTATACTGCAGCGTCCGTGCTGTAATTCAGTTTCTGCTACCTGGCAATATGAGTGAGGAGTATGGAGGAGGCTATCTTACATCAATTGGACTTAATGCCACATGGAGTGTAACAGCTCCGTGGTGACAAACTGGGCTTGAAAAACACTTGGGCTCCTTGGTTACTCTTTAAACTCACCCATATTTAAATGTGAATGTGCCAACCTGTACAGTCAAAGCATTTCAAATTTCACACCCTGGTAGTTACTATATCAGTGCAACCATAGCTCTATAAATGTGGCTGGGTGCTGAGGCCATTGTCACCAACTAAAGTTTCAGAAGTTTGCAAAACAACTACAACACTTCCCTTCAAAGTTCTAACCAAGCCCGGCCCGAACCACAATTTAGAAGACAGTTCTGCCATGTTTTTTCTTGATATGTATTAATGACTTGGACTTGGGTGTACAGGGCACAATTTCAAAATTTGCAGATGACACAAAACTTGGAAGTGTAGTGAACAGTGAGGAGGATAGAGATAGACTTCAAGAGGATATAGACAGGCTGGTGGAATGGGCGGATATGTGGCAGATGAAATTTATTGCAGAGAAGAGCGATGTGATACATTTTGGCAGGAAGAATGAGCAGAGACAATATAAACAAAATGGTACAATTCTAAAGGGGTACAGGAACAGATTTGGGGGGTACAAATCTTTGAAGGTGGCAGGAGAGGTTGAGATCCTGGGCTTTATAAATAGAGGCATAGAGTACAAAAACAAGGAGGTTATGATGAACCTTTATAAAACACTGGTTCGGCCCCAACTGGAGTATTGTGTCCAATTCTGGGCACTGCACTAGGAAGGATGTGAAGGCCTTAGAGAGGGTGCAGAAAAGATTTACTAGAATGTTTCCAGGGATGAGGGACTTCAGTTACGTGGATAGACTGGAGAAGCTGGGGTTGTTCCCCTGAGAGGAGATTTGATAGAAGTGTTCAAAATCATGAAGGGTTTAGATAAAGTAAATAAAAAGAAACTGTTCCCATTGGTGGAAGGTTTGAGAACCAGAGGACACAGATTTAAGGTGATTGGAAAAAGAACCAAAGGTGACATGAGGAAAGTCTTTTTTACACAGCGAGTAATTATAATCTGGAATGCATGGCCTGAAAGGGCGGTGGAAGCAGATTCAATCGTGGCTTTTAAAAGGGAATTGGATAAATATTTGAAGGGAAAAAATTTGCAAGGTTATGGGAAAGACCAGGGGAACGGGACTAACTGGATTGCTCTTACAAAGAGCCAGCACGGACTCGATGGGCTGAGTGGCCGTCTTCTGTCTCGTAACTGTTCTATGATTCTATATTGGATGTCACTCAGCATAGATTGTATTCGCTCCTATAATTGGTCAGGAGCAGTGTAGAGGCTTATTCCCTCATCTGTTGGATTGCCATGTTGTTCACTGTCTCTCGCAGTAAGTCTTGAAGTAATCAGCAGTACAGAATCTGAACCACCACTAAAGCACCTTAAATTTCCAATTATGTCACTTGAAGAAAGTTCCTTAGGGCAACAGAGTCCCTAACTAATAGTTGCTGAGCCCTAAATATTAAGCCTTTGTTTGGAGCATGCATATCAGGCCTGAAATGTCCGGTTGATACCAAATTTTGCTTGTGTTCTGCAGTATGTGAATCCTACGTTTGAAGGGATGATGGGCTATCAGCGAGAGGAATTAATCGGGAAGGAGGTAACGGAAGTGCCTAGGAGTGATAAAAATAAAGCTGATCTTCTAGACACGATCAACTCCTGTATTAAAAAAGGAAAGGTGAGTGAGATGATAACTTGGTGATGGTTAAATGACCCGGGGGTGGGGGCTCTGTGAGGCAGTTGCCGATGTCTCTCTTGTTCCTCCCTTTTCTCTCCCCCTCCCTTCTCCTCCTCTCTCTTTCACTCTTAAATTAAACATTGGGCCAGAATTTACTGTCAAAATAACAGTGAGGCTAACAGCGCTCAGTGCTTTTTATGCGCAGATTGGAGAATGAGGTGGGGCTGAAGTGGGGCAGATGTGCGGCTAAATCCGGAATTTGCTGTCCGAGATGAGTCATTCCGCCTTCAACTTCACAAAAACAGCATCTCGCGGTCCGACTCACCGTTCAGATACATTGAACGATGTGAAGTTCCCATATTTGTATGGTAGATACGTAGGTTTACTTTTTCTTTCTGTCTCCTTTTTTTCTTTCTTAATCCAATCTTACTTTCCGTCTCTTTATTTCGCTTTCTGTACCTGATTTGACACTGAATTCACTATTTTAACTTACACTTCCTGATTGATGACTGTGCTGTTCATTAATGAATCTTCAATCTGATTGGTTAAGGAGATACACAGTTGCTTTCCCTGTTCACTCAGGTCCCAGATGCCCTGCAGAGGGCTCGTATCTCAAACTTAGAGCAACTTCCAATGCAAACGCTCCTGGAAAGTACATGGGGAAGGGCAAAGCTAACGATCAGGTGCCATTCGTTCGCTGCTTACAGTAAATTCTGGCCCAATCTGTCGTCATAAAGGGCTCGCTGTGAGTGGTGGTCACTTTTTTTTATTCGTTCACGGGATGTGGGTGTCGCTGGCGAGGCCGGCATTTATTGCCCATCCCTAATTGCCCCTTGAGAAGGTGGTGGTGAGCCGCCTTCTTGAACCGCTGCAGTCCGTGTGGTGACGGTTCTCCCACAGTGCTGTTAGGAAGGGAGTTCCAGGATTTTGACCCAGCGACAATGAAGGAACGGCGATAGATTTCCAAGTCGGGATGGTGTGTGACTTGGAGGGGAACGTGCAGGTGGTGTTGTTCCCATGTGCATGCTGCTCTTGTCCTTCTAGGTGGTAGAGGTCGTGGGTTTGGGAGGTGCTGTCGAAGAAGCCTTGGCGAGTTGCTGCAGTGCATCCTGTGGATAGTGCACACTGCAGCCATGGTGCGCCGGTGGTGAAGGGAGTGAATGTTCAGGGTGGTGGATGGGGTGCCAATCAAGCGGGCTGCTTTATCTTGGATGGTGTCAAGCTTCTTGAGAGTTGTTGGAGCTGCACTCATCCAGGCAAGTGGAGAGTATTCCATCACACTCCTGACTTGTGCCTTGTAGATGGTGGAAAGGCTTTGGGGAGTCAGGAGGTGAGTCACTCGCCGCAGAATACCCAGCCTCTGACCTGCTCTAGTAGCCACAGTATTTATATGGCTGGTCCAGTTAAGTTTCTGGTCAATGGTGACCTCCAGGATGTTGATGGTGGGGGATTCGGCGATGGTAATGCCGTTGAATGTCAGGGGGAGGTGGTTAGACTCTCTCTTGTTGGAGATGGTCATTGCCTGGCACTTATCTGGCGCGAATGTTACTTGCCACTTGTGAGCCCAAGCCTGGATGTTGTCCAGGTCTTGCTGCATGCGGGCTCGGACTGCTTCATTATTTGAGGGGTTGCGAATGGAACTGAACACTGTGCAGTCATCAGCGAACATCCCCATTTCTGACCTTATGATGGAGGGAAGGTCATTGATGAAGCAGCTGAAGATGGTTGGGCCTAGGACACTGCCCTGAGGAACTCCTGCAGCAATGTCCTGGGGCTGAGATGATTGGCCTCCAACAACCACTACCATCTTCCTTTGTGCTAGGTATGACTCCAGCCACTGAAGAGTTTTTCCCCTGATTCCCATTGACTTCAATTTTACTAGGGCTCCTTGGTGCCACACTCGGTCAAATGCTGCCTTGATGTCAAGGGCAGTCACTCTCACCTCACCTCTGGAATTCAGCTCTTTTGTCCATGTTTGGACCAAGGCTGTAATGAGGTCTGGAGCCGAGTGGTCCTGGCGGAACCCAAACTGAGCATCGGGGAGCAGGTTATTGGTGAGTCAGTGCCGCTTGATAGCACTGTAGACGACACCTTCCATCACTTTGCTGATGATTGAGAGTAGACTGATGGGGGCGGTAATTGGCCGGATTGGATTTGTCCTGCTTTTTGTGGACAGGACATACCTGGGCAATTTTCCACATTGTCGGGTAGATGCCAGTGTTGTAGCTGTACCCAATCATAGTTTCCCTTATAAATAATGACCCCTAGAACTGGATCAGGAATAATTACTGCTCAAGTCCAGGATTGGCCATGGGAGTCCCGCTACCTAAGTGAGGAATTCCTCACACACCAATGGGGGTAAAAAGAATTATCCTGATCCCAGTACTCGCTAAACACAATTGTATTTTAATTTAATGAATTCTTATTTAAACTATTTTTGCTGATGGTTTTCCAGGAGTGGCAAGGTACGTACTACGGCAGAAAGAGCAATGGAGACAGCGTACAGCAAAATGTGAAGATAATGCCTGTCGTGGGGCAGGGAGGGTGAGTGCAGCGTCTCCACTATCTGATCCATTCCCAGCACATCACTCAAATCTAAGTTTTCCACACGAGCTGTGACATTAACCTCTGCACCCTGTGTTTCTGCTCCCTGTTATACACAGGCTAATTCTTGTGATTTTTCTTTCAACTGATTAATTCTACTTCCGTGTATCCTGCACTCCCAGCCTCTCTAACGCTTCACTGCCGAGTGAATCATTTCCTCTCTCCTTTCCCAATCTACGTTTTTGGTCGTTGTTTTTCAGTGTTCCTCTTTGCCCCTCTCCCCTTCCCCCCCCACCCCAAAATAACTGGAATCCTTTTATTGGAGGGGTTGTCCAAGTCTCTGCCATTGGCACTTGGTGAATGTCGACCTGGATGGTGGGAAGTAACGCAGACCAACGTCTTGTATTTGGCTGCTCGTCTCCTGCTCCGACTCTGCGAGCTACACCTTGCCACCACCAGATCCAGGCCTGCTCAGTCAAAGGTCGCGGTACCTGCACAATTGGTGGATCAGGAGACGTAAAGCTAAATCTAGGTTACCGAAAGTTACGAGAAGGAATTTAACCTGAGCCTCTTGCTTATACCTGTGTCTGGAGTGTCTGTCTATTTTACAAGACTTGAGGTGAGGAAGGAATGTCGTGTGTGTTTATGTACATCAAGGGACTGGAAGCAAAAACAATGAATGAAAGATTCCTATTTTAGCTTCCCTTTAAGGATTCATATCTCGATTTTCAATGACTGGCTTTTATGCTGCATTTTTGTGCAGAGTAACATTACTATTTGTTTAGAACAAAGTTAAAGGCAAATGAGGATTTGAATTTTGGCCGCCAGTAGCTGATGAGAACGTGGTGTGAACAGGGCACAAGACGTTTTATTACAGAATGAGGTTGCAGGGATTCGGGTTGCCAACTCTGGACGTATCATCACATGATCTCCCACCTTTGGTCACCTGACACGTCCATCCTCTTTGTGCAATTGTAAACAATTTTACAACACCAAGTTATAGTCCAGCAATTTTATTTTAAATTCACAAGCTTTCGGAGGCTTCCTCCTTCGTCAGGTGAACGATGTGAAAAGGCCTTCTCAAACCTATCGGAAAGTGAATGGTCTCATCATCTGCCTTTTTTCCGGTATAACTAATAAACAAAAGTATTCAAAGAAACTTTTTTAAAAACACAATTTTTTAAATGACCGTATGATTTTTTTTTCTCCTGGGCTTTTTGCTCGCAGCAGTGGCAGGAGATTAGTCTTTAATTCCTGGAGAGTCCAGGGCAATCCTGGAGGGTTGGCAACCCTAGTGGGGACCTGAGCCCCTGTTTATTGCACAGCCCTCTAACCAAGATCAGAGTTGGAATCTGCACAGTTTAATATATTTAGAAATGGTTTCCTAAAAGGATCTCTTGATTCAGGCTGGTTTAGTGATCACTAATTGCAGAGGGAAAGCTTTGAGAAGCTGATATTGCACTCTCACTATTTTTGCTTTACTCATTTATCTGTGGCTGCTCAGCTCTCCCAGCTTTTAAATTCTATTTATCATTTGAGATCTGTGCTGCGGGAATTTATAAATATTCTAACTAGAGCTTCTTTCCTCAATAGGAAAATTAGACACTATGTGTCCATTAAGAGGCCATATAATGAAACCAAGGTAGGTTGGTGTGTTGTGTGGTGTGTGTGCGTCGTGTGTGAGATCTGTGCTTATTTCCTTTTCTCTCCTCCGCAGTATTATCTGGAGTAATGTTTTTCACACGGTCCTCTTGTGTTTCTACAGGCTGACAAATCTCAGTTATGTGATCGGGTTCAAGCCGAGTCTCAAACAGGTACTGTGTTATTTGACGTGTTGTTTGACGTGTTTCCCCTCCGAGCAGCAAACTGAGTGCGAGCTTTGTGTTCCCTAAAATAATAAGAATTGGGCGTCACGGTCTCCCTCGATTTGTCCGAGGTCGGATGGCGAAGGAAGCAGTTTGTGTCGAGGGAGTTCTCGCGAGGTTTTGGGTCGCCCGCTGATGAGTCGGTGACTTTATCACGGAGCACGTGCAGGGTTTTTTTTTGCCTTTGGAAGATTTAAACTATTTTTCTGTTATCAAACCGTGGCCAATATAGGTGGTGGGAAATCCACTGTTTGGAGGGGAAGCTGGGAAGGGATGAGAAGACGATGTGTCACGGCGGGGGGTGGAGGCTGTAACTGTGTTTTAGTTGTGGGATTCAGATGTTAAGACCTGAGCACTGGTTTACTGTGCAACCCTCCAACCATAGTTGGAGTTGGGTCTAGACTGATTGGAATCTGTACAGTTTAATATCAATAAAAGGTTTCCTAAAAAATCTCCTGATTCAGGCAAATTCCGTGTTCATGTCAAGCACTACACAAGGTATTTGATTGACGTGTCCTTTTGTTTTTAACTAAGCGGCAACTTAATGCATTATTTTTGAAATCGGAATGTGTTGCTCACCAATGTAAGCAAGCAAGAAATCCATTGGCCACGATGGAGGAACTCCAATAGAGGTTCACACCACCATTCACCTCGGTATAAAATTAACAGTCCTGCCTATTGATGTTGACTGAAGCCTCCGACACAGAGCTCCAATGCCCAGTCTGAAACCTGCTCTCCACTCTGATCCTTTCCTGGGAGATAGGTTTTCCAGTCTTGGGTGCATCTGGCTGGGCGGGAAGACTGGCTGATTAATCAAGGATTTGTGTTGATGGTATCCATGGAGATAAGCGGGCTAGACTGCAGCATCCTGTTGTCAGGAAGAGGGTGAGTATTGGGCGGGGAAGGAGAGAAGCTTTTATTCTATCTGGTTTAATGGTTCATTGCTTCCTTTACAGACATCCATACTTGCAAACACAAAGACAGGAGGAAAAGTTCTGATGTCAAATCCAACACATCACGGGGGAGTGATGGTATGTTAAGTGCTACAAGGTCACAGTAACCTCTGCTGTCGCTTTATCTAACAGCGTGTGTGTGAAACAGTGACCTTGGAAAACATCAGTCAAAACTACAGTATGTTCTAGGATTGAAATGTGAGACTTGGGTAAAAGGGACATAAATACTTTGTAAGGCCTTACTAAAAGTAATAGTTAACCTAATATTTTGGATTCATTAAGTGCAACATTTCCTGTGACTGCAGTTGTATTTTAGCACCAACATTAAAGCTTTTTCGTGCATTTCAATACTTTGAGCTAAGTATTTTCTAGTTCTGTGCATCTCAACTTATAACATGGAATGAGGACAAGCAGAGGTCAAGGCATCCCAAGTCATTCTGTGCCAACTCCTAGTGGCTGGTTATGGACCGACATTTGCAGTGTCAAAGCAGCTGATGCTCTTGCCTGAGATGTTGTGCAGGGAAGTGCCTCAGGAGCTGAAATAGATCAGAATTGCAGTCTACGTGTGACATGGCTGGCTCACTGGAGTGATTTAATGTATTCCATATATCCCCAATTTATTGGTAATGTTGCTTTGATCTGAGATCTTTACATCCTGTTCAGCTGCTACATTTTAAATCTGAGATCGATAGATTTTTGCTGGCCGAGGGTGTTAAGGGATATGGAGCCAGGGTGGGTGGATGGAGTTAGGATACAGATCAGCCATGATCTCATTGAATGGCGGAACAGGCTCGAGGGGCTGAATGGCCTACCTACATAGGGAGTCAACATGTTCTGTTTAGATACATAACCAGAGAGCATAGGTCAAAAACTAGCTGTACAAGAGGTGCAGAAAGATCCAATCTCCACAAGTTCTGGCCTCTGTGTAGTATCTTTATTAATGTGTCTGTCATGTTTTGTTCAATCCACAGGTAGCTCCCAGCCCAGAAGGTCCTCTATTGCCCGGATACATTCCATGACCATTGAAGCTCCTATCACAAAGGTAGAACTGAATTCAAAATCAATACTGAAATAATACAATGTAATCTAGTTTATTTTTAAAGTACTTCATTATATTAAATTTTAAGTTTTTATAATGGTAATTTATGAACTAACCGCAAAGCAGTGAAATTAAATACCTCGGTGGGTGCGTTATGGCCCCAGCCTTACCTCAGTGGGAGCCCGCTTTCCTCTGCGTCGGAAGGACCTGGGTTCAACATAAGAACATAAGAAATAGGAGCAGGAGTAGGCAAATCGGCCCCTCGAGCCTGCTCCGCCATTCAATAAGATCATGGCTGATCTGATCCTAACCTCAAATCGAAATTCATGTCCAATTTCCTGCCCGCTCCCCGTAACCCCTAATTCCCTTTACTTCTAGGAAACTGTCTATTTCTGTTTTAAATTTATTTAATGATGTAGCTTCCACAGCTTCCTGGGGCAGCAAATTCCACAGACCTACTACCCTCTGAGTGAAGAAGTTTCTCCTCATCTCAGTTTTGAAAGAGCAGCCCCTTATTCTAAGATTATGCCCCCTAGTTCTAGTTTCACCCATCCTTGGGAACATCCTTACCGCATCCACCCGATCAAGCCCCTTCACAATCTTATATGTTTCAATAAGATCGCCTCTCATTCTTCTGAACTCCAATGAGTAGAGTCCCAATCTACTCAACCTCTCCTCATATGTCCGCCCCCTCATCCCCGGGATTAACCGAGTGAACCTTCTTTGTACTGCCTTGAGAGCAAGTATGTCTTTTCTTAAGTATGGAGACCAAAACTGTATTCAGTATTCCAGGTGCGGTCTCACCAATACCTTATATAACTGCAGCAATACCTCCCTGTTTTTATATTCTATCCCCCTAGCAATAAAAGCCAACATTCCGTTGGCCTTCTTGATCACCTGCTGCACCTGCATATTAACTTTTTGATTTTCTTGCACTAAGACCCCCAGATCCCTTTGTACTGCAGTACTTTCCAGTTTCACGCCATTAAGATAATAACTTGCTCTCTGATTTTTCCTGCCAAAGTGCATAACCTCACATTTTCCAATATTGTATTGCATCTGCCAAATCTCCACCCACTCACCCAGCCTGTCTATATCCCCTTGTAGGTTTTTTATGTCCTCCTCACTCTCTACTTTCCCTCCCATCTTTGTATCATCTGCAAACTTTGATATGTTACACTCGGTCCCCTCCTCCAAATCGTTAATATAGATTGTAAAGAGTTGGGGACCCAGCACCGACCCCTGCGGAACACCACTGGCTGCTGGTTGCCAGTCCGAGAATTAACCATTTATCCCAACTCTCTGCTTCCTGTTAGATAACCAATCCTCCACCCATGCCAGAATATTACCCCCAATTCAGTGATTCAAGTCCCACTCAAGTCTAAAACGGTGCAAAGTGTTTCTGGGGTGCTGATTGTAAATAGCTCAGGCTATTGTTAATCGGTCCCTTTTTGTTAAACTTTATTTTTAAGGTAATAAATATCATAAATGCTGCACAAGAGAGCAGCTCCGAGCTGGTGGCCGAGGCTTTGGATCGTGTACTAGAAATTCTCCGAACCGCGGAGCTGTACTCGCCGCAGCTCGCAAACAAGGACGATGACCCACACACCAGCGACCTGGTCGGTGGGCTGATGTCAGTAAGTTTAGCTTGAACTACAACCTTCAGAAGCATTTTACAAAGTCCTGTGGAATGTTAGTAACTTTCTAGTGTTCGCGTTAGACTGAGTTCACGCACATGGAGTGTGTGCGTGTGTGAGCCCTGTGTGCGTGTGTGAGCCCTGTGTGCGTGTGTGAGCCCTGTGTGCGTGTGTGAGCCCTGTGTGCGTGTGTGAGCCCTGTGTGCATGTGTGACAGTACCTTTTTGTATGGATGTAGGAATCAGAAGAAGCCATTCAAGCCTTTGTTACTGGTTCTTTGTTTGATTTCTTTTCCTCTTCACTCTAACACCAGCTCTAAATCCTCAACTCCCAAACCCACAATCTTTCAGTTTCCATTTTGCTTTAACCGAGTCTGGGTTCAGTGTTTAGTTGTGGAGTTTGGTAAACTTGGGCCGATTGTCACTCAGGCTCCCAGTGCAGCATTGGGCTTGATCTTTTGCGATTTCTCAGTCTGCATCCCTGCAACCTCTCAGCAGTAGGAGTGCCCCACTCGGGGAGTCAGCCCCCCTCGGGGAGTCAGCCCCCAAGTGTGAAGTCGTCACTGCTAAGTTGTGCTGCTGCTCTTTGCTTTGATGAACCCTCAGCTCTATTTCTAGAGTGTGAACTCCCATCTAAATATTGCACACTACCTGCAGCACCAGTCGTAAGCAGGAGTTATGGCACGGGGGAGGACAGAGAAAACTGGCCGGGCTTCCTAGTCCCGACTGCTGTCTGGTGACCCCTGCTGCACATGTCTAGACACCAACAGCTTTGGGCCCTCCACAGTTGAATAGCTTGCCAGGCTGAAACATGAAGAATGACCTTCAGTAAACTATTGGAGGGCTGGAGGCATCAGTAGAGTCATAGAGTTATACAGCACGGATAGAGGCCCTTCGGCCCATCGTGTCCGCGCCGGCCATCAAGCCCTGTCTACTCTAATCCCATATTCCAGCATTTGGTCCGTAGCCTTGTATGCTATGGCATTTCAAGTGCTCATCCAAATGCTTCTTGAATGTTGTGAGGGTTCCTGCCTCCACAACCCTTTCAGGCAGTGAGTTCCAGACTCCAACCACCCTCTGGGTGAAAAAGTTCTTTCTTAAAGCCCCTCTAAACCTCCCGCCTTTTACCTTGAATCTATGTCCCCTTGTTATAGAACCCTCAACGAAGGGAAAAAGCTCCTTAGTATCCATCCTATCTGTGCCCCTCATAATTTTGTACACCTCAATCATGTCCCCCCTCAGCCTCCTCTGCTCCAAGGAAAACAAACCCAATCTTCCCAGTCTCTCTTCATAGCTGAAGCGCTCCAGCCCTGGTAACATCCTGGTGAATCTCCTCTGCACCCTCTCCAAAGCGATCACATCCTTCCTGTAGTGTGGCGACCAGAACTGCACACAGTACTCCAGCTGTGGCCTAACCAGTGTTTTATACAGCTCCATCATAACCTCCTTGCTCTTATATTCTATGCCTCGGCTAATAAAGGCAAGTATCCCATATGCCTTCTTTACCACCTTATCTACCTGTTCCGCCGCCTTCAGGGATCTGTGAACTTGCACACCAAGATCCCTCTGACCCTCTGTCTTGCCTAGGGTCCTCCCATTCATTGTGTATTCCCTTGCCTTGTTAGTCCCTCCAAAGTGCATCACCTCGCACTTTTCCGGGTTAAATTCCATTTGCCACTGTTCCGCCCATCTGACCAACCCATCTATATCGTCCTGCAGACTGAGGCTATCCTCCTCGCTATTTACCACCCTACCAATTTTTGTATCATCAGCGAACTTACTGATCATACCTTTTACATTCATATCCAAGTCATTAATGTAGACCACAAACAGCAAGGGACCCAGCACCGATCCCTGTGGTACCCCACTGGCCACAGACTTCCAGTCACAAAAACAACCTTCGACCATCACCCTCTGCCTTCTGCCACTAAGCCAGTTTTGTATCCAAAGTGCCAAGGCACCCTGGATTCCATGGGCTCGTACCTTCTTGACCAGTCTCCTGTGGGGGACTTTGTCGAAGGCCTTACTGAAATCCAGGAGAGGTGGGGAAAAGGGGGAGGAGACGAAACACCATGTATATTACCTCAGTACATATACTTACAATCTGTGACTGGCCAGGTGCTAATGCACGGTGACCCTGGTGCAGATGGAAGCTCGTTGATCAGTTGCCATTTAGATTAAACGTTAGATTATCACAAGGAGACAAGCAGTGTGTCAAACCCAAAATCAAACACCAGGGTATTTTCTTCATTGTGCTGATTTGTATCAATCGTTCTTTTGAGAAGACTGACTGGAGATGTAGGTTGTCCAGACAGGCCTTCAATGGCCTTGACTTCCCACGTTACGATTTCTATTAAGAGCCGTCCTCACTCAGGGCTACTCAAGATGTTACTGAATGAATGGGGAAGATGTAGTGCAGTATTTCAGTTACTTATTGTATAACTCCTACTCTGCTGAACAAGCAGTGATTGCTGTGACTAACACGCTCAGGGTTAATCTATGGACAGGAATCAAACCTGTCGCTCAGGACCCCGTTATCTGGGCTCCCACACGGACCACTGGCTGCTACGTGTCTGATGCCGAAAACAAACTCGACAGGAATGGAGATTTATCGGACACTCTTGTAACAAGTTGTTGGTAACTTGCAATGGTTCTTTGAACAGTGTGAGCACTCTAACTCTCCTCTCCTCCTGCCTGCAGGGCGGCTTGCGGAGGCTGTCTGGAAATGAATACATCTTCTCCAAAAGTAAGTTTGTCCTGTTTCCAGCTATGGTCGACCTTGTGGTTTTCAGATCTGATTCTGGGAGCAGCAGTTTCTCATAAGTGGGGTTTATTGCCACGTCCTTTTGATTATTAATGTGTGTGGGTTTGCTGCAATGTCGGAACATAGGAACAGGAGGAGGCCATTCAGCCCCTCAAGCCTGTCCCACCATTCAATTATATCATGGCTGATCTGTACCTCGACCCTATTTACCCGCCTTTGCTCCATTTCCCTCGATACCCTTCCCTAACCTATCAATCTCAGTCTTTACAATTTCAATTGACCTCCAGCATCCACAGCCTTCTGAGGGAAAAAGTTCAACATTTACATTGTCCTTTGTGTGAAAAAGTGCTTCCTGATTTCTGACTCCTAAATAGCCTGGCTCTAATTTTACGTGATGCCCACTTGTTCTTGATTCCCCACAGACGAAACAGATTCTCTGCATCTACCCTATCAAACTCTACTCATTGGAGTTCAGAAGAATGAGAGGCGATCTTATTGAAACATATAAGATTGTGAAGGGGCTTGATCGGGTGGATGCGGTAAGGATGTTCCCAAGGATGGGTGAAACTAGAACTAGGGGGCATAATCTTAGAATAAGGGGCTGCTCTTTCAAAACTGAGATGAGGAGAAACTTCTTCACTCAGAGGGTAGTAGGTCTGTGGAATTTGCTGCCCCAGGAAGCTGTGGAAGCTACATCATTAAATAAATTCAAAGCAGAAATAGACAGTTTCCTAGAAGTAAAGGGAATTAGGGGTTACGGGGAGCGGGCAGGAAATTGGACATGAATTTCGATTTGAGGTTAGGATCAGATCAGCCATGATCTTATTGAATGGCGGAGCAGGCTCGAGGGGCCGATTGGCCTACTCCTGCTCCTATTTCTTATGTTCTTCAACCCCTTTATCATTTTAAACACCTCAATTATTTCATCTCCCAAACTTCTAAACTCTTGGGAATACAAACCAAGTTTATGCAACTTGTCTTCATATTTCAATGGTTTTACCCCCGGTATCATTCTGGTGAATCTGCGCTGCACCCCCTCCAAGGCCAAAAACTGAACACAGTACTCCAAATAGGGTCTGACCAAGGCTCTGTACAACTGAAGCATAACTTCCTCAGTTTTGAATTCCAATCCCCTCGAGATAAAGGCCAATATTCCATTAGCCTTTTTGATTACTTTTTGTACCTGTGCACAAGCCTTCCACTCTTTTTCCTCCCAGCTCTGCTGCACAGGCTGGGAGGAAAAAGAGTGGAAGAGCTATAGTGGTAGGGGATTCTATCGTAAGGGGAACAGACAGGCGTTTCTGTGGCCGTAAACGTGACTCCAGGATGGTTTGTTGCCTCCCTGGTGCCAGGGTCATGGATGTCACTGAGCGGCTACAGGGCATTCTCAAGGGGGAGGGTGAGCAGGCAGAGGTCGTGGTCCACATTGGGACCAACGACATAGGTAGGAAGGGAGATGAGGTCCTGCATCAAGAATTTAGGGAGCTAGGTAGCAGATTAAAGAGCAGGACCTCAAAGGTTGTAATCTCTGGATTACTCCCAGTGCCACGGGCTAGTGAGTATAGAAATAGGAGGATAGAACAGATGAATGCGTGGCTAAAGAGTTGGTGCAGGAGGGAGGGTTTCAGTTTCCTGGATCACTGGGCCTGCTTCTGGGGAAGGTGGGACTTGTACAAGTCGGACGGGTTGCATCTGAACCAGAGCGGGACAAATATCCTTGCGGGGAGGTTTGCTAGCACTGTTGGGGGGGGTTTAAACTAACTTGGCAGGGGGATGGGATACAGAGTGGAGCTACAATAGGGGGTGATGTGCAGCCAAATATAGAGAAAAAAACAAGTCAGCTTGGAAGACAGGGCAAATATGTGAGGGCAAGGCTGGATGGCATCTATTTTAATGCAAGGAGTCTTGCGAATAAGGTGGATGAACTGAAGGTGTTGATAAACACATGGGAGTATGATATTGTTGCTGTCACAGAGACATGGTTGAGGGAGGGGCAAGACTGGCAGCTCAATATTCCAGGGTACAGAATCTTCAGGCGAGACAGAGGGGGAGGTATAAGAGGAGGGGGGGTCGCAATATTAATTAAAGAATCAATTACTGCCATAAGGAGGGATGATATATTAGCAGGTTCCTCTAATGAGGCCATATGGGTGGAGCTTAAAAACAAAAAGGGGGCAAGCACTTTGATGGGAGTGTACTATAGGCCCCCAAACAGTCAGGGGGAGATAGAGGAACAGATATGTAGGCAAATCTCAGAAAATTGTGCAAATAATAGGGTAATAATAGTGGGGGATTTCAACTTCCCCAATATTAACTGGGATACTCAGAGTGTAAAAGGCTTAGAGGGTACAAAATTCTTAACGTGCATCCAGGAGAGCTTTTTGAGCCAGCATGTAGAAAGTCCTACAAGAGAGGGGGCGGTACTGGACCTAATTCTAGGGAATGTGGCCGGCCAAGTGGAAGAAGTGCTAGTAGGTGAGCACTTTGGTGACAGTGACCATAATTCGGTGAGATTTAAGGTGGTCATGGAAAAGGACAGGGAGGGGCCGGAAATAAAGGTTCTAAATTGGGGGAAGGCCGATTTTAATAGGATAAGGCAGGATCTGGCCAAAATGGACTGGGATCAGCTGCTTGTAGGAAAATCCGCATCGGAGCAATGGGAGTCTTTCAGAAGGGAGATTGAGACCATACAATGGCAACATGTTCCCGTAAAGGTCAAGGGTGGTTCCAAGAACTCCAGGGAACCTTGGATGTCAGGGGATATACGAGAATGGATTAGGAAAAAAAGGAGGGCTTTTAGCAGATACAAAAGGCTAAAGACGGAGGAAGCCCTAGAGGAGTACAAAAAGTGCAGGGGGATACTTAAAAAAGAAATTAGGAGATCAAGGAGGGGCCATGAAATAACACTGGCGAGCAAAATAAAGGAAAATCCTAAGATGTTTTATAAGTATATTAAGGGTAAGAGGATAACTAGGGAAAAAATAGGGCCCATTAGGGACAAAAATGGCAATGTGTGTGTGGAGCCGGCAGATGTAGGAGGGGTTCTAAATGAATTTTTTGCATCTGTTTTCACTATGGAGAAGGACGATGTAGACATAGAAATACGGCAGGGGGACTGTGATATACTCGAACATATTAACATCGAGCGGGAGGAGGTATTGGCGGTTTTAGCAGGCCTAAAAATGGATAAATCCCCAGGCCCGGACGAAATGTATCCCAGGCTACTGTGTGAGGCAAAGGAGGAGATTGCGGGGGCTCTGACACATATATTCAGAACCTCTCTGGCCACAGGGGATGTGCCAGAGGACTGGAGAACCGCTAATGTAATACCATTATTCAAGAAGGGGAGTAGGGAAAAACCGGGGAACTACAGGCCAGTGAGCCTAACATCAGTGGTCGGAAAATTATTGGAAAAAATTCTGAAGGACAAAATTAGTCTCCACTTGGAGAAGCAAGGATTAATCAGGGATAGTCAACATGGCTTTGTCAAGGGAAGATCATGTCTGACTAATTTGATTGAATTTTTTGAGGGGGTGACTAGGCGTGTGGATGAGGGTAACGCAGTGGATGTGGTATACATGGATTTCAGTAAGGCCTTCGATAAAGTCCCCCACAGGAGACTGGTCAAGAAGGTACGAGCCCATGGAATCCAGGGTGCCTTGGCACTTTGGATACAAAACTGGCTTAGTGGCAGAAGGCAGAGGGTGATGGTCGAAGGTTGTTTTTGTGACTGGAAGCCTGTGGCCAGTGGGGTACCACAGGGATCGGTGCTGGGTCCCTTGCTGTTTGTGGTCTACATTAATGACTTGGATATGAATGTAAAAGGTATGATCAGTAAGTTCGCTGATGATACAAAAATTGGTAGGGTGGTAAATAGCGAGGAGGATAGCCTCAGTCTGCAGGACGATATAGATGGGTTGGTCAGATGGGCGGAACAGTGGCAAATGGAATTTAACCCGGAAAAGTGCGAGGTGATGCACTTTGGAGGGACTAACAAGGCAAGGGAATACACAATGAATGGGAGGACCCTAGGCAAGACAGAGGGTCAGAGGGATCTTGGTGTGCAAGTTCACAGATCCCTGAAGGCGGCGGAACAGGTAGATAAGGTGGTAAAGAAGGCATATGGGATACTTGCCTTTATTAGCCGAGGCATAGAATATAAGAGCAAGGAGGTTATGATGGAGCTGTATAAAACACTGGTTAGGCCACAGCTGGAGTACTGTGTGCAGTTCTGGTCGCCACACTACAGGAAGGATGTGATCGCTTTGGAGAGGGTGCAGAGGAGATTCACCAGGATGTTACCAGGGCTGGAGCGCTTCAGCTATGAAGAGAGACTGGGAAGATTGGGTTTGTTTTCCTTGGAGCAGAGGAGGCTGAGGGGGGACATGATTGAGGTGTACAAAATTATGAGGGGCACAGATAGGATGGATACTAAGGAGCTTTTTCCCTTCGTTGAGGGTACTATAACAAGGGGACATAGATTCAAGGTAAAAGGCGGGAGGTTTAGAGGGGATTTGAGAAAGAACTTTTTCACCCAGAGGGTGGTTGGAGTCTGGAACTCACTGCCTGAAAGGGTTGTGGAGGCAGGAACCCTCACAACATTCAAGAAGCATTTGGATGAGTACTTGAAATGCCATAGCATACAAGGCTACGGACCAAATGCTGGAATATGGGATTAGAGTAGACAGGGCTGATGGCCGGCGCGGACACGATGGGCCGAAGGGCCTCTATCCGTGCTGTATAACTCTATGACTCTATGACTCTATGAATGATTTGTGTACCTGGGCACCTAAATCCCTTTGCTTCTCCACAGCTCCTAGTCTCTCACCATTAAGAAAATATTCCGATTTTTCTTTGTCAGATCTAAAGTGGATGTCCTCACATTTCCCCACATTGAACTCCATCTGCCATTGTTTTATCCACTCACTTAGTCTGTCCGTGTCCCTTTGTAACTTCCTCCTCCCATCCACACAACTTACTAACTTAGTGCAAACTTGGATATATAACTCTTCCTTTGGTTAGTGATTTGTGTGAGGTTTATTACGATGTTCCCTTGATTACTGATTTTTTTTTTGTGGGTCTTTCCCCCCCAGATGCCCACCCTATTCACACTCATTTGCATATTCCTGCCTCGCTCCAAGATATCCCCACAAGGATAACTGAAACCATGAAAAATGAAGATTCCTGGGACTTTGATATATTTGAATTGGAGGCTGCAACACACAAAAGGTAATTTGGGAGGGGACAAGGGATAGATGAGAATTGGATGTCAAACACATGCGCAAACTAACCTAGCATCTGCGACTGCCCAGGGTGGGGGTCTTCGCACAATTAGAATGTCACAGGTCAGCTAATATTTTTGGAAAGATTTGAAAAATTGTTCCAGTGTGATTGGTTGAGGCATAAAGATCTGATTTACAAGACTTGTAAATTAGGGAGTATATATATGGGAATAAGAGTGAGTGATATTATCCTGGAGATCAGAGACTGCAGCTACCTGGCAGATTGGGGTATTAAAACACATCTGTCAGAAACAGGTTCAATAAAATGTGTCTGTCATGAATGGTTCCACATGCTCTCCCATTGGGGAATGAGCGCAAGGTATTTCATGGCTCGGGCAAGCTGATGATTGCACAGATGCTCCTATTTTTTCATTGGGAGAAGAAAATTCTGGCAGGAGCTTATCTTTGTGACCTAATTGTCTTGTGACAGGGTTCCTACGAGATACTTTTACCTCATTTTGCTGCACACCAGTGGAATTATTCCTGACTCTGATGTTTTTAATACCTCAGTCTGGTGGGCAGCTTCACCGTGTCTTTCAGGGTAACGTCAAACTTTATAACGTTCCTGTAACGGGGGACCAGCTCTTTCCCTAGGTTCACGTTTGTGAAATGGACCCGTGCAGTCCATTTTTCCCAATAACCAACAGTTCATTTTCACTCAAACTCAGCAATTGCATCATTAGCATCACCACCGTCCTTCAGTAGCAGTAGGTCACACAGGCTGTTGGTGTCCATCGATATCAGATGCTAACTTGAGGCAGAAATCCCCGCCTCTCCTAGAATGTGGCAGTGTGGAGCCTGGGGTTTCAGCTTGGGGTTGAAACTTCTGAACCAGTGAATGGGTCACTGCCTTATAATCCTGGACACTACTTATTAACTAGTGGCCAAACATGTAAGGTAATCAGTGTCCATCCTTGTGAGGCTGTTTAGAGCTTGCAACTTCAAACGGCTTGCTGGTTGGGTGTGATCAATGTTTCCTTGTGGCCCACTGTAATATTTAATCACCATTTGTAGCTGTATTTATTGTAAGAGTACTGAAAGCACCACTTGCTTGGATTTTGAGAGGCTGATTTAATGCGTGACGTCGTATGGTGCTGTTCAACTGACCGGGTCAATGAGCCGATCTGCATCACTAAGCAGTTGGACCCGGGCTTGGGCCCAAGGCCCAGTTGGCAAGTTGCTGGCCAGAGATTTACGCGGCAAAATGCATCACCTGAGGGAGAGAAAATTAATGGAATCCATCCCATGTCCCGACACGTTAACCCTCACCTCCCCTTCAAGCCCGACCCTGCACTAGCTGCATACAGAGCAGCATCCTGGAGTCCTAGTAGGTCCAGACTCGTTATCAGGAGCAGAAGCGCAAAAAGTGCTGAGCCTTTTAAAATGTTTAACTTTACTCTTTTTTTTTAATAAAATCATACTAAAGTTATTGACTCAGTCTTTCCCCTAAGTTTGGCAGAAGTGCCATTTTGGAACTAGGACTCCAAGTAGCAAGATTATCCAGTTGTGTATTTGATATTGCTCAGCAGTGTTTGTGGTTTGAGAGGAGGAGGAGAGACAGGAAAAGGGCTTCATCTGAAAAATGGTTTGGATGAGCACGTCCAGCAATTCCTCCACTTATAGAATCATAGAATGATACAGCACAGAAGGAGGCCATTCGGCCCATCGTGCCTGTGCTGGCTCTTTGAAAGAGCTAGCCAATTAGTCCCACTCCCCTGTTCTTTCCCCATAGCCCTGCAAATTTTTCCCCTTCAAGTATATTTATCCAATTCCCTTTTGAAAGTTACAATTGAATCATCTTCCACTGCCCTTTCAGGCAGTGAATTCCAGATCGTAACAACTCGCTGCGTAAAAATGTTTTCCTCATTCGTCCATAACAAAATAAAACCTTTCACCAGACACCCTGTCTAAGCCTCAGTGCCATCTTTCTGTTTTCTTTTGATCTAGGCCTCTGGTCTACCTTGGGCTGAAAATATTTTCACGCTTTGGAGTCTGTGAATTTTTAAACTGTTCTGAATCAACACTACGGTCCTGGTTACAAGTTATTGAAGCAAACTACCACTCCTCCAATTCCTACCACAACTCAACGCACTCTGCAGATGTGCTGCACGCAACTGCTTATTTCCTTTGTAAGGAAAGAGTTAAGGTGAGTTGAGGCACTTCCTAAAAAGAAGAGAATCCCCTTTTCCTTTAAAAGGGCTTTCTGTTCCCAGTAACCCACCTCAATTTACAGCAAAGGATTGATTTTTAAAAATTTGTTCTGGGGATGTGGGTGTTGCCAGCGAGGCCGGCATTTGTTGTCTAGTCTTGGTTGCCCTGAGAAGCTGATGTTGGGCCTTCTCCCTATGGCGATGGTGCTCCCACAGTGCTATTGGGGAATTCCAGGATAGAAACTGACCCAGTGACAATGAAGGAGCGGTGATCTATGACCCATCCGGGATGGTGCGTGACTTGGAGGTGATGGCTGTCGGGACTGACGAGGCTCCGCTGTGGATTGTACGGTCTGGCCGCGAACTTCCTCCACACCATGACAATCAACCGTCATCAATTGCACAAGTTTAATTGTACAGAAGCTTATGAATGTAAAAAAAAAAAATCAGTCTCCAAATTCCATCTAATGAGCTGCCTCTGTTTGTTCGAGGTGTCCAGGACCATGTGATACTGTCCACCCGTACTCTTGGTCCTGATGGCTCACTGCATTGTAAACTTTTAGGCTGCCTGTTTTATTAAATTGCAAAATCTTTGCTGCAATGGACATGACCTGTTTGAAGGTGCTTGATCATGGAGACCAGATCAGGCTTTTCAAGCATTGTCATCTCCAATGGAGAATGTGAAGCATTTTATTCATAGAATGGTACGGCACAGAAGGAGGCCTTTCGGCCCATCGTGCCTGTGCTAGCTCTTTGCAAGAGTTAATTCATTTTAAATCTACCAGAAATGATCCGAGATGTTGAACATAGTGATTGAAGTGCAGTGAGTATGGGGCGGGTGGCACTGGAAGTTACTCCTGGTGCAATCTGCCTCATTCAGCTCCAGTTTGGTTGGTGTGGGGTGTGATTGACAAACAGTGGGAGTGCTGCTCTGGGAATTGGAGCTAGCTCACTTCAGTGCAGAACAGAGGGAGCTTCACCGGGCATCTCTCTCTGCTTGATGTCACACTCGCTGCACGTCTGATATTGAGACCTAGATGAAGAAAATTTCCTCCAGTTTCATGTCAGCAAACCTAAAACTAAAGCTGCTCCTACTGGACTTCATCCTGCAGCAACTGTGCTTCTGGCTTTGACTCTCATTGGCCTCCTCGGATTCCATCTCGTTCAGTCAGGAGGAGCTTTGCTGTAATACTCAATGCTGAGCTTCCTCCCCCTCCTCTGTTCCACTACCTACCTCTGTCCCCTCCACTGGCCTGAAATCCTAGCCCCTGTCTTTATTACCTTGAGGTTCACCTTCTCTAATGCTCTGAGCCTCCTTGCCCCAGCCCTCAACAAATTACAACTTACTCAAAACAGCGCAGGTCACATCCGTGCCCCCTGCCCTCGCCCTGCGTGCATTTGTACCGGTTTCCCATCCCTCAGCACGATGATTGCCGGCTTCTTATTATCATTTTCAAATCCCTCCCCCCACCCCCCGCCCCCCATCCCCCAATATGACCTTACCCCACCTGGGATGACGATCACTAAACTGCACTGTTCTGAGAAAGATTCTTTCCAATCTCCTGGCCAACACACTCAATTTATATTTTTGGGGGGTGAGGTGGGGGAAAGGGAAGGAAAGAGGAAATATTAAACCCCAAAATGCGCAGATCTGCGGCTCCAGTTTAGGAGTCCTGCAGTTCACAGCTCATTTTTCTGCAAATTCACCCCAGGAAAATATATATACTGGTACTTTCAAAGTGGAGATGTTTGGGGGAAGGAGACGACGGGAGCAGATTTTGTGCTTGTCAGGACGGTGAGTGGAATGCCTCGTCCTAAACAAGCTGTGACAAAGACTCGATTCCACAGAGTTCCTCGAGTACTTAAATCACTTGACATTAGGAATATCAGTGAGCACTGAGCAGGAGAGAAAATGGAAAATATCTAAATATAACGAGTGCTGAGAGAGAGAAACCACCCAGCCCACACAAAGGGTATTTGCATCGGGATGACTGAACCTGTTGCCCTCTTCTAGATAATCCGTGTAAGTGACAGGAAAAAGCTGGTTACATTCCACAGATGCCCCCTCGCTCCAGGCAGGCTGAAACCCTCGGCAGTTGAGTGTTTGTAGATACTGCTGTAACCTTCAGCCTCCTTAACTAGACATTCAGGCAGCAATAAGTTATATTTACCACTCTTGCTGGGGGTCTAATCCATACATCATCTACTATTTGGAGAGGTGAATTCTAATCTACAAATTTCACTTGAGTCTTGCCAAATCAGTAATTGTGTCTTCCAATTCTGTGATTACAATAAAATAAACTGATGGCACTCGTTCTTTCCCCCGATTAGCAGTTCAAAAATCCTTGATCTCTGGACCTTCTTCAGTGTTCCTGTTGTGTTAAGGTAGAGTATCAACAATTGCACAATATCCCAAACTTTTCCCACACTAAAGCTATGAAAGGATTAAAATAGCTCAATTTATCCTATTAAATATCCTCAGAGTACAGGCCAGAATTTGATTAGCCTCTGTTGACTGGGTTCTCTAAGTGTACACTCAAACAATCTGAGTGTTTTTGTTTTCCACATTGGCCAGTGGATACCCATCCATTGTGTACATCTGCTCACATACCCTGTGCAATGCTTCTGTTCTCCATTTAAATTCCAGCTGCTGTTCCTTATCTCATCTATTTACTTTGTTCTGATTCCTTTGAGTGTGATCCATCTCACACTGGTCACCTGGCCGGGCGGGTTCAGCGCAGTTGATGTTACAAAAGTGTATTGATGGAATGGTGGGAAAAACAGGAAGTCCTCGACTCACTGTTCCCGGGCAGAACTTCATTCTTCACCACCCTTTCACTGCCAAACTAATTTTAACTCCAGCGAGCAAAATTGTCACCCATCTGCTACATCCTGCTCTGGCGACAGCAAATCCTTGTTTCCTCTGCTCAACTTTCAATGTTGTTCTTTCTATCCCTTCCCTGAACACCTCCAGATTACCACCTCCTTCCCTAATCTCAAACACCTCATGAAACCCTTCTCTTTAAATCTGTTTTCACCCTTCTGTTCCTCCCCCATATTTTGTTGCCCTCTCCTCTCCCTGTTTAATATCCCACCCAGTCTAATCCACTCCCCACTCACTCCCTGATACCCTTTAATATCCCACCCAGTCTAATCCACTCCCCACTCACTCCCCATACCCTTTAATATCCCACCCAGTCTAATCCCACTCTCCCCCTCACTCCTCATACCCTTTAATATCCCACCCAGTCTAATCCCACTCTCCCCCTCACTCCTCATACCCTTTAATATCCCACCCAGTCTAATCCTACTCTCCCCCTCACTCCTCATACCCTTTAATATCCCACCCAGTCTAATCCCACTCTCCCCCTCACTCCTCATACCCTTTAATATCCCACCCAGTCTAATCCCACTCTCCCCCTCACTCCTCATACCCTTTAATATCCCGCCCAGTCTAATCCCACTCTCCCCCTCACTCCTCATACCCTTTAATATCCCACCCAGTCTAATCCCACTCTCCCCCTCACTCCTCATACCCTTTAATATCCCGCCCAGTCTAATCCACTCCCCACTCACTCCCTGATACCCTTTAATATCCCGCCCAGTCTAATCCACTCCCCACTCACTCCCTGATACCCTTTAATATCCCACCCAGTCTAATCCCACTCTCCCCCTCACTCCCCATACCCTTTAATATCCCACCCAGTCTAATCCACTCCCCACTCACTCCCTGATACCCTTTAATATCCCACCCAGTCTAATCCCACTCTCCCCCTCACTCCTCATACCCTTTAATATCCCACCCAGTCTAATCCACTCCCCACTCACTCCCTGATACCCTTTAATATCCCACCCAGTCTAATCCCACTCTCCCCCTCACTCCCCGTACCCTTTAATATCCCACCCAGTCTAATCCCACTCTCCCCTCACTCCCCGTACCCTTTAATATCCCACCCAGTCTAATCCCACTCTCCCCCTCACTCCCCGTACCCTTTAATATCCCACCCAGTCTAATCCCACTCTCTCCTCACTCCCCATACCCTTTAATATCCCACCCAGTCTAATCCCACTCTCCCCCTCACTCCCCGTACCCTTTAATATCCCACCCAGTCTAATCCCACTCTCCCCCTCACTCCCCGTACCCTTTAATATCCCACCCAGTCTAATCCACTCACCGCTCACTCCCTGATACCCTTTAATATCCCACCCAGTCTAATCCCACTCTCCCCCTTACTCCCCATACCCTTTAATATCCCACCCAGTCTAATCCACTCACCGCTCACTCCCTGATACCCTTTAATATCCCACCCAGTCTAATCCCACTCTCCCCCTTACTCCCCATACCCTTTAATATCCCACCCAGTCTAATCCACTCCCCACTCACTCCCCGTACCCTTTAATATCCCACTCAGTCTAATCCCACTCCCTGTGCCCTTTAATATGAATCACCATCTTCAGGAAGTGCAAGTAACTCCTTTCCTTCTCGTGCTTTACATTATACCTCTGGTCCCCTCTGTCTCCGTGGGGAGTAACTTTTTCTGCCGTTTGTCACCTGACAGCCCGGCTGAAATTTGATACCTTGCTGTGTTTGAACTGACTGTTAGAATTTTGCTTTGGAAAAGTTACTGAGTGAAGACTGCGTGTTGGTGATCTCGCCAGGCCCTGTATTCGTGTGTAGGACTGGGCATGAGGAGCCCCATGCTTCCACTGTGTTCAGCTGAACCCAGGTACCTCCCTTATGGGGTTGAGAAAGCAGGCTGGAGGTCTTTATGGCTGATGTTGGGAGCCTCTTAGCAACCAATAAAGTAACATTGGAAGAAGCCTAGGGAGCAGGTCACTAACATTGGGACTTGGTGAGTGATAAAGAGCCCTAAAGAGAGAAGGAAATAAAATGCCTCAAATATGGGAGAGGAAAGAGAGAGATATGTGCAAAAAGTTTAATGATTAAGGCCTATATGTTCTCTTGCAAACAAAAATAAACTGTTTTGGTTCATGGATTTGCAAACCATATGTTCAGTACAAAGTGAACTAAATTTCTACGAGTTTCAGTGGCTGAGTCTAGTCAGAGAAGGCCTCCAGTATCTTTCCACAAGTGTAATCTGTGATCAGTAGAAACCAAGAACATTGGATTGTCAAAGAGCACGTCATAATCTTCAACACAAACAACAATGAGGTTATTAGCATGTTTACAGAATGCTGCCCAGTTGATGGCCTTGGAGAAGGGGTTTGAAACACTTTACCATCTTTAGCCAAGGTGAGAATCAGTAGGTAGTTCGATAACTGGTTCTTGTGTGTGTGCTGAATGGAAGTGTTGGTGAACTTTGTGTTGCTCGAGGTGACCGATGCCAGTGCTGGGGATGCTTTACTGTACTTGTCCCTATGATAGGCTCTCAGCTTAGTGTTTAGACCCATGCCATTAGGAGCTGGCTGGAGACTATGCGATTAATCTGAAATTAGACTCCTGCAGCCATCAGTGGGAGAGAGACGGATTTCCCTCCATCGGTCTAAGCTGGATTGCAGTCCCGCTGGTGAAAGGACCGTACGTTAACTGTCACCCGCGCCCCATTTAAAATCCACATTCACTGTGGGCGTCTTTAGATTTTTTTCTTTCCATTCTTCTGCAGGAAAGTTTGGACCGGACTGATGAGGTGGCGGCTCTCATCGCTGCCACGGTACATGACGTTGACCACCCTGGCAGGACAAACTCTTTCCTGTGCAACGCGGGCAGTGAGCTGGCGGTCCTTTATAACGATACAGCCGTGCTGGAGAGCCACCATTCAGCACTGGCGTTCCAGCTGACCACACGGGACGACAAATGTAACATCTTCAAGAACATGGAGAGGTAAGAGATCTAAGACCAGCTCGAAAAGGGGTAAAGCCTGTGGTCCTGTTCTTGTGGATTCACTCTGCTGCCTTTACTAGAAAAACTCCATAGGGTGAAAATTGCTCTCTACGGTTAGCCTGAAGCTAAATGGAGGAATGGTACGTGGGAGAAGTTGGGGAAACCAACTGAGAGCAGAGGGAGAATATTCAGAATAATTATTTGATCTGGGATCACCGTGTGCTTGGAGTTACTGCACTGTTGATTCTTGGTCATATGGACAGAAACACAAGCACCAGGTGGATTAACTGATTATTTGTAAGTTAAGCACTTCAAAAATCACATCTTTATTAAAATGATACATTTTTAAAAACTATTTGGAGGACTGGAGGCTGCACAGCCAGTGATAGGCTCACTCTTTGACAGTCTGTACCCACTCTGGTCTGGTATAACCAAACACTAGCGTCGTCCTCGTGACCAGATCACTTGTGTTTGAGCCGTAGTTGTGACCAACGTTCACACTTTGTCAGGCTTGGCAAACCTGGGGACGGAGTGGGTGTGTAGGGAAATGTAAAGTAAGATCCCAGCCCCCACTCACAGAAAGATCAACGGAAAGAAAAGAAAGACGTGCATTTATACCATGCCTTTCACCACCTCGGGACGTCCCAACGCGCTTTATAGCCAATGAAGTGCATTTTTTTTTAAGTTTAGTCACTGTTGTAGTGTAGGGAAATGTGGCAACCAATTTGCGCAGAGCAAGATCCCAAACAGCAATGAGATAAATGACTAGATAATTTTACGTGATGTTGGTTGAGGGTAAATTTATCATGGAGATGTCCACCTCACTGACTTACGACAACTGGATAAAAGTCAGGGTCTGAAAATGAATTATTACAGATTTAGAAAAGTGGTTAAATAATTGGAGGGGTGTTTAAATGGAGCTGAGGAAGGATTGGATATTTTGGTTTACATTTCCTGACTGGTTCTGGACCTGTACAAATTTTTAACACATTTGGACTTGATTCCTGTTTTGCACTTTAACCCGTTTGTGCTTTGATCCAGCTGTTAACCAATTTAGTCCAGGTGCTTTAAACATTCACATAGGCACAGAAAATGTGCCCCATAACAAGGGGAGCTGGCTGGAAGGAGCCACTGAACCCATTGTCTGAGGGAGTTGAGTTAACGGCAGTAGAGAAACAGCCACTAATTGAGTCGAGTGGCACTGTGTCTCTCACAGTTGGCCTTGCGAGTCCCAGTTGCAGTTGCCTCCTTCCAGATCAGTTGAAATAACTGATTGAATAGAGCCTGTTAACCTCGTCCTCCCAGTGATCTCATGGCAATCAGCTGTTGATTTTTTTTTCCTTGTACTTTTGGCCATTGGGTAGAACTGGCCAGAGCTGCATTTCTTTAAATTGACCAGTTCAAATTAGGGACTGTTGTGATTTACTCTTGGATGCAGACTTGATCTCCAGACTCAACTATTCCAATGCTCTCCTGGTCGGCCTCCCATCTTCCACTGTCTGTAAACTTGAGCTCATCCAAAACTCTGCTGCCCTATATCCTAACTCACACCAAGTCCCGTTCACCCATCACCCTTGTGCTCACTGACCTACGCTGGCTCCCAGTCCAACAAAGCTTCGAATTTAAAATTCTCAACCTTGTGTTCAAATCACTCCCTGGCCTCGCCCCTCCCTATCTCTGAAACCTCCTCCAGCCCTACAACCCTCCGAGAAATCTGTGTTCCTCCATCTCTGGCTTCTTGTGCATCTCCCACTCCTTCTGCCCCATCTTTGGCGGCCGTGCCTTCAGCCATCCAGGCTCTAAGCTCTGGAATTCCCTCCCTAAACTTCTCTGCCTCTCTCCTTTTTAAGATACTGTTTAAAACCTATCTTTGCCCAAGCTTTTAGTCACCTGTCCTAATGTCGTTGTCTTTGATTCGGTGTCTTGTTACGCTCCTGTGAAGCGTCTTTGAATGTTTTCCTATTTTAAAGGCACTATATAAATGCAGGTTTGTTATTGACTTGAGAATGAATGTTTGTTTTTTTTGGGCAGGAACGAGTACCGGACACTCCGACAAGCTATCATCGACATGGTCCTTGCGACCGAGATGACAAAGCACTTTGAACACGTCAACAAATTTGTAAACAGCATCAACAAGCCTTTGGCAGCACTGGAGGAGAACAGCTCTGAGGTAAGTGTAGTGAAACATTCTGTAACAGATCACAAGGAACAGCACTAGGTGTTCAACACCTGATTAAATCATGGGATCACAATATAATGCACAGCAAATTAAAGGGCATTTCTTAAATTATTGGAATCTAAAGGGTTAATGCATTGGGAAAATAAAAACTAAAAACCAAGCTTGCCAGGTTGATTTCAGGACGAGGGTCAGAGCTCCACTCAAGTAATTCTCAATTTACTGCATTACTGGAATGTTTAAACCCCAGTTTAACGGCTGGTGGGGATGATGTGTGTGTACTTGTGTAATAGGTGTGCGCACGGTTACGTGGGAGGGGTTAACAGGTAGGGGAAGTCGTACAGATTAGGTGGCGGACAGGTGACCTGCTCCCAGGTACCTAACAGGTGTTGCTGTCTAACAACAGCTGGAAAGTATCGGCAGCAGCTGGGCTGTTTTACTGATCCTGTTTGGTCTTCCCTTCCCTCAAATTGTAACATGGAAATGAGCAAAGTTACCATTTGTTTATGTGGGAAATCCTCAGAGACCCACTCAGTGTCTTTGCACCACTCTGTGTTTGGGACTGTGACGCTCGGTTCTGGTAGGGGAGTGTTAGAGGGGGCTGCAGTTGTGCAACTTTGTGAGTTGTTGAGATGCGTGGAAGTGAATGTGGGAATAATTCAAAACTTGATTCAGTTTCTGCAGCAAATTGTCAAATGAGGATTTTACAACAAACTACTCTTAAACCCCCTGCCCCTGAAAAAAAAAGAACAATTTCTGCCCAGATGTTTGTAAATGTTTGTACCATCCCGTGCTAATCATCCAATGCATCCATTGGGCTTCAGGCTTTGTGGAATAAAAGCTTTCATTGACTGCGTTAACTTGGGAATGGGATACTTTCTGATCACATGTTCCTCACGTCCCTGCCACTGGAGAGAGTCATCTCGGCTCAGGCAGTGGCAGTTCTCCAGTTTTCCTGAGCAGATTCTACTTTGTGTGAACACTATATGGTGATGTGGAATCTACACGATTAACCCCGTCATTAGCACTGGTCTGGGTTTGAGCTTTAAACGGCTGTACTCTGGGTTAGGGTTAGTGTTGTCTGTCCAGATGTTGATGGACTGGCTGTAAATTTTCTAAAATGTAAGAATAGAATTTTTTAGTCTTTAGTTGCTATGGATTTTCAAAAGAAATATCCAAGCCATGACTCCCCCCTCTGCCCGGTCACTAACGTTCTGTGTTCAGCTAAAGACTCGTAAAAACACTGTCTTCCTTCCCCCACCGCCTCCTCAGCCAATCTCTGCCCACTTTGGAGACCCTACCCCCTCCTGCTCACCCACGCCCATGGAGACCCTCCTCCCCCCCCCCCCTCCCCCAGGGAGACCCTCGGCCCCTCCCCCCCCACTGCCACTTCCCCTCTCCAACCCCCCTCCCCAAGGGAGACTCTCCCCTCCCTGGACCAGTGACAGTTAAACGCTGCGAGATTGGGTCCCATAAAAGGCATCGCCGGCTGTAGAATGTTACAAGCGGCCTGAATCTTTCACACCACAGTGAGGAATCTTCTGCTCGAGGACTTCAAATAATCCCAACGTCGGTGATCAAAGGCGATTTATATGTTAAATATTTACCAAAATGCTAGATTTTTAAATTTCTAAATTACATTGTTGGACATTTTATCTGACTTGGCACAGACCTGGGACTGTCCCCTCCCCCAGTGAGGCTCACAGACCAGGCACCGTCCCATTCCCTCTCCCCCAGTGAGGCTCACAGACCAGGCACTGTCCCATTCCCCCTCCCCCAGTGAGGCTCACAGACCAGGCACTGTCCCATTCCCCCTCCCCCAGTGAGGCTCACAGACCAGGCACTGTCCCATTCCCCCTCCCTCAGTGAGGCTCACAGACCAGGCACTGTCCCATTCCCTCTCCCCCAGTGAGGCTCACAGACCAGGCACCGTCCCATTCCCCCTCCCCCAGTGAGGCTCACAGACCAGGCACCGTCCCATTCCCCCTCCCCTAGTGAGGAATAGATACTCCCCTGCTATTCCCCCTTCAAGTATCTATTGAATTCCCTTTTGAAAGTTATTATTGAATCTGCTCCCACCGCCCTTTCAGGCAGTGAATTCCAGATCAGAACGACTCGCTGTGTGAATTTATTTTTTTCCTCGGATCGCCTCTGGTTCTTTTGCCAATTACCTTTAAGTGACTGTGTCAAGTTTTGTCTAACACTCCTGTGAAGCGCCTTGGGATGTTTTACTATGTTAAAGGCGCTATATAAATGCAAATTGTTGCTGTTCAACAGTGTGATGATAAACCTGACTTATCCATCACAGAGAGTCCCAATTCCTCATTTACTTCTGGTGATTTGAATTAAGTTTAAAAAGTCTGGACATAAAAAGCTGGTATCAGTAAAAGTGACCATGTAACTAACTGGCTGTCAGATTGTTATAAGAATCTTTGGGGAAGGAACGCTGCTGTCCTTCCCCGGTCTGGTTCTATATGTGACTCTTAACTGCCTCTAAAGTAGCCTAGAATGCCTCAAACTGCGGCAAAGAATAACACCTTCACCACACAGACTGCAGCGGATCGAGAAAGCCCATCACCACCTTCTCAGGACAACGAGAGACAGGCAATAAATGCTGGCCTTAGTGACGCCCACATCTTTTGAATGACTTTGGTTACGTCCGCTTCTTCAATGAGGACATCATTCCCAGACGTTGGGGAGGCCCTTTGGTTCGCTTTGAACTTTTCCACATACTTTCTCCAGCCGAACACGAGAGGCAGCTCCCATAGAAGCCTGCTCTCCCTATAAACACATTGTTCGGTTGGCATTTAAACTAAGAAATCAGACTTGTATCTTTGCTCTTCCCTCAGTTTCAGAAACTATCTCAGCAACCAGTGAAGCAGGATGAGCGTTAGAATACAAAGCTCGGCTATAATATAACTCCCATCCGCCCAGTCCTCATGCTTTGAGTGCTGCCTCTTTTTCTTGGCTCAGTGCTGTGAAGCCCTCTCTCTCTCTCTCATTGCTTCCGTTACAGAATGGTAGCAGCGATGAAGATTCGTCTAATACCATCCTCACCTCCGCTGAAAACCGAATTCTGATCAAACGTATGTTAATTAAATGCGCGGATATTTCCAACCCCTGTCGTCCCTTGGACCTCTGTATCGAGTGGGCCGGGCGTATCTCAGAGGAGTACTTTGCTCAGGTGAGATGCTGAATTTTTAATTTACTTTCTCCCCGGGTCCTTAAAAGCATCGATTATATTAAAATATAGTAAATTGGGAATAGCAATGGCAGTTGTTGTGAAGTACAAACTTTAATTACAAGAAGTCTGACTCTGGTCCTTTTGTATCTCTTCTCCCTGTCCAGCCACTCCTCCGCCTTCACTGACAGTGATTCAGCCATCTCACCCCCCCTACCCCACAAGGACACTCTCCCTTAGCCCCTCCCTCTTGCTAACTCCCTCCCTTCAATTCCGACCCTGCATGCAGTCACTACCTAGCTCCTCTACTGTTCGCCAACTGTTCTGGCCTCTGAATTTCCTCGGGACATCTTGCATTAAGGCAATATACAGATACAAGTAAAAAGATTTTTAATTGTTTATTTTTTATGCTTTTTCCCCACTGTTTTTGCAAACTTTTTTTTTGAAAAAAAATCTAAAACTGTAAGAGTGTCATAAAGAAAAGCAGCCGAATTCCAGTAACCTGCTTCAACTCCTTCGAACCTTATTACAGGGCTGATCGCATCAACGCAAATCACGATACTCCCCACATTTCTTCAATCAACTGTTATCAACACCCTTTTTCAGTGTCCGTTCCCGTTGCTAACTAGTCATTGCGTTTTGAAAGTGTGCCTTTTGGTGCTTTTCTGTTTGGGGAGGGAATTCCTCCCATTGGAGAGATTCCTCAGCCAGGAAAGCACCTGCCTCTTCCACCCCAGTTCCTGCCATGCCTCCTATGGCCAGCTTGACTCACCTGCCAACTTGTTATAGTAGAGAGGAGAACCAAGAGGTCTGTAGCCTGTGACTGGCAAAGTGCACAGCGCCAAAGGGCTGTGCCATGAATTGGACAGGCTGACCTCTGGACTGGCGCCATGTTTCTCTTGCCCCAATTCCCAGGCCTGTGCCAACCCTCTTCATGATCCATCCTCCACGGGGTGTCAGAGAGTTGACCAGGTGACTGCTCCGACCCTGGCATGTCTCATTTCTACTTTGTCCCTCCCTGTGGCGAATTAGCTGCCCTTGGCTCAGCTCCACTGAGATCGAAACCCCTCTGGGTTGAGAGACCGCATTCTACCAGAGTGCGCTGAGCAGTGAATTCGATGGCCGCCATGTTCCTGTATATATTTTATTCTTTGACATGCAAGATGTTATCGAGATCAGTTGAGGTCTTTCATTCTGTTCTCTGGTCTCTAAACCTTTGTCTCTTTCCAGACCGATGAGGAGAAGCAACAAGGGTTACCTGTGGTAATGCCAGTGTTTGATAGAAATACCTGCAGCATTCCCAAGTCTCAAATCTCCTTCATTGATTACTTTATAACAGATATGTTTGATGCCTGGGACGGTAAGCCTTTCATTTTTCTTTATCAGACCTTCCCCTCTCATCAAAAATTGTAAATATGGTCCATCGTTCAAAAGATAATATGACAGTCATTAAAATTAATTAAACTGCTCTGATAGTCCTTTACTGATCATTACTTTTATTCTTTGCAATATTTTGAGTCCTTCGCAAATCCGATTTGCCATCTTATTTCGCTCCCCCTATTTTACAGTCTCTCGTCCCTTCTCTTCCTCCTCTGAAAGTGCTGATTGTTGCAGAGATCCAGTTCTGAGATGTCCACAGGCCTCCTGCAGGTCCACTTAAAGGGAGCGTCACATCAATCCTGAAGGCAGTCCGCCTGACCTGGTTTTCAGTGTCTGCACACAGTCACAGGGCAGCAGGACCTTGGGCTGAGGTTTCACCCTCTAGCCCAGCACCCCTCACGCTGCTGCCCCAGATCAGCTAACTCTGCACAGACCATAGATTAAACCTCTGGTCTTTACGGCTCTGTTCCACACCAGGTGATGCATTTACACATCGGAAGAACTGCTGAATCCAACAAACGGGGAGAGGGTTACAGAAGTGTTCCTGTTTACCTGGTATGTACTTGTACATACAGGAGTCGGTATTGAGACAGACATCATACTGACTGGAGTAAATGTTACCAGTCAGTGATGCTTTGGTCCTCCACTTAAACCCCATTTGCAGCTTGTTTTTTCTCTGGTACACAGTTTCAAGGCAGCGATCGCTCTGTCACCTTGTGCATACAGCTGTTCTTTCTCTCTGTCTATCGTTAAAGCACTCACTGCATTATATAGGATTTTACAGCACAACAACAGGCCATTCTGCCCAACCAGTTTATGCTCCACATGAGCCTCTTCCCACTCTATTTACTTTATCTCACCCTAACAGCATGTACTTCTATTCCTTTCTCCCTCGTGAGTTTATCCAGCTTCCCCTTAAATGTATCTCTGTTGCAACCACAAGGAGTGGTTGAGGTGAGTGAGTCCCACATTGTAACACTCTCTGGGTAAAGAAGTTTCTCCTGAATTCCTTATTAGATTTATTAGTGACTATCTTATATTTATGACTCCTAGTTTTGGTCTCCCCCACAAGTGGAAATATCTTCTCCACATCTACCCTATCGAACCCGTGCATAATTTTAAAGACCTCTATCAGGTCACCTCTCAGGAGCATAAGAACAGGAGGAGGCCATTCAGCCCCTCGAGCCTGTTCTGCCATTCAATGAGATCACGGCTGATCTGTGACCTAACTCCATATACCCGCCTTAGCCCCATATCCCTTAATACCTTTGGTTAACATCAATCTCAGATTTAAAATTAACAATTGAGCTAGCAACAATTGCCGTTTGCGGAAGAGAGTTCCAAACTTCTACCACCCTTTGTGTGTAGAAATGTTTCCTAACTTCACTCCTGAAAGTCCTGGCTCTAATTTTTATGCTATGTCCCCTAGTGCTAGGCTCCCCAACCAGCAGAAATAGTTTCTCTCTATCTCCCCTATCAGTTCCCCTTAATATCTTATAAACTTTGATCAAATCACCCCTTAATCATCATAATTCCAGGGAATACACCCTAGTTTGTGTAATCTCTTGTAATTTAACTTTTGGAGTCCAGATATCACTCTAGTAAATCTACACTGCACTCCCTCCAAGGCCAATATGTCCTTCCTAAAGTGCGGTGCCCAGAACTGAACACAATCTCCAGTACTCTCTCTCTTCTCTTTTCTAGAAAAAAGAGACCCAGTCTATTCAGTCTTTCCTGATAGTTGATTTATCGATTTGAGTCTTCACTTTTTTTTATTTCTGATTGTAGCGTTTGCTGACTTGCCCAATTTGATCCAGCACTTGGCGACTAACTTCAAATATTGGAAGAGTCTGGATGAAGAGAAGCTGCGGTCTCTCCGTCCTCCTCCTGAGCAGTGACCAGGCCACCAGCTGCCCGAATACATTATCACACTCATCGCCATTTGGACAATTTCTGCACTGCTTTCTGTTGGGTTTCTCCGTAATGAGGCAAAACCAAATGGGACGTCCCAAGGGGAATATGTAAGCGGGAAGGGACGCCTTGCTCCTACTTGACTGTGTTTTTGGAATTTTTTACACTGGATTGGCTCTGTGTAATCCAGCTCCAGTGTTACTTTGTCCAGCAAGACTGGCGAAAAAGAATGGTTTGTGTGTGAACCTCACAACCAGCTGCTGCAGAAATCTGCTATGCATTTTTAAAAACTCTGTCTAACAGTATACCTGCTTCCTTACAATGTTGGGAATGTACTGGGTATCTGCGTGTTTGTCTTGGTCCTTTATCATGGAACAGTTTGGGCCAGAGGTTGTCTGATCACCTGCACAGAGACACCCACAAAAC
Source organism: Heptranchias perlo (assembly GCF_035084215.1). NCBI lineage: Eukaryota > Metazoa > Chordata > Chondrichthyes > Hexanchiformes > Hexanchidae > Heptranchias > Heptranchias perlo. The sequence goes on from NC_090358.1 coordinate 1,299,700, forward strand.
AAACCTGCACCACCAAGAAATGCAAGATGTCACGAAGGGAACCTCAGTGTTTAGTAAAAAATATCCTGTTTATTTTTCAGATCTGAAGGAAGAGGCACTCGGCCCTGAGCACTACTGATCCTAGGTTATAGTTTGAAGAAAAAATATATAAATATGAATCTAGGAGCAAATGTTTTTAAAAAAAAAGCTTTTCAAACATGATCATTAGCCATTACGATTTAGATGATCTGTTTATTTATTTTGTTAGATGTTTAATATTTTCTATGAATTTATATAAATACTAAAAAAAAGCCAAAGCCAACTTTCAAAGTATAACATAAATTGACATGATTCATACACATTGATGTACAGACCTTTTTATTTTCATAATGCAAATACAGAATATTCTAGAACGAACCTTTCTATTGCACTTTATGGATAGATGGACCTGTTTAGCTGTTGTCTGTTAGTGTGGGTTTGTATTATTAGGAGGCATTGATACCTGCATGCTGTCCTGAACTGTGCTAACACCAGGTCACCCTTTGCCCTCTAAACTTCTATAGGATGACGTGTGATCTATCAGAATGGAATCAGCAGTAGTTATACCGCACAGTTCCACCAGCTTCTGCGAGTGTGGTTTTTCCACAGATTTAGTAGCTGTATTTTTCCCAGCTGGGAATGTTTCACAATTCTGCCTTATTTTATACAATATTTATATAATACATTCCAATCTAGAAATGGAAAGAATATCTGATTTATTTTTTACTCTAGATAACAAAGATTTTTATTTATTGGAGTTGTATATCTTGCAGTCTGTTAGTTCCTCACAATTAACATTATAAGTGACCGAGCTTCCTTGCCACTGGTTAAACCAATTTGACCCGTTTTTTCCTTCCCCCATTCTCTGGCCAGTCAGTGAAATCTGATAACCAGTAATGTACTTTTCTTGTATCTCCTCTTTAGGCCAAGTGATTTAGGAGCCAACATCCCTCGACGAATTGTGTAAATTTCTACCTGGTGCAGTACAGTTTGCTGCTGGAGTCCCAGAATTTAACAAATCCGAGCAATAGAAAGAATGAACAAACTTTCATTTACGTAGCGCCTTTCACATCCTCAGGACGTCGCAAAGCCTTTACAGCCAATGAAGTACGTTTGAAGTGTGATCACTGTTGTAATGTAGGAAACGCGGCAGCCAATTTGTGCACAGCAAGATCCCACAAACGACGACGTGATAATGATCTGATCTGTTTTAGTGATGTTGGTTGAGGGATAAATGTTCGCTAAAACTCTGGGGACAACTCCTCTGCTCTTCTTCAAAATAGTGTTGTGGGATCTTTTACATCCACCTCAGAGGGCATACGAGGCCTGAGTTTAATGTTTCATCCAAAAGACGGCACCTCCGACAGTGCAGCACTCCCTCAGTAATGCGCTGGATTTTGTGCTCAAGTCGCTGGAGCAGGACTTGAACCTACTCGGGCTCCGGGGCGAGGGCGGCGCCCGCTCGGGCTCCGGGGCGAGGGCGGCGCCCGCTGGGGCTCCGGGGCGAGGGCGGCGCCCGCTGGGGCTCCGGGGCGAGGGCGGCGCCCGCTGGGGCTCCGGGGCGAGGGCGGCGCCCGCTGGGGCTCCGGGGCGAGGGCGGCGCCCGCTGGGGCTCCGGGGCGAGGGCGGCGCCCGCTCGGGCTCCGGGGCCGACACAATAAGAAATCATTTGTCCTACTGATTTTACCTGTGGGTGGTCCTGCTTACTGATTGGCTCTCAGCTGTCCTTTCCATTGCTGTCACTAGAATTTCAGTAAGAGTGTAATTGTGAGAAGGGAACAGATTCACACCATCAACATTTGAGAATCTAGCAGTGCAATTACACATTAGGGTATTTTGTTGACCTCTTGTTTTCTTAGGAAACAACATTAATCCTGATAAACACATTCCAGGCAAGGAAAGACGGATTTTCAGATGTTGGAGGGTTCCAAGTATCTTCTAGGTCTTCCCAGCAGGCCAAGGTCGTCTTTGGATGCTCGGAATTGCACAATTCTCTTCCCTAGTTTGGAAGTTTGACTCTTTTTCAGTTGGGGTTTTCTTGTTCCCCACAGATTGATCTCGAGAAAACATCCCATTGTAAAGGAATATAATGCTGAGGAAGATCAGTTGGTATCAGAAAAATCATTAACTCTTCAATATCCTGACTATCTCAATCTTCAGTACTCGGCTAAATCAGATGTCATTTGGCAGCCATTTTGGCTATTTTTTTATTTGTCCATGGGATGTGGGTGTCGCTGGCGAGGCCGGCATTTATTGCCCATCCCTAATTGCCCTCGAGAAGGTGGTGGTGAGCCGCCTTCTTGAACCGCTGCAGTCCGTGTGGTGAAGGTTCTCCCACAGTGCTGTTAGGAAGGGAGTTCCAGGATTTTGACCCAGCGACGATGAAGGAACGGCGATATATTTCCAAGTCGGGATGATGTGTGACTTGGAGGGGAACGTGCAGGTGGTGTTGTTCCCATGTACCTGCTGCTCTTGTCCTTCTAGCTGGTAGAGGTCGCGGGTTTGGGAGGTGCTGTCGAAGAAGCCTTGGCGAGTTGCTGCAGTGCATCCTGTGGATGGTGCACACTGCAGCCACAGTGCGCCGGTGGTGAAGGGAGTGAATGTTTAGGGTGGTGGATGGGGTGCCAATCAAGCGGGCTGCTTTATCTTGGATGGTGTCGAGCTTCCTGAGTGTTGTTGTAGCTGCACTCATCCAAGCCAGTGGAGAGTATTCCATCACACTCCTGATTTGTGCCTTGTAGATGGTGGAAAGGCTTTGGGGAGTCAGGAGGTGAGTCACTCGCCGCAGAATACCCAGCCTCTGACCTGCTCTCGTAGCCACAGTATTTATATGGCCGGTCCAGTTAAGTTTCTGGTCAATGGTGACCCCCAGGATGTTGATGGTGGTGGATTCGGCGATGGTAATGCCGTTGAATGTCAAGGGGAGGTGGTTGGACTCTCTCTTGTTGGAGATGGTCATTGCCTGGCACTTGTCTGGCGCGAATGTTACTTGCCACTTATCAGCCCAAGCCTGGATGTTGTCCAGGTCTTGCTGCATGCGGGCTTGGACTGCTTCATTATTTGAGGGGTTGTGAATGGAACTGAACACTATGCAATCATCAGCGAACATCCCCATTTCTGACCTTATGATGGAGGGAAGGTCATTGATGAAGCAGCTGAAGATGGTTGGGCCTAGGACACTGCCTTGAGGAACTCCTGCAGCAATGCCCTGGGGCTGAGATGATTGGCCTCCAACAACCACTACCATCTTCCTTTGTGCTAGGTATGACTCCAGCCACTGGAGAGTTTTCCCCCTGATTCCCATTGACTTCAATTTTACTAGGGCTCCTTGGTGCCACACTCGGTCAAATGCTGCCTTGATGTCAAGGGCAGTCACTCTCACCTCACCTCTGGAATTCAGCTCTTTTTGTCCATGTTTGGACCAAGGCTGTAATGCAGTCTGGAGCCGAGTGGTCCTGGCAGAACCCAAACTGAGCATCGATGAGCAGGTTATTGGTGAGTAAGTGCCGCTTGATAGCACTGTCAACGACACCTTCCATCACTTTGCTGATGATTGAGAGTAGACTGATGGGGGCGGTAATTGGCCGGATTGGATTTGTCCTGCTTTTTGTGGACAGGACATACCTGGGCAATTTTCCACATTGTCGGGTAGATGCCAGTGTTGTAGCTGTACTGGAACAGCTTGGCTAGAGGCGCAGCTAGTTCTGGAGCACAAGTCTTCACTACAGCCAGGATGTTGTTGGGACCCATAGCCTTTGCTGTATCCAGTGCACTCAGCCGTTTCTTGATATCACGCGGAGTGCATCAAATTGGCTGTAGGCTGGCTTCTGTGATGGTGGGGATATCGGGAGGAGGCCAAGATGGATCATCCACTTGGCACTTCTGGCTGAAGATGGTTGCAAACGCTTCAGCCTTGTCTTTTGCACTCACATGCTGAATTCTGCCATCATTGAGGATGGGGATGTTTGCAGACCCTCCTCCTCCTGTTAGTTGTTTAATTGTCCACCACCATTCATGACTGGATGTGGCAGGACTGCAGAGCTTTGATCTGATCCGTTGGTTGTGGAATCGCTTAGCTCTGTCTATAGTATGTTGCTTCCGCTGTTTAGTATGCATGTAGTCCTGAGTTGTAGCTTCACCAGGTTGTCACCTCATTTTTAGGTACGCCTGATTCTGCTCCTGGCATGTTCTTCTACACTCCTCATTGAACCAGGGTTGATCCCCAGGCTTGTTGGTAATGGTAGAGTGAGGAATATGCCGGGCCATGAGGTTACAGATTGTGCTGGAATACAATTCTGCTGCTGCTGATGGCCCACAGCGCCTCATGGATGCCCAGTTTTGAGCTGCTAGATCTGTTCTGAATCTATCCCATTTAGCACGGTGGTAGTGCCACACAACACGTTGGATGGTGTCCTCAGTGTGAAGACGGGACTTCGTCTCCACGAGGACTGTGCGGTGGTCACTCCTACCAATACTGTCATGGACAGATGCATTTGCGACAGGTAGATTGGTGAGGACGAGGTCAAGTAAGTTTTTCCCTCGTGTTGGTTCATTCACCACCTGCCGCAGGCCTAGTCTGACAGCTATGTGCTTCAGGACTCTGCCAGCTTGGTCAGTAGTGGTGGTACCGAGCCACTCTTGGTGATGGACATTGAAGTCCCCCACCCAGAGTACATTCTGTGCCCTTGCTACCCTCAGTGCTTCCTCCAAGTGGTGTTCAACATGGAGGAGGACTGATTCATCAGCTGAGGGAGGGCGGTAGGTGGTAATCAGCAGGAGGTTTCCTTGCCCATGTTTGACCTGATAACCATGAGATTTCATGAGGTCCAGAGTCAATGTTGAGGACTCCCAGGGCCACTCCCTCCTGACTGTATATCTCAGTGGGACAGGACATACCCAGGGATGTTGATGGAAGAGTCTGGGACATTAGAGGCACCTCACCTGATGCTGTCACTTTAAACCCCTGACACCAGCTTAAGATTTTAACTCTGCTTCCCATAGCCTTGGTCTGAGCCTGGGTCGTTATGTAACCATGGGTTTCTGAAACTCTTGGCTCGTGTCTTTTACTTGTTCAATGAACTTAAAGCTGCTCTAGTGAATTGGCCGTGCATTCAGCTCTCAGATCAACCCTTTTCTGGGGCAGATCTAGAATTATTTCTCTTCCAAGAGAATGTTGTCAGTTTTTTTTTCTACTATTGCATTTTGGAAATCATTGAATTCTTGTGTTTAGACTCTCCACAGCAGTGGGGTTGAAGGTTTATACAACCCACATTTATTTTGATAACTTTCAGATATGCTCACTTCTACACACCATAATACACATTCCACAAACCACAAAGTATTAGCATAATTGGGTGAAGATCGTGCAACTCAAAGCTACAGTGAGCAAAACCAGCTGAAGAGGGAGTGCCAAAGTACATAACTCCCCCTCCAGACACACAGTCCTGATGCCTGTGGAACATAAACCACCCTCTCGAGAGGAGGGTTATACACAGCATATCTCACTGCCCCATTATTGACTGATTGGGTAAGGACTAACATTGGTAACAGTTCCACTGATATCTCGTTCAGCGGTTTCTATCTGGAGCCGACCTGCCGAAATCCAGCTCTATATTTTATCACCTTTATGTTTCTATGGGGCCACTCCCTTGTCTGCAGAACCAGTTTTGCTGGGTCCCTAACCTGGCTGATTAGCAGCAGTTCATAGACAAATCTGGGGTGTGAATTAAATCTTGCTGCACACATTGTGACCCTAATGGATGCCCCTCACCTCACCACAGCTCGGTGCTTTTGAAAAACAAATCATTTTTTGGATGCTGTGATTGCTGGATCAGTAACCTGTATTATCAACTCATCCTAAAATCAATACATTGGTCATCAGATGAAGGGAGTAGAAACTGTTCATCAAAAAGTTAAATGTTTATCTCCTGTTAATGTTGCAACTGCTTCTTGACCAGGTTTGTTTGCTTGTTCTCGTTCTCTTTCTCACACTCGCTCGCTCGCTCGCTCTCTCTCTCTGTTTGCCTGTGTCTTTGTCTGTTTAGAGAGAGTTTTTTATTTTTACTCATCCATTTTGTTTCTTTAGTTGGACCAATGGGAGTATTGTACCAACAAATTGAGCCTGGAAAGGACCGTGTTCTGCCAGTTTCCGTTCAACAGTTGGCCTGTTCCCCATGTCTGGGCCTGAGTGTGGACGGATTCTTGAAGTCCTGAGTCCTGTTCAGTAATCAATCTCATTCTACAAGCCACTTGTTAACCAGCTGATTATTGACTGGAACTGTAAGCACATAAACCCTGGAATGAAAAAAGACTTCCAACATACTGCGTACAATTCGCATTGTGGGCTAAGTTAACCCCTTGACAGCTGCCAGTGCTGGGGGAACACTGGCATCTACCTGACAATGTGGAAAATTGCCCAGGTATGTCCTGTCCACAAAAAGCAGGACAAATCCAATCCGGCCAATTACCGCCCCATCAGCCTACTCTCAATCATCAGCAAAGTGATGGAAGGTGTCGTCGACAGTGCTATCAAGCGGCACTTACTCACCAATAACCTGCTCACCGATGCTCAGTTTGGGTTCCGCCAGGACCACTCAGCTCCAGACCTCATTACAGCCTTGGCTGGAGTCATACCTAGCACAAAGGAAGATGGTAGTGGTTGTTGGAGGCCAATCATCTCAACCCCAGGACATTGCTGCAGGAGTTCCTCAGGGTAGTATCCTAGGCCCAACCATCTTCAGCTGCTTCATCAATGACCTTCCCTCCATCATAAGGTCAGAAATGGGGATGTTCACTGATGATTGCAGTGTGTTCAGTTCCATTCGCAACCCCTCAGATAATGAAGCAGTCCATGCCTGCATGCAGCAAGACCTGGACAACATCCAGGCTTGGGCTGATAAGTGGCAAGTAACATTCGTGCCAGACAAGTGCCAGGCAATGACCATCTCCAACAAGAGAGAGTCTAACCACCTCCCCTTGACATTCAATAGCATTACCATCGCCGAATCCCCCACTATCAACATCCTGGGGGTCGCCATTGACCAGAAACTTAACTAGACCAGCCACATAACTACTGTGGCTACAAGAGCAGGTCAGGGGCTGGGTATTCTGCGGTGAGTGACTCACCTCCTGACTCCCCAAAGCCTTTCCACCTTCTACAGGCACAAGTCAGGAGTGTGATGGAATACTCTCCACTTGCCTGAATAAGTGCAGCTCCAACAACACTCAAGAAGCTCGACACCATCCAGGACAAAGCAGCCCGCTCGATTGGCACCCCATCCACCACCCTAAACATTCACTCTCTTCACCACTGGTGCACAGTGGCTGCAGCGTGTACCATCCACAGGATGCACTGCAGCAACTCGCCAAGGCTTCTTTGACAGCACCTCCCAAACCCACGATCTCTACCACAAAGGGCAGCAGGGACATGGGAACAACACCACCTTCTCAAGGGCAATTAGGGATGGGCAATAAATGCTGGCCTTGCCAGCGACACCCACATCCCATGAACGAATAAAAAAAACACTCTCCCTGGGCTGACCAGTTCCAGGCGTTCAGCCAGAGACTGACACTGAAACCACAGCAATGGTATGGTGGCTAAAACATGAATAGTTTTATGGATATAAAAACCCTAAACTAAAGTACTAACACGTTAACACTTCATCTGTAACCCCTTGTTCCTCTTTCTCTCCTCTCCATTGCGTGTGTGTAAATCATTGCTGTCCCGTCAAACACAGGAGGCTGTTGACAGGGACTCAGTGCAGCCCTGAGATAGCAAACTGTCGCCAGCAGGTGATGTGCACGGCCACGCACGTACAGCGATGTGCACAATGATGTACACCAAGAAAATCGAAATGTTTGACCAGCAAAGTATAGACTTTAAAAACTTTGTAGGAGAGGTGATGACGAGGTCAGCAGGGTTTCGTCCTTCAGATTGAGGTCATGTGCCTGTGTACAGGGACAGCTGTCAGAGGACTGCAGTGTCCAGCTTCTGCTACTTGGTTTAAGAGAAGGTTTGTTGAAGCCTTGGGAGCTCCTCGGCCTCAGGAATGAAGAGTTGACGATGAGCGATCTTCTGCAAACGGGTTAATCAAAGGTTAATGAAGGCCGAGTGTTAACTAGTTTCACTGGCCAGGTTTTCTCCTCTATTCTAACTAGAATTTCAGCAACTCTGAGCAAATGTATAAAAAACATAGAATAAAAAGAACTAAAGGTCACATTTTTTTAAAAGAGGGATATAGTGGTTAGTAAATTAACCTTTGGTTAAAACAGCCAGGAGTCCTGGGGGGATTAGTGACCATTTGAATCTCTCCTGAATTCTGAGCAAAGACACTGCTGTTTGATACTGAAAAACAAACAATCACGGAATAGAATCCCCAAAACACCAGTAAAATGGAATGAGACTGAATCAGTAACCATAAGCCAGTGGTACTGGTTACAGGGAGCAGCAACCCCTTCTTGTCTTAGAGGCAAGTTCACTGGTTTAACATTTTGATGAGGAAATAGATGGAGAATCAGAATGCAACCTCCAAAACCCCAGTAAAAATCTTTGAATCCCATGTCATGAAATTGGAATCAGACTTAATCACTCCCCCAATTATCAGGCATTCAATGGACAGACAGGTCCTAAGGAATGCACATGGCTAGGGATATGAGAACTAACCAGCCTGACACGTGGAACTGAAAGACATACTGACCACTCACAGAGCACAGGCCACACTTGCTGAAATAGCCTCTGCATCACAGTGTTATGAGGAAGGTGGGGCCCAGTTTTATTTGTGGAGCAGATGTTTCAAGGGACGCTGACTGGTGAACTGAACTCTGCAAATCGAGAGCACAAACCCACTGCTTTGATTTCAGACACTTTATTTTACAGGAGCAGATGCAAAGGGAGATTTTCCATTCGGGTGAGTGAGTGTGTAGCCGTCTCCCCGTGTTATATGCAAGAAACTGTACAATAACCAAAAGCAATTTGAGGGGTTGAAGAAATTAGAGAGGTCTGGGTTTATAACCTAGGCAACCACACTGTACCTGCCCTGACCGTGAATGCAAAGATCATCAAATTCTAAAATTCATCCAAAGGTACCAAGAAATTAACCCAGAGATGGGGAAAAGAGGTGGTTCATTACACGAGGGAAAAAATCTGCCCCAGGATAAGGCTTGAGTGTATAGTGTAGGACCTTTCAGTACACTGTGTAACTCCGCAGTAAATGTTTTGAAGTGTAAGGGAGCTATTTACTGGCTTAGTTCAGGTTAAAGAGGACCTGCAGCCTGTGCTCTGGAGAGATTTCTCATTTCCCATCAGAGGTAAAGTCCCTAGGTGTGGTAAGTACAGTACACCTGTTCAGCACCAGTTGATTGTTAGTTTAATGAGGCTATTATTGTTCACTCGAGGGTATCGAATGTGTGGTTTATAGCATTTATTTATCTAACAATTGGTGCCTGTTTCAGATTTCACAAGGCAGGTTATTGGCCCAGGGACGGATTCCAGAGCAGATTTCAGCCAGTCGAGTAGCGATTTCTTCAAATGATAACACCTGTCTTTTTTTCAACAATTACATTTTGATCTGATTGCCACAACAATTTTAGAGAGTGGATTAAAAGATGTAAATTACTCTTTGCCTTCCTCCCTCTTCCCCAGCTCACCACAGTCTGAGCCTAATGAGGCCACTTAATAGTAATTAACCAACCATGAGATCTGTCACTTGCCCAGAACTATTTCACCAATAATGGATGAATGAACTTGGGCCTAGGTGTGCTGTAACAATAGAGGGATGAGGCTGGCAGTGGTTTTGAGAGCAGTCCCAGCTCCATACTGCTGTGGTTTGTTGATTGTAATCCTATAACGAGGCTGCAATCTAACGATTATAACAGCAAAGACCCAGTGGCTCCACCAGATGCTGTGATTTCTCTCTCCACCATTGTAGGATAAGGAGATGTAAACTTCCCCATAGGAAACCTCCATCAGTATCACCATGCACAGCTGAAGTAATATCACATTGCTCTTTGTCTGTACACCTACATACATCTTGTATTTATTTTAAAAAGCTTTGTGCAACCTGAGGCTATGCCAGGTTATCTACACACTCCTGGAACTTGGCAACAATTTAAATGACTGAGATGCAGTGTTGGACCTGGCATTATCAGTAAACACACAAGGACCAATCGACATTCTCCAAATTGGTGTAATACAGATCTCGCATGATGAGTGCCAATAATGTATTTAATAACAGGACATAAACTGTATCTTCCACTGTCAGCCTGGCTATTGGTAACATTCCTCGTAAAGGTTTTGGGCTCAGGAGGCGTGCATATAATCGAGGATAAAGCTAGTCCTTCACTGACAGAATTGCAAATGTTACCCCCTTGTTCAAAAAGGGTCCAAGGATAAACCCAGCAACTACAGGCCGGTCAGTTTAACCTCGGTGGTGGGGAAACTTTTGGAAATGATACTCCGGGACAGAATTAACAGTCACTTGGATGAGTGTGGATTTGATTAGGAAAAGCCAGCACAGCTTTGTTAAAGGCAAATCGTGTTTAACTAACTTGATAGAGTTTTTTGGTGAGGTAACAGAGAGGGTAGATGAGGGCAATGCGGTTGATGTGGTGTATATGGACTTTCAAAAGGTGTTTGATAAAGTGCCGCACGGTAGGCTTATCAAGATTGCGGCCCATGGCTCCATAAAGGGGGCAGTAGCAACATGGATACGGAATTGGCTAAATGACAGGAAACAGAGAGTTGTGGTGAACGGTTGTTTTTCGGACTGGAGGGAGGTGTACAGTGGTGTTCCCCAGGGGTCAGTGCTGGGACCACTGCTTTTTTTGATATATATTAATCAGTTAGACTTGGGTGTACAGGGCACAATCTCCAAATTTGCAGATGACACAAAACTTGGAAGTGTAGTGAACAGTGAGGAGGATAGTGATAGACTTCAAGAGGATATAGACAGGCTGGTGGAATGGGCGGACACGTGGCAGATGAAATTTAACGCAGAAAAATGCAAAGTGATACATTTTGGTAGGAAGAACGAGGCGAGGCAATATAAACTACGGGTACGGTAGCTTAGTGGTTATGTTACTGGACTAGTAATCCAGAGGCCTGGACTAATAATCCAGGGTCATGAGTTCAAATCCCGCCACGGCAGGTGGGGAATTTAAATTCAATTAATTAAATAAAATCTGGAATTAAAATACTAGTATCAGTAATGATGGCCATGAAACTACCGGATTGTCGTAAAAACCCATCTGGTTCACTAATGTCCTTTAGGGAAGGAAACCTGCCGTCCTTACCCGGTCTGGCCTATATGTGACTCCAGACCCACAGCAATGTGGTTGATTCTTAATTGCCCTCTGAAATGGCCGAGCAAGCCACTCAGTTGTAAAATCTCGCTAAAAAAAGTCATAAGAATAAAACCGGACGGACCACCCGGCATCGGACCACTAGGCACCCGACACGACAAAGGCAAACCAAGCCCAGTCGACCCTGCAAAGTCCTCCTCACTAACATCTGGGGACTTGTGCCAAAATTGGGAGAGCTGTCCCACAGACTAGTCAAGCAACAGCCTGACATAGCCATACTCACAGAATCATACCTTTCAGCCAACATCCCAGACTCTTCCATCACCATCCCTGGGTATGTCCTGTCCCACCAGCAGGACAAACCCACCAGAGGTGGCGGAACAGTGATATACGGTCAGGAGGGAGTGGCCCTGGGAGTCCTCAACATTGACTCTGGACCCCATGAAATCTCATGGCATCAGGTTGTTTCTGTCTACTTAAAAGTCACTGGATGTCAAAGTATTAATTCTAAGTGAAGTGCTTTAGCTGTGATGAGGTGCTACACGGGTAAAGTTTTTTATAAAGCGGTCCTGTGAGAGAATAATCCTTCCTGTCCTGATTTTTGTTGGGTCAGGGTATTAAGGGATTATGGAGCTCAGGTGGATAAATGGAGTTCAGATACAGATCAGCAATGATCTAATTGAATGGCAGAATAGGCTCGAGGGGCTGAATGGCCTCCTCCTGTTCTTGTGTCTCAATTTTGTTCTTCACCTTGACTTTTAGAACACCTGTTGGACTTTAGGAAATTGAGAATGAGTCTTGGGAACATAGGAACAGGAGTAGGCCATTCAGCCCCTCGTGCCTGCTCCGCCATTTGATAAGATCATGGCTGATCTGTGATCTAACTCCATATACCTGCCTTTGGCCCATATCCCTTAATACCTTTGGTTGCCAAAAAGCTATCTATCTCAGATTTAAATTTAGCAATTGAGCTAGTATCAATTGCCGTTTGCGGAAGAGAGTTTCAAACTTCTACCACCCTTTGTGTGTAGAAATGTTTTCTAATCTCACTCCTTAAAGGTCTGCCTCTAATTTTTAGACTGTGCCCCCTACTCCTAGAATCCCCAACCAGTGGAAATAGTTTCTCCCTATCCACCCTTCGAAACTCCAGAGAATACAACCCCAGTTTGTGTAATCTTTCCTCGTAACTTAACCCTTGAAGTCCGGGTATCATTCTAGTAAACCTACGCTGCACTCCCTCCAAGGCCAATATGTCCTTCCGAAGGTGCGGTGCCCAGAACTGCTCACAGTACTCCAGGTGCGGTCTAACCAGGGTTTTGTATAGCTGCAGCATAACTTCTGCCCCCTTCTACTCCAGTCCTCTAGATATAAAGGCCAGCATTCCATTAGCCTTATTGATTATTTTCTGCACCTGTTCATGACACTTCAATGATCTATGTACCTGAACCCCTAAGTCCCTTTGGACATCCACTGTTTTTAACTTTTTACCATTTAAAAAGTCTTGAGTGAGTTCCTAGTTTCAGAACCCTAGATCTTATAGCTATCGGCACCATTGGAATCAAACGGAATCTCAGTTACAGATCCGAAATCTTACATATTGATTTTGGAATTAAAGGCTGTTGCTATCTCACCAAATGATCCAATCCATTGCTTCTATTGAATCCAGAACAGGCCTCAGCTGTTGTTAAACTCCTCTGCAGCCGCCGTGGTCTCCTTATCACAGTTACAAGCAGTTGGAGAGGCTTCGCAGCAATACAACCAAGTAAGGCCCCCACTCCCACCTGACAAAGAGTCAGATAATATGGACTCCAGAGGACAAGATAAATTGTACTGCCCACATACAAGGAGTGTTTTGGGCCAGCTTTATCTGCCAATGCACCAGCTGGATAATATAACTTAGCAACTCCAGTCAAATAAGGCCCCACACAAGGCTGCCTGGAAGGACTCCACTCAACAAGATTATTGCAGGAGGTCAGGGAGAGGAGATTTTCACCTTGTAACTTTTAAAAATAATTCACCAGCAGCAGGACTATTTTGCCTCGTGACTGAATTCCAACCCAACTTCAGAATGGTTCGTTTGATGATGAGTGTTTAAGATGATTAAAGGATTTGATAGGGTAGAGAGAGTGAAACTATTTCCTCTGGTGGGGGGAGTCCAGAACAAGGGGGCAGAACCTTAAAATTAGAGCCAGGCCGTTCAGGGGTGATGTCAGGAAGCACTTCTTCACACAAAGGGGAGTGGAAATCTGGAACTCTCTCCCCCAAAAAGCTGTTGAGGCCGGGGGTCAATTGAAAATTTAAAATCTGAAAGTAATAGATTTTTTTTTGGTAAGGATTTTAAGGATTACGGAACCAAGGCGGGTAAATGGAGTTAAGATACAAATCAGCCATGATCTAAGTGAATTGCGGAACAGCCTCGAGGGGCTGAATGGCCTCCTCCTGTTCCTATGATTTGCATGAATTGTGGGCGTGAAGGAGTCACATTCCGACTTTGAAATGATCCTGACGGGTTTTGTGGCCGTTGCTCGCTCCAGCCTTTCGTGTTTTTACAGGTTCCTTTCCCTCAGATTGCACCATCTTTTTCATTCCCAACCCCTCCATCCTTCTCGTCTCTCCAATGTTAGTATCAATTATACTGAATTTTAAGTTATCTAACCGAGAACTGAGGACCAGAAGCAGCCTGACTCCTCGGGCCCAAACCCCTTTCTCTGCAATATCAGTAATCAGAGGGGAAAACAAAATACCCACATCTGGTATATGCCCAGGTGTCAACCATAGGACAGCCGGAGGCCCCCCTCCCGGCCCGGGGACAGCCGGAGGCCCCCCTCCCGGCCCGGGGACAGCCGGAGGCCCCCTCTGACCTGATATTATTCCAGTTTTGCCTCTATATATAAACAACGCATTGCCGAAATATTCTTCCACAGATACTGACTTCCACACCAGCCTGCCAACTGTCTGCTTTGCTCTGGGACTGTTTTCATTGCCTCCTGATTTAGGGCTCCTGTCTGTGGTAACATCAGCTTCATGCAGTTGTAGCATTCGAGGAACACAGTGTTCAGCCAGAGCGGAGGCAAGCTCGTGTCTGTCGGGGTCTCAGTGACATCTCCGAGTGCATTGTTAGTTAAATTCATTACTTATTGCTGAGGTGTTTGCCCTAATGTGAAGAGCCAAGGACATTTTAATGTCCCCCCCCCCGGCCCCCAATCCTGAAGGTGCAGACTCTCTCTGGGGTTCAGTGGCACTGCCTGGAATCGTGCTAATGTCTGTGTGTGAGGTGGACAGCGAGAGTCAGCAACAACAACAACTTGCACTGATATTACACCTTTAACATAGAACAATCCCAAAGTGCTTCACAGAGATGTAACCATGATGAACTCGATTCTTTCCCCTCAGTCTGGTTCAGCAAACACTGAGTCGAATACACGGTTGCGGTTCAACAATAACTTTATTAGAGTCGAACTTGGAACTTGGTCTGCAGCATTGATCTGGACTCCCGATAGAGTCCCACCTATGCTGGCAAAGCAAGACAAAGAACATACAGAAAATACACACGTTTATACAGTTCAATAGGGGTTGGAACATTGTTAGCATGAGGGTCAATACCAATCATAAGCCTGGCATAGGTTGGCCATGAGGGGTTACCTCACTACAGGCCAATCATGGACAATACAGTTAGCTGATCACGCCGCAGTGACAGACATGGATGAATGTCTCTTCATCTCCGAGCTTGGAATGTTTTCCCCCAATCATCCCACATCCTTATCAGCTAACGTGGAATGGTCTCTGGCTTCACTAAGCTCATTATTTCTATTGATCACCCAGCTGCACAGAGACACCGACACCAAACTCCCTACTCCCTAATGGCAACATGTCAATGATGAGCATAAGCAGACCCCAACATCTAACGAGTTACTCATCTCACTATTAGCCTTGAAGGGGCCCATTGTTCTAACCCAGGCAGCTTCTAATTAACCCTTGCTTGTCCTATTACTACTTTTCTACTTTGCCACTTAGACATTCTCATTCTATACTTTGCCACTTAGACATTCTCATTCGTTAGACATTCTCAACCAGGGAATGGACCTGGGAGTCCTCAACACTGACTCCGGACCACATGAAATCTCATGGTCATCAGGTCAAACATGGGCAAGGAAACTTGCTGATTACCACCTACCGTCCTCCCTCAGCTGATGAATCAGTCCTCCTCCATGTTGAGCACCACTTGGAGGAAGCACTGAGGGTAGCAAGGGCACAAAATGTACTCTGGGTGGGGGACTTCAATGACCATCACCAAGAGTGGCTCGGTACCACCACTACTGACCGAGCTGGCCGAGTCCTGAAGAACATAACTGCCAGATTGGGCCTGTGGCAGGTGGTGAGTGAACCAACACCGGGGAAAAACTTACTTGACCTCGTCCTCACCAATCTACCTGTCGCAAATGCATCGGTCCATGACAGTATTGGTAGGAGTGACCACCGCACAGTCCTCGTGGAGACAAAGTCCCGTCTTCGCACTGAGGACACCATCCAACGTGCTGTGTGGCACTATCACCGTGCTAAATGGGATAGATTCAGAACAGATTTAGCAGCTCAAAACTGGGCATCCATGAGGCGCTGTGGGCCATCAGCAGCAGCAGAATTGTATTCCAGCACAATCTGTAACCTCATGGCCCGGCATATTCCTCATTCTACCATTACCAACAAGCCAGGGGATCAACCCTGGTTCAATGAGGAGTGTAGAAGAGCATGCCAGGAGCAGCACCAGGCGTACCTAAAAATGAGGTGCCAACCTGGTAAAGCTACAACTCAGGACTACATGCATGCTAAACAGCGGAAGCAACATGCTATAGACAGAGCTAAGCGATTCCACAACCAACGGATCAGATCAAAGCTCTGCAGTCCTGCCACATCCAGTCGTGAATCGTGGTGGACAATTAAACAACTAACAGGAGGAGGAGGGTCTGCAAACATCCCCATCCTCAATGATGGCAGAATTCAGCATGTGAGTGCAAAAGACAAGGCTGAAGCGTTTGCAACCATCTTCAGCCAGAAGTGCCAAGTGGATGATCCATCTCGGCCTCCTCCCGATATCCCCACCATCACAGAAGCCAGTCTTCAGCCAATTCGATTCACTCCACGTGATATCAAGAAACGGCTGAGTGCACTGGATACAGCAAAGGCTATGGGCCCCTACAACATCCCGACTGTAGTGCTGACGACTTGTGCTCCAGAACTAGCTGCCCCTCTAGCCAAGCTGTTCCAGTACAGCTACAACACTGGCATCTACCCGACAATGTGGAAAATTGCCCAGATTTGTCCTGTCCACAAAAAGCAGGATAAATCCAATCCGGCCAATTACTGCCCCATCAGTCTACTCTCAATCATCAGCAAAGTGATGGAAGGTGTCGTCGACAGTGCTATCAAGCGGCACTTACTCACCAATAACCTGCTCACCGATGCTCAGTTTGGGTTCCGCCAGGACCACTTGGCTCCAGACCTCATTACAGCCTTGGTCCAAACATGGACAAAAGAGCTGAATTCCAGAGGTGAGGTGAGAGTGACTGCCCTTGACATAAGGCAGCATTTGACCGAGTGTGGCACCAAGGCGCCCGAGTAAAATTGAAGTCAATGGGAATCGGGGAAAACTCTCCAGTGGCTGGAATCATACCTAGCACAAAGGAAGATGGTAGTGGTTGTTGGAGGCCAATCATCTCAGCCCCAGGACATTGCTGCAGGAGTTCCTCAGGGCAGTGTCCTAGGCCCAACCATCTTCAGCTGATTCATCAATGACCTTCCCTCCATCATAAGGTCAGAAATGGGGATGTGCGCTGATGATTGAACAGTCTTCAGTTCCATTCACAACCCCCCCGATAATGAAGCAGTCCGAGCCCGCATGCAGCAAGACCTGGACAACATCCAGGCTTGGGCTGATAAGTGGCAAGTAACATTCGCGCCAGACAAGTGCCAGGTAATGACCATCTCCCCTTGACATTCAATGGCATTACCATCACCGAATCCCCCACCATCAACATCCTGGGAGTCACCATTGACCAGAAATTTAACTGGACCAGCCACATAAATACTGTGGCTACAAGAGCAGGTCAGAGGCTGGGTATTCTGCGGCGAGTCACTCACCTCCTGACTCCCCAGAGCCTTTCCACCATCTACAAGGCACAGTTCAGGAGTGTGATGGAATACTCTCCACTTGCCTGGATGAGTGCAGCTCCAACAACACTCAAGAAGCTCAACACCATCCAGGAAAAAGCAGCCTGCTTGATTGGCACCCCATCCACCACCCTAAACATTCACTCCCTTCACCACCGGCGCACCGTGGCTGCAGTGTGTACCATCCACAGGATGCACTGCAGCAACTCGCCAAGGCTTCTTCGACAGCACCTCCCAAACCCGCGACCTCTACCACCTAGAAGGACAAGAGCAGCAGGCGCATGGGAACAACACCACCTGCACGTTCCCCTCCAGGTCACACACCATCCCGACTTGGAAATATATCGCCGTTCCTTCATCGTCGCTGGGTCAAAATCCTGGAACTCCCTTCCTAACAGCACTGTGGGAGAACCTTCACCACACAGACTGCAGCGGTTCAAGAAGGCGGCTCACCACCACCTTCTCAAGGGCAATTAGGGATGGGCAATAAATGCCGGCCTCGCCAGTGACGCCCACATCCCATGAACGAATAAAAAAAAACGTGGACACTGAGCCAAAGGAGGTGACAACGGTTAAAGAGTTGGGTTTTAAGGACCACCTTGAAGAAAAGAGAGGTAGAAAAGGCGAGAGGTTTAGGGATGGAATTCCGGAACGTTGGGTCTCGGCGGCTGAAGGCACGGCCGCCAATGGTGGAGTGAACGGAAGGAATGCACAAAGGCCAGAGTCAGAGGAATGAAGATCACAGATCTGTTCAGATGGTGGAGCTGGAGGGGGTGACAAGGGACAGGGAGCGGGGAGGCCATGGAGCGATTTAAAGGCAAGATGAGAATTTTAAATTTGAGGTGTTGGGGACCAGGTGTTTAATGTTTTGGGAGGAGAGTCTGAGCCCTGAGTGCACAGCGAAGGGGTTTAGTAATTCTGTGTCGCAGGGCCCGTGTGTTGCAGGGCCCGTGTTGATTGGTGTGTAAAATCTCTATACTGATGTTTCCACTCAGCCCAGAAACATTACAAGGCAGGAATCCACTGTTAATGTCATAAACTGCGGGAGTGAAGGTCAAACCAAAGCTGTCGTCTGATTACCAAGGATGCGGTCAATTCTTGTTAAAGCATTTCATGCACTCCCAGACTGTTCATCTTTTATAATCTTAGAACGGGGTATCCAAGTGTTTGTCTCTGGTTGTATAGTCAGTACCCTGGACCCTCTGGGTAGAAAGTTTAATCCCTGCTCCCAATGGTTCCCTGATACTCACAGATCTCGGTCTTCTGATTTAGGCAACATCCCTTACCAATCCTCCGGGTTCAGGAAATTCAAACAAGACAAACCAGCGAGTAAGAAGTTTAAACATAAAAAGCACTAGAATCCTGGGACGCGGGGCCGGGGTATCGGGATATGGGGTTGTTGTCCTAGGGCTTGTGGGGCTGCCTGGAAGGTTCTGTAATGGTCAGATGCTCTGTTCTGCCTGATTACGGCCCAGGAGGTGAAGATGAAAATTTACCATGTGTTGTTCAGAATGGACAAGGTCTCATCCTGAGCACTGACCATTCTCACCCTGATGAACCCAAATCAGGTGATCCCTTCCAGAGAGAGGAAATGTCAAAACAATGACTGACCCACTGAATGTTCGTCACATCCACCGCTTCAGAGAGGAAACACATGTGTTCCTGTTACCTCTTTGAATTTGGATCATTCACAAGGACAGCCGGAGTGGATGATGCTTTGTTTCAGATCTGACCCGTGATATAGCTGACTCTATATCACTCTGTCCCGCTCCTGGCCTAAGACCGGATTCGCTGAAAGACTGGGAACAAATCTCCCTATCGTCACTATCCATCGGGAACGGGACATTACACAAGGAGGCACAAATAATGGACTTTGTGAAAGAAATAGACACTAAGAATATGGATGGATGGCGGAAGGCCGGGTCCTTTGTTGGACTCGCTGAATGGGGGCAGTTTGCTTTCTCCTTTGATACAACACAGCTTAAAATATTCTTTAGACTTCACTTTGACACATACAAGTTGACTGAATACGGTTCCCAGGCCTTACGTGTGAGGAGAGGGGAGAAATGCTCCGACTTTCAATTTATCGTCTTGGCTCCAAGACTGACAGCACCAACAGAGCCAGCTCCCATCACCACTGCCCTGAGAATGATGTGAAATTTCACTCCAGGCTGGGAATTGAGTGTTGCAAAGTTGTACAAGGATGAAGTCATTTACAACAATGTAGTTATTTGTTTGGAGTCCTATCTCTAATAATACTGACCCAGGGACACTTACTGTAGTCACTGCCTACAACTCAATGATCTGACACCTCCCTCTGGAACAGACTCTCTTTATTCCCCAATGTTTTATTGTGAGCTCCTATTTAAACTGTTTCCTTCCCTTCCTTGGCCTGTGCAGGGTGCAGGCACTATTCCCTGGACAAGAGGATGGGCACAGGGAATCTCTCTCTCCCCCCGCATCAGGCCCAGGTCTTGTGCACCCTACCCCCTAAAGTTACCGCACCAATTGTTGTAAGGGGCCCCAGGATGGCACTCAAATGGAGACCTGCGACTTCTACTCTCTCCACTTACCTTAATTCCGCTGCATCTCCGATCAAGGCCTCGGGTCAGAGAGCCACGATTCTCATTGCTAAAAGGGAGAATCTGACACCGAGCCTTTAGTTTTAATTGGAGACCCGACAGCAGCTGGTGAGACCCATGGGAATGTTGGGTTTCATGGCGATTGGACATTATATCAGTGACACTGAATGGCCGTTCCCTGTTGGCATTTGCTCCTTCAGTGTAAAACTGTCTCAAACAAAGTAACATGGGACAAAAATAACACTATTGACAAAGGTGCAATTCACTCCAGCTTACAAATTCAATCTGATTTTGTACAACTAACTAACTAACTCACTCTTCCACTGCAGTTTGTGGTTGTTTCACGTACAACAACAATAACAACAACAACTTGCATTTATATTGCGCCTTTAGTGTAGTAAAACGTCCCAAGGCGCTTCACAGGAGCGATTATCAACCAAAATTTGACACCGAGCCACATAAGGAGATATTAGGTCAGGTGACCAAAAGCTCGGTCAAAGAGGCAGGATTTAAGAAGTATCTTAAAGGAGGAGAGAGAGGCGGAGAGAGAGGGGTCCTGGGGACTAGACCCCCCCTTAATGAGGGGTCCTGGGGACTAGACCCCCCTTAGGGAGGGAATTCCAGAGCTTAGGGCCCAGGCAGCTGAAGGCACGGCCGCCAATGGTGGAGCGATGGAAACCGGGGATGGGCAAGAGGCCAGATTGGAGGAACGCAGAGATCTCGGAGGTTGTAGGGGCTGGAGGAGGTTACAGAGATAGGGAGGAGTGAGGCCATGGAGGGATTTGAAAACAAGGATGAGAGTTTTAAAATCGAGGTGTTCCCGGACCGGGAGCCAATGTAGGTCAGCGAGCACAGGGGGTGATGGGTGAACGGGACTTGGTGCGAGTTAGGATACGGGCAGCTGCCTCACCCTTCCCCCTCCTTTTGTAAGGTGCCAATTTCAGCATAAAATATTTGTGAATAAATTGGGGAAAGGTGTTTTCCAACCGTGTGATGTGATGAGGAACCGTATAGAAAGACCTCACTGACCAAGCGATGGACAGGTCTCGAGCTCTGCTCCTCCTCCCCCCAAAATAACATTGGCTAAATACTTTTCCATGAATGCAGCACCCCTTTAAATTAGAATTTAACCTTTCATAAAGAAATTTTCACCCACAAACTCCTATAAACATGAACTTTGTTCAATGCTCTGCTCCTTTTACAAAAAAATCTTAATTGATCAACTCTAAAGGCAAAATTGCACAAGTTGGCAGTATTAAAGGTCAAAGGGGGGGTCAAAGGTTACATAGGATCAGGGTCCATGCCCCTTCTTAACAAATTCCATTTTAACGACCGACCAGCTCACTCGCTGGGGAAAGCCCAATTCGCTCTGTGTGGCCCGTCTTCATTCTTACATAATTCAGCAAATACTGACCTTTAGATCACCTTTGCTGCGTCAATTTTACAGCAATCACAGATTGTGGACAACAGCAAGAGAAAAATACTGGAACCATTCCACCTACAGTTCATGGCCTGCACAGAGTGACCCGTCTTCTTAGAGCATTCCTGGGGACTAGACCCTCCCCGCCTAAAGAGGGGTCCTGGGGACTAGACCCCCCTTAAAGAGGGATCCTGGGGACTAGACCCCCCTTAAAGAGGGATCCTGGGGACTAGACCCCCCTTAAAGAGGGATCCTGGGGACTAGACCCCCCTTAAAGAGGGATCCTGGGGACTAGACCCCCCTTAAAGAGGGATCCTGGGGACTAGACCCCCCTTAATGAGGGGCCCTGGGGATTAGACCCTCCCTAAAGAGGGGAACTGGGGACCAGACCCTCCCTACAGAGGGGTCCTGGGGACCGGACCCTCCCTAAAGAGGGGTCCTGGGGACCGGACCCTCCCTACAGAGAGGTCCTGGGGACTAGACCCCCCTAAAGAGGGGTCCTGGGGACTAGACCCTCCCTAAAGAGAGGTCCTGGGGACTAGACCCCCCCTAAAGAGGGCTCTGGATGATGATGTTCTTACAGTACATCTGCATATCTGCGGCATGCAGCGTTGTCTGGCCAAGCGGTTCGGCAGGTAAGCTGTTCCAGGCCTGTCCTAGTACCGTGGTCTAACCTGCTGCAAAGAGGTGAGTGAGACTGGGCCTGGTGCATTTTGCCTCCCTCTTTATAGGGTAATGACTCATCTCCACTCATGACAATTGACTGACCATTGTTTGAGGTAACGATGCAGAAAATCTACAGCTCCAGTGTGGGGAAAAGGCCCTCCCTTTTGGGAGAGTCAATTACATTACGTCAAACTCACCTCAGGTTCTTTTAAATGTAACTGCAAGCAGATCACTTACACTCTTGTACCAGTTTTAAATCTCACTCACCTAGCTGTGAACCACATTGTGGACCCAGGCCAGTGGTAATGGTATTCGAAGGGGGACGAGGATCTTGTGTCTGCCCCGGCGGGGAGATGGTAGTGTGGTGACCAATGGAAACAGGTCTGTCTCTCTCCCCGCTCCCTCTCCCACTGTAGTGGAGTCGGTCACGTTGCAGGAGTTCTCTCCAGCAGTGGCCCACCAGCATCAGTGAACCTGATAAAAATGGCACCATTCATCTAATTTAAGAGGGTAATATATGAAAGCCGTTTGTGCTTTTCTAAGTTCTGACCTTTGAGAAATGCACTGTCCCTCTGCTTTTGCCAGTCTGGTCTGTACAAAGAGATCAAGGTGTGCCCATGGCAGAGGAACATCCAGACACAAGATCCTCGTCCCCCTTCGAATACCATTACCACTGGCCTGGGTCCACAATGTGGTTCACAGCTAGGTGAGTGAGGTTTAAAACTGGTACGTGATCTGTGTAAGTGATCTGCTTGCAGTTACATTTAAAAGAACCTGAGGTGAGTTTGACATAATGTAATTGACTCTCCCAAAAGGGAGGGCCTTTTCCCCACACTGGAGCTGTAGATTTTATGTATCGTTACCTCAAACAATATTTTACAGTCCCTGAATTTTATTTGGGCTATAAATTGATACAAAACCTTAAACACTCTGCGTGTGTTTTTGCCAACGTGTTTCTTACAATTGGAACAATTTCCCGAGGAATACAAATCAGACAGCTGTTCAGACTGTTGGAGTGAAGGGATTTAGGTGTCCAGGTACACAAATCACTAAAAGCTCGTGCACAGGTACAAAAAATAATCAAAAAGTCTCATGGAATGTTGGCCTTCATCGTAAGAGGATTGGAATACAAAGAGCAGCAAGTGAAGCTTCATTTATATAAAGCTGTGGTCAGACTCCATCTGGACACTGGGTTCAGTTCTGGGCATTGCCCGTCAGAAAAGGATATATTGGCCTTGGAGGGGGTTCAGTGCAGATCCACCAGAATGATACCGAGGCTAAGAGGGTTAAATCATGAGGAAAGGTTTCATAAACTTGGCTTGTATTCCCTTGAGTTTAGAAGGTTGAGGGGTGATTGAGGAATAATAAAGGGATTCGATAGGGTAGATACAGAGAAACTATTTCCTCTGGTGGGAGAATCTAGAACAAAAGGGCACAATCTTAAAATTAGACTGAGACCATTTAGGAGTGAAATCAGGAAGCACTTCATACAAAGGGTAGTGGAAATCTGGAACTCTCTCCCCCAATAGACTGCGGAGGCCGGGAGTCAATTGAAATTTCCCAGATTAAGATTGATTTTTGTTGGGTAAGGGAATCAAGGGATATGGATCAAAGGCAGGTGAATGGAGTTGAGGTACAGATCAGCCATGATCTAATGGTTTGGGGGAGCTGGATCGAGGGGCTGAATGGCCTCTTCCTGTTCCTCTGGCCCCAATTTTAATTTCCCCCTCTGACGACATGTCTGTCAGGCTTGTTGACCGAGTAGCCTAAAGTCCAAGTCCAGCTGTGACACTGACCGTCTCAATGGTCAGAGGGAGCATTGAACCAGTTAGCAGAATTAGTGAGGGAACCTTTAAAACATCTCTGAACATTCACCTCCATTTTCAATAAACTCGATTCGCCTCATTCCTTGGTTTGCTGATTTATTTTGTATCAAACAGGTTTGTCACAACTCATAAACTTGGCTTCAAAATCTGTGAATTCTCAGTAAATGTGCTGTGTTGGATATCCCACGTCGCCGCCTAGAGAGATAGCACAAATCCCAGCCAGAATGGGTAATTCCCCCGTCAGTCGCACCTGGAGACCGCACTGCTGGAGGGAACTGGGATTTTACCCACATAACTTGTATTATGTAACTTTGTATTATGCGTCGCCAGTTTCCATTTCTCTCCTCTGTCGGCCGCACTGATTGACGCTGAGGTTTGAGTTTTATTGGATTTATTGCCCGGGTTATTGAGCGACACCTCACCCTCAGGCTGCCGTTTATTTGTGAGGCTCGATAATATCAGTAAATTATTCACACATGTCTGGTCCGCCCAACATCTTCACATTGGAGTTTTCCCAGGAGGATTAACCGGCTGGTGATCGGAGCCGGTGAGGCCATTTGTTGCTCCACTGAGACCAGGGACTGAAACTGTGGCATTCTGTCTGTGTGATATTTAAGGTGCTTTACCCACTAACCCAGTGGGGTAATGAGTTGCCTTACTTCGAGCTGGACTGTGGGTGCAAACTGTCATTGAATTTACAACGTGTAAGATGCAAATTGTTCCAAAAACTGGATTTCTCACCTCAAGAGAGAGAGCGTGAGAGGAGCAGCTTGTGTCACAGCGGAGAATTCAGATAAAGAATGTGCCTCAACACCTATGATGCATCACACGGGGCAGTAAACACGTCTGGCTTGTTCGTTTACACTGTGAAACAGCCTGGACTGGTTTCTGATCATTTATTGTCAGTGTCCCATTATTCCAGACAAAGACCAGACATTGTTAAAATGGGCTGACCCCCCATTGCCTGTAGGGAGGGAGACAGGTGCTGGGAGGATCTGCTCAGCACCGTCTTTCACTGGCAGAGAACGGAGGTACCTGATCCTTAAAGGAGCCTCGCCAACGTTTGGGGGAGGAAACGGAGCCGAGACGCGCTCATTGTGATGGCATCCTGGCGGTCTTCAATTGGAACTTTTGTAAACAATTTTACAACACCAAGTTATAGTCCAACAAATTTATTTTAAATTCCACAAGCTTTCGGAGGCTTCCTCCTTCCTCAGGTGAATGGTATGGACCTCCGAAAGCTTGTGGAATTTAAAATAAATTTGTTGGACTATAACTTGGTGTTGTAAAATTGTTTACAATTGTTAACCCCAGTCCATCACCGGCATCTCCACATCATTCAATTGGAATGTTATCCTTTCATCTTCAGTTGATAAAAAGAAAAAAACATTCCTGCCAATTTCACAGGACTGACGAGGTCCCAGTGACATGGAGAGCTGTTATTCTAATTTATCAGCTGTGATCTTTCTCCAATTAATTAGTGAAGTTGATGGTTTTAGCAGCACCTCCTTCTCACACGGCACAGTGCGACCAGGTGTGAAGTTACCCAAACTAAATTTATCCCATGAGGTGTGAGAGTTCACCTCACCTTTACACCCAACACTGTAACTGTGATCAATGGTTCGAGGGCTCTCGTACTGCAGAGTAGACCCCGGGTGTGTGGTCAAGGGACACGGTCAGTCTCCCTGTGAACCACCAGCAAGGGATCAGCATGCCCAGAACATCTGTGAGATTGGCCACTGCGCTGGTGCAGTGTAACCGTGCTCTGTCGTCAGTCTGTTGCATCAAGTGTGCCCATGGTGATGTGGGATAACAACTTGGTGTCAGTGGGGGCGGGGATTAAAATCTGTAGTGAACACTGCCCCCCAGTGTTGTGCTTTACTTGGATCAGTGCAAGTGATAAGACCCAGGAAAGATTGGCTCTCCCAAATCTAACAAGCCGACTGATGAAGATCCAAGTTACGACAGCCAGTGATCAATATAATGGCAGCTGGTATTAGATTATCTAATTGATCGAGCTAATTGGATCAATATACCACCACGATCGGACTGGGGACATTCCTGGCTCCGCCCCTGAGCCATACAGATCAGGAAATTTCCAATTCGTGCCAGGTCAGTGGATGGCTTGTTACCATTGGTCAGTGGATGGCTTCCCTACAGCCCACTCCGCCCCCCCCTCCCCACGGCCCACTCCGCCCCCCCCCTCCCCACGGCCCACTCCGCCCCCCCCCCCCACACGGCCCACTCCGCCCCCCCCCTCCCCACGGCCCACTCCGCCCCCCCCCTCCCCACGGCCCACTCCGCCCCCCCCCCCCACACGGCCCACTCCGCCCCCCCCCTCCCCACGGCCCACTCCGCCCCCCCCCCCCACACGGCCCACTCCGCCCCCCCCCCCCTCCCCACGGCCCACTCCGCCCCCCCCCCCCCACACGGCCCACTCCGCCCCCCCCCTCCCCACGGCCCACTCCGCCCCCCCCCCCCACACGGCCCACTCCGCCCCCCCCCCCCTCCCCACGGCCCACTCCGCCCCCCCCCCCCCCACGGCCCACTCCGCCCCCCCCCCTCCCCACGGCCCACTCCGCCCCCCCCCCCCCCCACGGCCCACTCCGCCCCCCCCCTCCCCACGGCCCACTCCGCCCCCCCCCTCCCCACGGCCCACTCCGCCCCCCCCCTCCCCACGGCCCACTCCGCCCCCCCCCTCCCCACGGCCCACTCCGCCCCCCCCCCCCCCACGGCCCACTCCGCCCCCCCCCCCCCCACGGCCCACTCCGCCCCCCCCTCCCCACGGCCCACTCCGCCCCCCCCTCCCCACGGCCCACTCCGCCCCCCCCTCCCCACGGCCCACTCCGCCCCACCCCCCCCACGGCCCACTCCGCCCCCCCCCCCCCCCACGGCCCACTCCGCCCCCCCCTCCCCACGGCCCACTCCGCCCCCCCCTCCCCACGGCCCACTCCGCCCCACCCCCCCCACACGGCCCACTCCGCCCCCCCCTCCCCACGGCCCACTCCGCCCCCCCCCTCCCCACGGCCCACTCCGCCCCACCCCCCCCACGGCCCACTCCGCCCCACCCCCCCCACGGCCCACTCCGCCCCCCCCCCCCACACGGCCCACTCCGCCCCCCCCCCCACACGGCCCACTCCGCCCCCCCCCCCACACGGCCCACTCCGCCCCCCCCCCCCTACGGCCCACTCCGCCCCCCCCCCCACACGGCCCACTCCGCCCCCCCCCCCACACGGCCCACTCCGCCCCACCCCCCCCACGGCCCACTCCGCCCCACCCCCCCACACGGCCCACTCCGCCCCCCCCCCCCCACACGGCCCACTCCGCCCCCCCCTCCCCACGGCCCACTCCGCCCCCCCCCCCACACGGCCCACTCCGCCCCCCCCCCCACACGGCCCACTCCGCCCCCCCTCCCCACGGCCCACTCCGCCCCACCCCCCCCACGGCCCACTCCGCCCCACCCCCCCCACGGCCCACTCCGCCCCACCCCCCCCACGGCCCACTCCGCCCCACCCCCCCCACGGCCCACTCCGCCCCACCCCCCCCACGGCCCACTCCGCCCCACCCCCCCCTACGGCCCACTCCGCCCCCCCCCCCCACACGGCCCACTCCGCCCCCCCCCCCCACACGGCCCACTCCGCCCCCCCCCCCCACACGGCCCACTCCGCCCCCCCCCCCACACGGCCCACTCCGCCCCACCCCCCCCACGGCCCACTCCGCCCCCCCCCTCCCCACGGCCCACTCCGCCCCCCTCCCCACGGCCCACTCCGCCCCCCCCCCCACACGGCCCACTCCGCCCCCCCCCCCCACACGGCCCACTCCGCCCCCCCCCTCCCCACGGCCCACTCCGCCCCCCCCCTCCCCACGGCCCACTCCGCCCCCCCCCCCCCACACGGCCCACTCCGCCCCCCCCCTCCCCACGGCCCACTCCGCCCCCCCCCCCCCACACGGCCCACTCCGCCCCCCCCCCCTCCCCACGGCCCACTCCGCCCCCCCCCCCCACACGGCCCACTCCGCCCCCCCCCTCCCCACGGCCCACTCCGCCCCCCCCCCCCCACACGGCCCACTCCGCCCCCCCCCCCTCCCCACGGCCCACTCCGCCCCCCCCCCCCCCACGGCCCACTCCGCCCCCCCCCCCCCCCACGGCCCACTCCGCCCCCCCCCCTCCCCACGGCCCACTCCGCCCCCCCCCCTCCCCACGGCCCACTCCGCCCCCCCCCTCCCCACGGCCCACTCCGCCCCCCCCCTCCCCACGGCCCACTCCGCCCCCCCCCCCCCCACGGCCCACTCCGCCCCCCCCCCCCCCCACGGCCCACTCCGCCCCCCCCTCCCCACGGCCCACTCCGCCCCCCCCTCCCCACGGCCCACTCCGCCCCCCCCTCCCCACGGCCCACTCCGCCCCACCCCCCCCACGGCCCACTCCGCCCCCCCCCCCCCCACGGCCCACTCCGCCCCCCCCTCCCCACGGCCCACTCCGCCCCCCCCCTCCCCACGGCCCACTCCGCCCCACCCCCCCCACACGGCCCACTCCGCCCCCCCCCTCCCCACGGCCCACTCCGCCCCCCCCTCCCCACGGCCCACTCCGCCCCACCCCCCCCCACGGCCCACTCCGCCCCACCCCCCCCACGGCCCACTCCGCCCCCCCCCCCCACACGGCCCACTCCGCCCCCCCCCCCCACACGGCCCACTCCGCCCCCCCCCCCCACACGGCCCACTCCGCCCCCCCCCCCTACGGCCCACTCCGCCCCCCCCCCCACACGGCCCACTCCGCCCCCCCCCCCACACGGCCCACTCCGCCCCACCCCCCCCACGGCCCACTCCGCCCCACCCCCCCACACGGCCCACTCCGCCCCCCCCCCCCACACGGCCCACTCCGCCCCCCCCTCCCCACGGCCCACTCCGCCCCCCCCCCCACACGGCCCACTCCGCCCCCCCCCCCCACACGGCCCACTCCGCCCCCCCTCCCCACGGCCCACTCCGCCCCACCCCCCCCACGGCCCACTCCGCCCCACCCCCCCCACGGCCCACTCCGCCCCACCCCCCCCACGGCCCACTCCGCCCCACCCCCCCCACGGCCCACTCCGCCCCACCCCCCCCACGGCCCACTCCGCCCCACCCCCCCCTACGGCCCACTCCTCCCCCCCCCCCACACGGCCCACTCCGCCCCCCCCCCCACACGGCCCACTCCGCCCCCCCCCCCCACACGGCCCACTCCGCCCCCCCCCCCACACGGCCCACTCCGCCCCACCCCCCCCACGGCCCACTCCGCCCCCCCCCTCCCCACGGCCCACTCCGCCCCCCTCCCCACGGCCCACTCCGCCCCCCCCTCCCCACGGCCCACTCCGCCCCCCCCTCCCCACGGCCCACTCCGCCCCCCCCTCCCCACGGCCCACTCCGCCCCACCCCCCCCCACGGCCCACACCCACCTCCTTCTGCTCCGGGGTGAATCAGTGGGTGAAGATTCTCACACGAGGTTTGTGAGATCGGAACCCCAGGAATTTTCATTCACATCATCACTTCACCTCTGGAGGGATTGGCACAGCGTGGCAGCAGGAACTGAGGGCGAGGTGTGGTTAAGAGTTGATGCAGGAAATGAGGGGGGAAATGGGGGTGTTAAAAGGTCTCATTGATCTGATGGGGAGAAGAGGGTAAAGGGAAAGGGGAGTCTCTGTGAAGGGGGAGAGTGACTGCAGACTGTCCCCTGGGGGAGCGATGGTCTGTGAAATATGGATATTACTTCCCTAATTGTTTAGATTAAATTCTGAAGTAAAAAGTGTTTAAATGATCGCTGGATCCCCTAGAACTGTGTGCACCGGGGAGAGGGGCATGTGTACAGACGGTGGATGTGGAAGGGTGTGTGTATGGGGAGGGTATCTGTAGGGATGTGTGGGGGGGAATGTATAAAGGGGGTTTTGTGTGTCTGTGTGTGCGCGCATGGCTGGGTGGGCGAGCGGCCCGGTGGGAGAGCGGCCCGGTGGGCGAGCGGCTCGGTGGGAGAGCGGCCCGGTGGGCGAGCGGCCCGGTGGGAGAGCGGCCCGGTGGGCGAGCGGCCCGGTGGGAGAGCGGCCCGGTGGGCGAGCGGCCCGGTGGGAGAGCGGCCCGGTGGGCGAGCGGCCCGGTGGGCGAGCGGCCCGGTGGGAGAGCGGCCCGGTGGGAGAGCGGCCCGGTGGGCGAGCGGCCCGGTGGGCGAGGGTGTGATCCGAGGGCAGTAGTCGGGAGCACCAAAATTGGCCTCAGCACCCTGGGTGAAAGAGGTGAAAAGCTGCCCCAGTTCCAATGACTCCGGTTGTGTGTGAACGTTTGGCGGGGCCAGGATTGGGATTGGGCATCGACTCCGTCAACATTCAGGAAGGTTCCAGAGGGTGGGGGGAGGTCAGGTGGTCAGGTGGGGAGGTCAGCAGGAGGTCAGCGGGTCAATGACAGGGCTGCAGTACCAGTTTGCGCCACTAGGGACGCCCTAGTCCCGCAGTGCACTGGCGCCCTCTGGTGGTGGCCCCGCGGTACTGCCTCCTGTGGACCCTCTCAAACCATCCGCTCATTTCACACCTCGACCGCCAACCGTGACAAGCAATTTCACATTTGAAGGATGTTTTCCTTTTAACTAAAACCCAAAACCCAATCCCACACAACGTTTGCTGCAGCTAAAACTGAAGGAAAATCTTACTGTAATTTTGCAAACTCAGGGATGGGAATTCTGTGACAGATTTTTAAAATGCCGGATCTTTCTAAAGCAAAACAGGGATTGACAAGATTCTGAAACTGCTGTGAGAAGGTGAAGAGGTGCTGAGGGACGTCAGAATTAAAGAAGGAAAGTTTCCCCATGTCGTAGTCCAGGAGAATTCCAATCCTTTTGGGGGGGATGGTGAACCTCAGGTCTGGGGTGATCCCATTGTGCAGGAATTCAAACTTACTCCTGCAGGTTTAAAACAAGAAAAAAAATGCAAGCAATGAGTGAATGTCTCCACCAGGAGTAGCTCACACTCGCAGCTCACACTCGCAGCCATGCTCACAGCTCACATACATGCTCGCAGTTCACACACATGCTCGCAGTTCACACTCGCAGCTCACATACATGCTCGCAGTTCACACTCACAGCTCACACACACAGCTCACAGCTCACAGCTCACATACATGCTCGCAGTTCACACACATGCTCGCAGTTCACACTCGCAGCTCACATACATGCTCGCAGTTCACACTCACAGCTCACACACACAGCTCACAGCTCACAGTCACATACATGCTCGCAATTCACACTCGCAGCTCACACTCGCAGTTCAGCTCACACACACAGCTCACACTCGCTATTTCATTTCCTAGAATTAGAAAATGTTCCAGTACAGATTTTAGGAGCCTGAAATGCATCAAAGTACCAAACCAGTCCCACCACATTGTTTAAGCTAAAATATAGCTCATTGTTCATGATTTATGGCTTCACCCTCTAGGTCCCAGTAACGTAGGAGTGAGAGGGTGAGGATGGGGGGAGGTGGAGGGTGGCTGAAGTTACTGCTAGAGAAGGGGCCCGCCATTCCCCCCAGTGTGAGGGGAGAGGGTGAGGGGGCCCGCCATTCCCCCCCGTGTGAGGGGAGAGGGTGAGGGGGCCCCGCCATTCCCCCCCAGTGTGAGGGGAGAGGGTGAGGGGGCCCCGCCATTCCCCCCCGTGTGAGGGGAGAGGGTGAGGGGGCCCCGCCATTCCCCCCCGTGTGAGGGGAGAGGGTGAGGGGGCCCCGCCATTCCCCCCCGTGTGAGGGGAGAGGGTGAGGGGGCCCCGCCATTCCCCCCCGTGTGAGGGGAGAGGGTGAGGGGGCCCCGCCATTCCCCCCCGTGTGAGGGGAGAGGGTGAGGGGGCCCCGCCATTCCCCCCCAGTGTGAGGTGAGAGGGTGAGGGGGCCCCGCCATTCCCCCCAGTGTGAGGGGTCCCCCATTTCCCCGCAATGTGTGGGGGAGGGCGAGGGCGAGGGGATGGGGAGGCCCCATTCCCCCCTGTGTGAGAGGCCCCCCCATTCCCTGCAGGGTGCAATTACTGAGAGCCGCGCCCCTGACGTTACGACACTATGTCAATGATCAGCAATGAGGGGTGTGGCACAGTACGACAGGGCCTGAGCACGGAATAGGTTGTAACCGGCCGCAGGGGGAGTAAGTTTAACAGAGAACCCACGGTCAGTTGGTCCCTGAAGATCCACAGCAAAGGAGGAGAAAACAAGATCGAGACACAGGTGGAGGGAGTTGGAAAGGATCTAAGTGGATGCTGTAAAGGGCCTTAATGAAGGAACAATCTGGAATAAAAGAGTTTCTCAAACTTACCTCCTTCAATGTCATTTATTCCTCACAGATACTGTGTGAAGAAGCTAAACTTACAACAGCACAGATTCATTAACCAGGGCTGTCAGGAATCGTTTGGCCGCAACACAATTCCCACAGTCGAGGCTTCATTACTCACTATTTAAACCATTTATATATCAAATAAATCACAGAGAACCAGAGTACAAAAAGGCTGTTAAAGTTCACTGTGATTCTTGTGAAGGATTGGTTGTTGGGGTTTGCTGACAGTGAGTCGAGCCGCAGGAATGGATTTGATTGTGTTCACGACGTACCTGGATGGTGTGAGAGTGCGCTTCATGCACCATGATGTGATGTTTGAGCCGAGGTAACTGTCCCGTGGGGTGTTGCTGGAGGCCACGCCAACCCTGTACTCAGTATCTTCAGCCACTTCCACCTCCCAGTAATGTTTCCCACGGACCGGCACTAACTGGCCCATGACAGCAGCACAGCTGTGAGTGAAAATGTGTCTCAATATTAACGAGTCTCAGTGTTAACGAGTCTCAATATTAACGAGTCTCAATATTAACGAGTCTGTGTTAACGAGTCTCAGTGTTAACGAGTAATAATTGCAAGGATCGGGCGAGTGATCCGTTAGCTGTGGAGAGACTGGTGCATCTGGAACTCAGTGTTGGCCAATTGAAATTGCTGATTAGCCACAGATGTGACTATGGAGAAACCGTTCAGCCTCATGCACTGATTTTAGTAGAAAAAACCTCACAAAATACGAGTAAATCTACTTCACGCAGATATTCACTTAACAAACATTTCCCATCGTTCAGCTCCAAAATTTCCAATCTTTCTCTTTCACCGAAGTTTGGAATTCTGCCATCAGTTTATCAGACTCGGTCCGTCCGAGAGCAGCTTTCAGGTTTCTGTCTAGCAGTTGTGAACAGGACGTACACTCCCTCACACTCGCTCCCTCACTCGCGCTCCCTCACACTCGCTCCCTCACTCGCGCTCCCTCACACTCGCTCCCTCACTCGCAATCTCTCACACTCGCTCCCTCACTCGCGCTCCCTCACACTCGCTCCCTCACTCGCAATCTCTCACACTCGCTCCCTCACTCGCACTCCCTCACACTCGCTCCCGCACTCGCAATCTCTCACACTCGCTCCCTCACTCGCAATCTCTCACACTCGCTCCCTCACTCGCGCTCCCTCACACTCGCTCCCTCACTCGCAATCTCTCACACTCGCTCCCTCACTCGCACTCCCTCACACTCGCTCCCGCACTCGCAATCTCTCACACTCGCTCCCTCACTCGCAATCTCTCACACTCGCTCCCTCACTCGCACTCCCTCACACTCGCTCCCTCACTCGCAATCTCTCACAGGCACTCCCTCACTCGCAATCTCTCACAGGCACTCCCTCACTCGCACTCCCTCACACTCGCAATCTCTCACATGCACTCCCTCACTCGCACTCCCTCACACTCGCTCCCTCACTCGCGCTCCCTCACACTCGCTCCCTCACTCGCACTCCCTCACACTCGCTCCCTCACTCGCAATCTCTCACAGGCACTCCCTCACTCGCACTCCCTCACACTCGCTCCCTCACTCGCAATCTCTCACAGGCACGCCCTCACTCGCACTCCCTCACACTCGCTCCCTCACTCGCGCTCCCTCACACTCGCTCCCTCACACGCGCTCCCTCACTCGGGCTCCCTCACTCGGGCTCCCTCACACGCGCTCCCTCACACGCGCTCCCTCACTCGGTCTCCCTCACACGCGCTCCCTCACACGGGCTCCCTCACTCGGGCTCCCTCACACGCGCTCCCTCACTCGGGCTCCCTCACACGCGCTCCCTCACTCGGGCTCCCTCACTCGGGCTCCCTCACACGTGCTCCCTCACTCGCGCTCCCTCACTCGGGCTCCCTCACACGCGCTCCCTCTCTCGCGCTCCCTCACTCGGGCTCCCTCACTCGCGCTCCCTCACTCGCGCTCCCACACTCGCGCTCCCTCACTCGCACTCCCTCACACTCGCTCCCTCACTCGCAATCTCTCACAGGCACTCCCTCACTCGCACTCCCTCACACTCGCTCCCTCACTCGCGCTCCCTCACACTCGCTCCCTCACACGCGCTCCCTCACTCGCGCTCCCTCACACGCGCTCCCTCACTCGGGCTCCCTCACTCGGGCTCCCTCACACGCGCTCCCTCACTCGCGCTCCCTCACTCGGTCTCCCTCACACGCGCTCCCTCACTCGGGCTCCCTCACTCGGGCTCCCTCACACGCGCTCCCTCACTCGGGCTCCCTCACTCGGGCTCCCTCACTCGGGCTCCCTCACTCGGGCTCCCTCACACGCGCTCCCTCACTCGGGCTCCCTCACTCGCGCTCCCTCACTCGCGCTCCCTCACTCGGGCTCCCTCACACGCGCTCCATCACTCGGGCTCCCTCACTCGCGCTCCCTCACTCGCGCTCCATCACTCGGGCTCCCTCTCTCGCGCTCCCTCACACGCGCTCCATCACTCGGGCTCCCTCACACGCGCTCCCTCACTCGGGCTCCCTCACTCGCGCTCCATCACTCGGGCTCCCTCTCTCGCGCTCCCTCACTCGGGCTCCCTCACACGCGCTCCCTCACTCGGGCTCCCTCACACGCGCTCCCTCACTCGCGCTCCCTCACTCCGGCTCCCTCACTCGCGCTCCCTCACTCGCGCTCCCTCACTCGCGCTCCATCACTCGGGCTCCCTCTCTCGCGCTCCCTCACTCGGGCTCCCTCACACGCGCTCCCTCACTCGGGCTCCCTCACACGCGCTCCCTCACTCGCGCTCCATCACTCGGGCTCCCTCTCTCGCGCTCCCTCACACGCGCTCCCTCACTCGCGCTCCATCACTCGGGCTCCCTCTCTCGCGCTCCCTCACACGCGCTCCCTCTCTCGCGCTCCCTCACTCGCGCTCCCTCACTCGCGCTCCATCACTCGGGCTCCCTCTCTCGCGCTCCCTCACACGCGCTCCATCACTCGGGCTCCCTCACTCGCGCTCCCTCACTCGCGCTCCATCACTCGGGCTCCCTCTCTCGCGCTCCCTCACACGCGCTCCATCACTCGGGCTCCCTCACTCGCGCTCCCTCACTCGCGCTCCATCACTCGGGCTCCCTCTCTCGCGCTCCCTCACTCGCGCTCCATCACTCGGGCTCCCTCTCTCGCGCTCCCTCACACGCGCTCCATCACTCGGGCTCCCTCACTCGCGCTCCCTCACTCGCGCTCCATCACTCGGGCTCCCTCTCTCGCGCTCCCTCACACGCGCTCCCTCACTCGCGCTCCATCACTCGGGCTCCCTCTCTCGCGCTCCCTCACACGCGCTCCATCACTCGGGCTCCCTCACTCGCGCTCCCTCACTCGCGCTCCATCACTCGGGCTCCCTCTCTCGCGCTCCCTCACACGCGCTCCATCACTCGGGCTCCCTCACTCACGCTCCCTCACACGCGCTCCATCACTCGGGCTCCCTCACTCGCGCTCCCTCACTCGCGCTCCATCACTCGGGCTCCCTCACTCACGCTCCCTCACACGCGCTCCATCACTCGGGCTCCCTCACTCGCGCTCCCTCACTCGCGCTCCATCACTCGGGCTCCCTCTCTCGCGCTCCCTCACACGCGCTCCATCACTCGGGCTCCCTCACACGCGCTCCCTCACACGCGCTCCATCACTCGGGCTCCCTCTCTCGCGCTCCCTCACTCGGGCTCCATCACTCGGGCTCCATCACTCGGGCTCCATCACTCGGGCTCCCTCACTCGCGCTCCCTCATTCGCGCTCCCTCACTCGGGTTCCCTCACTCGGGCTCCCTCACTCGGGTTCCCTCACTCGGGCTCCCTCACTCGGGTTCCCTCACTCGGGCTCCCTCACACGCGCTCCATCACTCGGGCTCCCTCTCTCGCGCTCCCTCACTCGGGCTCCATCACTCGGGCTCCATCACTCGGGCTCCATCACTCGGGCTCCCTCACTCGCGCTCCCTCATTCGCGCTCCCTCACTCGGGTTCCCTCACTCGGGCTCCCTCACTCGGGTTCCCTCACTCGGGCTCCCTCACACACGCTCCCTCACTCGGGCTCCCTCACACGCGCTCCCTCACTCAGGCTCCGTCACACACGCTCCCTCACACGCGCTCCTTCACTCGCGCTCCCTCACTCGCGCTCCCTCACTCGCGCTCCCTCACTCGCGCTCCTTCACTCGCGCTCCCTCACTCGCGCTCCCTCACAATCGCTCCCTCACAATCGCTCCCCCACACACGCTCCCTCACTCGGGCTCCCTCACTCGCTCCCTCATTCACACTCCCTCAGAGTGATCGCTGAGAACATTGACTCACACGAGACTCGCCAGATCCGCACCCTCCCCGCTCCCCGTCCAGATTATGGAGGGATGCTGCTGCCCTTTGCCCTGTTGGAGCTGCCCGTTATTGGTTGACTTTGCTTTCTTCTGCTGGCCTGGAGCAATTATTCCGATTGGTTGAGCTGACCGTGATGACGGCTCCACTCTCCGTACAATGTTGCTGGTGTTGCCGTGGTGCTGAGGTTTGGTGTTGCCGTGGTGCTGAGGTTTGGTGTTGCCGTGGTGCTGAGGTTTGGTGTTGCCGTGGTGCTGAGGTTTGGTGTTGCCGTGGTGCTGAGGTTTGGTGTTGCCGTGGTGCTGAGGTTTGGTGTTGCCGTGGAGCTGAGGTTTGGTGTTGCCGTGGTGCTGAGGCCTGGTGTTGCCGTGGTGCTGAGGCCTGGTGTTGCCATGGTCCTGAGGCCTGGTGTTGCCATGGTCCTGAGGCCTGGTGTTGCCATGGTCCTGAGGCCTGGTGTTGCCATGGTCCTGAGGCCTGGTGTTGCCCTGGTGCTGAGGCCTGGTGTTGCCATGGTCCTGAGGCCTGGTGTTGCCATGGTGCTGAGGTCTGGTGTTTTCACCAGTGTTACACACCATTTCAGCAGATCACCAATGACCAGTTGTTGTAAAACACACATGACAAACACACACTCACATCTGCTTTTCATTTCACCATTTTACCAACAAACGCACCAAATAGTTAAAGTTCACGTGCACAGGCCGTGCAAATGAGAATCAAAAACGTAATTAGGCACATCTGGATTCCCAATTAGCCGCGTGTGGCTGGAGGTGAACCTACTGGATCTCACTGATCCCGAGACTGTACCACTCCTCTCCCAGGCTGCTACAACACCCACTGTCAAAGCTTAAACCCAAATCATAGCCACTCAGGCCAAGGTGACACAGCACCTGATACCTGTGAGTCATGACCTGCCCCAGTGACCAATCAATGGCTGCAGCGCAGGAACCTGGAACAACATTGGAGGCAGAAATGTTCTTTATCTTCACTAACTCACCGCGTAAACCTGTCGTCATAGGTCAGAGAATCAGTGAGAGCATCTTCCTCATTAGAAACTATCGTCAGGCCGTCCTCCAGGATGGAGAGTGAATAATGTGCAGTCTGCTCCTTCAGGTAAAGCTGGGTGCCTGTGATGGACAAAGAGCTGGTCAGAGCAGATTCCAAACTCCACCCAAAGGGGACGCAGTTCATCACCGCACATTGCTCACATCAAAGTAATAGAAAAATAACGTGATATTGGAAAAGGCTGCATTTTATATAATGTTGTAGAGCTCCAGCCAGTTATAATTCTCGATGTAATCCTTGGTGTGTGACAACGCTGCCCATCGATGGTCACGGTGAGGCAGGATCTGTCGATTTACTCACCTGTGGTCCGAACAGTTATGGGGTCACTCCTCTCACTGGAACCTCCTTTATTCAGCGCCCTGACGTAGAAGAGATAACTCTCACTTGGCTCCAGCTCTATTAATGTTTTACATGAAGTAATCCCAGTGAGAGACCTAGAAATAAAAACAACTCTTTACTGCTGAGTGTAAAACAACGAGCAGAAATAACACCCGGTGACCCAGGGCCGGACTCAGGGGTCACTCTGACTGACCAGCGATGGGCCGGACTCAAGGTCACTCTGACTGACCAGCGATGGGCTGGACTCGGGGTCACTCTGACTGACCAGCGATGGGCCGGACTCAAGGTCACTCTGACTGACCAGCGATGGGCTGGACTCGGGGGTCACTCTGATTGACCAGCGATGGGCCGGACTCAGGGGTCACTCTGACTGACCAGCGATGGGCCGGACTCAAGGTCACTCTGACTGACCAGCAATGGGCTGGACTCGGGGTCACTCTGACTGACCAGCGATGGGCCGGACTCAAGGTCACTCTGACTGACCAGCGATGGGCTGGACTCGGGGGTCACTCTGACTGACCAGCGATGGGCTGGACTCGGGGTCACTCTGACCAGCGGTGGGTCGGACGTGGGGCCCCCCCGATTCTGCCGGGTGTGAGGGTTGAAAGGTCAGCCCTGTGACGGGCAGTGTTTACTTTACCGAGAGTTTATTTTTATTTATGATTTTTGCCTCACTACTCACTCTGTGAGGGACTCCGTCCAATCACAGCTGCTGCAGACTTGACAGAATTCCAGAGTGTAGGAATCTGCGGGGTTCCGGTTCCCGGATCGCCACTCGATGTAGGCCGCGTCCCTGCCACTCGCCACCGCTCGACTGTTGAAACTTGGCGCTAAAGGGACTGAAACACGGAACCAAGGTCAGCAGCTGATCGACGGAGATCAGTGACGTCTCAGAGCCAAATACAGCAGAGGCAGAACCTGCTGGGTCCACTGCCCTCACTCGCTTCTGGGAGTTTGTGAAGTCTCCTCCCGCCCTTTACAAAGGCCTTTAGCGGGGTGGGAGTGAAGGGTCTTCCCATGCTGAGGGTCCTGGGGGCCAGGTGGGAAGGGGAGCGGGGAGGGAGGGGGATAGGGAAGGGGAGGGGAGGGATGGGAGAGGTGAGGTGAGGGGGTCGAGTACCAAAACCCCACCTGACCTCAGCACCGTGAGGCCTGAGCGATTTTAACTCCTGGGCCTCATCCACACGTTCCCCGTTCAGCTGCTCCCCAAAAACTGGCGGGAGGCGGCTGATAACCAGCAGGTGGGAGCGGAATTTCAAGAAGCCGGAGACCGTGGACCAGGTTGCCGGGTGTCTCCCAGTGAATTTACCTGTTGCCATGTGTCTCCCAGTGAATTTACCTGTTGCCAGGTGTCTCCCAGTGAATTTACCTGTTGCCAGGTGTCTCCCAGTGAATTTACCTGTTGCCAGGTGTCTCCCAGTGAATTTACCTGTTGCCGGGTGTCTCCCAGTGAATTTACCTGTTGCCAGGTGTCTCCCAGTGAATTTACCTGTTGCCAGGTGTCTCCCAGTGAATTTACCTGTTGCCAGGTGTCTCCCAGTGAATTTACCTGTTGCCGGGTGTCTCCCGGTATATTTACCTGTTCCCGGGTGTCTCCCGGTGTATTTACCTGTTGCCAGGTGTCTCCCGGTGTATCTACCTGTTGCCGGGTGTCTCACAGTATATTTACCTGTTGCCGGGTGTCTCCCGGTGTATTTACCTGTTGCCGGGTGTCTCCTGGTGTATCTACCTGTTGCCGGGTGTCTCCCGGTGTATTTACCTGTTGCCGGGTGTCTCCCGGTGTATTTGCCTGTTGCCGGGTGTCTCGCGGTGTATTTACCTGTTGCCGGGTGTCTCGCGGTGAATTTACCTGTCACCGGGTGCCTCCCGGTATATTTAATTGTTGCCATAGAACCATAGAAAAGATACAGCACAGAAGGGGGCCATTCGGCCCATTGTGTCTGCGCCGGCTCGAAGAACAACCAGGTGCCCATTCTAATCCCACCTTCCAGCACCCGGTCCGTAGCCCTGCAGCTTACAGCACTTTAGGTGCAGGTCCAGGTACTTTTTAAAAGAGTTGAGGGTCCCTGCCTCTCCCACCAATTCGGGCAGCGAATTCCATACACCCACCACCCTCTGGGTAAAAAAGTTTTTCCTCATGTCCCCTCTAATTCTTCCGCCAATCAGCTTAAATCTATGTCCTCTAGTTCTTGAACTCTCCGCTAGGGGAAACAGGTACTTCCTGTCTGCTCTATCTGGGCCCCTCATAATTTTGTACACCTCAATCAAGTCTCCCCTCAGCCTCCTCTGCTCCAAGGAAAACAACCCCAGCCTATCCAATCTCTCCTTGTAGCTGCAATTTTCAAGCCCTGGCAACATTCTTGTAAATCTTCTCTGCACTCTCTCCAGAGCAATTACATCCTTCCTGTAATGCGGTGACCAGAACTGCGCACAATACTCCAACTGTGGCCTTACCAGCGTTTTATACAGTTCCATCATTACATCCCTGCTTTTGTATTCTATACCTCGGCTAATAACGGAGAGCATTCCGTATGCCTTCTTCACAACCTTATCTACCTGTACTGCCACCTTCAGGGACCTGTTTACATGCACTCCAAGGTCTCACTTCCTCTACCCCTCTATATATTCCCATTTACTGCGTATTCCCTTTTACTGTTTGCCCTCCCTAAATCCATTACCTCACACTTCTCCGGGTTGAACTCCATTTGCCACTTTTCCACCCACTCCACCAACCCATTGATGTCTTCTTGGAGTCTACAGCTATCCTCTTCACTATCAACTACACGGCCAATTTTTGTGTCGTCTGCAAATTTGCCAATCATGCCCCCTACATTCAAGTCCAAATCATTAATATATACCACAAACAGCAAGGGACCCAACACTGAGCCCTGTGGCACACCACTGGAAACGGATTTCCATTCGCAAAGACATCCATCGACTTTTACTCTTTGTTTCCTGTTACTGAGCCAATTTTGGATCCAATTCGCCACATTTCCCTGCATCCCATGGACTTTTACCTTTCTGACCAGTCTGCCATGTGGGACCTTGTCAAATGCCTTACTAAA
Source organism: Heptranchias perlo (assembly GCF_035084215.1). Lineage (NCBI taxonomy): Eukaryota > Metazoa > Chordata > Chondrichthyes > Hexanchiformes > Hexanchidae > Heptranchias > Heptranchias perlo. Next base: position 1,340,780 of record NC_090358.1, read on the forward strand.
ATCCATGTAGACAACATCCACTGCACCACCCTCATCAATCCTCCTTGTCACTGCCTCAAAGAATTCAATCAGATTTGTAAGGCATGACCTTCCCTGAACAAATCCGTGCTGACTATCCCAGATTAAACCATGCCCTTCCAAGTGACAGTTTATCCTATCTCTCAGTATTGATTCTAATAGTTTGCCCACCACCGAGGTAAGACTGACCGGCCTATAATTGATTGGCCTTTCCCTCGTACCCTTTTTGCACAATGGTACTACGTTTGCAGTCTTCCAGTCCTCCGGTACCTCCCCCGTATCTAGTGAGGATTGGAAAATGATCCTCGGAGCATCCGCTATTTCCTCCCTGGCTTCCTTCAATAGCCCAGGAAACAATCCATCCGGCCCTGGTGACTTATCAACTTTCAAGGATTCCAGTCCCTCTAATACTTCCTCTCTCGTTATGTTTACCTTATCCAATATTTCACACCTCTCCTCTTTAACTACCACGTCTGGATCATCCCTTTCCTTTGTGAATACGAGACAAAATATTTATTTAAAACCCTACCCACATCCTCTGCTTCTACACACAAGTTAACCTTATCATCCCTGATAGGTCCCACCTTTTCCTTAGCTATCCTCTTGTTCTTAATGATAAAACATCTTTGGGTTTTCTTTAATCTTACTAGCTAATATTTTTTCATGCCCTCTCTTTGCTTTCCTTATTTCCTTTTTTATGTCATCCCTGTACTTTCTATACTCCCCTAGGCTTTCTGCAGTATTTAGTTTTCTGTGACAGTCATAAGCTTTCTTTTTCTGCTTTATCTTGCCCCGTATACTTCTAGACAATCGGGGGGCTCTAAGTTTGGCAGTGCCACCCCTTTTCTTTGAGGGAATGTGTCTGCATTGTACCCGTAGAATTTCACTTTTTAGTGCCTCCCACTGACTTGCCACTGATTTCTCCTCAAGTAGTTGTGTCCAGTCCATTTCTGCCAAATCACCTCTTAGTTCTGCAAAATTTGCCTTCCCCCAATTTAAAACATTTACTCCTGATTTAACTCTGTCCTTTTCCAAAATAATGCTAAAACTAACTGAATTGTGGTCACTATCCCCAATATGGTCACCCACTGTCACTTCACCCACTTGCCCATCTTCATTTCCCAGGACTAAATCTAGAATTGCATCCCCTCTTGTTGGGCTCGTCACGTACTGGCTAAAAAAGTTCTCCTGGACACCGATCAAGAATTTTGCGCCCTCTGTGCCCCTCACACTGTTTGAATCCCAGTTGATGTTAGGGTAGTTGAAGTCCCCTACTATTATTGCCCTCTTATTTTTGCACTCAGAAATTTGCCTACATATTTGTTCTTCTATCTCCCTTTCACTATTCGGGGGTCTATAGTTCACTCCTAGTAGTGTGACTGCCCCTTTTTTATTTCTTAGCTCAACCCATATGGCCTTGATTGATGATCCATTTAGCATATCATCCCTTCTCACAACTGGAATTGATTCTTTAACCAATAATGCTACCCCCCCTCCTTTTTTATCACCCACTCTATCCTGCCTGAAAACTCTATATCCAGGGATACTGAGCTGCCAATTATCCCCCTCTTTAAGCCAGGTTTCCATTATAGCAATGATATCATGCTGCCATGTGTCTATCTGTGCCCTTAGCTCATCTGCTTTGTTTGTAATACTCCTTGCATTGAAGTATATACCCTTTAACCCCATCAAATTCCTGTGCTGAACACTATTTAACCTTTGCTACTTTTGCCTTTCTGAGTTGCTAACTACGTCACTAACTGCTTTTCTACTTCCCGTTTCCTGGTCTGAATTTGTCCTATCTGTACCTGCCCTTTGGTTCCCATCCCCCTGCCATACTAGTTTAAACCCTTCCCAACAGAACTAGCAAATGCCCCCGCGAGGATATTGGTCCCAGTTCTGCTTGGGTGCAGCCCGTCCAGCTTGTACAGGTCCCGCCTTTCCCAGAATCGGTCCCAATGCCTCAGGAATTTAAACCCCTCCCTCCTACACCATCTCTCAAGCCACACATTCATCTGGTCTATTCTCCTATTTCTGCTCTCACTAGCACGTGGCACTGGGAGTAATCCTGAGATTACTCCCTTCGAGGTCCTGCTTTTTAATTTATTTCCTAACTCCCTATATTCTGCTTTCAGGACCTCATCCCTTTTTTTTAACCGATGTCATTGGTACCAATATGGACCATGACCTCTGGCTGTTCACCCTCCCCCTTCAGAATGTCCTGCAGCCGCTCCGTGACATCCTTGACCCTAGCACCAGGGAGGCAACATACCATCCTGGAGTCACGTCTACAGCCGCAGAAACACCTATCTGTTCCCCTTACGATGGAATCCCCTATCACTATTGCTCTCCCATTCTTTTTCCTCCACTCCTGTGCAGCTGAGTCACTCGTGGTGCCACGGTCTTGGCTCTTGCTGCTTTCCCCTGATAAGCCATCTCCCCCAACAATATCCAAAGCGGAATATCTGTTTGAGAGGGAGATGGCCCCATGGGACTCCTGCTCTACCTGCCTAGTCCTTTTACTCTGCCTGGCAGTCACCCATTTCCTTTCTGCCTGCGTAATCTTTACCTGCGGTGTGACCACTTCACTGAACGTGCTATCCATGATAATCTCAGTATTGCGGATTCTCCACAGTGAATCCTCCCGCAGCTCCAGCTCCGAAATGCGGTTAACCAGTAGCTGCAGCTGGACACACTTCCTGCACACATGGTCGCCAGGGACACCTGTAGTGTCCATGACTTCCCACATAGTGCAGGAGGAGCATATCACGGGTGTGAGCTCTGCTGCCATGACTTGCCTTAGATTAAGCTCATTAGTTACTCCCTTTAAGGAGTTTACTCCTTTAAATTACTCTTAATTTAGAGAATGTTAACTACACTAGGGACCTTGATTCACTAAAAAACGCTACTTGCTATAACTAAATTAAGTTTAGTTTTTTTATATGAAAAAAATTTAGTTTTATGCTATAAATTACTGAGCCCACAGTCCTAAGAAAGAAGAAAACAGAAGAGATACTCACCACCAACCACCTACCTGCCTTACCTGTGACGTCACACCGCAGTTTTGTTTTGTTGTTGCTGTGACCCGCTCTCGGTACGCCCCTCTCCGCTCTCGGTGCGCCCCTCTCCGCTCTCGGTGCGCCCCTCTCCGCTCTCGGTGCGCCCCTCTCCGCTCTCGGTGCGCCCCTCTCCGCTCTCGGTGCGCCCCTCTCCGCTCTCGGTGCGCCCCTCTCCGCTCTCGGTGCGCCCCTCTCCGCTCTCGGTGCGCCCCTCTCCGCTCTCGGTGCGCCCCTCTCCGCTCTCGGTGCGCCCCTCTCCGCTCTACTGGCTAAACAAATGCACCTCACCCCTTACTGCACCGAATCCCCTCACTCACCAAATTCCCAATTATAGACTCTATTGAAACCAGACTCCGTCGAAAGCTGCTACCCCGTGCTCCCTCACTCCATGTCTCACTGTGTATTTACCTGTTGCCCGGTGTCTTGCAGTGTATTTACCTGTTGCCGGGTGTCTCGTGGTGTATTTACCTGTTGCCGGGTGTCTCGCGGTGTATTTACCCGTTGCTGGGTGTCTCCTGGTGTATTTACCTGTTGCCGGGTGTCTCACGGTGTATTTACCTGTTGCCGGGTGTCTCACGGTGTATCTACCTGTTGCTGGGTGTCTCCCAGTGTATTTACCTGTTGCCGGGTGTCTCGTGGTGTATTTACCTGTTGCCGGGTGTTTCGCGGTGTATTTACCTGTTGCCGGGTGTCTCGCAGTGTATTTACCTGTTGCCGGGTGTTTCGCGGTGTATTTACCTGTTGCCCGGTGTTTCGCGGTGTATTTACCTGTTGCCGGGTGTTTCGCGGTGTATTTACCTGTCGCCCGGTGTTTCGCGGTGTATTTACCTGTTGCCGGGTGTTTCGCGGTGTATTTACCTGTTGCCGGGTGTTTCGCGGTGTATTTACCTGTTGCCCGGTGTTTCGCGGTGTATTTACCTGTTGCCGGATGTCTCGCGGTGTATTTACCTGTTTCCGGGTGTTTCGCGGTGTATTTACCTGTTGCCCGGTGTTTCGCGGTGTATTTACCTGTTGCCGGGTGTTTCGCGGTGTATTTACCTGTTGCCGGATGTCTCGCGGTGTATTTACCTGTTGCCCGGTGTCTCGCGGTGTATTTACCTGTTGCCGGGTGTCTCGCGGTGTATTTACCTGTTGCTGGGTGTCTCGCGGTGTATTTACCTGTTGTCGGGTGTCTCCTGGTGTATTTACCTGTTGCCGGGTGTGTCTTGGTGTATTTACCTGTTGCTGGGTATCTCCAGGTGTATTTACCTGTTGCCCGGTGTTTCGTGGTGTATTTATCTGTTGCCGGGTGTCTCCTGGTGTATTTACCTGTTGCCCAGTGTTCGCGGTGTATTTACCTGTTGCCCGGTGTTTCACGGTGTATTTACCTGTTGCCCGGTGTCTCGCGGTGTATTTACCTGTTGCCCGGTGTTTCGCGGTGTATTTACCTGTTGCCGGGTGTCTCGCGGTGTATTTACCTGTTGTCGGGTGTCTCCTGGTGTATTTACCTGTTGCTGGGTGTGTCTTGGTGTATTTACCTGTTGCTGGGTATCTCCAGGTGTATTTACCTGTTGCCCGGTGTTTCGTGGTGTATTTATCTGTTGCCGGGTGTCTCGCGGTGTATTTACCTGTTGCCTGGTGTCTCCTGGTGTATTTACCTGTTGCCCAGTGTTCGCGGTGTATTTACCTGTTGCCCGGTGTTTCACGGTGTATTTACCTGTTGCCCGGTGTCTCGCGGTGTATTTACCTGTTGCCCGGTGTTTTGCGGTGTATTTACCTGTTGCCCGGTGTCTCGCGGTGTATTTACCTGTTGCCCGGTGTTTTGCGGTGTATTTACCTGTTGCCCGGTGTTTTGCGGTGTATTTACCTGTTGCCCGGTGTTTTGCGGTGTATTTACCTGTTGCCCGGTGTTTCGCGGTGTATTTACCTGTTGCCCGGTGTTTCGCGGTGTATTTACCTATAGCCCAGTGTTCGCGGTGTATTTACCTGTTGCCCGGTGTCTCGCAGTGTATTTACCTGTTGCCCGGTGTCTCGCGGTGTATTTACCTGTTGCCCGGTGTCTCGCGGTGTATTTATCTGTTGCCCGGTGTCTCGCGGTGTATTTACCTGTTGCCCGGTGTCTCGCGGTGTATTTACCTGTTGCCCGGTGTCTCGCGGTGTATTTACCTGTTGCCCAGTGTCTCGCGGTGTATTTACCTGTTGCCCGGTGTCTCGCGGTGTATTTACCTGTTGCCCGGTGTATCGCGGTGTATTTACCTGTTGCCCGGTGTCTCGCGGTGTATTTACCTGTTGTGTGCTCGGCCCGGTCACTGGCAGGACTTGTCCCGGTGGAGTTCGAGGCCGTGACCCAGAATTGATAGGCCGTGTTTGGCTGCAGGTTCCTGACGGTACAATACATTTCCTTCACCTTCACCGATGAGTCTGCGGAGCAACGAGGCGAATGGGCAGCAATTATTTGGAGGAATCGGTATCAGTGCTGCGGCTGGTACACCAGGGTCACACAGCCCTTCTCATCCTCACCCACACACTGAGATTCAGGGTTATGTGTGAGCTCCGGGCGTCTCCCGGGAGAGGGGAGCGGGAGGGGAGGGGTTTCTAGCATTTGCTGTTTGCTCATATTCACGGGAGCAGCTCCCAGCATCCTCCACATTCTCCTGCATTATTTCCCATGAGGAACGAACCAAATCTCAGCAACGGTGGAGAAACAGATGAATCTTATTGGGGACCAATGCAGATTGTTGCACTGTGAATTAAATATTGTGCATATTAATTACAGAACGATTTTAATTGAATGAGCCGGGGGTAACACTGACTGATTCAGGACATTGCAGTGAGGTGATTTCAGGCTGTGATCTCGAGACAAGTCTGAGGAACTGGACCTGAGCAAAACACTGGTCAGTCCAAACACAGAGACCTGTGTGGAGAACGGAGGAGAGTGTGGGGGTTGACGAGGGCACAGGGAAGAGCAGCAGGAATTACTCCAAGTGATAGAGAGTTGGGCCACGAGGAAAGATTAAACAAGCTCAGTCTCCACAGGAGTATCTGGGCTCATGGTCGCATGGGCGCCTTAACAAGGAACATTATCGGCCCCCCGCACTCACATCTCAAGTTACTGACACCAACAGATCTCGGAGATCTGATTGAGGATTTATCCACCAATGAGGTAACAGCCCTTCCCCAATCTCCAGGCCCAGGAGATTCCGTCAGGACTGCATTGATGGGATTCTCGGGCTGAGTCTCCTGGACTAGAGAATCAACACTCAGTGTGTCAGACAGTAAGTATCTTAGATAAATGCTGAACATCCCTGTAAAATCGCAGGACCTGGAGTCATTAATGTAAAGCAGTGAAACACCGCTGGGAGTAAACAGCCAGGCAGGTGAAGCAGGGTTCGGAGCCCAGGATGGGGACAGTTGGATTATTGCACCAGCTGGAATGTGGGACCAGATGCCAGGATTCCGGTCGGTTTCTCTATCGTCACCAGTTTCCTCTGCCCGTCTCCCCGTGTCAAGTGGGCAGTTCCTGGGCCTCTGCCTCTCACCAATTCCCTCTCACAAGGCCTCATTGGAACTCTCGCCATCTGAGAGCAGGTGTCAGTATCACCGGGCGCCAGATCTCACCCAGAAAAGGCTGGGGGCGGGAGCAGATGTGAGTCGCTCGGCCTTGTAAGGGCGCATCGAGGCAGGGGCTGTCAGCAAGCCCACCCTGCCATTCTGATCACCCCGTCCCCGGGATTTGGCAGAGTGGAACTCCCAGACTCTGGGGGGCGCAGGAGCGTTAGAACACACGAAGGGTCAAAGGCCAGTGATGGGCCTTGAGCTTCCTGTTCTAATTACTCGGGTGTGAGACCTCACTTCACCATCTGAATTCAGTTATCAGATCTCAGATCTACCCCTCAGTCACAAACCTGCTGACTCCTCGTGTTGCTGTGCACTGTCTCCTGGCTGTTGTCTGTAGTACAGCTGATAATGTTCCACAGTATCATCTGCTGAAAGGCTCCAGCGGACCCACACTGAGGTGGCTGTTGCTGTATCACGAGCCTGAGGGCACATCGAAGGGGCAGAAGGTGCTGCACAGAGACCAAATACAGAAAGACAGAGACCCAATTACAGCTCTACACCTTCACAATTAAACTATCGACCCATCAAACGATGGGGAGACTCTTCCTGTAACTCATTAACCTAGTGATGGGGAGACTCTCCCTGTACCTCATTAACCCAGTGATGGGGAGACTCTCCCTGTAACTCATTAACCCAGTGATGGGGGAGACTCTCCCTGTACCTCATTAACCCAGTAATGGGGAGACTCTCCCTGTAACTCATTAACCCGGTGATGGGAGACTCTCCCTGTACCTCATTAACCCAGTAATGGGGAGACTCTCCCTGTAACTCATTAACCCGGTGATGGGGAGACTCTCCCTGTAACTCATTAACCCAGTGATGGGGAGACTCTCCCTGTAACTCATTAACCCGGTGATGGGAGACTCTCCCTGTAACTCATTAACCTAGTGATGGGGAGACTCTCCCTATAACTCATTAACCCAGTAATGGGGAGACTCTCCCTGTAACTCATTAACCCGGTGATGGGAGACTCTCCCTGTAACTCATTAACCTGGTGATGGGGGAGACTCTCCCTGTAACTCATTAACCTGGTGATGGGGGAGACTCTCCCTGTAACTCATTAACCCGGTGATGGGAGACTCTCCCTGTAACTCATTAACCCGGTGATGGGGAGACTCTCCCTGTAACTCATTAACCTAGTGATGGGGGAGACTCTCCCTGTAACTCATTAACCCGGTGATGGGAGACTCTCCCTGTAACTCATTAACCTAGTGATGGGGAGACTCTCCCTATAACTCATTAACCCAGTAATGGGGAGACTCTCCCTGTAACTCATTAACCCGGTGATGGGAGACTCTCCCTGTAACTCATTAACCTGGTGATGGGGGAGACTCTCCCTGTAACTCATTAACCCGGTGATGGGAGACTCTCCCTGTAACTCATTAACCCAGTGATGGGGAGACTCTCCCTGTAACTCATTAACCTGGTGATGGGGGAGACTCTCCCTGTAACTCATTAACCCGGTGATGGGGAGACTCTCCCTGTAACTCATTAACCCAGTGATGGGAGACTCTCCCTGTAACTCATTAACCTGGTGATGGGGGAGACTCTCCCTGTAACTCATTAACCCAGTGATGGGGGAGACTCTCCCTGTAACTCATTAACCCGGTGATGGGAGACTCTCCCTGTAACTCATTAACCTGGTGATGGGGGAGACTCTCCCTGTAACTCATTAACCCGGTGATGGGAGACTCTCCCTGTAACTCATTAACCTAGTGATGGGGGAGACTCTCCCTGTAACTCATTAACGGGTGACATCATCCCATCCTAACTCCGTGGTTGGACGTGGCCGCCACTCAGAGAGCGGAGACTTCTTCAACGCGCCCTGAAACTGATCGGAAATTATACAGAGGCTTCCCCCGGGGAAACCACGTGTCGATTGGCTCGGTCAGAAATTCCTGGCCCCACAAAGGCAAAAATTGTGTGTGTGTGTGAGTGTGTGAGTGAGTGGGTGTGTTTGTGTGTGTGTGTGTGTGTGGGTGAGTGAGTGGGTGTGTTTGTGTGTGTGTGTGTGTGTGGGTGAGTGAGTGGGTGTGTTTGTGTGTGAGTGTGTGAGTGTGTGGGTGTGTTTGTGTGAGTGAGTGGGTGTGTGTGTGTGAGTGAGTGGGTGTGTTTGTGTGAGTGAGTGGGTGTGAGTGTAAATGAGTGAGTGTTGCTCACATACCTGGGATGCTGCTGATCGAGTCTATTAATCGCTGAACCTCGGACATATCTGTTGGGAACTTCTCAAATTCTATTGTTGTTGGAAGCTCTGGGTTGAAGTCCACTCGGAGAAACTCTTCCAGTCTGTTGGTTAATAGAAAGAGCAGAGTGAGTGAAGGTAACGGAGGGTTTACTGGGACTCAGTTTACAGGTGGGCATCCTCAGGTACTTCACTCAGGTGGGCATCAGGTACCTCACTCAGGTGGGCATCAGGTACCTCACTCAGGTTGGGCATTCAGATACTTCACTCAGGTGGGCATCAGGTACTTCACTCAGGTTGGGCATTCAGGTACTTCACTCAGGTAGGCATTCAGGTACTTCACTCAGGTTGGGCATTCAGGTACCTCACTCAGGTTGGGCATTCAGGTACCTCACTCAGGTTGGGCATTCAGGTACCTCACTCAGGTTGGGCATTCAGATACTTCACTCAGGTTGGGCATTCAGGTACCTCACTCAGGTTGGGCATTCAGATACTTCACTCAGGTTGGGCATTCAGGTACCTCACTCAGGTTGGGCATTCAGGTACTTCACTCAGGTTGGGCATTCAGGTACCTCACTCAGGTTGGGCATTCAGATACTTCACTCAGGTTGGGCATTCAGGTACTTCACTCAGGTAGGCATCCTCAGGTACGAATCTAGGCAGCGAGTGCCACCTGAAGAACTGAACGAGAGCCCTAATCCTGTCCCCGACCCACACCAGGTGTAGAAACCCGGCACAGTTTGCTCCGCCCTAACCCAGGGGTATTGGGCCAATCTGTGGTGCCCTCACTGCCGCCCTGACTCAGCAGACACGGGTCAAACATTTGTCCCTCTCCTGAAGGTGCTGCACGTGTTAGGGTGCTGGTCACCAGTCGGTTCCCAGGCCGTGTGCCCATTCTGAATGTGGCTATTGGACCGTGTGTGAATCACAATAATCCCGGTCCTGTCCTCACCCGACAGGAGCGTTTTCCAGAAGGAGTCACTGAACAGCGGTCAGGATCAGGAGCGTTGGCTGATTTTTTCCCCTTTCTAAGCCAGGAACGCTGTGTCCAATGGTAGCTCCTCCCTCCCTCGCTACAATCCCAGCTCAGACCGCAGTATCAACCTGCTGCCCTCTCGATCTGCCCCACACGATGGGCTGTGTTTAACCAGTAAACCAGTAACACGGCTCTTTCCTGACAATTCCTCCAAAATACAGTCCCAAATATTAAATAAATCCCACCTGGACCTACCCTAGTAAAAATAATAGGATAGATATTACAATTGGTGATTATCTCGCTGGCACCAATCTCCCCTCTGTGTTATTTTAATCCAGTTGCGATATTTAATCCATTTCCCATGTTAGCACAGTGAGGGGAGGAACTCGTTAACACTGAACTGCACCCGTCAGAATTTTCACCCTAATGTTACCGTTTGTTCTCATCAAACTGAGGCATTCAGGAATAGAACAGTTTTTACTTTTTTTGCACCCAGTATCAGTATCGATAGTAAATGCAAAATAATGCTCACACTGCACTGCCCATCGAAAGGACTGAAGTCGCCCTTTCAATGGGAGACGGGAGAATTCCTGTTTTGCGTTAACAAAATCGAGCGAACACGTGGCTTTGCAAAAAGCAATTTCTGAGAATGCAATTTCATTAACAGCCCGTTAATTAGGCTCCAAAATAGCCACAACTCCTATTTTTCCTTCAAGGAGCAATTTCAAGCCCAAGACACCTTGACCCCCAGGGTCAGAGCTGCTGCCCCTCCTGTACCAGTGCGGCTTTTCCATTTCCCTCACCAGCCGCCCTGCCACCTCTCTGAGCAAGATCACCCAGTTAGTGCTGGTCTGTGGACAGTTTTGTGATTGGGTTTATGTCCACCAGGACTGGACTAAGTGCAGGAAATTGGGACTAGCTTAGTGGTATAAACTGGGCGACATGGACATGTTGGGCCGAAGGGCCTGTTTCCATGTTGTAACTTCTATGATTCTATGATTCTATGACTATAAGAAGTGGAAATGTGCTCCAATCAGCTCCCCTCAATGGCCACAAAATTATAATTACAAAAATTAAGAGACATCAGGGAAAATGTAGACAGAATCAAACGGTTGGAATGTTCCAGTACGAGTTCAGTAAGCAGAGATCCCGCATGTGAGGAGCCAGCGGCCTCGTCAGACCAAAGAATTAAGTTTTACTCTGAACTTTCACCGGTAAACTGGATAGTTGAGAAACGGATCCCACAGATACAGTGAGCATTCCAGTGTTACCAGGTACAGTCTGGGCCATGCCAATGTTATCAGATACAGTGAGCCATTCCAGTGTTACCAGATACAGTGAGCCATTCCAGTGTTACCAGATACACTCTGGGCCATTCCAGTGTTACCAGATACAGTGAGCCATTCCAGTGTTACCAGATACAGTGAGCCATTCCAGTGTTACCAGGTAGATTCTGGGCCATTCCAGTGTTACCAGATACAGTGAGCCATTCCAGTGTTACCAGGTAGATTCTGGGCCATTCCAGTGTTACGAGTTACACTCTGGGCTATTCCAGTGTTACCTGGCCAGTGTTGTTTGTCCATTCTATAATTACGCAAAAAGAAAGAAGATTCAGAACTCTTCACAAAATGCCTGACTCTTACTGAACAAAAGCAGCTAAATTATCTTCCAAACAGATAATAGGAATTACATCAAGAAATCAACTGGTGCGTGTACTTTATTCTCCTGAACCCTGACAGGGCATAGAAACTTCTGCCAGAGCACCCCTTAACAGGTCCTGAGGAGATCTTTGAGACAGAGTGAGAATCCCAGAGAGAGTGAGAATCCCAGAGAGTGAGTGAATCCCAGAGAGAGTGAGTCCCAGAGAGTGAGAGAATCCTAGAGTGAGTATCCCAGAGTGTGAGAATCCCAGAGTGAGAGAATCCCAGAGAGAGAGTATCCCAGAGAGTGAGAATCCCAGAGAGTGAGAATCCCAGAGAGTGAGTATCCCAGAGAGTGAGAATCCCAGAGAGTGAGAATCCCAGAGAGTGAGAGTGAGAATCCCAGAGTGAGAGTGAGAATCCCAGAGTGAGAGTGAGAATCCCAGAGAGTGAGAATCCCAGAGTGAGTATCCCAGAGTGAGAATCCCAGAGAGAGTGAGAATCCCAGAGTGAGAGTGAATCCCAGAGTGAGAGTGAATCCCAGAGAGTGAGAATCCCAGAGAGTGAGAATCCCAGAGAGAGTGAATCCCAGAGAGTGAGAATCCCAGAGAGTGAGAATCCCAGAGAGAGTGAATCCCAGAGAGTGAGAATCCCAGAGAGTGAGAATCCCAGAGAGTGAGAATCCCAGAGAGAGTGAATCCCAGAGAGTGAGAATCCCAGAGAGAGTGAATCCCAGAGAGTGAGAATCCCAGAGAGTGAGAATCCCAGAGAGTGAGAATCCCAGAGAGTGAGAATCTGCAATCATCTAACAAGAGTTACAGAAACGTCAGACAACATCGATCTGCATTCACCTTCAGAAAGGTTTGCTTGTCCTCAGTCTTGAACAGCTCGTCAGTGGACTCTATCAGTTCTTTATACAGGTCCATGCTCTGCCCACAGCTCACCAGCTCCCCGTACAACCTCTCCAGTTTCAGTTTCTTCTCCGCCTCCAGTCCCTCGCTCCTGTCTTCATAACGCTGCACTAGAAACTGCATCAAATCATCATACTGCAGCTCTAAGTAATGCTCCTGTTTACCGATGTTCTCCTGTTTGTCCAAACATAATTTGGTATTAAAAATGGTGTTTGAGTCTCAGTGTAGAACTGAGAGTACAGAGCCAGACAGTCCCAAGCTTCACCCCATAGCCCTCGCTGTCTGAGGCAGCTATAAAGGGTCAAAGCCTCAGAACTAGGGAGGGGAAAAATCAGCCAGGATTCCTGTGGGAATGTTGCGTGGGACATGATTGGGCTCAGCTGTGACGCCTTCTATAGTCAAATAGCCTGCTGACAGTCATTTTCTCGACTCATTCATGATGAATGGCCACATGGGTGAGGTATTGGAGGGCAATGTGTGCCCATGGAACTGTACCCCAGCGAGAGTCAGTGCCCATGGAACTGTACCCCAGCGAGAGTCAGTGCCCATGGAACTGTACCCCAGCGAGAGTCAGTGCCCATGGAACTGTACCCCAGCGAGAGTCAGTGCCCATGGAACTTTACCCCAGCGAGAGTCAGTGCCCATGGAACTGTACCCCAGCGAGAGTCAATGCCCATAGAACTGTACCCCAATGAGAGTCACTGCCCATGGAACTGTACCCCAGTGAGAGTCAGTGCCCATGGAACTGTACCCCAGCGAGAGTCAATGCCCATAGAACTGTACCCCAATGAGAGTCACTGCCCATGGAACTGTACCCCAATGAGAGTCAGTGCCCATGGAACTGTACCCCAGTGAGAGTCAGTGCCCATGGAACTGTATCCCAGTGAGAGTCAGTGCCCATGGAACTGTACCCCAGTGAGAGTCAGTGCCTATGGAACTGTACCCCAGTGAGAGTCAGTGCCCATGGAACTGTACCCCAGTGAGAGTCAGTGCCCATGGAACTGTACCCCAGTGAGAGTCAGTGCCCATGGAACTGTATCCCAGCGAGAGTCAGCAACTTCTGAACCGGAGCAGTGGGGAGTAAAGGAAAGGAAATTGGATAAACACTTTGTTGTACACTCAAAACCTCAGCCCGGAATGTACCTGATCCAATGGTGGTACTCAGTGCTTGCTGAGAATGGCCATGGGGTTATAGGGACACAGGAACAGGAGGAGGCCATTCAGCCCCTCGAGCCTGTTCCGCCATTCAATTAAATCATGGCCGATCTGTACCTCAACTCCATTTACCCGCCTTGGTTCCGCAACCCTTAGTCCCCTCACCCAACAAAAATCTATTGATCTCAGTCTTGAAAATTTCAATTGACCCCCAGAATCCGCAGCCTTTTGCAGAGACAGTTTCAGATTTTCACTCCCCTTTGTGAAAAGGAGCTTCCTGACTTCACCCCTGAACGGCCTGGCTTTAATTTTAAGATTATGTCCCTTTTTTTGAACTCTCCTGCCAGAGGAAATAGTTTCTCTCTATCTACACTATCGAAACCTTTTATCATTTTAAACACCTCGATTAGATCACCCCTCAATCTTCTAAACTCAAGGGAATATACAAATCTGGTTTATGCAGCCTGTCCCCATAATTTAATCCTCTCAGCCCCGGGGTATCAGACTGGTGACGTCACCCACTTGGTTATTATGATCCGGGTTATTAAAGAATGAAAACCTTGTATTTACACAGTGACTTTCACCACCTCAGGACGGCCCAAAATGTTTTACAGCCAATGAAGTATTTTTAAAAGTGTGGTCACTGTTGTAATGTAGGAAACACGACAGACAATTTGAGCAAAGCAAGATCCCACAAACAGCAATACGATAACGATCAGATAATGTGTTTTTATATTGATGTTGGTTGAGGGGTAAATATTGTCCCAGGACACCGGGGAGAACTCCGCCCCCACCCCGCGCTCTTCTTCAAAATAGGGGCTTTTATGTTCACCTGAGAGGGCAGGTGAGGCCTTGGTTTAACATCTCATCCGAAAGACGGCACCTCCCTACTGCCAGGTGCAAGTGTTAAAGGAGGGGTGTGGGTCACCTCACTATCACAGTGAGGTGACCCACTTCCAGGTGAAGCAGTAGATGAAGTTTATTCACTGAAGACTGAACGAGGCGGGGGATTGTACAACATTAAACTTACTTCGACAGTGACAAAGATTTCTTCCAGATGATTAGCAAATGTCTCCATCTGAATCAGTTGCTGCTCGAGCTTCTTCACTTTGGTCTGACACTCGAGCTGAAAAACGAGAAACAAAATTCTGAAGTGAGTGGAACACGGGCCCGCTACCACGGTAACCTGTCACTCTAGCGGCTTCAACATTTTTCTATTTCCTTTTTCTCCCTCACCTGCCAAATATTTCCCGTTCCCACCTCTGATGCGTTGGCTGCTCACTGGAGTACAGATCCACAGGTGCCTGACACAGTCCCCGTGCATCAGCCTCAAGTGCTGGCACACTATTCAACCGAGGGGGGATCACAGTGGAGCCTGATCCTCGTGTGAGGTCTGTCCGCATTCACTTCACTAGACAGCGATCTGGAGTGGAAAGCTGGGCAGATTTAACCCTCCCCACCCCAGGGGAACTGAAGCTAGCATCAGTGCCTCTATCTCTGTCCCAGCTGAGATTGACTAACTCAGCACAGACCTGGGATCTTTTTGTCTTTATGACTCAGCTACAAACTGGATAAGCAGGTCAGAGGCTGGGTATTCTATGACGAGTGACTCACCTCCTGACTCCCCAAAGCCTTTCCACCATCTACAAGGCACAAGTCAGGAGTGTGATGGAATACTCTCCACTTGCCTGGATGAGTGCAGCTCCAACAACACTCGAAGCTCGAAACCATCCAGGACAAAGCAGTCCATGTGATCAGCACCCCATCCACCACCCTAAACATTCACTCCCTTCACCACCGGCGCACGGTGGCTGCAGTGTGTACCATCCACAGGATGCACTGCAGCAACTCGCCAAGGCTTCTTCGACAGCACCTCCCAAACCCGCGACCTCTACCACCTAGAAGGACAAGAGCAGCAGGCACATGGGAACAACACCACCTGCACGTTCCCCTCCAAGTCACACACCATCCTGACTTGGAAATATATCGCCGTTCCTTCATCGTCGCTGGGTCAAAATCCTGGAACTCCCTTCCTAACAGCACTGTGGGAGAACCGTCACCACACAGACTGCAGCGGTTCAAGAAGGCGGCTCACCACCACCTTCTCAAGGGCAATTAGGGATGGGCAATAAATGCCGGCCTTGCCAGCAATGCCCACATCACAAGAATGATTTTTTAAAAACTTACTGCGTTATTGGTGGCCCTGTTTAGTTGTTCGCAGCAAGGTGTGAGATTGATTTACTGTCCATACCTGAGCAGCCTCTGCGGCCTCTGCCAGCGGGATCACTCGATGGTGAAAGTGGGAACCAAACAACTTTTCAAAAGCAGGAATTGGAATATTACAAGATTGGCAATAAACATCGGGGTTTGCGTCATCGGAACTCCCCTGGCTTTCCATTTCGCATTCAGTCCCTTTTGAACCATCCTTTCTGAGATGTCCGCGAGTCTCTGAGATCTTCCCCCCATATTCCGCTGTCTCACACTCTTCCAATCCACTTCGGTCCGACACTGGGCTAAAGACCCGATCACTGAGCTGACTCGCACTTTCTGAATACTCTACAATTTGCTGGAAGGGATCGAACTGCTCTTCCAGCGGGAGGATATTGGAAAATTCCATTAAATTCCCACCAGTTCCAAACTCTCCCTCTGGAAATTCCAAATAGATATCTTCGTGTCCATAGATATGGAGGCTCGGTGCCTGGGTGGGTAATTGTCTTGGTTCCTGCTGTTCCCAATTCTCCTCAATGCCTCGAGCCTCTGGCCCTGGATTCACATCTACTGAAGGTTTGTCGGCAAAAATCTCCAACCGTTCCCTGGGTTCATAGAGGTCCATGTGATAGAACTGAAATCCTCCCAGTTCCCTACCTGGTGCATTGCAATCGCCCCCTGACCCCTTGGATGTTGAAGTGTCTTCACTTGCGAGTTGCTCGTTGGGACTCTGAGTGTCCTCGGTGCCCTCAGTTGGCTCCCGTTGGGTGGGTGGGCCTCTTTTATCCGGGTTGTCCATCCTCTCTATGTGTGTAATGGAAACCAGCGGCTTCACCGTGAATTCAGAGCCTTAAGGGAGGACAAGAAATAATTACAGCCGAGCATAAGAAATGGTTCCTCAGCCCATCGGTCTCCGGGATCTCAGCTCCCCATTAAAGTATCTGTCTGTATGAAAGGTGTGTGCTCGTGTGTGTGCTCGTGTGTGTGTGTATTTGGGTGTGTTTGTGTGTGAGGGTGTGCGTTCGGGTGTGTGTGAGGGTGTGTATGTGTGAGGGTGTGAGATGGGTGTGCGTGAGGGTGTGTGTGTTTGAGGGTGTGTGTGTGTGTGTGTGTGTGTATGAGGGTGTCTGTGTGAGAGTGTATGTGTATGAAGGTATGTGTGAGGGTGTGTCTGTGAGGGTGTGTGTATAAGGGTGTGTGTGTATGAGGGTGTATATGAGGGTGTGTCTGTGAGGGTGTGTGTGTGAGGGTGTGTGTATGAGGGTGTGTGTATGAGGGTGTGTGTGAAGGTGTGTGAGTGTGTGTATGAGGGTGTGTGTATGAGGGTGTGTGTGAAGGTGTGTGAGTGTGTGTATGAGGGTGTGTGAGGGTGTGTATGAGTGTGTGTGTATGAGGGTGTGTGTGAGGGTGTGTGCGAGAGTGTGTATGAGGGGGTGTGTGTGAGCGTGTATGAGGGTGCGTGTGAGGGTGTGTATGAGGGTGTGTGTGAGCGTGTGCGAGAGTGTGTATGAGGGTGTGTGTGTGAGCGTGTGTGTGAGCGTGTGTGAGGGTGTGTGCGAGAGTGTGTGTGTTCAGAGGTGTTTCACTCTAGCTCACGGTCTTTATCTCTCTCTCTCTCGGGTATCCATGTTTCGGGAGGTGCCTGTGTGATATTTACCTTCTGTTCCTTTTGAATATTAATGTACCAGCAGTTTGTGACAGACGGTGACAGGGCCGCAGTAAACAGCGACACTGTAACTGATCTCATTTCAGCAACAGCCCCTCCTCACAAACACCTCAAAAAGCTTCGCCAATAAACCTGCAGCATCATTTCAAACTTATCTCAGCAGTTCTCAAGTTGATAAACAGAACACAATCTGTAAGAAATAATTTTACAAATTACCGCTCCTGGTTCCGAGCGTTCCCTGATGGTGTGTGGCGAATTTAGGCCCATTCCCGATATAACCTCCCGCTGTGTGAAGCTCATCACACGGGAGAACGAATTCAGAAAATCTACACCAAATGAATCATCATTTCAGCCTCCGATGAAAGATCCTTCTCTCACCTAGAATTACATTGAATTCACAGCACAGACACAGGCCATTCGGACCAACTGGTCTTTGCTGGCGTTAATACGCCCCAAGAGTCTCCTCTCACTCCAATGACCTCTTCCCACCCTGGCCCTGTATCCCTCCATTCCCTTCTCCCTCATGTATGCGTCTAGTCTCCAATCTCTCTCGGTCCCTACTGTTCTGGTCTCTATATGGTCATTGCTCCACATATTCCAGTCCACTTCCTCCTGGTGTTGAAACCATTAAGCCATTGTCCACTCTAGCTCTTCACCAGGATCTCAAAGCTGTGGAAATTCTCAGCTCCTTCAGGCCTCTCCTTCCTCCTGCAAACTACAAGCTTTTAGAACTGAAACGTGGCATCACATAAACCACTTTGTCTCCTCGAGTTATCGCCTCTCCGACACCTGATGTCTCACACTCACAGCCCATGCCCTGAGCTTCCAAACTTAAAATAATTCATGAAAGGAGACTGTGAGCAGCAAGAATGTTCAGTGGTCTCTTTAAACAAATATTTTCCTTACGTATAAAGAGGTAACATTCTGGAAGCACAAGTGGATCCCCAAGGCCTAAAAATAAATGCAAAGGTGTGACTTATATGCTCAACATTACGGTACATATTTAGGATTCATTCGTGTTCAGACTGCAGTTGTTCATTTGAAATGCAGCTCTGTGCAAAGACTGCCTTCCAGTGATTGAAATTCCGTTTCATTCACGCAGAAATAGAGCAAACAAGCAGCATTCATACCTGGTCAGGAATCAGAATTCCGGGATTTTTCTTTGCACTGTGTCTTGAGCCCCTTCACTTTCTCCCTCTATTCCTTGCTCCCTCCCTCTATTCCTCGCTCCCTCCCTCTCTCTCTCTCACCCAGGTTTTGGGAATCTGCCTGGGGTATATTTAGTCTGGCTCCAATTCCCTTTGAACGTTGATGTGCCAGCAGTTAGTGACAAATAGTGACAGAGACTGACCTTCAGCAAAGCCCCTCCTTATAGGCCAACTTGAGAAAGTGCAAACACCACACAGACCAACAAGGAATCAGCTCAGGGCTTTGTTTACGCTGATTATAAGTTTTTTCTTATGATGTAGACATAACAAAGGGTTTCAGCACAGCAAATCAGTGGCGAGTATTGTAGAGAACCAGGGAATCACTCCTTGTAAAAACAGACCTGCAGGAATTACATTGCAGGTCAGTCAGCACCTGAAAGAGAAAAGGTGTTCATACCTAGAATCATAGAATGGTTACAGCACAGAAGGAGGCCATTTGGCCCATCGTAGCTGTGCCAGCTCTTTGAAAGAGCGATCCAATTGGTCCCTCTCCCCCGCACTTTCCCCATAGCCCTGCAAATTGTTTCCCTTCAAGATATGCAAACATAAAAGGGAATCCAAGAGTCTTCTACAGGCACGTAAACAGTAAACGGGTAGTAAGAGGAGGGGTAGGGCCGATAAGGGACCAAAAAGGAGATCTACTCATGGAGACAGCGGGGATGGCCGAGGTACTAAATGAGTATGTTGCATCTGTCTTTACCAAGGAACAAGGTGCTGCCAGAGTCTCAGTAAAGGAAGATGTAGTTGAGATACTGGATGGGCTAAAAATTGATAATGAGGAGGTACTAGAAAGGCTAGCTGTACTTAAAGTAAATAAGTCATCCAGACCGGATGGGATGCATCCCAGGTTGCCGAGGGAAATAAGGGTGGAAATTGTGGAGGTACTGGCCTTAATCTTCCAAACATCCACCGGGGTGGTGCCAGAAGACTGGAGAATTGCAAATGTTACACTCTTGTTCAAAAAAGGGTGTAAGGATAAACCCAGCAACTATAGGCCAGTCAGTTTAACCTCAGTGGTGGGGAAACTTTTAGAAACGATAATCCGGGACAGAATTAGTAGTCACTTGGACAAGTGTGGATTGATTAGGGAAAGTCAGCACAGATTTGTTAAAGGCAAATCATTTTTGATGAGGTAACAGAGAGTGTAGATGAGGGCAATGTGGTTCATGTGGTGTAAATGGACTTTGATAAAGTGCCTCATAATCGGCTTGTCATCAAGATTGCGGCCCATGGAATAAAGGGGGCAGTAGCAACATGGATACAGAATTGGCTAAGTAACAGGAAGCAGAGAGTAGTGGTGAACAGTTGTTTTTCAGACTGGAGGGAGGTGTACAGTGGTGTTCCCCAGGGGGCCAGTGTTGGGACCACTGCTTTTCTTGATATATATTAATGACTTGGACTTGGGTGTACAGGGCACAATTTCCAAATTTGTAGATAACACAAAACTTGGAAATAGTGAACAATGAGGAGGATAGTGATAGACTTCAAGAGGATATAGACAGGCTGGTGGAATGGGTGGACATGTGGCAGATGAAATTTAACACTGAAAAATGCGAAGTGATACATTTCGGTTAGGATCTGGAATGCACTGCCCGAGGGGGTGGTGGAGGCAGATTTAATCATGGCCTTCCAAAGGGAACTGGATAAGTACTTGAAAGGAAAAAATTTGCAGAGCTACGGGGAAAGGGCGGGGGAGTGGGACTAGCTGGATCGCTCTTGCAGAGAGCCGGCAAGGACTCGATGGGCCAAATGGCCTCCTTCCGTGCTGTAACCATTCTATGATTCTAAGTATTTATCCAATTCCCTTCAGAAAGTTACTATTGAATCTGCTTCCACCGCCCTTTCAGGCAGCGGGTTCCAGATCAGAACAACTCACTGCGGGAAAAAGTGTTTCCTCATCTCGCCTCGGGCTCTTTTGCCGATTGCCTTAAATCCGTGTCCTCCGGTTTCCGACCCTCCTGCCCCTGGAATCAGTTTCTCCTTATTTACTCCATCAAATCCCCTCATGATTTTGATCATCTTTATTAAATCTCCCCTCGACCCCCTCCGCTGTGAGGGGAAGGCCCCGATTCTCCCGCCTCGGCCTCTGAGCCCGTTGGAAAGTGACGTCACGGGCGATGTGACGTGATGGGCGGTATGACGTCACCGCCGATGTGACGTCGCGGCGCGGGGCGGGGTGAAGGGTCAGAGTCGGGCGCAGCGGGCTCGGGGCCTCGGGCCGATGGACGTCGAGCGGCCCGACAGCCTGGAGGGCTGGGTCGCCATCAAACGCAGCGTGTTCGAGGAGGCCGAGCGCTTCCGCCTGACTTTCCTGGTGGCCTGGAACGAGGTGGAGGGAAAGTTCGCCGTCACCTGCCATAACCGCACGCTGCAGCGGCGGAGCGCGGCGCCCGGGCCCGGGGAGCCCGAGGCCGAGGCCCAGACCAGCTGGGCCGCCCTCTACTGCCCCCAGGAGCTGCGCGACATCCACCGGCAGCTGGTGGCAAGCTGCGCCGCCCTGGAGCCCTGCTTCCCGGCGCTGCCTGAGCTGAAGCCGCCCGGCCTGTGGGGCCTCCTGTTCCCGGGCCGCTCTCTGGCCGAGGGTTCGGAGCCTGGCGCCGGCCTGGACAGCGTCTGCCGCCAGCTCGAGTGCTACCTCGGCGCCGCCATCGACCTGTGCGGCCGCCGCATCGCCCTGGACTCGCTCTTCCCCTCGGGCGGGGACACGGCGGCCGAATACTTCGAGAATATGACCGAGTTCCGCAGGAAGAGTCTGAAGGAGCAAGTGAGCCGGGCCAAGGAGGCCCTGCGGCAGGTACAGGCCCGGGGGGGGGGGGGGGAGAGAGAGGGACAGGCCCGGGGGGGGGGGGGGGGAGAGAGAGAGGGACAGGGACAGGCCCGGGGGTGGGGGTGGGGGGGGGGCGGAGAGACAGGGACAGGCCCGGGGGGGGGAGAGAGGGACAGGCCCGGGGGGGGAGAGAGAGACAGGGACAGGCCCGGGGGGGGAGAGAGAGACAGGGACAGGCCCGGGGGGGGAGAGAGGGACAGGCCCGGGGGTGGGGGTGGGGGGGGGGGGCGGAGAGACAGGGACAGGCCCGGGGGGGGGGGGGAGAGGAGAAGGGAAACAGACCCGGGGGGTGGGAACACTGAGGGGATGGAGGGAGGGAGTGGCCGGTGATGACTGATGGTGCGTGGGGTGAGAGCCGAGGGGGCACTGGGGGGAGGGGGTCCCAGTCGGACTGGGGAATTGGCTCTGGTTTGAAGGCCGCCCCCGTCTCTCACGATTCAATGGGGTTACAACCTGTCACTTTTGCCAAACCCCTCTGGCGGTGACAGTTCCACCGCTCGTGATTCTCCCGCCTCAACCAAATCATCCAGAAGATGCCTCGCTGGGGCAAGTAAATCGACCAGTGTCTGGTATAAAGCCAACTGTATCCACTCGCCCCCCACCCCAATACCGTGAGCCTATGGAGCATTTTGAAGAGTGTTAAAAATAGTAATTTTGGATGGAGGTGCTTGTGGGTAACTTTGCGGGCGAGGGATCGGCGTGCCGGCGGGCGGGGGATCGGCGTGCCTGCGGGCGAGGGATCGGCGTGCCTGCGGGCGAGGGATTGGCGTGCCGGCGGGCGAGGGATCGGCGTGCCGGCGGGCGAGGGATCATTGTGCCAGTGACTGTTGGCATGAGTACAGACCCATTGCTGCACGAGGCATCGTTGTGATTAACGAGCCTGGTATTCACTTGCCCTTAGGTTCCTTGTTAGTATCAAATCTGTCAGTTTAATGGAAAACTTGAATATGCAAAGAGACCGTTAGATTGGTTGTTAATGGTGGGGCGAAAGGATGGGGGCCAGAGGGGGCTGCACAAGGGACCGGAGTCTGAGGAACAGGGAGTCGTAGGGCTGGAGGAAGTTAGAGATAGGGAGGGCTGAGGCCATAGAGGGATGTAACCACACAGACGAGAATTGTAATGCTGGGGCCATGTAAGTCAGCGAGGATATGTGACGGGTGAGCGTGACTTGGTGTGGGATCGGACGCGGGCGATGGAGTTTTGGATTAATTGATATTTGTCAGCGGTGGGGGGCAGGTGGTCATTTGTAGTGATGCTCTGGCTGCAATCGAAGAGCTAGAAGTGGAAGCAAGTGAGGGCAGTCCCACTGAGCTGGGCAGTGTAGGAGAGGAATTGGTGGCAGATAGTGTGGTCAACTGTGCCAGAAGCTGCAGAGAGGGCAGGGGGGGGATAATTCACCAGGGTCACAGGGAGAAGCGTTTGTGACTTAGGTTTGGGCCGTTTTGGTGGAAGGGACACGAACCTGATTGGAGAGATTCAAATGGGGAGTTGGGCACGGATCTGTGAGACAAAAGCAAGTTCAGGGACATTGGGGTTGGGGCGACAGTGAAATGATTTGTGTACTTTTTGTGAAGTTAGTAACTTCCTGGAATAAAATCACAGCAGTAATGCCCGTCACTAGTTACTGGTGAGTCTTTTAAATATTAAAAGGCAAAGAAGGTTAATTGGAGTCTGTGACTTGTGTCATTATAAACGTCAGCCTGAGTGCTGGAAACAGTGATGGGGAGGGCTCCCAGGGCTCTGTTCTGAATATTTGCTGTCAGATGGAAATATGATCAGCAGAAATAACTTGCCATATTTGAGTCACAAGTCAGCCCGCGAGCCCAGCTGCTTCGGTCAGCCACTTAATATAGGGAGTGTGGAGCACGAGGGTATGTAGAGGGCTTCACTTGATACTGTAAAACATTCTGCATGCACACGGTGCATGAGCAGTCAGTGAGACTGCAGGAGATAGTCATGAGGACAATTAAATGTGTCTGTTTCAAATAATTCTTGTTCATGTGACCATACAAAAGTACAGACATAAATCCCATCCATAGAGCCCTGAGATCTAGTCCCTGGTCTTTAATTCATTATTGGTGCTGTAATTGATTTGCATGGCATGACTGTTAACATCATGTCAGACTGCTCTGTACCGTCAATAGGAACCTCAGTAAAAGCGAGAGGTGGGGGGGAGTGCAGAGAAGAAGGGGTGAGGGTAAGGGAGGGTGCGAGGGGGGGGGGGGAAGAGAGGGAACTTTGACAATTTATGTGCAGATAAATCTGCCATGTGATTTGACAGGAAGGTGGTGGTGGAATTATTTTGTTCAGTTATGCAGGACTGAAGAGCCCAGAGTAATAAAGGAATTCCTGTTATCCAGCGTTCTGTATACACACACACACACACACACACACACACACACACACACGGATTTATCCCCAACAAATGCACACAGCTGCAATCTGACTCCCAAAACTCACTACCTCCTCTCTGTATAAACTGCCCATGCCAGATGTTGACAGTTCTTCGTTCTTTATTCTGTCGCCATGTTGAGTTGTAAAGCGGGTTTCTTTTTGAAGGAATTCTTGTTCAGTTTGAATCATTAAGAATTTTAATTACAATTTCAATTGAAATTAATTTAGGAACTAAAATCAGGGGTACACAATGGCTGCCGATTGAATGCAATTCACTGGAATGTGCAAAAAGGGAGTAAAGTCTTTTACTTCTAAACTGAAGTTACAGTGGAAATCTGTATTCACAAAAATACAGAGGATGAAGGCCTGTAGCCCAGTGTGTATAATGTCTATTTTTGGCAGGGGAGTGAGTTACAGGCTGTGCTCTAATGGAGGGATTCTGATGGTTTATATATAGCTAGTCTGTCAGTCAGTCACTGCCTTATAGGGAGCAATAGAATGTTTAGATTGAGTCTAAGAGGAAATGTTTAATGGTTTATAAAAAATATATCTGCACACCCCTGAGAGCTCATAGATTATTTTCTATAACGCTTGCTATGTATGGAAGTTTAGACTCTTGGAGTGGTGGACGAGTTCGTGCCTGTCCTTCCCTGATGGGGGAGTTCCAGATATCTGCCACACTGGCAGGGGTGGGCTGGGGGCACAGCCCACGATTATTTCTGGTACACCACTTGCTGATATTGGAGGGTCACTGTCGCCATGCTTACTGTCACTAGCGTCTGATTAGAGTGGGACTGGCAGTAGCCTGCGTGCTGTTTGTCTACTACATGTCTCAGAGATCTGAAGAGGACAAAGTATAAAGTACACGCTGTAAAGGCCAGTTTCACTCTCTATATATGGGACTGTCGGGCCAGACCAGGCCACGGCTGGGAGTTGAGTTTCCTTTTGTTAATTGATTGATTTACTGTTGTGGAGCCCACAGGAAAGAAGCTAAACACAGCCAGTGAGCACAGAGCGTGTTCCCCGTGCACTGGGCTTTGCAGCGAGTTCTTAATCTTGGCTGTTCCATTTGTGGTGCTGCAGAGTGGGGCCAGCCACTTTAACCCTCCTTTTCTCTCTTCTCTTTCTCCCCCCCCCCCCCCCCCCCTCAGAATAGGGGGTGTAATGACTAGCCACTCCCCCCACCCCCCAGGGGGAGGGGCTGAAATGGCTGCCCTGTTCTCATGCTCCTAGCAATTGAAGTGATAGAAACTTGAAAATAGATTGTGTTGGTCATGGGCTAATTCTCCACTTCCTCACACCCACCCACACTTGCCTCCGCACCTGCACTCGCACACCCACTCACACTCTCAAAAAAAAAAAAAAATACTGTATTAGAGCAAATAAGACTTTCAGGTTGTTTCAACCATCTATTTAAAATAGAAAGTATTTTCTTTGATTTAACACCTTCAATTTCAGGATGACTGGGTGTGTGCACTGGTGGACTTTTACCATACTCATTTATCCTGTTGCATTGCCAGTGGGTCACCCCCAGTAGCCCGGGCACTCCTCGATCCTCTTTATAGAAGCTGCTCTGTGCTTGGCTGTTTGCCAAATGTTGCTCTGTCTCAGGCTGAACCAGCATGTTTGCAACCTCAGCGTCTTATTTGACCTTGAGCTGAGCTTCCGACCCCATGTCCTCCTCTTCACCAAGACCGCCTAGTTCCATCTCTAACATCGCCCGTCTCCACCCCTGCCTCAGTTCATCTGCTGCTGAAACCATCATCCATTCTTTTGTTACCTCCAGACTCGGCTATTCCAATGCATTCCTGGCCGGCCTCCCATCTTCCACCCTCCAAAACTCTGCTGCCCGTACCCTAACTCGCACCAAGTCCTGTTCGCCCATCACCCCCGTGCTCGCTGACCTACATTGGCTCCCAGTCCGGGAACACCTCGATTTTAAAATTCTCATCTTTGTTTTCAAATCCCTGCATGGCCCTCGCCCCTCCCTATCTCCTACAACCCTCCGAGATCTCTGCTTCTCCAACCCTGGCCTCTTGCGCATCCCCAGTTTCCTTTGCTCCACCATTGGCGGCCATGCCTTCAGTTGTCTAGGTCCGAAGTTCTGGAATTCCCTCCCTAAACCCCTCTGCCTCTCCACCTCTCTCCTCCTTTAAGACCCTTCTTGAAACATCCCTGTTTGACCAAGCTTTTGGTCACCTGTCCTAATGTCGTTGTCTTTGGCTCCGTGTCAGTTGTTTTGTCTGATTACGCTCCTGTGAAGCACCTTGGGGTATTTTACTACATTAAAGGCGCTATATAAATGCAAGTTGTTGTTGTATAGTGAGCAAAATTAGCAATAAAAAATCAGCACTTTTCTGTCATCCTCACATCTGGATTGGTTGGAAGATTTGGTTGGCGATTTCCTATGCAGCTTGTTCCTGGGCCAGTATTGTGAAAAACCCTTTGCCCTGTCCCTTCTAAATGTGTCCATTGGTTTTAGCGGGGTCATGAGGAGGTGTTTAGCAATGTTCAAACCTGATTCCAGTGGTGCAGTGAGACTGACCCTTGATCCCACCACCTGTCTGAGCAGTACTGTACTGTGGTGATTGGGGCAGGATTGGGGGAGGGGGGGGTTTCAGGACAAGGGGAATGGACCTTTTATATGAAGTCTATCTCTGTATTGTGTGTTAGCGCTGCGTACAGCACTGTGAGGAACTGCCTGACCTCATTCAGTGGCTCTTTTTCACCCCCCTACATTCCCCGAGCTAGATAATAGCAAGGCTTGTGTTCAGATTGTGTGGGGGAGTTTATCTGTCAATGCCAGAAACTGAAGGGCAGTTAGTACTTGAAATTAATACCAGACTGAGAGGTTATCACCAGATTCGAACCATTTACTGTGGACACGATGCTTGGTCTATCGCACTTGAAAATACAGGAAATCCCCCCCCCAATCCTTCATCTATCCTCAGCCTCCACCATTTCCCTGTCTGTGAAAATTCCTCCCTGCTCTCCCCAAAGGCTGCTCTCCAACAAATCACCAGGAGGTGCTCCAGAGCCACCTCTATCCTGGCCTCAGGCACAGTCAGGTTGAGATTGAGAAATCGCTGGCGTGGACCTGAGGTACACGTACCCCTCGGGGACCCCACCTCCCCAAGGGTGCTCCTAGTGTAGGATTTTTAAAACCTTTAATATATAAAATGCTCAGTGAAGTCACGGCCCTTTGGTTTGTGCTGGGGAGCAGTGACATGCTGTGAGTGACTCCCTGTTAACAGGAGTGTGTCTCCTATCCCTTCCAGATCCTGCACCAACACAAAACTGCGAAGGATATGGTCGCCCTTAAAACGATTTACCAAGACGAAGATGAGGGGTACCAGGAGCTAGTGACTGTGGCCACACAATTCTACCAGTACTTGCTGCAGCCATTTCGGGACATGCGAGAGTTTGCCTCACTCTGTAAACAGGAGGTCATGGTAATTCAATCCATTCAACTACAGTTTCTTTACCGTTTACAGTGTAGTCTCTTTAATTATGAATGTAGACTGAGTGGAGCAGGGGCTTTAACTCTCCCTTCCCTGTCATCTCGGGGACCTGGATTGAAATCCTCTCCTCTCCGCTGGCTGTGGTGAGCTTGGGCAGTCTTCACCTGTTACTGCGTATCGTGTGCATGCTCCTCCTTCCACCTGAGTTGACGTTAAATTGCGAGTCTCAGAAGCTGCAAAATGGCTGGTGTTGGAGGTGGATTGATGGCACGCTGAGCAGCAGAAGTTGGAGCTAAAGCATTATATACTGTTCGCAGAGAGTCTGATGCTGACATGTGCTCACAGTGACAACGTCTTCCATTCTTTAATGCCAATATCCTTCCCCAAAAATTCATTTATAAGAACAGACTTATTTAGAGCGCTGTTCTTTCAGCTCTGGGTTTTGAATCCAGCCCAGACTAATGGGATAAAACTCCTGCATTTGAAAACAAACTTCACAGCAGCGGATATCTTTCAATGTTTTAATGAAACTAATGATGTGCTGTTAAACGCAGTGTCCTGAGTGTCCAGGACTTAATCCAAAAGGATAACTTACCCTTCCCAAATTGCAGAAATCCTTGGAGTTCGACGAGTTGGGTCCAAAGAGGATTCAAACCTTGCAGAAAGAGGCCGAGGAATGGTCCAGGCGGATGCAGAACGCAGTCTGCTCAATCCAGGACATAACGCTGGATTACTTTAAAGAGACTGTGAAAGCACTGGCAGGTAAATCGGATCGGTGGACAGGCCGGTTGTGAGGTGCAGCCTCTGATTTACAACATTGGAAAATAAAGGGGTTTGGGTTCACGTGATAGTTTTGGAATAAAATTGGAGGGAGATTCATGTTTGTCCCAGTGAGCTGAGGGTACAGGTGAGGAGGTCATTGCTCATGAGAACAGGGGGGTGGGGGGTTGGGTCTAATGTTGTCTGGAAATGTGATGTGTATATGCAAGTGATGTATTGTTGTGTGCATTTACCATAGGGGAAATAATGTAGTGTGTGTGTTTATACAGAAAATAGATTGTGTGTGCACTGTAATCTGATACACAGCCTGTGATTATTTTCAGTTATTTAAGAATATAACTTGTAAAAATTGTGTTGTTTTATGAGCTCTAACAACACAATCATTTGACCCCAGCAAAGAAGACTATAAAACAAGCACATAACCGTTACATGGCAAGAAATAGATATCCCAGACAGAAAGGAGTAGTAACACTTGGCCCTACTTTACACCTGCTTTAGGATCTCATTCTTATGGGTTTGATGCAGTGGGTGAGACTCAGCTTTGTGAGATAACCTATCCGAGTTCACATCTTGCACACTGGAAGCTCCGAGTTCACATCTTGCACACTGGAAGCACCAAGTGCTAGGGGACTTGTGAATGTGTGCATGATAAAACTCTGTCACGCTGATAGTGAACATTTCTCGCATGCTTCTGTGTACCCTAAAGCCATGCAGAAACAGATGGAGGAAGATCGAAATCATTTTGGCAAAGCTACCTGGGCCAGTGCAGCACCCAGACTGGAGAAACTGAAGTTTATGTTTGCAAAGGAAACCTTGCAACACATGAGGTCGAAGGAGCTGTGCTTCAATCGCAGGAAGGCAGAGATTCGGGACAAGGTAACGGTGCTGCATTTCCAGTTATTTATGTCTCTCTCTGCAGGTGTGAAACACTCCCCGCAAAACACACTCTTTTAATTTTAGATGGAACGTCTCAACGCTGAGGAAACGGTGGAGACAGTGGATGAGTTAGAAATGCAGTATTATGAAACGCAGCTGGAGCTGTACAATATTCAGCTGGAAACGTTAAAGTACGAGGAGCTGCTCCTTGTTGCACAGTTGGACACCATTCGGCGACAGGTCAAAGGTGAGTGCCAGTTCAGTATTCTCGTTTAAGGTGCGATGACGCACGTGTAGGCTTATTCCGACTAACCCACTCTCGCCTGTTAATATAAAATTCGGAAATGTCCCTGAGTCTGATGGCTGCTGCTAATGCTGTGAGGAGTGGGAATGATGTGTCAATAATGTGAAACACACCCTGCAGACATCTGTATTAGAACAGAAGCAATACTTGCATTTATATAATGTTTCAACATCTCTCTGAAATGTCTCAAAGTACTTAATATACACTGAATTGGTTTGAGGTACAGTGACTGCTAAGTAGGAAAACCAGCATCTGTTATTTGCACAGCAGTGAGGCTAATGGCCTGTTCTATATTTGGTGTTGCTTGAAGGAAGACTGTCAGCCAGGACAGCAGGAGAGCTCCCTGCTCTTTGAATAGTGCTATCGGATCGTTAAATTCAACGTTATCCACAAAATGGGTTGACAGGGCCTCCATTCAGCGTCTCATCTGAAGGACGGTATCTGAGAGTATTGGCCTAGATTATCTGCTCTGGCCACAAACTCTCAATTCATTCTCATTCAATGATGCTCACTGGGCTAAGTTGAACTGGAAAAGAGGCAGAGAGAGATTTATGTTACACTGGCGCCTACGTGCGAGCACTAACTAGGTCTCAACCAACCTCCCTCGTCAAACACTGTTAGAATCCTCTGATTATAAGAAGCAAATAGATGTGTGTGCGCAGTGGGAACTCCGAGTATAGCTGTGCCTGCATTTTTGCAAAAATTAGCCAATGGCTGAAAAGATACTTTGGGTTCCTTTTGAAAGTTCACTGAGCCCATTGATTGGGTGACAGCTGTAAGCAGTGGTGTAACTCTACAATATAACTGTGTGGTGGGATGCGACCCTCCTGGTTCTAGTACTGGACTAGTGAGCTGAAGGTCGTCAGTTCAAATCCTGCCGTAGCAAGTTGGGAAACCAAATTTTTTCGAAATTCGCAGTACGATTCCCGTGGGGGATGAAAAGGGAAACAAGCTGCATAAGAACCTTTATGTAAAGAGAAGGCTGGCTTTGCTGGTTAGTAGGAAGATTGCAGTGAGTTCCCCTGATTACTCCCCTAATTAGACACCATTTAGCCTTTCTGTCTGCTCGCGTTGATACAAAAGATCCCATGGCACTACTCGAAGGAGCTGGGGAGTTCTCCCAATATTTATCCCTCAACCAACACACCAAAACGCATGAATTGGTCATTTATCTGATTTGCTGATTGTGAGAGCTTGCTGTGTGCAAATATATTGTCTAATTCATCAACTGTGAAGCATTTTGGGACATCCTGAGGACATGAAAGGTGCTCTATAAATGCATGTTCTTTTTCTTTCTTCCTAATTACTGCTGGAATGAAGTGAGTTGTGGAACACAGACTTTCTCCAGATCACCAGTTACCAAACTTGACTGACTTGTATGGCATCCAGCAAAGCAAGGGGTGAAGTGGAAGATAGTCTTTGTGGGGCATAATGAGTAGGGTTGTCTGAATGCAGGAGGCCCTTTTATTTAAATTCTCTGAGGATTGCCAACTCCGAATGGGAATTCAGCGAATAGTGGGAAGTGTATCTGACTGTGCAGTCAGTGTATCCTGGCTGCATTTCTGCTCGTAGCCATAAGTTTTTCAAGAAGCAAACATTTTGAACCAAATGCATCTTTGTCTAATGTTAGCTTAGTAATGGCTCCTTCAATTCAGTCGAGGTACAAAAAAATACCAGCTTCGTTCCAGAAATCATGGTACCCCCTGCCCCTAACTCCGTAGAATGCTTGTCCAACAAGCAACAGTCCATAAGAGATAGGAGCAGGAGTAGGCCATTCAGCCCCTCGAGCCTGCTCTGCCATTTAATGAGATCATGGCTGATCTGACTTTTACCTCAACTCCACTTTCCCGCCTTTTCCCCATATCCTTTGACTCCCTTGCTGATCAAAAATTTGTCTAACTCAGCCTTGAATGTATTCAATGACTCGGCCTCCACAGCTTTTTGGGGTAAAGAATTCCAAAGATTCACAACCCTCTGGGAGAAGAAATTCCTCCTCATTTCTGTCTTAAACGGACGACTCCTTATTCTAAGACTATGCCCCCTAGTTTTAGATTCCCCCATGAGGGGTAACATCCTCTCAAGTCCTCTCAATCTTATGTTTCAATAAGATCTCCTCTCATTCTTCTAAACTCCAATGAGTATAGACCCAACCTGTTCACTCTTTCCTCATAAGACAACCCTTCCATACCCGGAATCAACCTAGTGAACCTTCTCTGAACTGCCTCCAATGCAAGTATATCCTCCCTTAAATAAGGGCACCAGAACTGTACGCAGTACTCCAGGTGTGGTCTCAACCGCACCCTGTACAGTTGTAGCATGACTTCCCTGCTTTTATACTCCATCCCCCTAGAAATAAAGGCCAATATTCCGTTTGCCTTCCGGATTACCTGTTGCACCTGTATGTTGACTTTTTGTGTTTCATGTACGAGGACACTCAGATCCCTCTGTACCGCAGCATTTTGTAGTGTTCCTCCATTCAAATAATATTTTGCTTTTTTATTTTTCCTCCCAAAGTGGATGACTTCACATTTTCCCACATTATATTCCATCTGCCAAATTTTTGCCCATTCGCTTAACCTGTCACTATCCCTTTGCAGACACTTTGTGTCCTCATCGCAACTTGCTTTTCCACCTATCTTTGTATCATCAGCAAGTTTGGCCACAAGACACTCTGTTCCTTCATCCAAGTCATTAATATATATTGTAAATAGTTGAGGCCCCAGCACTGAGCCCTGTGGCACCCCACTAGTTACAGATTGCCATTTTGAAAATGACCCTTTTATCCTGACTTTGTTTTCTGTTAGTTAGCCAATTTCTATCCATGCCAATATATTACCCCCAACACCATGCGCCCTTGTGCAGTAACCTTTTATGTGGCACCTTATCGAATGCCTTTTGGAAATCCAGAAGTCCCTAAGCCGTTTGCCAATTGGCAGGTGCCAAGACACTCCTTTAAAATATAAACACGCTGTGTCAGTCATTCAGGCATGTGTCGGATTGGCAGCTCCTTTTGAATTTAAGACTTATTTACGTTCTCAAAGTTCCGATAACTCTTCCAAGGTATTTATTAACCTGCACTTTTCAAATCAGTGAGTTTTATCCGGAGCCTTTGAAGCTAGTTTGGGACTTCCGAGGAGTATTAGTTAAGGTAGTTAATGCGAACGGGAAAAGATTCACTACCTAACATTGGTTGCATTTTGTAGTTTAACGCAGAGTTGCAGAATATTAATTCTCTGCCACTGAGGAGTTGGGAAAGTTTTGTAACAACTGAAAATTATTAAGTCTCTGTTATCTATTTGCTTGTACATTTTACTGTTCAATAGATTTGTTTGGTGGTTAAAGCCTAAAACAAGATTCAGTGTAGTGTCATTCTGCTGCTTCTCCAAGCCAGAGAGGATCGTGTGGAGGCGCTGGCCAGGAACGGTAGCTAAAGTAATGTAAAGAAAGGTTCTCTGTTATCCTGGGTATGCAATCAAACATACATAGATATCAGGGCAAGTGTAAACACACTGGAGGACGTAGGGAGCCAGGGTCACCTACAAGAGGAGTGTGAGAAACACCAGTTTAAAAATACCCCAAAATATAACAGCAGCCTAAAAATGTACCCACATTTGGAAAGAAATACTCCCATCTACTTTTTATGCACCTAACAGAAGGTCTTCACTTTTCCCAATTATAGAAAAA
Source organism: Heptranchias perlo (assembly GCF_035084215.1). Classification (NCBI taxonomy): domain Eukaryota; kingdom Metazoa; phylum Chordata; class Chondrichthyes; order Hexanchiformes; family Hexanchidae; genus Heptranchias; species Heptranchias perlo. The sequence goes on from NC_090358.1 coordinate 1,373,726, forward strand.
GAGGAAGAAGTGGTTTATTACGACGCGTGTGAAGACCCTGGAGAGCTTCAGGCCACTGAAGAAATGGGGCTGGGGCTGGTGCACGACACTCGTCCAGGAGACATTAAAAAATTGTGGCACAAGGCTCACCAGTTGGAGACTAAACGAGGTCGTATCGGCATACGACGATCCTATTTGAGAAATAAGCGGGTAATTCATGAAATTCAGTATAACGGTGCAATGCTACCTCGTAATCTGATTGGTTTCCCCTCTTTTCATTTATGCAACTTCCAGTATTGTAATTTCACAAATCTAATAAGGAAGATTGTTTTCTCACACATGACTCTTGTTCAGCCAATCAATCTTGATTCAGTCCTTAGCTCTAACATGAACCTCGTTAAATGTGTTTGTTTAGAATCATAGAATGGGAAGGCTGCGCTGTTGTTAGTTTTGGCTTAAAAGCCTTTCTAGTGGATCAGCTATTTGTGATTTGGCACTGTGGCCAGATCAGTCCGAGGACTCATCTGGGGGTTTCTTCCCCAGTCAGAACTGGAACATCACCTCCACAATGTAGATGCTGACGGAACTGTAAAACGATGGGTCTCTTACACATAGCAAATGAGGCAGTGTCGATAGTTGGTAGTTCTCTGTGCCGCGAGGACCAGTGACTAAGCAGTGCATCGCCAAGTGGATTGTTCAATCCATCCTAATCTGCTACCGCCTTGCAGGGAAGCAGCCTGGGGCACGTTAGGGCTTTTCATGGTCGAGACCAAGCAAGGAAACAATCCAATTCCTATTGACGTTTTTAAGGCTGCACATGGAGTAATTGTCACACGTTTACTAAAGATTACGATCTAGATTCTACAAGATGATATCTTTTCATACATTGGTCATAACAGCTGGTGTTAATGGCTCCTATGCACAGGCTCCCCTCCTGAATTTGCACTACTTTGGTATTCTCTTATGGTGTGTAGAGGATGTGGAATATAGAAGGATAGATCTAGATCCTAGTGAGGTTTATGTTTTCTGATTGAGAAGCCATCCTCTGCACACCACAGTTCCACCATCCATCCCTGCAGGGTATAGTTGTGGGGTTCTTGTGTTAAGCAGTTAGTTTTATAGAATCATCGAAAGGTTACAGCACGGAAGGAGGCCATTCAGCCCATCGAGTCCGTGCCAACTCTATGCAAGAGCAATCCAGCTAGTCCCGCTCTCCTCCCCCCCCCCCCCCCCCCAATCCCCATAGCCCTGCAAATTTTTTCCTTTCAAGTACTTAATCCAGTTCCCTTTTGAAGGCCATGATTGAATCTGCCTCTACCACCCCCTCGGGCAGTGCATTCCAGATCATAACCACTCACTGTTTTTTAAAAAAAAATGTTTTTCCTCATGTCCCCTTTTGGTTCTTTTTCCAATCACCTTAAATCTATGTCTTCTGGTTCTTGACCCTTCCGCCAATGGGAACAGTTTCTCTCTATCCACTCTTCTAGATCCTTGATGATTTTGAATACCTCGATCAAATCTCCTCGCAACCGTCTCTGTTCCAATGAGAACAATCCCAGTTTCTCCAGTCTATCCACGTTACTGAAGTCCCTAGTCCCTGGAATCGTTCTAGTAAATCTCTTCTGCATCCTCTCTAAGGCCTTCACATCCTTCCTAAAGTTTCAGTTTAGCTGTAGGTCAAAATTAACTAGCACAATGGAGCGATTTGTGGAGCCTTGTACAAGACAGGAGTAGAAGACCACTTACAACTCTACCTATGTACAATATCATGGTGACATGTTCACGTACATGCTCCGCGTGTAGTTTCCCAGAACCTATTAATCTAGGCTGCTTGAGAATTCATATTGAAAGAATGAAGAAGACCCCACAAGACAGATAATCTATCGTTATCTAGAAAGGATGCTGCCTTCACCCACAGGACCTAACCGTACTTTCTGTTAATAGGATCAGTGTGAGGAATCTCAAAAAGCAAAGCAGCAGCGAGAGCAAGGAGATGAGACTCGCTTCCGACAACACCACAGTATCCAGATGGTGAGTGATCACAGCGCCTGGCTTCTACGGGATGTAATCAGGAGATCTTTTGTTCAGACTTGCTCTATGAAATTGTGTTTATACAGAAACACGACAAGAAGAAGGAAGAAAACAAAAGAAGGAGGGAGTGGGTAAACCAGGAACGCCAGAAGACTCTGCAGAGGCTGCGTACATTTAAGGAGGTAAAGATTGCTGCCTGTCATTTTGTTTTTTTTATTCTTAATCCTAGTTTTGAATGCTCGGAGATGCTTTGGGTTACTGTTAGGGCAGTGTGTTTGTGCCTCAACATCACAGTCACAAGTTACGGGCTCCATTCCCCAAACGTTAGGTTCTTGATCTTGGGCATGGTTTTTGGAGAAGAGAGATGGATTGGAGACGCATGTCTCCTCCTACATTCCCCACAGAAGAAGAAACACTGATCCCTGGCATTCCAGCTAGTGACTGGCATACAGGTCATCACCTGCCACCTCCTGGCTGGGGAATGGAATGTGGCTTAGGGGATACCCGAGTGGCAAAAGGAAAGGGGTGAGAACTTAACCAAAAGCTAAAGTCATGCTGTTGGTATCATTTAGAATAAATGATCTTTCAAACAAGCATGTCCCTGGGTTGCAAAGCTCCGCAGGTGGTTTTAATCCAGCGGGGGATGTGTATTTCCCCCTTTATCAATGTTCTAAAATCCTTTCTATAAAGAAGTGCCCAAAATTGGACAGGGAACTCCAACTGTGGCCTAACCAATCATCTTGTACAGATCTTTGTCAGCTTTTGTACTCAACGCCCCATGTATAAAACCCAAAATGCTATTTGTACTTTTTGTCTTTTTCCACCTACAGTTCTGCATCCCTAGGTGTGTGTATCTGTACCCCACATCTCTTGCTTTTCTGTTCTATTCAGAAATTTACCAGTGGGATATATATTTCCATTCACTGTTCTCTTGCCCACAATGTACCATGTAACATTCACATTTAAACAACATTTGCTACATATCTGCCCACTCCCATAGGCTGCTTGCATCTCCCTGTAGTTTCCTGCATTCTTGGCAGTTCGCCATGCCGTGCCCTCTGAATTTGATGGTGATGCAAGTGTTTACTTGTTCCAACAGTGCGGGCTGTTCAACTGCAGCAGCACTGGGTCTCTCCTCCAATAGCGTTCCTGGAGTTTGTCATCTATCTGTATGAGAGCCACTGGTTCATCATCTTTTGTAAACCATTTTTTGCTAAGGCCAAGGGTCCCTTCTTTCGAAGTATTATCTCTCCGTTTCTTCACCTCATGTTACGTGCCATCTGCAGCCCGAGGATGGGGGTGATGATCTACTCTCTGAACCCTGGTGACACTCCGCTGTAATTGCCCACCTGGAGTTGTTCTTCCTCTGACATGTTCCCTCCCTCCAGGTGATGAAATTCCCAGCCTCTGGTTGGCACCCTCCGCTGAGCATGGCAGAGTTGGAAGCCCAATTCCTGGCACCCACGTGCAAGTCCCCCTGATTACCAGCTCTCTCTGCACTTTATACAGACTGTAAATAATGCATTTGGGTTCATCATTTAGTAGCACATTTTGTGAGTTTTGCACGTTTATCATTTTAAAAATTTCTTCTATTCCAGAAATCGTCAGCACATATTGTGTTTAAACCTCCTCGCTGCCAAACTCTTGGGGTGCAGAGACAATTCACATCTTCATTTCAGGCTTCCTCCGTATCTGATCAGCCGGTGTCCCTCCTAGACCATCCTGCCAGCAAACCCAGCAAGAAACAATCGGGAACCAGAACCCCAAAAGCACCCAAGAACAATCTTAAAGCTCCCGTCGATATTCCAGTGCAAATCTTCCACCCGGCAGGTGGTCTGGTATCTCCAGAACAGGCAAAGAACCAAGGGATTTCATCAGTGCCTTCTGCAACGCCCCCACCCCCCCCTCCTCCTCCCCCTCCCCCTCCCCCGCTCCCGCCCCCTCCCCCACCCCCACCCCCTATTACTTTCCTGGGCCGCAAGAGCGCTTCAGCAGACGATGACCAGGGTCAACCGCTCGTCTTCTCCGCAGAGAATTCAGCGAAGAAATCCCTGAAGGAAAATATAGGTAAAAAAAAATCACAATATCCAATCTTTTTAGATGAAAAATATCATGGGTGTTTTATTAAAATGGTAAAACAGACATGTACGGTTTAAAACCCATGCTTGAGTTTTCAGGCTATTGCCTTGTTTAGGGGATTAATCGTATGACACTGTAAATCTTGAGCAAAGCTGCTGCACTGTTTGCTGGGTGATATTTAAGCAACTTGCTAATGATCGCAATTATAACTGACTCTGCACCTCTCCCGGCTGTGGGCCTCCTCCCCCCCCCGGCCCTTTATAGGAACGATGGATGATGTGCTGGCTTCCTTGAAACGTGGTGAAGTCTTCCTTAAAAAAGTAGATCGGACGAAGCAGCAGTCACTGGACAAGTTGGAGGATCTGCGAGGCGGCATGTTAGCTGCAATCCGACAAGGCGTCCAACTGCGGAAAGTCACCGTGGACATTAACCTTCCTATGGACAATGACCCAGCCAATGAGCTGGAGCGTAGCATTAAAGCAGCCATGAAACGGATGAAGAAAGTGTCCCCTGATTCGGATGATGAGGAACAAGATGACGGTCAGTCTGGAGAATGGGACAGCTGACCCCACACTCTGTGTCTCCACACTTCCTGTATGATTAATAACCTCTTGAGCAAACTTTTTTATCCTGTCCAAATTAGTTGACAGGAAAACCTTGTAACAAAATAGAATGAAGGTTTGAGTAGTTTAAACACCAACTAGATTCTCTGCTGAGTGATCTCGGACACGATGGCCCGACTGGCTGCCTCCTGAGCCGTAACTTTCTATGATTCTGTGATCTCACCGTTGTGCTGCTCCACTTCACCAAAGAACTTCACTAACTTTTGAACATCAGATGAAAGAATTTATTTTATAATTTTGCAAAATGTCAGAATTCCGTGATGCACTGGAATATGAAGATTATATACATGCACTGGGCCCGCTGGCAATTGTCAGTGGTTGCTCCAACAAATTGAATTATCCAATAATTTGCATTAAGCACCTTTTGAATTAAGAGTAGACTTTACACATGGGGCGCTGGTCTCCTACAGCGCGCATTTTAACAATTTTCAGGAACCAGCAAAGACCGTTGGGCACTTTCCCAGTCCTCCCCCTGCCCCACAGCCTCTGGTTGTCCCTCGATTCCATGTACACTGACTCCTTTAGTTCCTCCTTACTCACTCCCTAGCTCTCTCTCACCCTTTTTACTGACATTTCTTCTTACTCCTAAATTCCTCATTTTTTAATTTGGATTCCTTTACCATGGGACCTGATTAACGTCGCACTGCAAATCATGTACCTTTTTTAAAAAAAAAAGTTGAGATCATGTGATTTAATCACAGTCATGATGCCATTTGCCAATAACAACAATGTTCATTTATTCCAGTCCTTTAATGAAGAAAAGATCCTGAAGTGCTTCAGGATCATGAGGAAAATGGATTCCAAGTCACATCAGGAGACACAGGATGCAGGAAAGAACTTGTATTTTTATAGCACCTTTCACCACCTCAGGACATCCCAAAGCGCTTTACAGCCAATGAAGTACTTTTATTTTAAAGTGTAGTCACTGTTGTATTGTAGGAAACCTGGCAGCCAATTTGTGCACAGTAAGATCAAGAGGCATTTACTCACCAATAACCTGCTCACCGATGCTCAGTTTGGGTTCCGCCAGGACCACTCGGCTCCAGACCTCATTACAGCCTTGGTCCAAACATGGACAAAAGAGCTGAATTCCAGAGGTGAGGTGAGAGTGACTGCCCTTGACATCAAGGCAGCATTTGACCGAATGTGGCACCAAGGAGCCCTAGTAAAATTAAAGTCAATGGGAATCAGGGGGGCAACTCTCCAGTGGCTGGAGTCATACCTAGCACAAAGGAAGATGGTAGTGGTTGTTGGAGGCCAATCATCTCAGCCCCAGGACATTGCTGCAGGAGTTCCTCAGGGCAGTGTCCTAGGCCCAACCATCTTCAGCTGCTGCTTCAATGACCTTCCCTCCATCATAAGGTCAGAAATGGGGATGTTCACTGATGATTGCACAGTGTTCAGTTCCATTCGCAACCCCTCAAATAATGAAGCAGTCCGAGCCTACATGCAGCAAGACCTGGACAACATCCAGGCTTGGGCTGATAAGTGGCAAGTAACATTTGCGCCAGATAAGTGCCAGGCAGTGACCATCTCCAACAAGAGAGAGTCTAACCACCTCCCCTTGACATTCAACGGCATTACCATCGCCGAATCCCCCACCATCAACATCCTGGAGGTCACAATTGACCAGAAACTTAACTGGACCAGCCATATAAATACTGTGGCTACAAGAGCAGGTCAGAGGCTGGGTATTCTGCGGCGAGTGACTCGCCTCCTGACTCCCCAAAGCCTTTCCACCATCTACAAGGCACAAGTCAGGAGTGTGATGGAATACTCTGCACTTGCCTGGATGAGTGCAGCTCCAACAACACTCAAGAAGCTCGACACCATCCAGGACAAAGCAGCCCGCTTGATTGGCACCCCATCCACCACCCTAAACATTCACTCCCTTCACCACCGGCGCACTGTGGCTGCAGTGTGCACCATCCACAGGATGCACTGAAGCAACTCGCTAAGGCTTCTTCAACAGCACCTCCCAAACCCGCGACCTCTACCACCTAGAAGGACAAGGGCAGCAGGCACATGGGAACAACACCACCTGCACGTTCCCCTCCAAGTCACACACCATCCCGACTTGGAAATATATCGCCGTTCCTTCATCGTCGCTGGGTCAAAATCCTGGAACTCCCTTCCTAACAGCACTGTGGGAGAACCTTCACCACACGGACTGCAGCGGTTCAAGAAGGCGGCTCACCACCACCTTCTCAAGGGCAATTAGGGATGGGCAATAAATGCCGGCCTTGCCAGTGACGCCCACATCCCATGAACGAATAAAAAAAATCGCACAAACAGCAAAACGATAATAACCGGATAATCTGTTTGTGATGTTAGTTGAGGGGTAAATATTGGCCAGGACAGCGGGGAGAACTCCCCTGTCCTTTTTTGAAATAGTGGCTGTGGGATCTTTTGTGCCCACCTGAGGGGGCAGATGGGGCCTCCGTTTAATGTCTCATCTGAAAGATGGCACCCCCCGGGAGTGCCGCGCTCCCCCGGCACGCACCCCCCCCCCGGAGTGCCGCGCTCCCCCGGCACGCCCCCCCGCCGGGAGTGCCGCGCTCCCCCGGCACGCCCCCCCCCCCCCCCCGGAGTGCCGCGCTCCCCCGGCACGCCCCCCCCCCCCCCCCCCCCCCCCCCCGGGAGTGCCGCGCTCCCCCGGCACGCCCCCCCCCCCCCCCCCCCCCCCCGGGAGTGCCGCGCTCCCCCGGCACGCCCCCCCCCCCCCGGGAGTGCCGCGCTCCCCCGGCACGCCCCCCCCCCCCCCCCCCCCCCCGGAGTGCCGCGCTCCCCCGGCATGGGCCCCGTCGGCCTAGATTTTCTGCTCTAGTCTCTTGAGTTGAATTTGAGCCCACAATCTTGACTCGGGCGAGAGAGCCACCCACTGAACCATGGACGACCAAAAGTTTGGTCAAAGAGGTGGGTTTCAAGAAGGAGAGGGAGATGAGATTTTAGGGAAGGAATTCAGGAACATGCGGCATAGAGTCCTGAAGACGCAGCCACCATTGTGGACACAGCGTGGGGTGGGGGAGGAGGGTAATTGTGGAGCTGGAGGAGGTTGCAGGGATATGGGGAGGGATGCAGCCATGAAGGGATTTTAACACAGATGAGAATTTAAAATTTGAGGTGTTGGGGGACCAGGAGCCAGTGTAGGTCTGCGAGGCCAGGTGAGCGTGACTTGGAGTGGGATAGGATACAGGCAGCAGAGTTCAGGATGAGCTGAAGTTTATGCCAACAAAAATAAAATGACAACTGAAACAAAATAAATGTGTCTGCTCACAGACTCCACCTGATTAACCATGTGCAGCACCACAGGCGATGTCAGTATTATACAATGGTACTGGCTGCAGGCTGACTCGGATATAATACATCTCGGGACTGAGTGAGGTAATGATTACCTGTTGTTAAGGTTTGGGACAGGTTCCCATTGCCAAGGTATTAAGCTGTGATGTGTTGTCAGACTCTATTACACAGCCGGCTCCCGTCAGTGTTCTCTTACCTTGAATGCAATGCCAGAGCAGCAGTGTCTCTCCCTCCCTCTCCCTCTCCCCCTCCCCCTCCCCCATGTTTTAATGAGAACTCTTCCCTGATGCAGTGAATCTTCCAGGGAGAGACACTCGGAAAGCAGAGCTGACCCTAAACATTCACTGTACGTTCCTTATTAAAGTCTGCCTCCCCCAAGGGGGCACAATCAGCACAGGCTCCTGCTCCTGACCACTGTCCCTGGGCTAGAGAGAGGGATTGGACTCGCCTGTGATGCCCTCCACGGTTGAATAACGTGCTGGCTTTTGCTGTTCAGACTCGCAAGAAAAGTGGCTACTTTGGTGAGGTACAGGGGGACAGCTTGTGGAGCTCTAGCCCAGTAGATGAGAGAATGCTGAGGGAATGTTCATTAATTAACATTGCATTATGCTTTTTAGTGAATCCTGAATTATTTATTTTAGAACACTGGGCACAGGGTGTGTTGGCAAATAAATCATTGAGATTTACTAATAAATAAGGCACAGTCTGTCTTTAAAAAGAGCTTCTGCAAATATATCCTTAATTATAAATTGTACATTTTTTTGCACAGATCTACAATTTAAATTGATGACCATCTATTTTAATAAGAATATTCCTGGTTATCAGTCTCTAGCACTTTAAGGTGTAATTACAGAGCACCCTGAACATGCTGCGTTTTAGAGGCTGCGTTGATGTCGGAAAAGCTTAAATATTGTAAGCAGTTACTGAATGTTTAATTCCTTTGTTTTTGTTTAAAGCTCCATTCACTTGTGGAATTATTTCCTCTTGTGAAGCTACATATAACTGGAGTTTCTGGTATTGCTCTCTGTAGAAATGAGTGATAATAAAATAAATTATTTTTTTAAACCGTTCCATATTTTCAGCGCTTTCATAATGTAAACAACCTCTGTGTTCAAAACCAGCAATGGAGCCGATCTTCACTCTTGTTTTGTTCCTTCCCCTCCTTTTATAACTCAACTGATATACCTGAGATTTAGTTTGAGAAGTGTATTTGTCTTTGAACTTGTAGGGAATAGAATGCGGTATATATTTCAGGCCCAGGGAGGGAATATTTTTTTTAAGTTGCTGCAGCCTGTAAACCTTGTGAAACCCCATTGTTGCAGTGTTTGAACAGGGGAAAGGCGCCTGTGTCAGTAAATTACTAAGAATGTCAAGGCATAAGTTTATTGGCAAAAGAACCAGGGGGGCGATGAGAATGTTTTTTATGCAGCGAGTTGTTATGACCTGGAATTCACTGCCTGAAAGGGCGGTGGAAACAGATTCAATAATAACTTTTAAAAGAGAATTGGATAAATACTTGAAGGGGAAACAATTGCAGGGCTATGGGGAAAGGGCAGGGGAGTAGGACTAATTGGATCGCTCTTTCAGAGAACCAGCAAAGGCACGATGGGCCGAATGGCTGCCTCGTGTGCTGTATGATTTCTGTGATAAGGGTTATGAGTGTTTGTGTTATGGTGCTTTGATTTAATGTCAAACAGCAGTGAGGTCCTTAGAGTTCATTTGTTTGTGTACTTGAATCCCTTTAGTCTGTCTGTGCCTTCTGACTTCCCCTAACTGTTGTACATTACACACTGAGTATAAATGATACCTCTCCCCCTCCCACCAGCTGAGCCTCTGTCCGTGCAGGGCTGAGATACCTCTCCCCCTCCCACCACCTGATCCTCTGTCCGTGCAGGGCTGTGATACCTCTCCCCCTCCCACCACCTGAGCCTCTGTCCGTGCAGGGCTGTGATACCTCTCCCCCTCCCACCACCTGATCCTCTGTCCGTGCAGGGCTGTGATACCTCTCCCCCTCCCACCACCTGAGCCTCTGTCCGTGCAGGGCTGTGATACCTCTCCCCCTCCCACCACCTGAGCCTCTGTCCGTGCAGGGCTGTGATACCTCTCCCCCTCCCACCACCTGAGCCTCTGTCCGTGCAGGGCTGTGATACCTCTCCCCCTCCCACCACCTGAGCCTCTGTCCGTGCAGGGCTGTGATCAGTCCTATATAAATATGTAAAGGGTGGAGCTGGTATTGGAGAGCAGAGACATCTATCTCCTGTGTTCTTTTAAAACTCAAAGCTGTGTATATCTCCTATGCTTATTCTGACTTTTATTTGGTTTGTATTGTATTCGCTTAAAGAACTAAGATCAAAACAGATCCCTCGACCTGTAAGTAGTTTATTGGAGATTCTCCGCCAGGCTTCTGGAACAGGTCAGGTCTCAACAACCTGGTTGAATTTTTTTCAAAGGTTTAATTACGGTCAGTGAAAGTAACCCGGTCAGTGAAAGTAACCCGGTCAGTGAAAGTAACCCGGTCAGTGAAAGTAACCCGGTCAGTGAAAGTAACCTGGTCAACATATTCTTGGCTTTTTTAAAAATGCCAAGGTGTTACACAATAGATTAATTTCTACGGTAGAGTACTGTGGGATTGGACAGCAGGTCCTGGGGTGGATTAGGAGCTGGTTGCATTCTTGTAGGCCGAGGGCTGTTATTAATGGCAGTGGTTGTGTGTGGGGACTGCTTACTGGTGGAGTCCGGCAGCGACCAGTGTTAGGACTGTTACTGTTCATCTAAATGAAGATGTTGGAGGGACTGTCGGCAAGTTCACGGATTACGCAGATTTCTGCCGTTGTCCAAATCTTGGATGAGAAAGAAAGAATGCAATCGGATTTCGATGTGGTGGGGGAGATGGGCAGGTGACATTTGATATTGATAAATGTGTGCTGGTGGATCGGGCTAACGGCGGGCAGGTGTACACCACGCACAGTTCCAAACTAAAGTCTGTTGAGCAGGAAAGAGAGCTTGGTGTTATTGTGTATGAGCCTCTACAGGTTTCACGATCAGGGTGGTGAGTCTATAGTAAAGACTAACAGTATAGTTGGGACAACCCAATTAAAACAAAAAACAAGACCTCTGCTGCGCCTCCTCTAGAATACTGTCCAGTTCTGGTCCTCTCACATGGTGGGTGATAGAGGCCCAGGAAAAGTTTCAGAGGGGGCCACTGGATTAATAGCTAGTTTAAAAGCCCTTGGTTATATCAATAGGCTCAAAGTTAAGAGTTATTAATCTAAAAAAGTGTAGAATTTGGGGAGATTTGATTGAGGTGTTTAAAATAATAAAGAGACTAAACAGTGATTGTGTGAATAGACTATTTGAGTTAGATGGGTTAGGGGGTAGTAGCGTACGATATGTTCGCACAGAACTCGTTCTTTGTCAGGAGGTCCCTTTCACAGGGTCATTGATCTCTGGAACAAGTTGCTGGTTCGTTCAGTGAGTGAGGATTTGCTGTGAATGTTCCAAAGGGAGCTGGAGTCACTGCGTACTAAAGGTCACTGCGATATTGTGATGTCCCTCACACTGATCTCCTGGAACTCAGTTCGAATATCTTCGGGGGAGTTGGAGAGGAATTTGCCAGAATTCTTTCTTGCCCCTGAATTTTCCTAGGGGTTATTTAATGTCTTGTTTTGCCCCTCCAGGAAATTACATGGGTGAGGATATAAGGGGAGGGGGGGGGGTCACAGTGCTTAATTGCAACACAGATTGTGGGACAGGCTCGATGGCCTAGCGGCTCTTTTCCTGTCCTTCGTTTTTGAATGTCCGTAACCTTTTTGAGGAGTGCACCATGATGGGGAATAAGGCAATAGGACAGTCCCTGTAGCATCAACCAAGACCTGTGTCTGTGCTCAACGTCAGACAGCCCAAAGCCCTTCCCATAGGAGCTGATAACTGCAGACGAGCATTCTTCCATTTTATAGATAGGAGTGGAACGTTTAGTTTGCAGACGTACGGGAATAGAATCTAGCTCAAAACATCCGGGTATTCGCACTAAACCAACACTGAACAGTCAATGGCAAGAACAGGTGAGTCAGTCAATCAAAACCCAATTCTCCCCCATCGTCCAGCTGCATTTAGAAAGCCCTGAATGTTTCTCTTTATTCTTATCTGGCAGCTTATTCCAATTATTTCTCACCCTTTGAGCAAAGAAATATTACCTAATACGTGCCTTAAATTTACTTTTCACTATTTTAAACGTCTAGCCTGAACTTACTTTGAAGTAGGAATAATCCGGGCTTCCTGTCCGATATTTATATAATCTCAATGTGTGATCCCTTAGCTTACCACCTCCTGACTGTAGAAACCAACATTTGTTTAAAAAACAATTATCTGGTCTTTATCACATTGCTGTTTGTGGGATCTTGCTGTGCGCAAATTGGCTGCTGCGTTTCCTACATTACAACAGCGACTACACTTCAAAAGTACTTAATTGGCTGTAAAACACTTTGGAATGTCCTGAGGTTGTGAAAGGCACTGTATAAAGATCAGGAAAGACTGAACAGGCTGGGGCTCTTCTCTCTAGAAAAGAGAAGGCTGAGGGGTGACCTGATAGAGGTCTTTAAAATTAGGAAGGGGGTTTGATAGGGTAGGCGTAGAGAAAATGTTTGCAGTTGTGGGGGAGACCAGAACTAGGGGTCATAAATATAAGAAAGTCACTAATAAATCCGATAAGGCATTCAGGAGAAACTTCTTCACCCAGAGAGTGGTGAGAATGTGGAACTCGCTAACACATGGGGCTCTATTTTAGCACCCGCTACCGGGTGGGTTCCTGGCGGGGGGGCTCCGAAAATCGGAGAATCCTGCCGCGGTACCGGAGCCCGCCCCGAACCCGCGCACTTCCGGGTTCCCCGCTGACGCGCCGGCGTGCGCGCGCAGCCCCCGCTGGTGGGAATCCCGCAGGCAATTAAAGCCAGCGGGGTTCCACTTGACAATATTTAGTTTGGTATTTCAGGTCATTAACTGAACTGATTAAGGGACTATGTGGGATTTTAGAACAAAGTGGGACTGTTCCCCACACTGGGGGAAACACTCCCAGGTCAAATGGACGTGTTGCAGCTGTCAGCCTGTGGCAGCTGCAAAGGTCCATTTGACAGGTGGTGGGGGGAGACCCTCACTCATTGCAGGAGGCCACTCTGTCACTTGGGGCAGAGTTTGGCCTCCACCACCCTCCTCCTGACTGTCAAAGTCACCAACCTGCACACTTACCCCGGGGTCCGGAGACATGTACCTACCTTGCGGACACCCTCAGATGTACATCTTGCGGATGGGGGCCGCCGTAGCTGCAGTCATGACCTAGGAGGGCGAACAGCATCACCAGCCTCGCCATCCACGCCGTCCACCTCTGACACGTGGAGCTCCACAACACAGTGCTGTGACACATCCACCTGCACAGCAGGAGGGAGGGCTACTGCAGAGAGATGCGTCGCAGAGGGCACTACCCTCGCCACAGGGTCTACAGACCGAGGCTCAGCTTCCTGGACCTCTCTGAGCAGCAGTGCACACGGAGGCTCAGAGTCACTTGACATGTAGTCGTGGACATCTGCAGCCTCTTTCATGCCGAGCTGCTCCCGGCTGGCCCGAGCATCATCATCTTGCCTGTCGCTGTCAAAGTCACCACTGCCCTCAACAACTTCTCCTCCGCATCCTTCCAGGGTGCAACCGGGGACATCGCCGATGTCTCTGTCATCTGCGCAAAAGAGCCCTGCAAATACACCTACACCCACTCTGCAGTGACACAATGGGTGGCATCAGTGGTGGGTCCTCATAGTGATCCTCAGGAGCGGGTATTATTGCACAAACCGGACAGGATTCACGAAGACATGGCAGTAGTGGTGCCAATATAATATGTAATGTGAGTTGTTCAGAAATTCAATATAAGTAACACCCATGACAAACCCTCAAACACCCTTGTGCATCCCCTTCATGCTCACGACACGTTTGCCTTACGCTGCCTACTGCACATATGTGATGCATGCCCTGTGGCTGCAGCACAGGTAGTGGCAGGTTGAGTGAGGCTGGCCGTGAGAGAGATGCACGAGAGGGTGAGTATGGGATAGAGCCATGAGATTGTATGAGGATTGGGTTGAGTGGTAGTGGCGGGATGAGTACTGGGGAGGTGAGTAAGTGCAGGTAAGATGAGGATGAGGTTTGAGTGGGTGTGAGGGGTGATGTGACAGAGTAGTGTTGGCAGTGCCGAAGGAGATGTGGGGTGGGGGCAGTGATGTGGCAGACGGAGTGTAGGGGAAAAACTACGTGTACTCACTTTGGTTGACCTACTAAGGTCATTGGAGCGCCTCCTGCACTGTATGCAGGTGGGCGATATGTTGGTGGCGCTGGTGACCCCCTCTGCCACCTCGAGCCAGGCCTTCCTGCCCGCCGGGAGGGAGATCTCTGTCCTCCCCCTCCTCCTCACCCCATCTAATGATACCTGGAGTGAGGCATCATTAAACTGGGAGCAGCCTTCCCCTTGGGCTGCTCCATGCTGTAATTTTTGCTGTTTGTGGCAGCATCTGTCAGTGGAGGACTGCCCCTTTAAATAGAACGCCTCCAGCTGACGGATCTTACTACGCATGCGCAGCCCGCCCGACGCACAGATCAGCAGTGGGGAACCCGGAGGAGCAGGTAAGTGGATCCAATTAGTGGTTTGTCTGCTACGATCGCACGGGAAACTGACTAATTTCACCGGGCGCGTTACCCATGCGCCCGATAGCCCCCCCGCCGAGAACCCGCAGCCCTGCTAACATCGGGCCCATGGAGTGGTTGAGGCAAATAGCATAGATACATTTAATGGGAAGCTGGATAAACACATGAGGGAGAAAGGAATAGAAGGATATGCTGATAGGGTGAGATGAAGAGGGGTGGGAGGAGGCTTGTGTGGAGCATAAACACTGGCATGGACCTGTTGGGCCGAATGGCCTGTTTCTGTGCTGTACATTCTATGTGATAAAAGCAAGTCTTTTTCAAGTTTCTGATGCTGGATAATGGGTTCCTGCCACTAGAGGCCCCCAGAGAGCTGTGCAAATGGCAACTCAGTGCAGAGAAAAGTTCTTTTAAATCAGTTTTACAAAGATTGTTTCTGGAGGGTGAGTGAGGGCAGTATGTTGTCATTAATTCAAAGACTCATAGCCCTTCACCTATCAAAATATTCAGTTGCTAACAGCTAGTAGAATTCCAGAAATTTTGAAACTTATTAATTGTGCAATTTTCAAATGTTGTAACAGAATTGTATAATTTTATTGTATTTTTGATGGTGTAAAAACAATACTGAAAACCACAAGAGATGGAAGAAACTGCTCTGAGAGAATCAATAGAATCCAATTCTGGACCCACCAAGTACTTTGAGGCTCGACAGCACAGAAGGAAATATATCACCGTTCCTTCATCGTCACTGGGTCAAAATCCTGGAACTCCCTTCCTAACAGCACTGTGGGAGAACCTTCACCACATGGACTGCAGCGGTTCAAGAAGGTGGCTCACCACCACCTTCTCAAGGGCAATTAGGGATGGGCAATAAATGCCGGCCTCGCCAGCAACGCCCACGTCCCATGGAACAAATTTTTAAAAAAAATTTAGATGCAGTCTGCAGCTACTGAAGCCCAATTATGTTTTAGGGGAAAAAAGTGCCTGTTATGTTCTATATCCTGTCCAATCCAGGAGTGTTGGGTATAATGTTCCCTGTATCACTGCCCAGGACAGAGCCCCTGCTCAGTGCTGCTGAACCCCGGTAACACTGCTGTTAGTGCCATTCGCTCCTGGAAGGTTTAAATTTGGACGTTACCAAAGCCTCAAAGAGGATTAGCACTCCAATCACACTGCCTAATCTTCCCCTATCTCCACCTCCCGCCCACTCCCTCCGTGATATCCCTCAGTGTTTGAGCTGCTTCCAATTGCTGGTTGTATTGAATTTCTGAGCAGAATTAACAGTACATCCAACATTCCTGGTTACAGGGTTTTCAGACGCGATGGAGGGGGGGTGGCAATATTGCTTAAAGAAACAATTCCAGCTGTGAGGAGGGATGATATGTTAGAAGGATCATCAAGTGAGGCCATGGGGTTGAGCTAAAGAACTAAAAAGGGGCAGTCACACTGCTGGGAGTGTACTAGAGACCCCCAAACAGTCAGAGGGAGATAGAAGAGCAAATATGTGGGCAAAAACAATAGGGCAGTAATAGTCGGGGATTTCAACTACCCTGATATTAACTGGGATACAATCAGTGCAAAAGGTATAGAGGGTGCAGAATTCTTAAATTTCATTCAGGAGAACTTTTTTAATGAGTATGTAGCAAGCCCAACAAGAGGGGGGGCAGTTCTGGATTTAGCTTTAGGGAAAGAAGCTGGGCAGGTGGAAGGAGTATCAGTGGGAGAGCATTTTGGTGGTAGTGATCATAATTCAGTTAGATTTAGCATAGCTATGGAAAAGGACAAAGATAGAACAGGAATAAAAGAGGGTCGATGAGGGTAACGCGTTTGATGTAGTCTACATAGATTTTAGCAAAGTTTTTGACAAGGTCCCACATGGCAGACTTGTCAAAAAAGTAAAAGCCCATTGGATCCAAGGGAAAGTGGCAAGTTGGATCCAAAATTGGCTCAGTGGCAGGAAGCAAAGGGTAATGGTCGACGGGAGTTTTTGCGACTGCAAGGCTGTTTCCAGTGGGGTCCCGCAAGGCTCAGTACTAGGTTCCTGGCTTTTTGTGGTATATATTAATGATTTGGAATTAAACGTAGGGGGCATGATCAAGAAGTTTGCAGCTGATACAAAAATAGGCCGTGTGGTTGATAGTGAGGAGGAAAGCTGTAGACTGCAGGAAGATATCAATGGACTGGTCAGGTGGGCAGAAAAGTGGCAAATGGAATTCAATCCGGAGAAGTGTGAGGTAATGCATTTGGGGAGGGCAAACAAGGCAAGGGAATACACAATAAATGGGAGGAAGTGAGGGACCTTGGAGTGCATGTCCACAGATCCCTGAAGGTAGCAGGACAGGTAGATAAGGTGGTTAAAAAGGCATATGGGATACTTTTCTTTATTAGCCGAGGCATAGAATATAAGAGCAGGGAATGTTATTCTGGAACTGTATAAAACACTAGTTAGGCCACAGCTTGAGTACTCGTAAAGTTCTGGTCACCACATTACAGGAAAGATGTGATTGCACTAGAGAGGGTGCAGAGGAGATTTACGAGGATGTTGCCAGGGCTGGAGAATTTTAGCTATGAGGAAAGATTGGATAGGCTGGGGTTGTTTTCTTTGGAACAAAGGAGGCTGAGGGGAGATTTAATTGTGATATATAAAGTTATGATGGGACTAGATAGAGTGGATAGGGAGGACCTATTTCCCTTAGCAGAGGGGTCAGTGACCAGGGGGCATAGATTTAAAGTAATTGGTAGAAGGATTAGAGGGGAGCTGAGGAGAATTTGTTTCACCCAGAGGGTGGTGGGAGTCTGGAACTCACTGCCTGAAAGGGTGGGAGAGGCAGAAACCCTCAACTCATTTTAAAAAGTACCTGGATGTGCACCTGAAGTGCTGTAACCTACAGGGCTACGGACCAAGTGCTGGAAAGTGGGATTAAGCTGGATAGCTCTTTTTTGGACGGCATGGATACGATGGGCTGAAAGGCCTCCTTCTGTGCCGTAACTTTTTATGATTCTATACTGTATGGAACACGACCGTGCCCTGTGCTACTGGGACTGTGCAGATCTCTCCTGTGGACAGTAATGTGCATCTAAACCGAACTCCTCAAATTCTGCTTCATTGACTTTCAGATCAGAAATTTTACAGAAAATTGCCCTCTGGGAGTAAGTGTATTGTGTGGAGTCCATGATAGGAACCTGTTTCATCGCCTTCCATATTTTAATATTCTGTTAAACTGTCTAAATACAGTTGGCCTGATGTGAAATATCACCGAGAACATTTTATTTTTGTTAGGTGAGGGATCATTTTTATCAGGATATTCAACTGCGGGAAGCATCACGGCCCAGCCCGGCCCGGCCATGCCCCCATACTGGCCCAGTCCCTCCAGCAGGGACGTGGGATGGGGATCACCGAGCCCTGACTCCCTCCTTCCAGTCCAGGAGCACCGAGGCCTGGAGTTCTGACCCACTCCCAGCTGTGTCCCAACACAGCCCAGAAACTGAACCTTGGACCTGCTGTGATGTCCCACCACACAGTCCGTTCACCACTCGGGGCCCGGAGCGAGCGCCACAAGTCCAGTCTACAAGTGCTAATCATACCGATAAATTCTTAGTGTTGTGTTCCCTTCTCCCCACCCCCCCACCCCCCCCTCTTCGAAACACTGTTTTTGGGGTACTGCACTGGGGTACAGTACCAGCTGACCAATACCTCGCCCTTTCTGCTCTGACTTTAGGCAGTGGGTGTTCAACTGTGGAGGGCATCGCCCCCAAACCCAATCTTGCAGCAAATGTTGCCATGGGGTTCGGGGGTGGGGAGCGATGGGGGCACTGGGGATCGGTGGGGGGTAGGTTGGGGGAGTACCGGGGGTGCAATTGGGTCGTGGGGGTAGGGGGAGTGCTGGGGTCCGGGGGTGCTGTCGCTGATTCTCAGACCCCCCCCCCACCATTTTTCCAACAGCCATGAGCTAACTTCAGGCCTAGATTCAAAGCTGAAACCCTCTGATTTGTAAAATGATTTTATTTTTGTTTAAATTGAAAAGATGAACAAGTGATTTAATCTGTTCTGATGTCGACATTGGTTAATTGGCTGATGATAAACTCCAGTTTATAGGATCTTGGGATGGAATAGTTGTAACTTTAATGGATTGAGCTGTGGGGAAGAGCCTGGTCTTCACTTCTCAGAAGGCCTGTGATAGAATATAATCCATATCTGATTACATCGAGTATCCACTTAAACTAAATCACATTAAATACAAGGACTTGGCTTCTAAGGATTCAGTGGCTCCCACTAATTATCAGGCACTGGGGGGTCTGTGTATATACGGATTATTCATCATTTTATATTCCTCTTGGCTCACTCTCTCTGCCCTTTGATATAATTCAGTGTTACTGAAAGGAGAACAAAGTAAATATTAATTTAATTTTAAATGAACGCAGATAACACCTGATGGAGACCACTTCAGGTACCCCTCCCCTGCGCTTGGCCTTCAGAATAGAGCCTGGGACCCACACCAGTGGGAAAATGTGGAAAATACACAAATGAAAAGGTTTCTAATCGTATAAACTGATCATCCGCCTGCACTATCGTGACTCTTTTTGTTTTGGCTGGAGGAGGTTGGGAGATGGAGGTCACTCGGTGTCTGCATCAGCACCCTGGAATTCAGAGTACAGCTCCCCCTGCCCTCACCCCGCATTCCCAGGGAACACCCAGTCTCCCTGTGGCCTCGGAGTGCGATTGACAAATTCTGCTGTTGGTTGGTGCTCAGTAGGACCTGAATTGAGGTCCTCAGGATTACGGTAACCTAGTGGTTCTGGTCCTGGACTAACGTTTCAGAGGTTGAGAGTTCAGATCCTACAAAAGCAAATCAGGAAATTAAATTAATTAAATCTGGTGAGTTGTAGGCTGGCATCAGATAAAATGAAAGCTGCTGCTTTGTCACCAAATCACAACTGGTTCACAAACATCCTTCAGGGAAGGAAACTTGTCCTCACCCAGTCTGGGCCTACTTGTGACTCCAGTCCCACACTTAATGGTTGATTCTTAATGCCCTCAGGACAACTATGGACAGGCAATAAACACGGCCTTGCCATCGACGCCCTCATCCTGAGTAAAAACATATCCCCAAACTAATTTCCCAAAAGACCCTGGACCAGACAGAGGAGACTTTCGTCGCAGGCTGGGCTGGATTTTAATCCAGGTCTTTGAGTGAATCTCAACATCAGGCAGAGGTGGTCGAAAAGGTCACCATCAGTGTAAAAGTATAAATACATTCGGTGTCTGAAGGTGATGAACAAGCAACGACTGTGAGTTTTACACTGAGCAACAGACCAGAGAGACCCAGGTCTCTGCTCGGGGAGCTGATAGTTCAACATGCTAGGGCAGATGGAAGGAATCTGGAATGATACAGCACAGAAGGAGGCCATTCGGCCCATTGTGCCTGTGCTGGCTCTTTGAAAGAGCTATCCAAATAGTCCCACTCCCCTGCTCTTTCCTCATAGTCCTGCAAATTTTCCCCCTTCAAGTATTTATCAAATTCCCTTTTGAAAAGGAGACCGAGAATTGCACAGCACACCGGAGAGGGAGTAACCCGGCTACTCGGAATAGTGTGGGAGGGAAAGGCAGAAATCAATGAAGCAAAATTATTCCTCCCTCCCCCAAAAGAAAAATAATTGTGGAACTGACAGAGACTGGCTGAGAATTCCACTGCTGTGGAGATTGGCTCAATAAAGGCCAAAGGCCTGGTGACAGCTCCCACTCACTGCCGTCATGTGATATTTCCAGTCGAGTGGATTCCTGTCACTAACCAGCTCCTAGGCAGAGAAACCTCAGGCCGTTTCCTCCATCTGACAGTGAGGGGGCAAAGTGCCCAGGGGACGGGGTAAGGGGGGTAGTTTGGGGATGGATAGTCACATTGACCCAAAAGGTTATTGACTTGTCAGCTACATAAACATTGTGAAAGATGCCAGTAAAATCACATCAACCTTGTTTGAAGTGAAAGCATCTTTGGCCATGTGATTCACACATGGTATTAATCTCTCCACTGCCAAACTCTCCAGAATTTTCTTAAAATAACTTGAGCTAAGTGACCTGAATAGCAATCACCCGGTCTGGGGTGAGGGGAGGGTCCACGGCGAGTCCCTGGGTCAGCTCAGGTCCGGTCTGGGGCGAGTGTCCGGTCCAGGCCGAGTCTCCGGTCGGGTCAGTTCTGTTCTGGGGCGAGTGTCCGGTCCAGGCCGAGTCTCCGGTCGGGTCAGTTCTGTTCTGGGGCGAGTGTCCGGTCCAGGGCGAGTCCCCGGTCGGGTCCGGTCCAGGGCGAGTCCCCGGTCAAGTCGGGTCCAGTCCAGTTGGGGTGAGCCCTGGTCTGACTGATGGACGAGTGTTTAGTTCCATGGATACGAGCTCCCTCCATTACCTCTGCCAAGTAGCGTGTTGTTGATATGTGAATGTAGATGATGAGAAGCAGTGGGCTATTTGAACATGACAGCCATGCCCAATTGTGCATCCTCACAGGATGGCCACTGCGAGCGGGAACTCTTCTGACCTTTTCCTCTTTCTCTTTCTCCAATCCCACTTCCCTAATCTTGGTGCTGAGATTATTTGCATTGGCCCAGGTTAGGGAAAGGGGGAAATCAGCAGAGTTTCTGCTCCCAATGACTATCTTGTGGGGGTGGGTGAACATACAGATATCATTTGGCCAGGATATGCCTTGCCTGGGATGCCCCCATGTTGTGGCTGCTCACTGTCTCCGCTGCTCGTCCAGGCTGAGATCGGCCAACTTGGCACCGACTGAGGATCAAACCCAGACCTTGAGGGCCTGTGTAACTCTCACATGGGCTGAGCCACCTGCACCAGTTTTTAAAAAACCATTTAAATCCCAGGGAAAGGAGTGGTTGGAGGTGCAGTCGATGCACTTTGGTCTCGACCTTTCATTCTTTAGTTTTTAATCTTTCCGTTTTTCAGGTCGGTATTTACTTGGTTAGTCAGGTGTCTGAGTGCCACAGGAATGGGTCTGACCTTGGGGTAAAATGAGTAAAAATAAAACCCAAGCAACAACATTGCCCCATTGCTTTGGGAGAAGAAAGTCTGTTCTAGAAACATAGAAAATAGGAGCAGGAGTAGGCCATTCGGCCCTTCGAGCCTGCTCCCCCATTCAATATGATCATGGCTGATCCTCTATCTCAATACCATATTCCCGCTCTCTCCACATTGACCGTTTATGGCTGAGGTTTCAGACACAGTACAGTCTGCGGTACAGGATCGGCTGAGAATTCTGCACAAACGTCACCAAGTTATGGCCACAGAGGAATGTTCACCTCCCTGCAGTCACAAATACAGTGTTTCACATCTAACCCCAGTTTTTTTGTACAAACTATAATAAAAAAAATTCGATATACGTCTCCTCTTTGTACAAACCCCTGGCACAGGCCTTTCACTGGCAGCAGTTCGAGAACCTCAGCCACACATCTGTAATTATTGTAAACAGCGATGTTAAAATGGAGCTGGGTTGAAGAATGGCAGTTTGTTTCTGTACAAATCTCACACAACTGTCAGCTTGGCCTGCGCGAGAGGCATCGAAAATGGCTGGGTTAGCAATGGAGGGAGACGATCACAGGGAGTGACTGAAAGGTCAAAGACAGAAGTCGGGATAATTACACTAATGAGACTATTTATAGGTGGCTTGATGCCGCGGGGAGGTGAAGCAGAGACTAAAACCTGTGCCCACACGATAATATAATTACAGTTCATTACATTCTCACAGCGCAATCAATGCTTAAACACGATGAAAAATAATGAGAGAGGACTCTGGATCCTGAACCTCTTTAAAATAAACCCCACTTTGAAAAGGATTAACTCTAGTTGGGATGTGATTCTGTGTCTGCCAGAGACTCTCTGATCCCTTGCTATGATTAATAAACTCGTACCAGACACCTTCTGTGAGAATATATGGTTCCTCTGTGGCTCAGTTCTGAACAATGAGGAACTCACACCCAATACCAAGAAACCCTGCGTCAGGGAACTTACTTTCAATTTAGCATTTTTAAAGAAAGAACTTGCATTTATTTGGTGCCTTTCACTCCCTCAGGACGTCCCAAAGTGCCTCCCAGCCAATTAAGTACTTTTTAAAGTCTCTTCACTGTTGTAATGTCAGGAAAATGCAGCAGCCAGTTTGTGCACAGCAAGATCCCACAGATAGCAATGAGTTAAATGATTGGATAATCTATTTTACTGATGTTGGTTGAGGGACAAATATTGGCCCCAGGACAAGGGAGGAGAACGTTTTAAAAGAAATATTTATTTTTATTTATTTCTATCACTCAGGATCTGAAATTGAATGTCACAGTCCATGGTGGAGGTCGGTGTCTGCACCCCAGGCCCTGTACCCTGTGCCCCATTCCCCAAGCCCCTTGTCCCAAGCCCTGTGCCCCATTCCCCAAGCCCTATGCCACTAGCCCTGCACCCCAGGCCCTGTACCCTGTGCCCCATGCCCTGCGCCCCAGGCCCTGTGCCCCATGCCCTGTGCCCCAGGCCCTGTACCCTGTGCCCTGTGCCCCAGGCCCTGTACCCTGTGCCCTGTGCTCTCTACTACAAACTTGTCCTGGGATTTTTGTGTGTGAGCTGCAAAGGAGGTGAGTCCCAGGGAAACCTTTGAATGCTATTTTATGTTCTTGTTAAATTCCTCCTCCGATTTCCAATGATCCAGCTCTGAATGGTAAAGGAAAAAGAACCAGATCTATCAAAGTTTAAAGCAGGAACTGGGTGGCACCAACTCTGGGACCTGAGTTCAGAAGCAGCCCAGACTGACGGGATGAAAGTCTCCTGCATTCAGTAGGTTCCCAGAGCTCTCCACCACTCAGGGCTTTCCTCGCCTCATGTCTGGGTCTGTTGGAGACTCATTGATCGAGATTGATTGCTCTGATTAATCAACAACTCCATTATCCTTGTATCATGTGATTACCAGGATGGTAGAAGGTGAACTAGACAGACCCTAGTCTTTCTCATCCAGCAATTCCTGTGTTAGGCCCATTGTTGAGCTGGGTGGAGGGAGCAGTGATCTGTATATTGTTGTGGAGGGCTCCAGGCTGCAGAGTCAAAACAGAGTTCACATCATACGGAAATCGGTGTGTCAACCTTTGTATAATCAGCTTTCTCAATTCCTCGCAGCTCAGCGAGCTTTCTTGCTAAAGTTCTCACAAACTGACAGTTACAACTTTCTAAGACATGTTCATGTAGATGAGTCACACCTTTAGAAAGTGGTTCATGTAAACAAATTGGCCTTTGATTGGTGAACACCCCGAGAGATGTTTTTGATGATGGATTAAGGTCTGACTGACACCTAAATGCCAAAAGCTCATGGAGGTTTAGGAGGTTAAACAATCGTTTTCAGGACAAATAGTGCGGCAGTTTCAGAAGGCCGCAGAAAGTTGAGAAAGGGTTTGAGAGTGCAAAGTGTTGATGGTACAAGTTTCTAAGCTAATTGCAGTGTAACAGTCAACAGAGAAAGTTATAGGATGCAGCAAGTCAGCTGAACTAGGACGAAGAACCATGACTGAAGTTAGCAGACTGTAGAGTTGCCACATGCCTGTCCCAGAGGTGACCCCAGTGTGTCCCTGGGAAGGGGACACAGCTCAAGGGCAGTTTATGAGTTTACGGTCATGTCACTGCGGCCCTCCCAGTGAGACACTAACTATAGACTTTGAACTTAAACTCACAAAGACCATTCTCTAATCTTAAATATCAAACATAACTCTGCTGTACTGTTATTAATTGAAAGCCAATTAATACTGAGAGTATATGAAACTTATCATTCCGATACTGTGGTGATTCAGGTGATTTAGATTCTGTCAATTTATATTAAGAATCATCTTATTAGTTAAATTTTGGTGATTAACCTGTGTGAGGGTGCAGACCGCATACCACAGATTGGGTTAAACAAAGTAATATTTCTGATGCACCGAGTCAGCCTCAGTCTGACATCTCCGGCAAGTGAGAGTTAAGTTGCATCTTACTCGGTGCTGCACTGTGGTTACACGATTGACCAATCCAGTCCAATAACTGATATCTTTTAGACTAGGTTACGTAGGGTTGTTTGGAATATGATCATTTAGACATTGTGTGACAATTTCAATCTAATTCTCAGACGTGCATATATCGAGGTGGGGGTGGGATTTGTCTGATATCGGGATTTGTCTGATATCGGGATTTGTCTGATATCCTATCACTATTAGAAGTTACATATTGGGATTGTTCAATACAATATTTCTGATGCACTGGGGCATTGTGCAGAGTTTAACATTTCTTGACCTTGCGTATGGAATAATAAAGCAGTCTCCTGCTAATAGTCATTTATTTGTGCTATAAAAAATGTGAATTATCCAATAATTTGAATTAAGCAAAGTAAATAACACAGTAAATGGGAATTTAGGGCTCGAAAATTTGAATTATCAGATAATTTGATTAAGCATCTTTGAATTAAGAGGAGTGGACTGTG
Organism: Heptranchias perlo; assembly: GCF_035084215.1. Classification (NCBI taxonomy): domain Eukaryota; kingdom Metazoa; phylum Chordata; class Chondrichthyes; order Hexanchiformes; family Hexanchidae; genus Heptranchias; species Heptranchias perlo. The sequence goes on from NC_090358.1 coordinate 1,398,888, forward strand.
TTATATTTATCAACACACGGAGAGATGTTAGAGTGAGGCCGAGTTTCGTTTCAAGTGATCCCAGTAATGCTTGCACTGGTCTTTTCATAGAATCATAGAAGGTTACAGCACAGAAATAGGCCATTCGGCCCATTGAGTCCGCACTGGCTCTACGCAAGAGCAATCCAGCCAGTCCCACTCCCCCGCCCTATCCTGTAGCCCTGCACATATTTTTGTTTCAAGTACTTATCCAGTTCCCTTTTGAAGACCATGATTGAATCTGCCTCCACCACCCCCTCGGGCAGCGCATTCCAGATCCCAACCACTCGCTGTGTAAAAAAGTTTTTCCTCATGTCACCTTTGGTTCTTTTGCCAATCACCTTAAATCTGTGCCCTCTGGTTCTTGACCCTTCCACCAATGGGAACAGTTTCTCTCTATCTACTCTGTCCAGACCCTTCATGATTTTGAATACCTCGATCAAATCTCCTCGCAACCGTCTCTGTTCCAAGGAGAACAACCCCAGCTTCTCCAGTCTATCCATGTAACTAAAGTCCCTCATCCCTGGAATCATTCTAGTAAATCTCTTCTGCACCCTCTCTAAGGCCTTCACATTTTTCCTAAAGTGCGGTGCTCAGAGTTGGACACAATACTCCAGTTGAGGTCGAACCAGTGTTTTATAAAGGTTCATCATGACTTCCTTGTTTTTGTACTCTGTGCCTCTATTTATAAAGCCCAGGATCCCATATGCTTTTTTAACCACTTTCTCAACCTGCCCTGCCACCTTCAACGATTTGTGCACATATACCCCCAGATCTCTCTGTTCCTTTACCCTTTTTAGAATTGTGCCCTCTAGTTTATATTGCTTCTCCTCGTTCTTCCTACTGAAATGTATCACTTTGCATTTTTCTGCGTTAAATTTCATCTGCCACGTGTCCGCCCATTCCACCAGCCTGTCTATGTCCTCTTGAAGTCTATCACTATCCTCCTCACTGTTCACTACCCTTCCGAGTTTTGTGTCATCCACAAATTTTGAAATTGTGCCCTGTACACCCAAGTCCAAGTCATTAATATATTTTGTGAAACAGTGCGCGGAGGTGAAGCTTTTGGGGAGAGCGATCTTGTAAATCTCTCTCCCCGAGTCTGAGCTTCTGAATGATTTTTAGAGAGTCATTGGGTCACAAGGTGTCTCCTCTCAGGAACGACCCTGCAGGATATTCCCTTGGACAGGGTGAGGAGTTCAGGGGAGGGAACAGCACTGACCATCTGTTCAAACTCCAGTGACTGCCGGGGTCTAGATCTGGGTATCTTAGTCCACAGACTATGGAGAAGGGCAGTGGGACACAGAGAAAAAACAGCACAGATTGTTACTGATGTTCACCCCCCAGTTCCACATCTGGCACAGTGCAGCCCCTCCGAGATCCCAACACCACGGAGTCACGAGGGAGATTCAAGGTCACGGCTTCTCGCCGGGGTCACCAACCGTCCAGGAATTAAAGGTTATCCCCCCGGGCAATCAGGGAGAAAATTCATATATTTTGTTCATTTTCTTTGAATACTTTTGTTTATTAATCATAAAAATATTGGAGATGGGGGAGAAAAAAGGCTGTTTGACTGGACGGGGAGGTTAGAGGCAGGAGGTCATGTGATGAAACCTCCAGGAATATGTCCAACCAGAGTTGGCGACTCCCCCCACAATGAGGTGCAAGTTGTGCTAAAATCGGGGAGAGGGCAGGACCTGGGATGGCGTCAGCTCCTCGTGATGCAGTCAAAATAACCCATCGTTCAAAGGTGAGGGAAGGGAAGAAAATATATTAAAGTGGGGAAGGGAGAACAAAATAACAGAAAAGATTTATAGCAGGAGATTGTAAGATTTCTATCAGTCATTCCAGAAAACTTAGTTTGCATATGCATTCTTGAAAAGGACATTCACCCCTTTGTACTGAATGCAATACAGCCCTGTAGCATTAAGACAGTCCTGGTGTGTGCTGAGTTAGTGTGTCAGTTGGGGGAAGGCGGGAACTGATAATCGGCATCAGTGTCCCTGGGCTCAGGAGGGGAAAAACTGGTCCTGGGTCCTGGTCCATCTCACCGGAGAGTGCCTGGACCTGCACATCAGGTGAGGCTAGGACTGGGATTGGCCGTGATGCCTCTCATTCTCTCATTCCCTACCTGCTTTCTAGCTTCATGAAGAACGGGCCCTTGGGTCAGGGAGCTTAGTTGCTTCTATCAGTGGGACCGGAACCAGGAGAGGAACAAAAAGTAGAGAATAAATCATTTTAAATTAATTCTCGTAATGTGGGCGTCGCTGGCGAGGCCGGCATTTATTGCCCATCCCTAATTGCCCTCGAGAAGGTGGTGGTGAGCCGCCCCCCTGAACCGCTGCAGTCCGTGTGGTGAAGGTTCTCCCACAGAGCTGTTAGGAAGGGAGTTCCAGGATTTTGACCCAGCGACAATGTAACACTGAGATTGTCCATTGGCCTCTCACAACAGGGAGCATTACCGCGGTGTGCCGACGGGCAAGGGGTTTGGGGCGTGCCGACGGGTGAGGGGTCTGCCGACGGGCAAGGGGTTTGGGGCGTGCCGACGAGCGAGGGGTTTGCCGACGGGCGAGGGGTTTGCCGACGGGCGAGAGGTGTGCTGATGGGGGAGGGGTCTGCCGACGGGCGAGGGGTTTGGGGTCTGCCGACGGGCGAGGGGTCTGCCGACGGGCGAGGGGTCTGCCGACGGGCGAGGGGTCTGCCGACGGGCGAGGGGTCTGCCGACGGGCGAGGGGTCTGCCGACGGTGGTTCTGTGTTTCTGCCACTTCAGGCAGTGCCTTTGCAAAGAGAAACTGAGAAATTAATTCATGCAGTGCAGCCGAAACCCCAGAAACTGCCGTTGCTGTAGCAACAGAATCTCTCACCGAGGTAGCTGGAACGTTTCTCCAATACACATAATTATTTTGAACATCTCTCTCCACCCCCATCCACACTCCCACATCAAATACAATTGGTGCCATAACTCTGATCTACAGACACATTCAAACTGCTCCAATTGCCAAGAGATTTACTGTGTGGGTTCCATCGATTGCAAGGGTGTAGGATTGATGGGATAATTCAGCAACACTCCCCATGGGTCTATCCTGCCCCCAGCTCAGCATCAATCCAATAAAAACTCAAAGATTCTCTCATATTTTGGTATTTTTACCTATTTTGGCCCAGAAGAGATGTTGGTTTTTTATGTTAAGATATTTCTATGAACTTAGATTCAACTTACAAAGGGTTAACTCCTAGCGATACACAAACTATTTAGGACATTGTGTACATTGGGTCCCAGGGAGAGAGGCTCCGAGAGAGGCCGACATTATAGTCATCGTAAAGTATTTACTCTTAATTCAAGGTGGGAACTTCGACTGGCAACTTCGAGGACCAATCCTCATCACAGAGCGGTGAGGAAGAGGGGCAGAGGACAGCCCCCCCCCCTCCGCCCCCTCACCCATCATCCGTCCCTCTCCCTGTCCTCCAACCCCTCAGCGTCCTCCGCCCCCATCATCCGTCCCCCTCACCATCCTCGGCCCCCTCTCTCTTCCTCCATCTCCACCCTATCCTGAGATGAGTTTCCGACCCCATATCCGCTCCATCACCAAGACCGCCTATTTCCACCTCCGTATCATCGCCCGTCTCCGCCCCCTGCCTCAGCCCATCTGCTGCTGAAACCCTCATCCGTGCCTTTGTTACCTCCAGACTTGACTATTCCAATGCTCTCCTGGCCGGCCTCCCATCTTCCACCCTCCATAAACTTGAGCTCATTAAAAACTCTGCTGCCCGTACCCTAACTCGCACCAAGTCCCGTTCACCCATCACCCCCTGTGCTCGCTGACCTACACTGGCTCCCGGTCCAGGGACACTTCAATTTTAAAATTCTCATCCTTGTTTTCAAATCCCCCCATGGTCTCGCCCTCTCCCTATCTCTGAGGCCTCCTCCAACCCTACAACCCTCTGAGATCTCTGCGCTCCTCCATTTCTGGCCTCTTGCGCATCCCCGATTTTAATCACTCCACCATTGGTGGCCGTGCCTTCAGCTGCCGAGTCCCTAAGCTCTGGAATTCCCTCCCTAAACCTCTCCGCCTCTCTCTCCTCCTTTAAGACGCTTCTTTGACCTGTCCTAATACCTCCTTATGTGGCTCGGTGTCAATTTTTGTCCGATTTATGCTCCTGCGAAGCACCTTGGGACCTCTTACTAAGTTAGAGGCGCTATATAAATGCAGGACAATCCTGTTGTTGTTGTTGTCTCTGTCGATCCCGTCTGTGCCGTGGGGGAGGGGCGGTTATGATAGTCCAAAGTCATGTGGCAGAAAGACTGGGAAATACCACCCTGCATTTCCTGGAAATTGCCTTTTTTAGGGATAGATCAGATCAGCGTTCCCAACAGTTACTGGGAACGTTGAGTGAACCCTTGTTCTGTGAGTCACTGCAGGGAATCTCATCACATGCCCATTAGGGGAATATAATTTGCAGGTTCCTCGCAGCCCTCTCCCCTTCTCACTAATACAGAAGTTAGGGTTTCTGTGTCCCAATCGTTGCTGTTCTTGTTCGAATGCTTAATCCACCGGAGAGCTCTCTAAACGCAGTCATTAACCGAGTAAAGCCGCGATCCAGAGTGAGTCAGGTGTCTGCGGGGGATCCAGAGCAGTGGGAAATATAATCCCATCATCAGCCGTCCACTGAAAGTCTGGATATCAAACCGGCCCGTCACAAGTCACACCACACACAGCCTGCGACAAAACAGGCCAATTACACTTTTAAAATATAACCTTAACATTTATTCCATGGCAGTAAGAAAAGAACATTAAAAACGCACTAAAAACTGGGGTGCGATTTATCCCTTTCTCCCACCCCCCCCAAATAAACTCTGGTCCTGGTTTCAATGCCGTTTGTAGAATCCGAAAATGAAAGACTTCCCCTTGGGAAACGACTCCACAAACAGGGAGCCTACGGATCACAAACCTTCCTTCTCACCCTCACTTTGGGGTTGCCAACTCTCCAGGATTGTCCTGGAGTCTCCGGGAATTAAAGATTAACCTCCCCGACTCTGCAAAAACCCGGGAGAAAAATCATCGGGGCGTTCAAATAAATCGTGAGTTTTTCCTTCATTTTCTTTAAACGTTTTTGTTCATTAGTTTATAAAAATATTGGAGATGGGATTAAAAAGGCTGTTTGACCGGGCGGGGTGGGAGGTCAAGTGATGCAACCTCCAGGAGTTGGCGACCCCATCACCTCATTTCTCAACCAATCGCTCACTATCCTTATATACAAACACTTCTCTCATTACTTCATTTACTGGTACAGTTTGGATTGGACAGAATAAAGGAAGAGTTTGTGACAAACCAAAGGTTCCAGGAGCTGAATGCAGAGCCTCGCCCTCAATTCCCAGAAAATTCAGCTGTGCCTCGGCCTTCAGCCGGCTCTTCATCCTGATTAAAGTTGCCTGGAGTCGGTGGGTCCGAGGGGCAGAAGGCCGGCCGATCGGCACGTTCCCATGGTGACAAGGAGATCATTCCCAGCCCGGAGAGAGTGCGCAGGAGCTGCAGAGCTCAGTTTAAGCAAGGCCCAAACTCACTGCCCCCTCAACCACCGCCCCCCCCCGACACAACTACCCCCAAACTGGACTCGCCCCCAAACTGGTCCCCCCGCCACCCCCAAACACCGCCCTCCCCCCTCCTCCCACCCCCAAACACCGCCCTCCCCCCCTCCTCCCACCCCCAAACACTGCCCTCCCCCCTCCTCCCACCCCCACACCGCCCTCCCCCCTCCCTCCCACCCCCACCCCCACACCGCCCTCCCCCCTCCTCCCACCCCTCCCCCCTCCTCCCACCCCTCCCCCCTCCTCCCACCCCCAAACACCGCCCTCCCCCCTCCCCCCTCCCCCCTCCTCCCACCCCCACCCCGCTGTGCCAGCAACAGGAATGACAATCCCTGTGAAAAGGCAGGAAGACAGTGAACGATTCACAGACAGACCGACCTCTGAACCTCACGGACAAGGCGACGCAGCAGCCACATATGGAATATTCTGGTAGGTCACGTGTCACAATTTGTCACAACCTAGTTTGAAAGAGAATCCTCCCTCCCCCCACCCTGACTATTGCCCCCTCAGTTGTCCACCCCCAATTTAGCAAGTCCTTGTCGAAATCCATGAAGATCATCAATTTTCCCATCTAGGACTTCCAGAAATGTCTTCAATTCTTTCTTGAGATTCCCCTGCTTATGTTGCCGTTCCTCAATATCAGTCTTTAGTGATTTTGCTTTGTTTTCCAGCTCCTTGTTTGTATTCTCGGCAGTCTGTAATCAGAGGGAATGGTATCAGGGACGGTGCAATCAGAGGGAACGCTATCAGGGACGGTAAAATCAGGGGGAACGCTATCAGGGACGGTAAAATCATGGGGAACGCTATCAGGGACGGTGTAATCAGGGGGAACGCTATCAGGGACGGTGCAATTAGAGGGAACGCTATCAGGGACGGTACAATCAGAGGGAACGCTATCAGGGACGGTGCAATCAGGGGGAACGCTATCAGGGACGGTACAATCAGAGGGAACGCTATCAGGGACGGTGCAATCAGGGGGAACGCTATCAGGGACGGTACAATCAGGGGGAACGCTATCAGGGACGGTACAATCAGGGGGAACGCTATCAGGGACGGTAAAATCAGGGGGAACGCTATCAGGGACGGTGCAATCAGGGAGAACGCTATCAGGGACGGTACAATCAGGGGGAACGCTATCAGGGACGGTGCAATCAGGGGGAACGCTATCAGGGACGGTGCAATCAGGGGGAACGCTATCAGGGACGGTGCAATCGGAGGGAACGCAATCAGGGACGGTGCAATCAGGGAGAACGCTATCAGGGACGGTACAATCAGGGGGAACGCTATCAGGGACGGTGCAATCAGGGGGAACGCTATCAGGGACGGTGCAATCAGGGGGAACGCTATCAGGGACAGTGCAATCAGAGGGAACGCTATCAGGGACGGTGCAATCGGGGGGAACGCTATCAGGGACGGTGCAATCAGGGGGAACGCTATCAGGGACGGTACAATCAGGGGGAACGCTATCAGGGACGGTGCAATCAGGGGGAACGCTATCAGGGACGGTGCAATCAGAGGGAACGCTATCAGGGACGGTGCAATCAGGGGGAACGCTATCAGGGACGGTGCAATCAGGGGGAACGCTATCAGGGACGGTGCAATCAGGGGGAACGCTATCAGGGACGGTGCAATCAGGGGGAACGCTATCAGGGACGGTGCAATCGGGGGGAACGCTATCAGGGACGGTGCAATCGGGGGGAACGCTATCAGGGACGGTGCAATCGGGGGGAACGCTATCAGGGACGGTGCAATCGGGGGGAACGCACAGCAGCAAGTTTACAACGAGTGTGAACATTAACTGGAACCTGATACCAAGAGTCTGGTTTTTTATGAATGGCGAGGCCGGCATTTCTTGCCCGTCCCTGGTTGCCCCACAGAGGTGATGGTCGGCCATCTTGAACCACTGCTAGTGATTCGATATAACTGAGCATCTTCTGGGCCACTTCAGAGGGCAACTAAATTGTTGAGGGGACTGGAGTCACATTTAGGCCCGGACCGGGTAAGGACGGCAGGTTTCCTTCCCCAAAGGGACATCAGTGAACCAGTTGGGTTTTTACGACAATCCGACAGCTTCACGGTCACTTATCTCTGATGGTCTTATATTTTTGATCAGCGAGGGAGTCAAAGGATATGGGGAAAAGGCGGGAAAGTGGAGTTGAGGTAAAAATCAGATCAGCCATGATCTCAATGAATGGCGGAGCAGGCTCGAGGGGCCGAATGGCCTACTCCTGCTCCTATCTCTTACGGTCACTTTTACTGAGACCAGATTTTTATTTCCAGATTTTTAAACTGAATGTAAATCCTCAAACTGCTCTGGTGGGATTTGAAACCATGTTTTCTGGATTACTGGTCCAGTAACAGAACCACTACACACTGTACCTGTAATTAGGGATATTCTTGTGAATTCTGTGATGTGGAGGCATTCAGATTTTTTTAATGAAGTTTCAACATCAGTGAAGCAGACACGAGGGGGTAGATTTCATGGTCCCAGTGTGGAGTTTGGACCCTGCAGCATGGGGTGGGAATCTGAGAATCTCAGAGTGTTCCACCTGATTTACTGTTTATTAAATCCAATGGATGGGGAATTGTGGGGAAGCTGCTGATTGTCCAACACCTTGTGCACAAAGCTGTGCTGGGACTTCCTAAAACCAGCTCTCAATGGTCAGGATCTCACGGACCTGTCCTGCTCCATCTCCAGATCTGCAGCACAGCGTGGCCTTGCTAGACTGGGCAACGGACAGACAGAGCGGCCGGTCACTGAGAGAGACTGTTAATCCCATGGGTTATTGCTCTTTGAATGTTTTGAAATGGTTCCGTTTTAAGCTCCTGCGCTTCCCCCCCCCCCCGTGGCTTGGTGGGAAAATGACCATATATGGGCAGGATTGGACTCGGGTCTGATCCTTTCCACCAATAGCCGGCCAGCATTGGCCCTCGCTCACTGGTGTGAAGACCTGCAGTGAGAAGATGTTGTCCTTCAGTTACATTCTGATAAATGCTTCACTCGTTTGCCAAGAAATTATTCCAAAGAATAAGATAAAAATAGCCGACCACAGAATCTGTGCCCACGGTTCATCTGATCATTCATTCAGAAAACCAGTGTGAGCGGAGCAGGAGGCACTGGAGATGGATTTTATAATTAGTGAGCTGACTTTGAATTTATGTTATTGGCTCGAAGGGAAATGTGGCAATCAGTTGGAAAATATTTAATTCATCAACCCTTACAATTTGGGTAATGAGAAAACCCATATATTTGGGCCAATAATTCTACACAGCAGTGAATGGGAAGGAGTTTGATCCACTTAATTCGATGCAATAGAGTGGATTGGGGAGGGGAACAGTCTAGTGAATAGCAGAGAATGGGGAAGTATCGGGTTATTGGGATTCAGTGAAGGGGGAGGGGATTTCATCCATCAGATTCTACTTTCATATCCCTCTCCGTCCCGTGGACCCCCTCCCTAACCCTAACTCTTCGTGGCACAGCACCCTGGGCAGGTATCTGGGTTGTGTACACAGCGCTGTGTCTATCCTGGTATCTGGGTTGGGTACACTGCGCTGTGTCTATCCTGGTATCTGGGTTGTGTACACAGGGCTGTGTCTATCCTGGTATCTGGGTTGTGTACACAGGGCTGTGTCTATCCTGGTATCTGGGTTGTGTACACAGGGCTGTGTCTATCCTGGTATCTGGGTTGGGTACACTGCGCTGTGTCTATCCTGGTATCTGGGTTGTGTACACAGGGCTGTGTCTATCCTGGTATCTGGGTTGGGTACACTGCGCTGTGTCTATCCTGGTATCTGGGTTGGGTACACTGCGCTGTGTCTATCCTGGTATCTGGGTTGTGTACACAGCGTTGTCTAATTCTGCAGATGTAAAGAATCTTACAACACCAGGTTATAGTCCAACAATTTTATTTGAAAATCACAAGCTTTCGGAGATTATCTCCTTCGTCAGGTGAATGTGGGACTCCTCGAACGTTTCGCATTTATAGTCAGAGAACAATACCTGGTGATTACAGATAATCTCTCCAACTGCCCATTGTCAAGGCAATCAAAATGTTCAGACAGAGAGGTGTTACCTACAGGACCACCGAATATACAAACGGCCAGAACACAAGACAGAGAGAGAGAGGGAGAAACATCCGAAAGGAAGTTACGGATGTTCTGACAGGCCCTGCGAATACACAGGATCTGCTCAGACGAGGAGGAACGCGATGGACACCTACAGACGCTGAAAGACGCCCTCGTAAGAACGGGATATGATGCTCTACTCGTCGATCGGCAGTTCCGACGGGCCACAGCGAAAAATCGCATAGACCTCCTCAGAAGACTAACACGGGACGCAACCAAGAGAGTACCCTTCGTCGTCCAGTACTTCCCCAGAGCGGAGAAACTACGCCATGTTCTCCGCAGCCTTCAACATGTCATCGATGACGACGAACACCTCGCTATGGCCATCCCCACACCTCCACTACTCGCCTTCAAACAGCCACCCAACCTCAAACAGACCATCGTTCACAGCAAATTACCCAGTTTTCAGGAGAACAGCGTCCACGACACCACACAACCCTGCCACGGTAACCTCTGCAAGACATGCCAGATCATCGACACAGATACCACCATCACACGAGAGGACACCACCCACCAGGTACGTGGTTCATACTCCTGTGACTCGGCCAACATTGTCTACCTCATACGTTGCAGGAAAGGATGCCCCGGAGCATGGTACATTGGCGAGACCATGCAGACGCTGCGACAACGGATGAACGGACACCGCGCAACAATCGCCAGACAGGAGGATTCCCTCCCAGTCGGGGAACACTTCAGCAGTCAAGGACATTCAGCCACCGATCTTCGGGTAAGCGTTCTCCAAAGCGGCCTTCGAGACACACGACAACGCAAAATCGTCGAGCAGAAATTGATAGCCAAGTTCCGCACCCATGAGGACGGCCTCAACCGGGATCTTGGGTTCATGTCACACTACATGTAACCCCACCAGCGAATAAAAGTTATCTGTTTTTAATACAACGGGTCATTCTCTGTCTTTCTCTTCCTTTCAGATGTTTCTCCCTCTCTCTCTCTGTCTTGTATTCTGGCCGTTTGTATATTCGGTGGTCCTGTAGGTAACACCTCTCTGTCTGAACATTTTGATTGCCTTGACAATGGGCAGTTGGAAAGATTATCTGTAATCACCAGGTATTGTTCTCTGACTATAAATGTGAAACGTTCGAGGAGTCCCACATTCACCTGACGAAGGAGATAATCTCCGAAAGCATGTGATTTTCAAATAAAATTGTTGGACAATAACCTGGTGTTGTAAGATTCTTTACATTTGTCCACCCCAGTCCATCACCGGCATCTCCACATCATAATTCTGCAGAGTCCTGAATCCTGCTTTTCTATGGGGGACAGGTGTTGTGAGAAAGATCTCAGATTACAGTCTTGATATAACTGACAAACCATCTGAGATTACCAGAGGGGAATTTAAAACAGGAACTGCAACAAAATCACCGATAATACTTGTTTGCTTTCTAGGTCAGTTGTGTCACATGTGTAATTCGAATTGCAAATAAGTGTTGTGATCACTATTATCCCCACGACACAATAACCCAACGAGGAACCACATCCACCAGAGGCCAGGACTGAAATCTCAATCCCTGGGTCTACTGTAATAGGCAACCTAATCCGTGTGAGTGTCACAAATTTGATAGCTGGTCCCGAGCTCTCGGTTTGCTGAAATTTACAGAATCCACTCCCCTGGAGCAGTGGAGGGAGAGAGAGAGAGAGAGAGAGAGAGAATGCCAGGAGAGAGAGAGAGAGAGAGAGCGCCAGGAGAGAGAGAAAGAGCTGGGAGAGAGAGAGCCAGAAGAGGGGGCGGGGGGGAAGAGAGAGAGAGAGGGAGAGAGTCAGGAGCAAGAGACAGGAGGGAGAGACGAGAGAGAAAGAGAGAGAGAGCTGGAGTGGGGGTGGTGGAAGAGAGGGAGCGAGGGGGGAGAGGGAGAGGGAGCCGGGTTGGGGGGTGGGGGGTGGGGGGAGAGGGAGCTCGGTTGGGGGGGGGGTGGGGGGAGAGGGAGGGCCGGGTTGGGGGGGGTGGGGGGAGAGGGGGAGCCGGGTTGGGGGGTGGGGGGTGGGGGGAGAGGGAGCCGGGTTGGGGGGAGAGGGAGCCGGGTTGGGGGGGGGGTGGGGGGAGAGGGAGAGCCGGGTTGGGGGGGGTGGGAGGAGAGGGAGGGCCGGGTTGGGGGGGGTGGGGGGAGAGGGAGGGCCGGGTTGGGGGGGGTGGGAGGAGAGGGAGGGCCGGGTTGGGGGGGGGTGGGGGGAGATGGGGAGCTCGGTTGGGGAGAGGGGGCCATGGCTGACACTATGAAGATGAACTTCAGAAACTGGGCCCACGTGTCTGCTCCTGATGATATTCCTTAAATATCACGGCTCCCGTTGCTCCCATTCTCACTGTTCCGATCAGCTTGTCCTCCCGATGCTCCTCACCCCACTGGACGTGTGCGGTGAACACTGATGGAGGGAGACAAGATTCCTGCCCGCCCCCCACAACATTAACCAGATGGGTCGTGGATCAAACCTTCACTGAACAATGGGGGTAAGAAATTAGCAGGTGGGCTGGTAATGGAAAGGCTGTTCCCTCCCTCCACCCCCTCCCCTTCACTACCCTCCCCTCCCCCTCTCACCTCCTCCTGAAGTTTGGCAGTGACGGTGATGGAGGGCGAGGGGGATGGAGGGTCAGGAGGACGGAGGGCCGGGGGAGAGGGGGGGGAAAGGAGGGCCGGGGGGAGAAGAGGGCCGGGGGGAGAGGAGGGCCGGGGGGAGAGGAGGGCCGGGGGGAGGGGGGGGCCGGGGGGAGAGGAGGGCCGGGGGAGGTGGGGTCCTGACCATTACCCACGGGCAGGAAGACCACCGTTAGCTGGTGACACCACAACTGTTTCCTGGCACTGCTCCAGTCAGCAACGTTCAGTGTTCTCGCTCCACATAAACCCACTCCTCCCGTACCTGTAAACTTTCCCGTAAAGTCTCGCACTCCTCCGTGAGTTGGGGTATGACCTCGGCCTCTTCCCTCAATCTCTCCAACTCCTGTGCAAAATAAACACAAACGATTAGAAATGGGTTTTGCAAACTCCACCTCACGAAGGTCACGGGCCCAGTCCCTGGGATTAAAGGGACGCCCAGTTTCTCAGAGTGGAAATTTCTAGAATGTAAAGTGGGCGGAATGGGGTTGAGATTGTTCTGTGACATCATCATAATCATCATAGAAACTTTGAGCCAATCAAAAGCACTCTTACATTTGTTAGAAGACATTAGTGTAAAGCTGTTAATTATATTGTGTGATTTATACCAGTTAATGTTCATTGTATCCCGGGGGGGGGTCGGGGACTCTCCGGTCCATGTGAGCGATGGAGGGTGGGGGTTATGTGGAGTTCTGGGAATAAAGGTTTACAAACAACTGAAGACGAAGCTCAGTCTCTCCTTCACCACTTGGATATCCAATTTAGAACAAAAACCGCCTCCAACACATCCCGTTCCCAGGGCAACACAATCCAGCTTCCTCATTCAACTTCCTCATTCAACTTCCTCATTCAACTAACATCTGGCAGCATTTTGTTTGAATGAAATGATTTTTAAACAGTCACATGTGGAGCGAGGCCGCCTGCCAATCACATCAGCCCATTAGGCCCCGCCCCTACGGCCCAAGGGTCCCAACACTCTGGGAACGGGCGGGATGATCCCGGGAACGGGCGGGATGATCCCGGGAACGGGCGGGATGATCCCGGGAACGGGCGGGAGTTTCTGGGAACGGGCGGGATGATCCCGGGAACGGGCGGGAGTTTCCGGGAATGGGCGGGATGATCCCGGGAACGGGCGGGAGTTTCCGGGAACGGGCGGGATGTTCCCGGGAACGGGCGGGAGTTTCTGGGAACGGGCGGGAGGTTCCCGGGAACGGGCGGGATGATCCCGGGAACGGGCGGGAGGTTCCCGGGAACGGGCGGGATGATCCCGGGAACGGGCGGGATGATCCCGGGAACGGGTGGGGGTTTCTGGGAACGGGGGGGAGGTTCCCGGGAACGGGCGGGAGGTTCCCGGGAACGGGTGGGATGATCCCGGGAACGGGCGGGAGTTTCTGGGAACGGGCGGGAGTTTCCCGGGAACGGGCGGGATGATCCCGGGAACGGGTGGGGGTTTCTGGGAACGGGCGGGAGTTTCCCGGGAACGGGCGGGATGTTCCCGGGAACGGGCGGGATGTTCCCGGGAACGGGCGGGAGTTTCTGGGAACGGGCGGGAGTTTCCCGGGAACGGGCGGGATGATCCCGGGAACGGGTGGGGGTTTCTGGGAACGGGCGGGAGGTTCCCGGGAACGGGCGGGATGATCCCGGGAACGGGTGGGGGTTTCTGGGAACGGGCGGGAGGTTCCCGGGAACGGGCGGGAGGTTCCCGGGAACGGGCGGGATGATCCCGGGAACGGGTGGGGGTTTCCGGGAACGGGCGGGATGTTCCCGGGAACGGGCGGGGGTTTCTGGGAACGGGCGGGAGTTCCCGGGAACGGGCGGGAGGTTCCCGGGAGCTGCAGTTGGCGACCCGGGAGAAACGGCCCTGGTCGGCGCAGTTCGCTCCTGTGCAGCTCCCCGGCTGTTCGTGGCCCGCAGCCAAACCGTGTTGTCTCTGCCCGGCCGGTCTCCCGGCTACTCGCAAACTCACCGCTTCCTTAATGGTTATGAGGATAATCCCATCGGGGCCAATGGAAATCGGCAGGAAACTCAGTGAGTCCCGATTACAGAGAGAGAGAGAGAAATCCCAAACACAGGGTGGGTGGGCAGCAGGAGTTCATGTCGGCCTGTGATCTGAACCCTTTTACGATATTTAATTCCGGGACTCAGGCAGCATTGGTGCTGCTCACAGACCGAGCCTCAGCTCCCCAACGCTAGGCTTCGGCTCCGGGAGAAATTTATTTATTATTTTTATAACTTGCTGTGTATTGTAAAAAGTCATAAAATTGTACGAAAGCTTTAGATAGAAGTTACTTCTATCGGTGATGTTTTGTTGAATCTCTGCGATTTACTTGATGTTTCTCATTGTGGTCGATACAGTAGAAACATCACAGAAGTAGTTTTTAATTTAAATGTTACCTATCCTTAAATCTTTCTATTCTTTTGTGTTCTTTCTTTGTTTTATTAATTATGATATTCATCTCACTATAAAACAAAGAGTCAAATATTTTATTTGGGGTTTGGAGATTGAGACACTGAAACTGAAGTGAATAAATTCCACCTCACGCCCTGAACTAACGCCCTCAAATATTGAAATATTGTCCCAGCTCCACAACTCAAACTACCGGAATAATCCACAATAAATCCGAGTGTTCCCCTCCGCCCAGCAGTGGATTAGACCCAAAGTATCGGCAGTCGGTTCCTGTAAATGCTAATAGTTCAAATACACTCTGATGTAGAATCTCGTCTTGTCCATTTCTAAAATTGTTTGTCAATTTTTTAATTACGTCCTGGAGGGAGACACTAGAACGAGTGAGGCTCTCATCAACTCCTCAAATCACAACAGTTTGATATACTTCACTCAAATTAAAGTCAATGTGGTTTCAATATCCCCCCGGAATTCACAAAGCAATATTTTTCCTTAAGAATATCCAGCAGGCTCATTTAATTTTGGTCCCTTGTCGCTGGAGTTTCTTCCCACGGCTGCTGAAAGTAAACGGATTTCTTCCACAGGCAAGTTCCACACATTCCAGTCACGGCTCCCGATTCCCGGGTGTTGGAGCCGGGAATCTTAGATCGGACAGTGTCAGTGCAACACACTCCCCCAAATCAGTTAGTATCTGCAGAGTAAAGCTCCCTCTAACCTCGCCCCAGCATCGTATCCGTGTCCCAAAGATGGAAGAGTTTACACTTTACAGTTTCCACCACCATTCTGCACAACACACAACCAATCTGTGAAATTGCCAATTTAGGGGCAGTTTTGTACGGTGGGCCCAATCCCTAGTGGAGTGAAGCTCGTCACACAGACTCTTACAGACCAGAGACAGGGGACACCGTCCCATCAGTCTGGGCTCCATCTGAATTCAGGTTCTAACAGGAGCGAGACCAACATCTAACCCACTGCCCCCACAGACTGGATTCTTTACCTTGAACTCATTTCATTGTTTCCTGATGCAAGTTTGCACTTTCTCCTCCAACCTCGGAGAATGAGCGAGGAGGCACTGACTGGACCCAGAGACCGATCATTGAAATACCTCACCCCCATCTTCAACAGCCTAAACACTGTGTTACTGGGACTAGGGCCTGGGGCTGGGGTCGGGGCCTGGGGCCCGGTGAGGCCTGGGGCCCGGTGAGGCCTGGGGCCTGGGGCCCGGTGAGGCCTGGGGCCTGGGGCCAGGGTCAGGTTGGGGGAGGGGGGATTAATGCCCTTTGATGAAACCATTTCCATCTCAATGCGCTTTTCCGTTAAGATGAGAAATCCACAAACCTGTTCCTTTTCATTAATTTCAGCCTCGAGCTCCTTCACGGTCAGGCTGAGTCGCACATTCCTTTCCTTCTCCTGATTAAAGTCAGTACATTGTGCCTCGAGAGCTTTAATCTGAGGCAGAGATAGAAAACTCAGTGATCCACTTGTTCTGTCTCCTCATTCAGCCCATTGAAATCAAAGCTTTAACTGAGGGTGAGTTTGAGCCGTGAACCATCGTGTGTTAGAGCAGCAGGTGAGGCATCTCTGGCCCCTCATTCATCTAATCATGGTCACCTGCCATCCAATAATCCCAGGAATGGATTATCGGGTCACCAACCGACCCAACATTGTCTGGGAATTAAAGATTAACCTCCAGGACTCTGCTGTGAGCAACTCAAGAAAAATCATCGGGCTTTTTCCATTTTCTTGAAAGACTCTTGTTTATTGGTTATAAAAATATTGGACGTGGGAAAAAAGGCTGTTTGATTGACAGTGAGAATCATCCAATTGAGTAACAAAGAGTCTGAGCACTTTCCGATTGGCCGTGGGAAGGTGGGGGGGGGCGTGACGGGCGACCAATGGCGGGAGTGTGGAGGTGGGAGGTCATGTGATGAAACCTCCAGGAATACGTCCAGCCAGAGTTGGCAACTCCGATATAGTATCGGGCGAGTGTGGGACAGGAGGAATATCCTCTCGGTCTCAGGCTGTGACGCTGATCAAACCACTGGTGTCAGCTCTCCGTCACCCTCCACATTGCCCCTCAGTTTGGGAACGTCGGCCCCTCCTCCGGATCTTATCTCCACACTCGCGGCATAAAATAAAGCCGCGGAAGGTTCTGGAACAGTGGGAATGGCGGCTGTGTGAGTGTGGGGGTCTCGGGCCGTGCTCCCCCTCCCCCACGGCCAGGCTGAGGTTTGGGGATTTCCGAGTGTAAACCTGCCTCTTCCTGTTCGAGACCCAACTTTGTGCTTTATTTCCAAGTGGGAAGGTTTTGTTAATTTTGCCCCAGGAGCGGCTCAAAGCCCAGAGAGTCCAAGAACCTTCCTCCAGTCTCATTGTCCAGAGGTTCAAACTTCTTTCAAAGATTAACTCAACGAAATATAATCACGTCTACAAATTTTAGGCACAGTGACAGAGCCTGTCCCTCGGTAATCACTTACCTGCTCCCGCAGTCTATCTCCCTCTTCCTTGCACTCCAACAGCTGTTTTTTCCAGTGATCTATGTTGTTTGTTGATTCCTGTAACGCAGCACTCAGGCGATTGTTGCTGTCCCTCAGGGTCTGAAGTTCCTGCTCCCACTTCTTCACAGGGATAGGACTAGGAGGGGAAAAAATCGTCACAGCCTCGCACCCTCCAGCTCACATTTGCTCACTTTCTGTGACCTCACATTTCTTTTCTCTGCACCCGTTTCTCAATAACTCCATAAAATTGCTGTTCTTGAGATCACCCTGTGGGGTACGGAGGTGTCTGAAATAACCGACAAAGGACAGTCCAATGTGTTAAGCTTTTGCCATCGTTACCCCAAGGCTTCATTTCACCTCCTCCGTGTCCGTCTCTCCTTTCAAAACATTCTCCTCAAGGATTCTCTATCCATCTCCCTGAACAGTACTTTAGATAGAAAGAACAACAGCTCACAGATAAAGGAGGAACTCTGTGTAAAGATTGTCGGCCCACAGTTTAAATTCTTCATTCTGTACTAGTTCCCTTAGCATAATAAACCAGCTGATCCCCATGGAAACCACTTGAAGGGTTGGCAGACTAGCAACCAAGGCCCACCCTCCTGCTCGAGACACCACCCCACGAGGGGGGAGAAAGTCCCGAATGCTCACGAGTGACCAATCTGGGCCTGGTACCTACAATGGTCAGGAGTCGGACACTCGATGCGAGGCCTGGTACCTACAATGGTCAGGAGTCGGACACTCGATGTGAGGCCTGGTACCTACAATGGTCAGGAGTCGGACACTCGATGTGAGGCCTGGTACCTACAATGGTCAGGAGTCGGACACTCGATGCGAGGCCTGGTACCTACAATGGTCAGGAGTCGGACACTCGATGCGAGGCCTGGTACCTACAATGGTCAGGAGTCGGACACTCGATGCGAGGCCTGGTACCTACAATGGTCAGAAGTCGGACACTCGATGCGAGGCCTGGTACCTACAAGTGCTCGAGTGCTGGCTGCCCAAGGAGGAAATCCAAATGGTGCAGTCGGCAGTGGCAACACTACAGCATCAGACACTCAGTAAGCCAATTGGAATAGCTTCATGCTAAAGTATGAGATTTTGAAAGAGAAAGTTGATTGGGTGATTGGGTAACTTTAATTATAAAGTGTTGGATTCTCAATTAGGACAGACTGAGAAGGACAGACTGAGTGAGTAGGACAGACTGAGTAGGACAGACTGAGTAGACACAATGCTGGAGCAGCAATCTATCGACCAGAAGTTGTGTGTTTAAATCCTAGTCTCAAGTGACATTCAACCAAACCAACTGTAGAAGGGATGGAAAACTGGATCAGGCAACAGAGTGCAGGCAGCGTCCCAACAACACTAGTGAGGCTGGGAAATGAAGAGAAAGAAGATAATGAAAATCTTCCAAAACAAAGAGCAACATGCTGATGATTATGGGACACAGTATTTTGCGCAAGGTCTGGATATGAGGATCGGGCGGGAAAGTGGAGTTGAGGTAAAAGATCAGCCATGACCTTACTGAATGGCGGAGCAGGCTCGAGGGGCCGAATGGCCTACTCCTGCTCCGATGTCTTATGTTCTTAAGGAAAGAGACGGCATGGAAAAATATTGGCAAGTAAAATCAAGGAAAACCCAAAGATATTTTATAAATACATTAAGAGCAAGAGAGTAACTAGGAAAGAGTAGGACCTATTAGAGATCAAAAAGGTAACCTGTGTGTGCAGGCGGAAGATGTGGGGATGGTTCTTAATGAATACTTTGTGTCTGTCTTCACAAAGGAGAGGATGATGCAGGGATTGAAGTTAAGGAAGAGGAGTGTGAAATATTGGATGGGATAAACATAGTGAGAGAGGAAATATTAAGAGGATTAGCATCTTTGAAAGTAGATAAATCACCAGGCCCGGATGAAATGTATCCCAGGCTGTTAAGAGAAGCCAGGGAGGAAATAGCGGAGGCTCTGACCATCATTTTCCAATCCTCCCTGGATACAGGCGTGGTGCCGGAGAAGACAGAGGGTGGTTGTAGAGGGTTGTTTTTCAAACTGGAGGCCTGTGACCAGCGGTGTGCCTCAGGGATCGGTGCTGGGTCCGCTGTTATTTGTTATTTATATTAATGATTTGGATGAGAATTTAGGAGGCATGGTTAGTAAGTTTGCAGATGACACCAAGATTGGTGGCATTGTGGACAGTGAAGAAGGTTATCTAGGATTGCAACGGGATCTTGATAAATTGGGCCAGTGGGCCGATGAATGGCAGATGGAGTTTAATTTAGATAAATGTGAGGTGATGCATTTTGGTAGATCGAATCGGGCCAGGACCTACTCCGTTAATGGTAGGGCGTTGGGGAGAGTTATAGAACAAAGAGATCTAGGAGTACAGGTTCATAGCTCCTTGAAAGTGGAGTCACAGGTGGATAGGGTGGTGAAGAAGGCATTCGGCATGCTTGGTTTCATTGGTCAGAACATTGAATACAGGAGTTGGGATGTCTTGTTGAAGTTGTACAAGACATTAATAAGGCCACACTTGGAATACTGTGTACAGTTCTGGTCACCCTATTATAGAAAGGATATTATTAAACTAGAAAGAGTGCAGAAAAGATTTACTAGGATGCTACCGGGACTTGATGGTTTGACTTATAGGGAGAGGTTGGATAGACTGAGACTTTTTTCCCTGGAGAGTAGGAGGTTAAGGGGTGATCTTATAGAGGTCTATAAAATAATGAGGGGCATAGATAAGGTAGATAGTCAAAATCTTTTCCCAAAGGTAGGGGAGTCTATAACGAGGGGGCATAGATTTAAGGTGAGAGGGGAGAGATACAAAAGGGTCCAGAGGGGCAATTTTTTCACTCAAAGGGTGGTGAGTGTCTGGAACGAGCTGCCAGAGGCAGTAGTAGAGGCGGGTACAATTTTGTCTTTTAAAAAGCATTTGGACAGTTACATGGGTAAGATGGGTATAGAGGGATATGGGCCAAGTGCAGGCAATTGGGACTAGCTTAGTGGTATAAACTGGGCGACATGGACATGTTGGGCCGAAGGGCCTGTTTCCATGTTGTAAACTTCTATGATTCTATGATTCTATGATTCTATGATTGGAGGACTGCTAACATTGTACCATTGTTTAAAAAGGAAATGAGTAATTACAGGCCAGTCAGTCTAACCTCGGTGATGGGCAAATTATTGGAATCAATTCTGAGGAACAGGATAAACCGTCACTTAGAAAGGCACAGAGTAATCAAGGACAGTCAGCACGGATTTGTTAAGGGAAGATCGTGTCTGACTAACTTGGTGGAATTTTTTGAGGCAGTAACAAGGAGGGTCGATGATGGCAATGCATTTGATGTAGTGTACATGGATTTTAGCAAGGCTTTTGACAACGTCCCACATGGCAGACTGGTCAAAAAAGTACAAGTCCATGGGATCCAAAGGAAAGTGGTTCACTGCAGGAAGATATCAATGGACTGGTCAGATGGGCAGAAAAGTGGCAAATGGAATTCAATCCAGAGAAGTGTGAGGTAATGCATGTGGGGAGAGCAAACAAGGCAAGGGAGTACACAATAAATGGGAGGATACTGAGAGGTGTAGAGGAAGTGAAGGACCTTGGAGTGCATGTCCACAGATCCCTGAAGGTAGCAGGACAGGTCGATAAGGTGGTTAAAAAGGCATATGTGGTACTTTCCTTTATTAGCCGACGCATAGAATATAAGAGCAGGGAGGTTATGCTAGAACTGTATAAAACACTGGCTAGCCCACAGCTTGAGTACTGTGTACAGTTCTGGTCACCACATTACAGGAAAGACGTGATTTCACTAGAGAGGGTACAGAGGAGATTGACGAGGATGTTGCCAGGGCTGGAGAATTTTAGCTATGAGGAAAGTTTCGATAGGCTGGGGTTGTTTTCTTTGGAACAGAGGAGGCTGAGGGGAGATTTAATTGAGGTATACAAAATTATGAGGGGCCTAGATAGAGCGGATAGGGAGGACCTATTTCACTTAGCGGAGTGGTCAGTGACCAGGGGGCATAAATTTAAAGTAATTGGTAGAAGGATTAGAGGGGAGCTGAGGAGAAATGTTTTCACCCAGAGGGTGGTGCGGGTCTGGAACTCACTGCCTGAAAGTGTGGGAGAGGCAGAAACCCTCAAGTCATTTAAAAAGTACTTGGATGTGCACTTGAAGTGCCGAAACCTACAGGGCTACGGACAAAGTGCTGGAAAGTGGGATTAGGCTGGATAGCTCTTTTTTGGCCAGCACGGACACGATGGGCCCAATGGCCTCTTCTGGGCCGTAAATTTTCTATGATTCTATGATTCTGTAAGAACCAGCTGGTTTTCCACAAGCACAAACTATCTGCGGTGAGTGAACCACACACAACAATAATGGTGAAAAACTAATGATGGGTTTATCAACAAACTCTGCTGTTCACTGGTGGCCCTGAGGGTCACACACTGAGAGTCACACACGGAGGGTCACACACCGAGGGTCACACACCGAGGGTCACACACCGAGGGTCACACACCGAGGGTCACACACCGAGGGTCACACACCGAGAGTCACACACCGAGGGTCACACACTGAGAGTCACACACCGAGAGTCACACACCGAGAGTCACACACCGAGGGTCACACACCGAGAGTCACACACCGAGGGTCACACACCGAGAGTCACACACCGAGAGTCACACACCGAGGGTCATACACTGAGAGTCACACACCGAGAGTCACACACCGAGAGTCACACACCGAGAGTCACACACCGAGGGTCACACACCGAGAGTCACACACCGAGAGTCACACACCGAGGGTCACACACCGAGGGTCACACACTGAGAGTCACACACCGAGAGTCACACACCGAGAGTCACACACCGAGGGTCACACACCGAGGGTCACACACCGAGAGTCACACACCGAGGGTCACACACCGAGGGTCACACACCGAGGGTCACACACCGAGAGTCACACACCGAGGGTCACACACCGAGAGTCACACACCGAGAGTCACACACTGAGGGTCACACACTGAGAGTCACACACCGAGGGTCACACACCGAGGGTCACACACCGAGAGTCACACACCGAGAGTCACACACCGAGGGTCACACACTGAGAGTCACACACTGAGAGTCACACACCGAGAGTCACACACCGAGGGTCACACACCGAGAGTCACACACCGAGGGTCACACACCGAGGGTCACACACCGAGGGTCACACACCGAGGGTCACACACCGAGAGTCACACACTGAGGGTCACACACTGAGAGTCACACACGGTGGGTCACACACCGAGAGTCACACACTGAGAGTCACACACTGAGAGTCACACATGGTGGGTCACACACCGAGAGTCACACACTGAGAGTCACACACTGAGAGTCACACACGGTGGGTCACACACGGTGGGTCACACACCGAGAGTCACACACCGAGAGTCACACACCGAGGGTCACACACCGAGAGTCACACACTGAGGGTCACACACTGAGGGTCACACACTGAGAGTCACACACCGAGAGTCACACACGGAGGGTCACACACTGAGGGTCACACACTGAGAGTCACACACTGAGAGTCACACACTGAGAGTCACACACGGTGGGTCACACACGGTGGGTCACACACCGAGAGTCACACACCGAGAGTCACACACCGAGGGTCACACACCGAGAGTCACACACTGAGGGTCACACACTGAGGGTCACACACTGAGAGTCACACACCGAGAGTCACACACCGAGAGTCACACACCGAGAGTCACACACCGAGAGTCACACACGGAGGGTCACACACCGAGAGTCACACACCGAGGGTCACACACCGAGGGTCACACACCGAGAGTCACACACCGAGGGTCACACACCGAGAGTCACACACTGAGGGTCACACACTGAGGGTCACACACTGAGGGTCACACACCGAGAGTCACACACTGAGGGTCACACACTGAGGGTCACACACTGAGGGTCACACACCGAGAGTCACACACTGAGGGTCACACACTGAGGGTCACACACCGAGAGTCACACACTGAGAGTCACACATTGAGGCACCTCCACAATAACCAGGATAAATTGGCAACATTCGCCTCTGAAATCAGTGTGTGAACAGACAACAGATCGCTGAAGGGGATTCGGGGAATGGAGCAGAGATCCAATGGATCACAGACCTACCCAGAATAGACCATCCAGAGTTACACTATCGTGGACAACTAAACCTCTTCAGGTGTAATTACTCTATCAATGACCTCATTAACGCCAGAGTCCATGTACAATTCCTCTAAACCCCCAGCACCGTGTCTCCCGCCCCCTTGGCCCTGCCAGGCTGTCACATCTCTCAGAGTCTCCTGGTCCCCGGTTTATAGAGGAATTATTCTCACCCTTGGGCTGGGCCCATCTTGATCCGGTTGTTGTTATTCTTCAGGAGGGTTTCAATGGAGGGCGGGTGAGTTGCTTTCTCATCATCTGTTCCATTGACACTTGACGCTTGAGTAGAGGGAGGAGTTTCATGGCTGGACTCCTGAAGCAAAAGTTGGAGTGAGGAATTCAGAAAACAAATGTAATCGTTAAACTTCAAGGCTTGGACGAAACTGATACCGTGGGGCTGAGGCACCGAGTGCTGACGTTGGGAACCTCTTTATGGAGAGTGGGGTAGAGGTTGTGTTGCACCCAGTGTGCGGGGAAACCTTCCCCGTGGTCTCGTTATTTGGGCAAAGTGGGGATGTCGGAGGCTGAAATTCCAAGGAGAAGTGACATCGAATGTTTGCCCCCAATTCTGAGGCTCTGAGACCCCACGTAACAGGCCGAGGGTCCTGGGGGGCGCGGAGGGGGGGGGCTGAGCAGGGGGCAGGGAATCTCCTCACAGGGGGGAAGGGGGGCTGAGCGAGGGGAGGAGGGGGGCTGAGCGGGAGAGGGGAAGGGGCTGAGTGGGGGGAAGGGGCTGAGCGGGGTGCAGGGAACCTCCTCACAGGGGGGAAGGGGGGGCTGAGCGAGGGGAGGAGGGGGGCTGAGCAGGGGGAGGGGAAGGGGCTGAGCAGGGGGCAGGGAACCTCCTCACAGGGGGGAGGGGGGCTGAGCAGGGGGGAAGGGGCTGAGTGGGGGGAAGGGGCTGAGCGGGGTGCAGGGAACCTCCTCACAGTGGGGAGGGGGGCTGAGCGAGGGGAGGAGGAGAAAGGAAAGGTAAACATTGGAGGGTCGTTCACTGTGAGACTCTCTGCCGCCTGGTTCTGTCGGATCTGTGCGGAGACCCCTCTGTGTATCCTCCACCCTGAGCTTACTCTGCAGCAGGAGAGGAGAATGGGAGAAAGATATTTTTCTCTCTCTCTCTATAAGCTTCTCTCTGCCATTCTCACCTAAAGGCAGTGACGGTGTGAGCTCAGTCAGTTCCACAGTCTACACCTAGTGTCATGAGACCAGATGTGAACGGCTCGATCTTTAATTAAAGGTCCTGTGTGTAAACCATCACATCTGTTCTTAGCGCAAAATAAATCAGCTCAAGTAACCAATGGAATTCACTGAGATTTATTTGAAGAACAGGTTTACACACAGGACGTTTAATTAGAGGTCTGGACAGATAAGAAGGACAAACTAATGATGTTACTGAACTAATAATCCAGTGAACGTGAAACTGTCGGATTGTCGTAAAAACCCATCTGGTTCACTAATGTCCTTCAGGGAAGGAAACCTGCCGCCCTTACCCGGTCTGGGCCTATAGGTGACTCCAGTCCCACACCAACAAGGTTGACTCTGAACTGCCCTCTGAAGTGGCCGAGCAAACCACACAAGGGCAACTAGGGACCGGCAATGAATGCCGGCATTGCCAGCGATGCCCACATCCCCAGAATGAATTTTAAAAATTGCTTTCTCAACCTTCCCATAAATCACATTTATAACAGAATAAATACATATAATAATTCTTACCAGTTTGTTTCTCCTTTAACCCTTAGACATTCACCAACTCTACTCTCCCCAGGCCTCTCCTTCCTCAGCAGCCTCAGTCTGGCCTCATGCCTCACTCTTTCACACATTCACTTACGTGAGAATGATTGCTGGAGGTCTCGGTTTTCTCCTGCGAGCGGTCTCTGGCCAGTTTCGCTGCCTCCTTTACCTCCTGGAACTTCTCCGCAAACTGCAATATATTAACAGTAGAATTATGGGCTGTTTGGGACCGAGCAATGTTTAGGATAATAGACGCTGTCAGTGGGTTAATGGCCACTAAATCCGGCAAAGGCTTCAGATTACCTCACGAGGATTCTAGGCCCAACAAGCCTGTCTCTGTTGGACTGACCTTCTCCTCACATCCCTCTATTTATTCTCTCTGCGGAAATGCCGTTTGATCCCAATTATACGGTTTATCTGACTGTCCCTGGCAAACTTATTCCATAACTCAATAATCCTCTGGCATAATCTGCTCCACAATCTTGAAAACTTCAATTACATCACCTGCAACTTCCTATATTGTAAAAAAAAAGCCCAACTTTATTTAATAATAACTTAACCTCCCGTCCCCTCTGGATCTTTTTAAAGGTAATAATAGTTCCCCTGTGATTCGATGACCAGAATTGCCCAACATTTTACCCAGCACCAACTTCCCTCTTCTGATTTCCACTCTCTGCTAATACAGCCCAGGCCCAGGAGAAAGGCGTCTGCATCGGCAGGTCTCTGGCGTCTACGTCACGCGGCATCGTGTGAGGACGACACTGCCAGACTCGTCCAACTTACAACACAATGTCAAGCTCAGGGTCACTGCACACTCCACAAATGGGTTTTAACTCCCAGCTTGGAAAGTTCCCGACTGACTGTGTTTCCCATTTCCAGGTCCAGCTGCTTCTTAAGGCCTTCATGAGGATGGTACTTCGGTGCTAAATTATGGGATGGTTTGTGCCATGGATATTTGCCCATTAAGAACAGTCTTCAGACTGTCTCGTCTGGTTCAATGTAGGATGAACACAGCTGACAGAGACAAGGTCTTCATCCTAGGAATGAGGCCGGGTTTGAAGTCAGCTCTGAGAATGAAGGGAGTGAAGGGAGTGAAGAGAATGAAGGGAGTGAAGGGAGTGAAGAGAATGAAGGGAGTGAAGGGAGTGAAGAGAATGAAGGGAGTGAAGGGAGTGAAGAGAATGAAGGGAGTGAAGAGAATGAAGGGAGTGAAGGGAGTGAAGAGAATGAAGGGAGTGAAGGGAGTGAAGAGAGTGAAGGGAGTGAAGAGAATGAAGGGAGTGAAGAGAATGAAGGGAGTGAAGGGAGTGAAGAGAATGAAGGGAGTGAAGGGAATGAAGGGAGTGAAGAGAATGAAGGGAGTTAAGGGAGTGAAGGGAGTGAAGAGAATGAAGGGAGTGAAGGGAGTGAAGAGAATGAAGGGAGTGAAGGGAGTGAAGGGAGTGAAGAGAATGAAGGGAGTGAAGGGAGTGAAGAGAATGAAGGGAGTGAAGGGAATGAAGGGAGTAAAGGGAGTAAAGGGAGTGAAGGGAGTGACGGGAATGAAGGGAGTGACGGGAATGAAGGGAATGAAGGGAGTGAAGGGAATGAAGGGAGTGAAGGGAATGAAGAGAATGAAGGGAGTGAAGGGAATGAAGGGAGTGAAGAGAATGAAGGGAGTGAAGAGAATGAAGGGAGTGAAGAGAATGAAGGGAGTGAAGGGAATGAAGGGAGTTAAGGGAGTGAAGGGAGTGAAGGGAGTAAAGGGAGTGAAGAGAATGAAGGGAATGAAGGGAGTGAAGAGAATGAAGGGAATGAAGGGAGTGAAGAGAATGAAGGGAGTAAAGGGAATGAAGGGAGTGAAGGGAATGAAGGGAGTAAAGGGAATTTTTTTTTTATTCGTTCACGGGAGTGAAGAGAATGAAGGGAGTGAAGAGAGTGAAGGGAGTGAAGGGAGTGAAGAGAATGAAGGGAGTGAAGGGAATGAAGGGAGTGAAGGGAGTGAAGGGAGTGAAGAGAATGAAGGGAATGAAGGGAGTGAAGAGAATGAAGGGAGTGAAGGGAGTGAAGAGAATGAAG
Organism: Heptranchias perlo; assembly: GCF_035084215.1. Classification (NCBI taxonomy): domain Eukaryota; kingdom Metazoa; phylum Chordata; class Chondrichthyes; order Hexanchiformes; family Hexanchidae; genus Heptranchias; species Heptranchias perlo. The sequence continues at coordinate 1,426,110 of NC_090358.1, forward strand.
GGAATGAAGGGAGTGAAGAGAATGAAGGGAATGAAGGGAGTGAAGAGAATGAAGGGAGTGAAGGGAGTGAAGAGAATGAAGGGAATGAAGGGAGTGAAGAGAATGAAGGGAGTGAAGGGAGTGAAGAGAATGAAGGGAATGAAGGGAGTGAAGGGATTGAAGGGAATGAAGGGAGTGAAGAGAATGAAGGGAGTGATGGGAGTGAAGAGAATGAAGGGAGTGAAGGGAGTGAAGAGAATGAAGGGAGTGAAGGGAGTGAAGAGAATGAAGGGAGTGAAGGGAGTGAAGAGAATGAAGGGAGTGAAGGGAATGAAGGGAGTGAAGAGAATGAAGGGAGTTAAGGGAGTGAAGGGAGTGAAGAGAATGAAGGGAGTGAAGGGAGTGAAGAGAATGAAGGTAGTGAAGGGAATGAAGGGAATGAAGGGAATGAAGGGAGTGAAGGGAGTGAAGAGAATGAAGGGAGTGAAGGGAATGAAGGGAGTGAAGGGAGTGACGGGAATGAAGGGAGTGAAGGGAATGAAGGGAGTGACGGGAATGAAGGGAATGAAGGGAGTGAAGGGAGTGAAGGGAGTGACGGGAATGAAGAGAGAGCCGACAGCACCTTATTCACCCGGGTCCCCTCTCCCTCTCTCACTCCCTCACTCTCTCCATCACACTCACAGTCTCACTCTCTCTCTCACTCTCTCTCATTCTCTCCATCACACTCACACTCTCACTCTCTCTCTCTCACTCTCTCTCACTCTCTCCATCACACTCACACTCTCACTCTCTCTCTCACTCTCTCTCACTCTCTCCATCACACTCACACTCTCACTCGCTCTCTCACTCTCTCTCACTCTCTCCATCACACTCACACTCTCACTCTCACTCTCTCTCTCACTCTCTCACTCTCTCCATCACACTCACACTCTCACTCTCTCTCTCTCACTCTCTCTCACTCTCTCCCTCACACTCTCATTCTCTCCATCACACTCACACTCTCACTCTCTCTCTCTCACTCTCTCCATCACACTCACACTCTCACTCTCTCTCTCTCACTCTCTCTCACTCTCTCCCTCACACTCTCATTCTCTCCATCACACTCACACTCTCACTCACTCTCTCTCTCTCACTCTCTCTCACTCTCTCCCTCACACTCTCATTCTCTCCATCACACTCACACTCTCACTCTCTCTCTCTCACTCTCTCCATCACACTCACACTCTCACTCTCTCTCTCTCACTCTCTCTCACTCTCTCCCTCACACTCTCATTCTCTCCATCACACTCACACTCTCACTCACTCTCTCTCACTCTCTCCCTCACACTTTCATTCTCTCCGTCACACTCACACTCTCTCTCACTCTCACTCTCACTCCCTCACTCTCACTCCCTCACTCTCACTCTCTCTCCCTCACTCTCACTCCCTCACTCACTCTCACTCTCTCACTCTCACTCTCACTCACTCACTCTCACTCTCTCACTCTCACTCTCATGTCACGCTACACGTAACCCCACCAGCAAAAAGGGGGGAAAAATTATATGTTTTTTAAAATTCTCTCTCTCTCTCTCTCTGCCATTTTGAGTTTCTTTCTGCCTGCCTGTGTAATAGACACAATGTATATCGAGTGTACTGGGACGTGCTGTTCTCCGTGACTGGCCTGTTTGAATAACAACGACACCTTTTGATTGGTGTGATGCTGTCCCAACATAGTATAAGATATGCGATTTGAGAACCTTTTCATTCATTCATCTGACGAAGGAGATAATCTCCGAAAGCTTGTGATTTTAAAATAAATTTGTTGGACTATAACCTGGTGTTGTAAGATTCCTTACATTTGTCCACCCCAGTCCATCACCGGCATCTCCACATCTCACTCTCACTCTCTCTCACTCTCACTCTCTCTCTCTCACTCTCACTCTCTCTCACTCTCACTCTCTCTCTCTCACTGTGTCCTACCTTGGTTAACAGTTGCTCTGAGGAGAAGCCCAGACCAAAGACTGTGTTGGCTCGACTGTCTGCCCATTGTCCGAATTTCTGCGAGGTCTTTGTGAAGGCCATGTTTGGGGTGATGGTGCTGTTTATAATCACCTGGGAAACGGGAACGGAGAAATTCCATCAGGTTTGCAAATCTTCATTTAATTTAAACAAAAAAAAAGAATTGTGGGTAGAGAGAGGCTTTCTCAAACGGTTTCTCCTTTTCCCACTGGTTCACGTTGCATTTCTCACCTGTGACTGTCTCCAGCCTTTCACCCGACCTGCACCACTCTCGCTCGGAGTTACAGCCCTCACTCCCTGTCACAATCACCCACTCTTTGTTTAGCATCTTCCACACAGAGATCTCTGTGTGAGACTCATGGACTCAGACCACTGTCCCATTGGGCCAAACTGTGGCATGTGACACTGCTTTGGGCGTCACATTAATTTTAATTTTGAAATCGATGAAGTTTCTGAGCTCCAATGATTTTATTCATCAAGTATTGGGGGGAATGAGTTCCACAGTCTAGACTCAACACTCTCTCAGTGCCCCCCCTCCTCATTTACTAACTTCAGATGCAGTGAATGGACATTCACGGAAACAAAAACAATTTGTTCAGATGCAGCAACAAGTTAGTGAACAATTCGCAGCACAGCAAGGGTTAAATTGAAGATTCATAGACTGAGACATTTCCAAAGGAGGTTAGCATCTCTTGTTCATTCATGTCTTCATCTGTACTCTGTTCAGAATATCACATCATTACATCAATAACAGAATATTCCCCATTGCTAACTGTACAGCTCAAGGGGAGAAGGACAAGTGAGATACAGCTGGGGACCTGAGAGAATGAGAGAGACAGAGAGAGAGACAGAGGGAGTGAGAGAGAGAGAGAGAGAGAGAGAGAGTGAGAGAGAGACACACAGAGACAGAGAGAGAGAGACAGAGGGAGTGAGAGAGAGACAGAGAGACAGAGGGAGTGAGAGAGAGAGACAGAGGGTGTGAGAGACAGAGGAAGTGAGAGAGACAGAGAGAGAGACAGAAAGTGAGAGACAGAGTGAGAGACAGAGAGAGAGACAGAGAGTGAGAGACAGAGAGAGAGAGACAGAGAGTGAGAGACAGAGAGTGAGAGACAGAGAGAGAGAGACAGAGAGACAGAGAGTGAGAGACAGAGAGAGAGAGACAGAGATAGAAAGAGAGAGAAACAGAGAGAGAGAGACATAGGGAGTGAGAGACAGAGGGAGTGAGAGAGAGACACACAGAGAGACAGAGAGAGAGACAGAGGGAGTGAGAGACAGAGGGAGTGAGAGAGAGAGACAGAGAGACAGAGACAGAGAGATAGAGACAGAGAGACAGAGAGTGAGAGACAGAGGGAGTGAGAGAGAGACACACAGAGAGACAGAGAGAGAGACAGAGGGAGTGAGAGACAGAGGGAGTGAGAGAGAGAGACAGAGAGACAGAGACAGAGAGATAGAGACAGAGAGACAGAGAGTGAGAGACAGAGGGAGTGAGAGACAGAGGGAGTGAGAGAGAGACACACAGAGAGACAGAGAGAGAGACAGAGGGAGTGAGAGACAGAGGGAGTGAGAGAGAGAGACAGAGAGACAGAGACAGAAAGATAGAGACAGAGAGACAGAGAGTGAGAGACAGAGAGTAGGAGACAGAGATAGAAAGAGAGAGAGACAGAGAGAGAGAAGAGAGAGAAGAAAGAAATAACTTGCATTTATATAGCGCCTTTCACAACCTCAGGACGTCCCAAAGTGCTTCACTGTCAATGAAATGCTTTTTGAGGTGTGGTCACTGTTGTAATGGAGGAAATGCAGCAGCAAATTTGCACAACAGGATCCCACAAACAGCAATGTGATAAAGACCAGGTCATCTGTTTTAGGTGTTGATTGAGGGATAAATATTGGCCAGGACACCGGGTGGCTGAGGCACCTTTTGGTGTTGGACAATCTTTAAGTTACTGCTTTGGTCCAATAAATAACGGAATAGTTTTCAGCTGTTCTCTTTCCTGTGCACAGAGCTCCGTGTGATGGGAGGAGACGTAACGATTTGCTCACACCTGGACTGACCTGTGCAGTGAGAAACTGCAGCTTCGACTCCAATAAACCTCAGATCTAAAAGCCCATTAAAACTGGAGATGGTGTTGGAGTCCGGACTGAGCTATTTATTGCTACTGACTCCCACACTGCTCTGGGAATAATGTTACCAAACGAGTGGTCCTCCATACCCAGTGTTGCTAGAAATAGGGATGATTCTAACTGGACACTGCACTCCTCATCTTAAAACAAGCCCCAACTATAGACTCCCTCACTCCAAGAGCTCACAGCACTCTCCCCTCCCCCACCCAGAGTAATCCAGTCACTCCCCTCTCCCACCCAGAGTAATCCAGTCACTCCCCTCCCCACCCAGAGTAATCCAGTCACTCCCCTCTCCCACCCAGAGTAATCCAGTCACTCCCCTCCCCACCCAGAGTAGTCCAGTCACTCCCCTCTCCCACCCAGAGTAATCCAGTCACTCCCCTCCCCACTGAGTAATGCAGTCACTCCCCTCTCCCACCCAGAGTAATGCAGTCACTCCCCTCCCTCACCCAAAGTAATCCAATCACTCCCCTCCCTCGCCCAGAGTAATCCAGTCACTCCCCTCTCCTACCCAGAGTAATCCAATCACTCCCCTCTCCCACCCAGAGTAATCCAGTCACTCCCCTCTCCCACCCAGAGCAATCCAGTCTCCTCATTCGCCCCTTTCCTCCTTGATGACTCCCAAACCAATCCCTCGGGTGCTGAACAAAAGTACTTTATTGGCTGTGAAGCACTTTGGGACATCCTGAGGATGTGAAAGGCGCTATATAAATGCTCGTTGTTTCCTCCTCATCAGCAGAGCCTTATATAAAGATGGGAATGTAAACATTTTGTACCTGAGTATTAGTGACCATTAACAGCCCATAAATACACACTCTGTGTCTTTAAACACACTCAACCCTCTCTGTGCACCATCAGCATCTCCCCTTGTTGCCCGGGACGTGTGGGTGAATAATGACAATGTTTGCAGTTTGCCCTCAAAAGGCAGCATTTTCCTGAAGGTCCCGGGAATTAACTTCACGTAGAGTGGCCCTGAGACAAACAGCAGAAACCCAGCTCGAGACAAGGAGCAAGGGCCATAGCAAAACAATTATAGTTTGTGCTGCAGGATTAGACACACGGGACGTGTTAACCTAAAGTGAGATAAAGTAAACTTCACGAGAGAGTGGGCGTGGAACACACAATTAAATTGGACAATTATCACTCGGATCAGACTCTCCAGGAATCAATAAAGAGCTGAGACAAAATGAGAAAGGGGGAAATCGCCTGAGAAACGCTGTTCAACTCTTTACTGCCCAGCGAGAAACTCGGTTTCAAACCACTACCGCAGCCATTCAAGAAGAAGGCCCATCACCACCTTCTCAGAGTGAAGGGACGGGCAATAAATGCCGGCCTTGCGACGCCCACATCCCCAGAATGAATTTTTTAAAAAAGGGAGGGAAAGAAAAAGAGGGAGAGACTCAAAGCTCTGCCTCGGGGCAGCTCACAGGTGTTGGAGGATGTGTTATTTCATAATCACCGGAGTGTTAAATCGGACAGTGAACAATGTATTATTCTGCTGCAAACACCACAATGTCTAACTCCTGTAATTAGGCACATCCTGAGGACTCGAGCGATAAAAGGAGGAGAGAGAGAGGAGAGAGAGAGAGAGAGAGTGGAGCGCGGGATCAACGATAAAAGGAGTGAGAGAGGAGAGAGAGAGAGAGAGAGTGGAGCGCGGGATCAACGATAAAAGGAGGAGAGAGAGAGGAGAGAGAGAGAGAGAGCGGAGCGCGGGATCAACGATAAAAGGAGGAGAGAGAGAGAGAGAGAGAGAGCGGAGCACAGGATCAACGATAAAAGGAGTGAGAGAGAGAGGAGAAAGAGAGAGAGAGAGAGCGAAGCGCGGGATCAACGATAAAAGGAGTGAGAGAGGAGAGAGAGAGAGAGAGAGTGGAGCACGGGATCAACGATAAAAGGAGGAGAGAGAGGTGAAAAAACCCTAAAGTGACGTCGGCACAAGGGAAGGAGCTGATTGGTGAGTGGCTGGTGAGTGTTTTATTTTAAGTCTTTAAGTTTATTTAATAATCTAATAAATCGAGGCATGGCAGGGCACCTCACTCCCGTCCAATGCCCATCCTGTGCCATGTGGGAACTCCAGGACGCTGCCCGTGTCCTGGACAATCGCAGGTGCAGGAAGTGTCGTCGGCTGGAGGAGCTCGAGCTCCGGGTTTCGGAGTTTGAGCAGCGGCTGGAGTCACTGCAGAGCATCCGCGAGGCTGAGAGCTACGTGGACAGCACGTTTCAGGAGGTGGTCACCCCGTAGCTTAAGAGAGTGCAGGCAGAGAGGGACTGGGTGACCGCCAGACAGACAAGGAGGAACAGGCAAGTAGTGCAGGAGTCCCCTGAGGGATCTCACTCTCTAACCAGCATTCAGTTCTGGGTACTGGTGAGGGAGAGGGTTCCTCTGGGGAGTGCAGCCAGAGCCAAGACCACAGCACCATGGGTGGCTCAGCTGTACAGGGGGGAGGAGGAAGGTCAGGAGAGAAATAGTGATGGGGGAGGGTATAGTTAGGGGAGCAGACAGGCATTTCTGCAGTTGCAGACGTGATTCCAGGGTGGTGTGTTGCCTCCCTGGTGCCAGGGTCAAGGATGTCACTGACCGGCTGCAGAATATTCTGGTGGGGGAGGGTGAGCAGCCAGAGGTCGTGGTCCATATCGGTACCAACGACATTGGTAGAAAGAGGGATGAGGTCCTGCAGGCAGATTTTAAGGAGTTACGAAAGAGATTAATAAGCTGGACCTCAAGGGTAGTAATCTCCGGATTACTCCCGGTGCCTCGCGCTGGCAAGTATAGAAATAGGAGGATAGAGCAGATGAATGCGTGGCTGGAGAGATGGTGCAGGAGGGAGGGCTTTAGATTCCTGGGGCATTGGGACTGGTTCTGGGGGAGGTGGGACCTGTACAGGCCCGGACGGGTTGCACCTCAACAGAGCCAGGACCAATATCCTCACGGGGAGGTTCGCTGGTGCTGTGGTGGGAGGGGGGCTAAACTAATTTGGCAGGGGGATGGGCACCAGGATGTAGCATTGGAAAGGAGAAACAAGATGCACGAAGGATACAAAGGATTGGGAGACACAGATAGCACTAGAGTAAGTAATAGTACAGTAATAGGTGGGATCAGACTAGGAGAGAATACAAGAAAGTCTAAGATAGGTATACAGTGCATGTGTGTAAACACACGAGGTGTGGTAAACAAGGTCGGTGAGCTCCAGACGCAAATAGCCACATGGGAATATGATGTCATGGCGATAACAGAGACCTGGCTCAAAAAAGGGCAGGATTGGGTACTAAATATTCCTGGATACAAGGTGTTCAGGAAAGATAGGGAAGGAAAGAAAGGAGTGGGTGGCAGTATTGATTAAGGAGAATATTACAGTGTTGGAGAGAGAGGATGTCCTGGAGGGGTCAAGGACAGAATCTATTTTGTTAGTGTTAAAAAACAATGGAGGTGCCATTACACTACTGGGTGTATTCTATAGGCCACCAACTAGTGGGAAGGATATGGAGAAGCAAATTTGCAGGAAAATTACAGAGAGGTGCAAGAGCCATAGAGTAGTGATAATGGGGGACTTCCACTATCTTAATATAGACTGGGATAGTAATAATATAAGGGGCAAAGAGGGGGAGGAATTTTTGAAGTGTGTTGAGGAGCTCTTTCTTGACCAGTATGTTTCCGGCCCAGCGAGGAAGGAGGCATTGCTGGACCTGGTTCTGGGGAATGAGGCGGGCCAAGTGGAGCAAGTGTCAGTGTGGGAACATTTAGGGAGCAGTGATCATAGTATCATAAGGTTTAGAATAGCCATCGAAAAGGACACGGACCACTCTAAAGTAAAAATACTCAATTGGGGGAGGGCCAATTTCAATGGGATGAGAACAGATCTGGCCCGGGTAAATTGGAATCAAAGATTGGCAGGCAAAACTGTAATTGAACAATGGGCGGCCTTTAAGGAGGAGATGGTTCGGGTACAGTCTAGGCACATTCCCACGAGGGGTAAAGGTAGGGCAACTAAAGCCAGAGCTCCCTGGATCACAAAAGAGATAGAGAGTAAGATGAAGCAGAAAAAAGGGGCGTATGACAGATGTCGGGTTGATAACACAAGTGAGAACCAGGCTGAATATAGAAAGTTCAGAGGGGAAGTGAAAAAGGAAATAAGAGGGACAAAGAGAGAGTGTGAGAATAGACAGGCAGAAAATATAAAAGGGAATCCAAAAGTCTTCTACAGGCAAGTAAACAGTAAACGGGTAGTAAGAGGAGGGGTGGGGCCGATTAGGGACCAAAAAGGAGATCTACTCATAAAGGCAGAGGGGATGGCCGAGGTACTAAATGAGTACTTTGCATCTGTCTTTACCAAGGAAGAAGATGCTGCCAGAGTCTCAGTAAAGGAAGATGTAGTTGAGATACTGGATGGACTAAAAATTGATAAAGAAGAGGTACTAGAAAGGTTGGCTATACTTAAAGTAGATAAGTCATCCGGACCGGATGGGATGCATCCTAGGTTGCTGAGGGAAGTAAGGGTGGAAATTGCGGAGGTACTGGCCATAATCTTCCAAACATCCGTAGTTACGGGGGTGGTGCCAGAAGACCGGAGAATTGCAAATGTTACACCCTTGTTCAAAAAAGGGTGTAAGGATAAACCCAGCAACTACAGGCCAGTCAGTTTAACCTCAGTGGTGGGGAAACTTTTAGAAACAAAAATCCGGGACAGAATTAGTAGTCACGAGTGTGGATTGATTAGGGAAAGTCAGCATGGATTTGTTAAAAGCAAATCGTGTTTAACTAACTTGATTGAGTTTTTTGATGAGCTAACAGAGAGGGTAGATGAGGGCAATATCGTTGATGTGGTGTATATGGACTTTCAAAAGGCGTTTGATAAAGTGCCGCATAATAGGTTTGTCATCAAGATTGAAGCCCATGGAATAAAGGGGGCAGTAGCAACATGGATACAGAATTGGCTAAGTAACAGGAAGCAGAGAGTAATGGTGAACGGTTGTTTTTCGGACTGGAGGGAGGTGTACAGTGGTGTTCCCCAGGGGTCGGTGCTGGGACCACTGCTTTTCTTGATATATATTAATGACTTGGACTTGGGTGTACAGGGCACAATTTCAAAATCTGGAGATGACACAAAATTTGGAAGTGTAGTGAACGGAAAGGAGGATAGTGATAGACTTCAAGAGGATAGAGACAGACTGGTGGAATGGGTGGACATGTGGCAGATGAAATTCAATGCAGAAAAATGTGAAGTGATACATTTCGGTAGGAAGAATGAGGAGAGGCAATATATAAACTAGAGGGCACAATTCTAAAAGGGGTACAGGAACAGAGAGATCTGGGGATATATGTGCACAAATCGTTGAAGGTGGCAGGGCAGGTTGAGAAAGTGGTTAAAAAAGCATACGGGATCCTGGGCTTTATAAATAGAGGCATAGAGTACAAAAACAAGGAAGTCATGATGAACATTTATAAAACACTGATTCGATCACAACTGGAGTATTGTGTCCAATTCTGGGCACCGCACTTTAGGAAAGATGTGAAGGCCTTAGAGAGGGTGCAGAAAAGATTTACTAGAATGATTCCAGGGATGAGGGACTTTAGTTACATGGATAGACTGGAGATGCTGGGGTTGTTCTCCTTGGAATAGAGACGGTTGCGAGGAGATTTGATCGAGGTGTTCAAAATCATGAAGGGTCTGGACAGAGTAGATAGAGAGAAACTGTTCCCATTGGCGGAAGGGTCAAGAACCAGAGGAGATAGATTTAAGGTGATTGGCAAAAGAACCAAAGGTGACATGAGGAAAAACATTTTTACACAGCGAGCGGTTAGGATCTAGAATACACTGCCCGAGGGGGTGGTGGAGGCAGATTCAATCATGGTCTTCAAAAGGGAACTGGATATGTACTTGAAAAGAAAAGATTTGCAGGACTACGGGGAAAGGGCGGGCGGGTGGGACTAGCTGGATTGCTCTTGCATAGAGCCAGCATGGACTCGATGGGGCGAATGGCCTCCTTCCGTGCTGTAACCTTTCTATGATTCTATGACAATCAGAGGCTAACGATAGTTTGCAGATTACAAGATGGATGTGGATGGAAAAGGTCTTTCAATTCGTCCCAACTCATCCATCCAGAAACTCCCACAGGTTCCCGTCCAACTGTTTCTTCAATGGTTCCAGAGTTTCGACTGAATTCCACGACTGACATTCCGTGCCATGTGTTGGTCACTGTTTATGAAGAATTTCCTGACATTTGTCCTGAATTTGCCTTTCCCTAGTTTTACCTTTGCTCCGTTATCTCCAGTCATGGTTTTAATCTGCGTTAATGTTCCACATCAACCTTTCCCATAACACGAGCTGTCTTATATCCCTCTAGAAAGTTCCATCTAGAAAGGTCCCTTTCAGTCATCGTCTTTCAAGGCTGAAAACACCAGATTGATGGCTACTTGGGAACACGTAAGGGATTAAAATAAAATAATAATAAATAACACCCTACGAATTATTAACTAGCATATGAAATGCAAACATGTCCATAGAGTTATGTGCAAAGGATTATCACAGACAGGACGATCAGAGCCAAAGGTTTTCACAGCAGCTGAAGAGAGAGACTGCGTCACTCAGAATGTGTTAATGTGTTATTCTCAGAAGGGAAGGACAGACTGAGCGTCACCTCCGACAGACACCGCCCAGTGAGGGCTCTGCCAGCGATCTGCACCGACACAATCCCCATCAGACCATTTGAACGGCATTATCTACACAACTAGGGATCAGTGAGCCAGCCTGATGATTATGTGTTATTGCACTATTGCACTATTGCACTAGTGTGCTGCGTCAGTGCCCGGCATGAGCGGGAATTTGTCACCTGACAGACGGGGAGAACTCGATGGTCCTTTTCTCTTCCCAATGACGTGTTTGTGTGATTGAAACTTCCTGATCATCTTCACCCAGAACTGACTGAATTGGCAACCCCTTCACCCCAAGAGGGTTCGATTGCTAGTTAGGAACGGGGGGAGTATAACGTTTAAAATTAAACCCATTAGGTGGTGGGTGAGTTACCCCAGTCCGCACTCACCCAGAGGGGCTGGTCTATACCCCACCTGCCAATCAGTGGGAAATCTACAGAAATCAAAAGTAAATCATTAATAAAGATGCTGAAACGATTAATCTAGCTGCATGTCACAGGGAATGTTTTCTGTACTGACCTGGTTCCCCGCTGATAGTTAATTAATGCTCCACTGATATAAAACACAGTCTGGTCAGGCAATGCCCCAATTGGGCAAATGACACGAGATCCTCTCAGTGACCGACCAGTCCCGTCACCCTGAACACAAACCGATCTCTCTCTCCGTAACAAGTCCCACAGACACCTGGGCATGGGGGAGGGGGAGGTTGGGGTACAGTGGGGGAGGGGGAGGTTGGGGTACAGTGGGGGAGGGGGAGGTTGGGGTACAGAGGGGGGATGGACCTGATGTTGGGGTACTGTGGGGGGTTGGGCCTGATGTTGGGGTACTGTGGGGGGTTGGGCCTGATGTTGGGGTACTGTGGGGGGAGGTTGCAGTACAGTGGGAGAAGGAGGGAGACTTTCCTCTATAGGGGCAGTCGCTAATCACCAGACTCCCCTGATATCAGGAGGGAGCCTCACGGGCACAGGAGCAGTCAGCAGTATAACCCCAGTCCGACGTGTTTCTACACAGATTACACCTTGTCATTCGTTAACACTCAACTCGAGACGATTCCTCGGCTTAAAGACTTTTTTTAGCTTAAAGATATCGCACTCCAGTGTTCGCATGTGGCGTGTAATTTAATGTAACCATGACAACACAGCAGGAATTAAATTATTTCCAGGCATCCAGTTTTGGCTGTGAGGTTCCAGCAGGTAAAATCCTCTGTTCTGGTGCATTTCACACTGGTGTTCGAGACGCAGGAACTGACTGTCACTTGACCACATCGCCCAGTTTTACACAAACTTTCTGAGTATTTCTCAATATAAAACTGGAGCAAAAGGCAAATTATTCTTCACTTCTGTGTCAGGGCTCACACTCACACTCACACTCACCATCCAGGCTCACTCTCGCCCTATGACTCACATTTACACTCACCATCCAGGCTCACACTCACACTTGCCTTACGGGTTTACACTCGTCCTACAGGCTCACACTCACACTACGGGCTCACACTCACACTCGTCCTACGGGCTCACACTCACATTCACGCTTGTCCTACGGGCTCACACTCACCATCCAGGCTCACACTCACGCTCGTCCTACAGGCTCACACTCACCATCCAGGCTCACACTCACGCTCGTCCTACAGGCTCACACTCACCATCCAGGCTCACACTCATGCTTGTCCTACAGGCTCACACTCACACTCTTCCTACGGGCTCACACTCACACTATGGGCTCACACTCATGCTCGGCCTATGAGCTCACACTCACACTATGGGCTCACACTCACACTCTTCCTACGGGCTCACACTCACACTATGGGCTCACACTCATGCTCGTCCTACGGGCTCACACTCACACTCTTCCTACGGGCTCACACTCACACTATGGGCTCACACTCACGCTCGTCCTACGGGCTCACACTCACTCTCGTCCTATGGGCTCACACTCACACTCTTCCTACGGGCTCACACTCACACTATGGGCTCACACTCACACTCTTCCTACGGGCTCACACTCACTCTCGTCCTATGGGCTCACACTCACACTATGGGCTCACACTCACACTCTTCCTACGGGCTCACACTCACACTATGGGCTCACACTCACGCTCGTCCTACGGGCTCACACTCACACTCTTCCTACGGGCTCACACTCACACTATGGGCTCACACTCACACTCTTCCTACGGGCTCACACTCACTCTCGTCCTATGGGCTCACACTCACACTATGGGCTCACACTCACACTCTTCCTACGGGCTCACACTCACACTATGGGCTCACACTCACGCTCGTCCTACGGGCTCACACTCACACTCTTCCTACGGGCTCACACTCACACTATGGGCTCACACTCACACTCTTCCTACTGGCTCACTACCCGGCTCTGCCCACTGGCCCGAGAGGAAGGAAACAGCCTCCGTATCGCTGTGACAACCGTATCATCAATTTAACAATCAGATTTAGGACCAGTGCCCGTTACACTCCCACACCGGCCCACGGTCCCTCTGTAAGAAACAACACAAAATCCTTGCACTGTTTGCCCCCTCTCCATTTTCCTCGTGATATCTCGGTGAGTGTAACCCAGAGCTGATTCACTCTCAGCCCAACACCACCTCACTCAGCTTCAGACGGTTTCTCAATTACCAGTCATTTTTTAAAGAGCTGCACCAATTTCTTTTGAAGCTATTGGTCACTTTTTGATAGTTCTCTGGTTTCCGTTCTGTGCAAACAGAGGCTGAGCTCCAAACTCCCCCGAAACCGGTCACCGGGCCCAACTGAGACTGAATAGAATACTGCAATTTCCAAAAATATATTCAATCAGACCGAACGATCACTGGACCGGAGTCACCGTCTAGAGTCTGAGGCAAAAATCCAACCTCTCCTGATGGACTTGGAGCAGTCGGTCTCTCAATCCCTGCCCCCGGCCCCCTGCCCCCATGTCTAAGAACCCAGGCAGAGCTGCGAGCCCACAGCTGGCACACTGTGGGTCCTGGGTACCTCTTGCCCCACACCCACCTGTACCCCAGTTTATTCACACCCCCTCCTCCATAACATGAATCAGGTCAGGGCCCACAGGCTGCCATTCTGACTGAGGCAGGAGGCCCAGGGGAGCACAGACCTCAATCATCTGCTGGTGAAAGGTTGAGATGGACTTTCCCATTTGCTCCCATTCGATGCTCCTTCATTGGGGTGGGGGGGGGAGTGGGGGGGCATTGCCTGCTCTTCACTGGGGGGGGGGGGTGGGGGGCAGGAGGGGCAGTGCCACCCCTTCATTGGGGGGGCGGAGGACATTGCCTGCTCTTCACTGGGGGGGGGGGGGGGGGGTAGGGGGTGGTATCAGCCCTTCATTGGGGGGGTGAGGGCGGGAGGGGCGGGAGGCACCAGCCATTCACCCCTTCGCTGGGTGTGGGCGGGGGGCGGTGCCCCTTCACCCCGTCACCGGGGGGGGGGGGGTGGTGGGTGGATGGGGGGGACAGTGCCAGCTCTTCACTGTGGGGGGCAGGAGGACGGTGCCAGCCCTTCATTGGGGTGGGGGCGGGCAGTGCCCCTTTACCCCTTCACCGGGGGGTGGGTGGACGGAGGGTAGTGCCAGCTCTTCACTCGGTGGGGGTGGGGGGCAGTGCCAGCTCTTCACTGGGGGCAGTGCCCCTTCACCCCTTCACCACGGCTTCTTACCTTGGCTCCGTCCACACTGATGATGCGGTAACTGTTCCTTGTACCATCGTAGAAGTAGGAGACGGTGACAGCCTGTTTGCTCGATGGGACCCAGTTCTTCTTGGTATCTGGGTCGATCTGGAAGACGTGTGCTCTGCTGGTGAAGATGGGCTGTTCCCTGGAACGAAGGAGTGGCAGAGAAGCAGCCATGAGTTGACAATGGTGGAGATGTTGCAGAATGGAGGTGATTATCAGGCATTCTTCACATAACTAGCCCGCCTCCCCGGCAATTGTGGTCAGTTAGCTCTGGGGTCCTGTCGCTACAAAATGCCTGGACTAGACTTGCTGTCTGACTCAGCACTTCAGCATTTAGCTGCAATCTTGGACTATTCCTGTCTGTAGCACGTGACCCAGGACTGCCCCTCAGTTGCGATTTCTGGTCCCAGAAGTGCCCTCATTGCCCATCGTTGCTGCAGCAACTTGACACCATTTCCACCCTCTGAAAGTGGCCCAGAGATCGACAGAGTCTAACAGGATGCCCTCTGGGAATCCCCAATTACCTGACTAATCTCTCACACAAACACTTTCTGCATCCCCTGCTGTTTATCTGATGCTCCTGTTCAAATAAGTGAATAATTCAGATAAGTGATCAGATTATTTTCTGTACTGTTTTAAATATTAATTTCAGCAGGAATCTGATACACACAGAGCGAGAATGATTCTAGATATCGGGTGCACTGGGAGCTGGTGTCTGAGTAACCGCTCCTAGCTGTAAGAGTCTCTCAGAGCACCTGCGTTCCTTGTGGTTACCAACTAAAAGCATCTTACTGTGTCTGGGCAGGGGGCAAAGGGCGAGGACACAGACCATTAATGGGATACTCCCCCCACTGCATGATTCAGCAATTCCCCAACCAGGAAGGAGAAACTTCTTCACACAGAAAGTTGTGGAATTCACTTCCAGGGTTAGTGGTTGAGACAGAAACTCTGTCAACGTTTGAGATTCGATTGGAGAGGTGGAGAAATGAAAAGGGGTTGAAGGGAGATGGGAACAGGGGGGATAAACGTGATTAGAACCATTTGCTCACATGGAAGTAAACGCTGACTCAGACTGGGAACGGGGGGGAGGGGGACAGGGTACGGAGGGGAAGGGGGCACGGAGGGGGTGCGGGGGCGTGGGAGGATGGGAGCATTGGGGGGGGGGGAGGGAGCAAGAAAATTGAGAACAAGAAAAACCTCAGAGTGAGGGAGGGACAAAATGCTCGTCCCAGGATCAGAGTGGCTCCATTTTAATTGGCTCCAAGCTTAACTCAAATTTCACAACAGATGAGCAACACCCATCAATAATCCATTTAATTACATTTAATTTCAGGCCAGGGAGAAGCTCATTCCTGCAGCAGTTGCTACACTAGCTGATTAGACCAGGAAAGGCACAAAAAAATACACTGAAATGTCTTGTACCAATCCCCAGGGCCGATGATTCTCCATGTGCAGCTCTCCCACAGTCGACACCACTGGTGAGCAGAAATTTTCCAGCCCCAGCACCGCCTCATACCAGAACCTGGACCTTCTTTCTCAATGTGCTGAGCCAGTTTCAGCGTGTCAGTTATGTCATGTAACAAACATGCCAACAACATGGGACCATCAGGGCGGTGGCCATCACGCGTGTGCACAGCAAGGAATCCTGGGGCCTCCGTGTGACAGACATGGGCTCCGTCCCTGTGTCATGTTCTAAAATCATTCAATAATATTTATATCTTTTCTAGCCCAAATTTGACAAATTCAGACTGGTTTCTGTTAACTGCTTTCTGCGAGGGTCAGTGTGTCCGTCTGTATGTTGTAAACAATTTTACAACACCAAGTTATAGTCCAACAATTTTTATTTGAAATCTACAAGCTTTCGGAGGCTTCCTCCTTCCTCAGGTAAATGTCGTCTGTATGTGAGGGAACAAATACACAATGTTTCCTGAAACAAACCAAATTATAGATCCTCAAAAGGACAATGTAATGTTCTTTTTTGCAGTTTCCAATCAAACAGATGTAAAGAATACAAAATCACAGATTAGTTGTTGCTTCTAACAGCAAAATCAGACACAATCTTGGCCAGACACAGGGGCTCAATTTTGAAATGGTGGCGGGTTGGCAGCGGGGGGGAGGGGGAGGGGAGGGGGGAGGGGGAGGGGGGAGGGGAGGGGGAGGGGAGGGGAGGGGGAGGGGAAGGGGGAGGGGAGGGGAGGGGGAGGGGAGGGGGAGGGGAGGGGTTAAGGTCCACGTGGCAAACCCGAATTTAAAAAATTATTTTCTCCGACGCAATCGCGATGTAATTGATGGTGATTAAAGTTTTTTCTGAGTTTCGCGCCTGGCAGCCCCTGATTGACAGGCCGACAGGAGCTGCAACACGGAGAGGAAGGAGAGAAAGAGAGAGAGCAAGATGTCATCCAGCTCTGGAAACGAAGATCAGGGGTGGGGGGAGAGGGGAAGATCAGGGGGAGAGGGGAAGATCAGGGGGAGGGGGGAAATCAGGGGGAGAGGGGAAGATTGGGGGAGAGGGGAAGATCAGGGGCGAGAGGGGAAGATTGGGGGAGAGGGGAAGATCAGGGGCGAGAGGGGAAGATCAGGGGGAGGGGGGAAATCAGGGGGAGAGGGGAAGATTGGGGGAGAGGGGAAGATCAGGGGCGAGAGGGGAAGATTGGGGGAGAGGGGAAGATCAGGGGCGAGAGGGGAAGATCAGGGGCGAGAGGGGAAGATCAGGGGGAGGGGGGAAGATCAGGGGGAGGGGGAAGATCAGGGGGAGGGGGAAGATTGGGGAGATATCGGAAGCTGAGAGGGACATCAGAAAGGGACATCGGGGGAAGGAGGGAGATCAGAGAGGGAGACATCGGACACGGTGGAAAGGTAGGTTGATTTTGTGTTTTAACTTTGTGCAATGGTTTTTTATTTAATTTATTTTGTTTATTTTTGCCTGATCCGGCCCTTCACACCTGGTTTCATCCCCAACGTCCCCCCGACCTCCCCCTGGTTTTACCAGGTGTGAATCAGAAGCTGTGGGAAAGCCGCCCAGGTAAGTTAAAAATTGTTCTAACTACCTAATATGTTACAAGTTAAGCACCTCAATGAGGTACATTTGGTTCTTTAACTATCATCCTGCCGGCTTTAATTGCCGGCGGGACTTCTGGATTCGGGCCCCCCGCTGCACACAGAGGCGTCTGTGGGGAACTCCTTAGTTGATGGGTTGGAGCAACTTCTGAACCCACTCTGCATTTTTGCAATTAGGGGCACCCAGGGGTACAGGGCATTAGGGGTACAGGGGCATTAGGGGCAACCAGGGGTACAGGGCATTAGGGGTACAGGGGCATTAGGGGCACCCAGGGGTACAGGGCATTAGGGGTACAGGGGCATTAGGGGCAACCAGGGGTACAGGGCATTAGGGGTACAGGGGCATTAGGGGCACCCAGGGGTACGGGGCATTAGGGGTACAGGGGCATTAGGGGCATTAGGGGAACAGGGACATTAGGGGCACCCAGGGGGCACTGACGCTGTTAACAGTGGAAGGAGTTTAAGGGAATGAATGACGAGGATCACAGGACGTGTGTGGCCCGCCCGGGGGTCCATGGATTGGCGGGTATTCGCTCTGATCCCCGTAGCCCCAGTGTTAAAACTGAGTCACTTCAGTGTTTCACAGGATCTAAGCTCACTAACTGTTCGATTAGACACTTGGTCAGTGTCCCAGGCCAGGGCCGAGAGAAATGGTCAGTTTGCTGGTCCAGCCATGGATTCTGGGAGATGGAGACCCCCCCCCCAATTAGTTGATGCCCCTCTCGGGTAACTTGCGACAGATTTTAAAAATATCTCAGCGCACAAGAGCTGCGAGTGTCACAGCTCCTTATCCAGGAGGTCACTCGGTGTTGGCCCCTGTGCAGGATCCGAGCTGCTGGGTGGGGCAGTTTGGGGGCAGTGAGGTCCCGCTCAGCGAGTCCGCACCCCTCACCGAACAGCTGGAGAGTTTCAAATTGCGATCCCACCGAGAATGATTTGAGTTGGTGCTTTGTCCAGAGGGGGTGGAGAGAGGCCACTGGACAGTGGGACTGGTGACTGGGTTTAACAATCCGTACAAGGGACAGTGTCACCGCACAGCTTGAAATGCTGTCTATAAAGAATTGTTTCCTTTCTCCCGGAATGTTTGGGTGTAAACAGCAAGTTACAAACACTGACCAGCACAACAGTCGAGATGAACGTGCAGAATCTGCGAGCTCGATGTTCCTGACTGGGGAGAGTTGGAGCCTCGGGGATTTTGCTGGGAGCTGTTTTCTGACACAGTCCGGGGGCTGAAAGCGTTTCCATTCTGAATCAGTAATCGGCAGGAGCAGCATCTCTGCCAAGAAAGCCCGAGGCACAGAATCGCTCAGTGGCGCCCACAGACCGAGCTAACTGAGTCTAGGACTGGTTTGTTTGGTTAAAGTGGAGATTCACCATCCGCACTGTTCAAACGAACTGTAACCGACTGCTGTTTCAAACTATTTCTCTTGATTTGATGCATATTTAGTGCAAAATCCGAGTGAGAATGAAAATTGGACTTTCCATCTTTATGGGACCGCGATCACATTCAACTGATTTTTTCTTGGACTTACAACAATGGTCATTTACATTTAGATTTTTCAGTTGCAAACTTACTAAAAGTGTTGGAAGATTAGTTATGATGTGAGCGATCTGAGGAGTATTTCCCTCGGGGAGACCGGCACCGACACATCCCGTATTTAAACTGCAAATCCTGAGATAACTGAGCCCGAGAGTGCTGGGGGAGAGGAACACAGTGAGCGCACTCACACTCACACTCACACTTACACACAGTGAGCACACTCACACTCACACTTACACACAGTGAGCGCACTCACACTCACACTTACACACAGTGAGCGCACTCACACTCACACTTACACACAGTGAGCGCACTCACACTCACACTTACACACAGTGAGCGCACTCACACACACTCACACTTACACACAGTGAGCGCACTCACACTTACACACAGTGAGCGCACTCACACACACACACTTACACACAGTGAGCGCACTCACACACACACTTACACACACACTTACACACAGTGAGCGCACTCACACACACACTCACACTTACACACAGTGAGCGCACTCACACACACACTCACACTTACACACACAGTGAGTGCACTCACACACACACTTACACACACACACACACAGTGAGCGCACTCACACTTACACACACAGTAAGCGCACTCCACACACACACACACACACACAGTGAGCGCACTCACACTTACACACACAGTAAGCGCACTCCACACACACACACACACACACAGTGAGCGCACTCACACTCACACTTACACACACACAGTGAGCGCACTCACACTCACACTTACACACACACAGTGAGCGCACTCACACATATATATATACACACACTTACACACATACACACACACATACATATATATTCACACATATACATACACACACACACTTACACACGCACACGTTTGCACACACATGTATATACAAGCACTTAAAATGAACAGATGCCTGAAGCACATGCAATGGTTTTACTGAGTGCTATATTTAGCACACTCGCTAATGTACTTTTATAAAATGCAGGTAAATGATTTTGTTTAGAGAAATGTTACACTAACCGGTTAACCACTACATTAAAAATAGAACTGAGCCAAGTTTCACCTCTTCCCCCGGGGTTTAATAAGGACCTCAGAGGATTCTCAGTTTTTCTGGGACATTCCCACAATACCCTCAGTGTCTGTGACAGCCACTATTTAAATTAAAATGTTCCCAGGGGCAGTGAGTGGTTTCACAGACTGTCCTGGTAGAAGTGAACAGCTTCTCAGGTCCGTCCAGTCCCAGCGAGGCCGAATCTCCAGCAGATTCTGCAAACAATAATTGACGCTCTGGGTCTGGGACGGTCCCGGGTCTGGGACAGTAAATTCCTTCTGTTTATTATTTCTACCAGATTGTGAATATGTCCCTTTAGATAATTTCACTAAAAATAAAAATATATTTTGAGCACTGGGAATCTCGACATTCGATTGGGGGCGGGGAAAGGAAAATGAAACCATTAAACAGAAATATGATCAACTTTGGAATTCTTTTGAAGTTCCTCTCTGTCTAAACAGTGCGAGTAACAATTCGAGGAAGAGGCAGGAGTTCCTGAGCTGCCCGGACAATGGGGCTGAACTAAGATGAGCTCAGATAAAAGCTCTTAACCATTAACTAGTTGTTAATCTGGAGTCTGGTTACTGCCGCCAGTGACATCAACACAAGTCGATTCAATAAATGATTTTTTAAAACAAAACTAACAACAAGATCCGCTTCTTAAATCAATTTGAAAATGTATCATAATTCCTGAATGAATTATAAATTATATGGTCAGTCCCACGAGATGTTCTGGCGGCCCAGCAACCGGACACACCCAATAAAGGGTTAAACCCTCCAGCTGCCCACACAGGGTTCCTGGGCTCAGTCACTGTGATGGTCGGGAGGGGCCGGAGGGAGGGCTGGAGACAGGAGAACAATTCCCCACAGGGAGGGGGGAATTGGACAAAGAAATCAATCCAAGGGCTGGACTCGTGCCATTCCCAGTGCCCACACACGGGCAGCGACACACCCCTCACCTCACTCCCTCACCCACTCCCTCCCCTCACTCCCTCACCCACTCCCTCCCCTCACTCCCTCACCTCACTCCCTCCCCTCACTCCCTCACCCACTCCCTCACCTCACTCCCTCACCCACTCCCTCACCTCACTCCCTCACCCACTCCCTCAACTCACTCCCACACCCACTCCCTCACCTCACTCCCTCCCCTCACTCCCTCACCTCACTCACCCACTCCCTCACCCACTCCCTCACCTCACTCACCCACTCCCTCACCCACTCCCTCACCTCACTCCCTCACCTCACTCCCTCACCCACTCCCTCACCTCACCCCCTCACCTCACTCCCTCACCCACTCCCTCACCTCACTCACCCACTCCCTCACCTCACTCACCCACTCCCTCACCCACTCCCTCACCTCACTCACCCACTCCCTCACCCCACTCCCTCACCTCACTCCCTCACCCCACTCCCTCCCCTCACTCCCTCACCCCACTCCCTCACCTCACTCCCTCACCTCACTCCCTCACCCCACTCACCCCAGTCCCTCACCCCAGTCCCTCACCTCACTCCCTCACCCCACTCCCTCACTCACCCACTCCCCCACCTCACTCCCTCACCCCACTCCCTCACCTCACTCACCCACTCCCTCACCTCTCTCCCTCACCTCACTCCCTCACCTCACCCACTCCCTCACCTCTCTCCCTCACCTCACCTCACTCACCTCACCCACTCCCTCACCTCACTCCCTCACCTCACTCACCCCACCTCACTCCCTCACCTCACCCCCTCAGCCCACTCCCTCACCCCACTCCCTCATCTCACTCACCCACTCCCTCACCTCACTCACCCACTCCTTCACCCCACTCCCTCACCCCACTCCCTCACCCCAATCACCCCAGTCCCTCACCCCAATCACCCCACTCCCTCACCTCACTCCCTCACCTCACTCACCCACTCGCTCACCTCACTTACCCCACTCGCTCACCTCACTTACCCCACTCACTCACCCCACTCCCTCACCTCTCTCCCTCACCCCACTCCCTCACCTCACTCACCTCACTCCGTTACCTCACCCCCTCACCCCACTCCCTCACTCACCCACTCCCTCACCTCACTCACCCAGTCCCTCACTTCACCCCCTCACCCCACTCCACTCCCTCACCTCACTCACCCACTCCCTCACCCCAGTCCCTCACCTCACTCCCTCACCCCACTCCCTCACCTCACTCACCCACTCCCTCACCTCACTCACCCACTCCCTCACCTCAACCCCTCACCCCACTCCCGCACCTCACTCCCTCACCCCACTCACCTCACTCCCTCACTCCCTCACCTCACCCCCTCCCTCACCTCACTCACCCACTCACTCACCCCACTCCCTCACCTCACCCCACTCCCTCACCTCACTCACCCACTCCCTCACCTCACCCTCTCACCCCACTCCCTCACCTCACTCACCCACTCCCACACCTCACTCACCCACTCCCTCACCCCAGTCCCTCACCTCACTCCCTCACCTCACCTCACTCACCCACCCACTCCCTCACCCCACTCCCACACCTATCTCCCTCACCCACTCCCCCACCTCACACACCCCACTCCCTCACCTCTCTCCCTCACCCACTCCCTCACCTCTCTCCCTCACCCACTCCCTCACCTCACCCCACTCCCTCACCCCTCTCCCTCACCTCACTCCCTCACCTCACTCCCTCACCCCACTCCCTCACCCCTCTCCCTCACCTCTCTCCCTCACCCCACTCCCTCACCTCACTCACCCACTCCCTCACCTCACTCCCTCACCCCACTCCTTCACCCACTCCCTCACCCCAGTCCCTCACCCCAGTCCCTCACCTCACTCCCTCACCTCACTCCATCATTCCCTTGCCTCACTCCCTCATCCCACTCCCTCACCTCACTCCTTCACTCCCTCACCTCACTCCCTCACCCACTCCCAACCAGCCTACATCTAAAATGAGAGTGAGAAATATTTTTAAAACCCTGACACGGAAAAAAAGAGGATTTTGTTTATGTAATAATAATATGAATAGAGGAATTTGTTTGAAATCTATTAGTCACTATTCTGTAACCTTCGCAGTGTAGCTTAAGATGAGATTTTAAAATTCAGCCTGTTCAATGTGAAGTGTTAGTTACCCTACAACAGAGAGAATTCCCCATCATCCCACCCTGGGACAGTGCGAGGGGAGGAGGTAATCGTGTTGGACCCTTCGCTCCCGGTGCGTGTGGGGTTGAACTATTTAAGCCACGGTTTTGCTCACTGCCCGGGTCCAGGGTGGTGATCAGACAGGGTCCAAACTGTCCCGACTTTCTCGGACTGTCTGTTGGTCCTGCCCCGGATTCACTTCCTGATCTCCGGGAGGAGACTCACACCGAAAAGCAGGAATGAAAGTGTCAGTTCGGGGATCAGGTGTGAGGTCGGGCTGCTGTCAGTTCCTCTGCTGATACTGAAATATTTATTTATTTCCAGCAAAACTACTTTAAAAAAATATAATTTCAGGGGATGAGTTTCAATCTTTCACAAACCGCGGACTGGAATTCTCCACTTTCATAATTCTGGTCTGGAAATTACAGCAAACAAAAAAAAATGGAGACAAATCCTGATCAGAGCCTTGTGGATTTTGCAATTTATTTGTGACTTGTTTCCTCCGTCTCATTCTGAAAATTGTAAACTTGTCTGAAAGAAGCTTCAGCCCTGACTTCAAAATAACCTTCATTAAAGTAAAGAGCTGGGGCGGCGGGGGGATATTGGTCAGAGTGGAACCCAACTGGGGGAGGGAGTGAGGAAAAGACAGAACATCTTAAAATGGGAAATGCACAAGACACCAGCGAATAATCTGTGATATGCAAAGTGTAAAAGTCTGTAAATATTAGAAGGAATTGCATTTCTATCGCGCCTTTAACAACCTCGGGTCATTCCAAGGCGTTTTTCAGCCAATGGAGCACTTTTGAAGTGTTTTAATGTCGGAATGGAGGCTTCCAATTTGTGCCCAGCAAGATCCCACAAACAGCAATGTGATAAATGACCTGATAATCTGTTTTAGTGATGTTAGTTGAGGGATAAATATTGGCCCCAGGACACCAGAGAGAACTCCCCTGCTCTTCTTTGAAATAGTGTAATGGGATCTTTTACATCCACCCTCAGTGGGGCAGATAGGGCCTTGGTTTAATATTTCATCCGAAAGACAGCACCTCCGACAGTGCAGCACTCCCTCAGTACTGACCCTCCGACAGTGCAGCGCTCCCTCAGTACTGCCCCTCCGACAGTGCGGCGCTCCCTCAGTACTGACCCTCCGACAGTGCGGCGCTCCCTCAGTACTGACCCTCCGACAGTGCGGCGCTCCCTCAGTACTGACCCTCCGACAGTGCGGCGCTCCCCCAGTACTGACCCTCCGACAGTGCGGCGCTCCCTCAGTACTGACCCTCCGACAGTGCGGCGCTCCCTCAGTACTGACCCTCCGACAGTGCGGCGCTCCCTCAGTACTGACCCTCCGACAGTGCGGCGCTCCCTCAGTACTGACCCTCCGACAGTGCGGCGCTCCCTCAGTACTGACCCTCCGACAGTGCGGCGCTCCCTCAGTATTGCACTGGAGTGTCGGCCTGGATTTTGAGCTCAGATCTCTGAAGTGGGACCTGAACCTACAATCCTCTGACTCAGAGGCAAGACTGCTGCCCACTGAGTCACAGCTGACGCCTTGGACATGTTACAGAGTCTGTATCTTGGTCTGTTACAGTCTGTGTTTGCGTTTTACAGTCTGTGTCAGTCTGTTACAGTCTTTGTCTGTCTATTAGAGTCTGAAACAGTCTATTACAGTCTGTTAAAGTGTATGTTGGTCTAATACAGTTTTTGTCAATCTATTACAGTCTGTGTCAGTCTGTTACAGTCTGTTACAGTCTGTGTCAGTCTATTACAGTTTGTGTGTGTCTGTTACAGTCTGTCTTGGTCTGTTTCAGTTTGTGTCGGTCTGTTACAGTCTGTTACAGTTTGTGTTGGTCTGTTACAGTCTGTCTTGGTCTGTTACAGTCTGTATCGGTCTGTTACAGTCTGTGTCCGTCTATTACAGTCTGTGTCAGTCTGTTACAGTCTGTGTCGGTTTGTTACAGCCTGTGTCGGTCTGTTACAGCCTGTGTCGGTCTGTTACAGTCTGTCTTGGTCTGCTACAGTCTGTCTTGGTCTGTTACAGTTTGTGTCCGTCTATTACAGTCTGTGTCGGTTTGTTACAGCCTGTGTCGGTCTGTTACAGCCTGTGTCGGTCTGTTACAGTCTGTCTTGGTCTGTTACAGTCTGTATCGGTCTGTTACAGTCTGTGTCAGTCTGTTACAGTCTGTGTCGGTTTGTTACAGCCTGTGTCGGTCTGTTACAGCCTGTGTCGGTCTGTTACAGTCTGTGTCGGTCTGTGTCAGTCTGTTACAGTCTGTCTTTGGTCTGTTACAGTCTGTGTCGGTCTGTTACAGTCTGTCTTGGTCTGCTACAGTCTGTCTTGGTCTGTTACAGTTTGTGTCCGTCTATTACAGTCTGTGTCGGTTTGTTACAGCCTGTGTCGGTCTGTTACAGCCTGTGTCGGTCTGTTACAGTCTGTCTTGGTCTGTTACAGTCTGTGTCAGTCTGTTACAGTCTGTGTCGGTTTGTTACAGCCTGTGTCGGTCTGTTACAGCCTGTGTCGGTCTGTGTCAGTCTGTTACAGTCTGTCTTTGGTCTGTTACAGTCTGTGTCGGTCTGTTACAGTTCGTGTCCATCTGTTATAGTCTGTCTTGGTCTGTTACAGTCTGTGTCAGTCTGTTACAGTCTGTCTTGGTCTGTTACAGTCTGTGTCAGTCTGTTACAGTCTGTCTTGGTCTGTTACAGTCTGTGTCCGTCTATTACAGTCTGTCTTGGTCTGTTACAGTCTGTGTCAGTCTGTTACAGTTTGTGTCCGTCTATTACAGTCTGTCTTGGTCTGTTACAGTCTGTGTCGGTCTGTGTCAGTCTGTTACAGTCTATGTCAGTCTGTTACAGTCTGTCTTGGTCTGTTACAGTCTGTGTCAGTCTGTTACAGTTTGTGTCCGTCTATTACAGTCTGTCTTGGTCTGTTACAGTCTGTGTCGGTTTGTTACAGTCTATGTCAGTCTGTTACAGTCTGTCTTGGTCTGTTACAGTCTATGTCGGTCTGTTACAGTCTATGTCAGTCTGTTACAGTCTATGTCAGTCTGTTACAGTCTGTCTTGGTCTGTTACAGTCTGTGTCAGTCTGTTACAGTTTGTGTCCGTCTATTACAGTCTGTCTTGGTCTGTTACAGTCTGTGTCGGTTTGTTACAGTCTATGTCAGTCTGTTACAGTCTGTCTTGGTCTGTTACAGCCTGTGTCGGTCTGTTACAGTCTGTGTCAGTCTGTCTTGGTCTGTTACAGTCTATGTCGGTCTGTTACAGTCTATGTCAGTCTGTTACAGTCTGTCTTGGTCTGTTACAGTCTGTGTCCGTCTATTACAGTCTGTCTTGGTCTGTTACAGTCTGTGTCAGTCTGTTACAGTTTGTGTCCGTCTATTACAGTCTGTCTTGGTCTGTTACAGTCTGTGTCGGTCTGTGTCAGTCTGTTACAGTCTATGTCAGTCTGTTACAGTCTGTCTTGGTCTGTTACAGTCTGTGTCAGTCTGTTACAGTTTGTGTCCGTCTATTACAGTCTGTCTTGGTCTGTTACAGTCTGTGTCGGTTTGTTACAGTCTATGTCAGTCTGTTACAGTCTGTCTTGGTCTGTTACAGTCTATGTCGGTCTGTTACAGTCTATGTCAGTCTGTTACAGTCTATGTCAGTCTGTTACAGTCTGTCTTGGTCTGTTACAGTCTGTGTCAGTCTGTTACAGTTTGTGTCAGTCTGTTACAGTCTGTCTTGGTCTGTTACAGTCTGTGTCGGTTTGTTACAGTCTATGTCAGTCTGTTACAGTCTGTCTTGGTCTGTTACAGCCTGTGTCGGTCTGTTACAGTCTGTGTCAGTCTGTCTTGGTCTGTTACAGTCTGTTACCCGGTGACCCCGGTACTCACCCCATTTCCGAGCGGTCTCCGGTTCTCCTCTTTGGAAGTTGTTCTGATCGGTTGTTTTTTGCCGGGTCCTCAGTTGTTCCGGTCCATCCCGAGCCCGAGTGCCGGGACTGAGTGAGCTGACGGCGGGCAGGGAGCTGCTTCTCCCGGCGGCTCCCTCTCCCCGGCGGAGGACAGCTCCCGCCGGTTGCTCTCACTCCATGCACCGGCCCGGCTCGGGCTGTGGGTGCGGACAGCTTGCGGTGGCGATGCCGCTGTTCGGAGTCTCAGTCCCGGCTGCAGCCGCCGCGTCTCTCGGTCTCTCGCGGACTGGGCTCCGGCAGCAGGCGGTGATTGACAGGAGCGGCACGGCGCCCTCGGGTGGCAGCTCAACTAACCAATACAACCCAACTAACTAACACTGCACCTCACTAACTGATAGAACACAACTAACTAACACTGAACCTCACTGATACAACCCAACTAACTAACACTGCACCTCACTAACCAATACAACCCAACTAACTAACACTGTACCTCACTAACTGATACAACCCAACTAACTAACACTGCACCTCACTAACTGATACAACACAATTAACTAAGACTGCACCTCACTGATACAACCCAACTAACTAACACTGCACCTCACTAACTGATACAACCCAACTAACACTGCACCTCACTAACTGATACAACCCAACTAACTAACACTGCACCTCACTAACTGATACAACCCAACTAACACTGCACCTCACTGACTGAATCAACCCAACTAACTAACACTGCACCTCACTAACTGATACAACACAACTAACTAACACTGAACCTCACTGATACAACCCAACTAACTAACACTGCACCTCACTAACTGATACAACCCAACTAACTAACACTGCACCTCACTAACTGATACAACCCAACTAACTAACACTGCACCTAACTGATACAACCCAACTAACTAACACTGTACCTAACTGATACAACCCAACTAACTAACACTGCATCTCACTAACTGATACAACCCAACTAACTAACACTGCACCTCACTAACTGATACAACCCAACTAACTAACACTGCACCTCACTAACTGATACAACCCAACTAACACTGTACCTCACTAACTGATACAACCCAACTAACTAACACTGCACCTCACTAACTGATACAACACAACTAACTAACACTGCACCTCACTGATACAACCCAACTAACTAACACTGCACCTAACTGATACAACCCAACTAACTAACACTGCACCTCACTAACTGATACAACACAACTAACTAACACTGCACCTAACTGATACAACCCAACTAACTAACACTGCACCTAACTGATACAACCCAACTAACTAACACTGCATCTCACTAACTGATACAACCCAACTAACTAACACTGCACCTCACTAACTGATACAACCCAACTAACTAACACTGCACCTCACTAACTGATACAACCCAACTAACTAACACTGCACCTCACTAACTGATTCAACACAACTAACTAACACTGAACCTCACTAACTGATACAACGCAACTAACTAACACTGCACCTCACTAATTAATACAACCTAGCTTATTGAAGTCAACACTGCACCTCACTAACTAGTAAAACTGTCTCACCAGCTAACTAATGCTGCATCTCATTAACTAATGAAACTCAGCCAGCTAACTAATACTGCACCGCACTAACTAATGAAATTCAGCCATCAGCCAGGCAACTAATGCTGCACCTCATTAACTAATGACGTTTAGTCAATTAACTCCACCCAGTTGGACACCTGCTCTCCCGGAATACACCCGCTCCACGTTGTGCACCATCCTGATTTGGGGATTTGTCGCCGTTCCGTCATCGGCACTGGGTCAAAATCACGGAATTCCCTCCCTGAACGGGAGCACCTTCATCATCATCATCATCATCATCATGGTCGGGACTCCAACAGCCCGTCCCCACCCTCTGAGGACAAGTAAGGACGGGCAGTATTTGCAACCGAGCTGCATCACACCCGTCCCCACAACAAATAAAAACAATCCAGTATTAACCCATCGGGCTCTCCCACAGTTTCGTGGTGTGATTCAGGGAGCTGCTTCCATCGGATGCTCTCGGTGTCGGCCGTGGCTCGGTGGGCAGCTCGCTCACCGCTCAGTCAGAAGGCCATGGGTTCAAGTCTCACTCCTGAGGCTAGAGCACATAATCCAGGCTAACACTCCTTTGCCAGTACTGAGGGAGCGCCGCACTGTCGGAGGGTCAGTACTGAGGGAGCGCCGCACTGTCGGAGGGTCAGTACTGAGGGAGCGCCGCACTGTCGGAGGGTCAATACTGAGGGAGCGCCGCACTGTTGGAGGGTCAGTACTGAGGGAGTGCTGCACTGTCGGAGGGTCAGTACTGAGGGAGCGCCGCACTGTCGGAGGGTCAATACTGAGGGAGCGCCGCACTGTTGGAGGGTCAGTACTGAGGGAGTGCTGCACTGTCGGAGGGTCAGTACTGAGGGAGTGCTGCACTGTCGGAGGGTCAGTACTGAGGGAGCGCCGCACTGTCGGAGGGTCAGTACTGAGGGAGCGCCGCACTGTCGGAGGGTCAGTACTGAGGGAGCGCTGCACTGTCGGAGGGTCAGTACTGAGGGAGCGCTGCACTGTCGGAGGGTCAGTACTGAGGGAGCGCTGCACTGTCGGAGGGTCAGTACTGAGGGAGCGCCGCACTGTCGGAGGGTCAGTACTGAGGGAGCGCCGCACTGTCGGAGGGTCAGTACTGAGGGAGCGCCGCACTGTCGGAGGGTCAGTACCGAGGGAGCGCCGCACTGTCGGAGGGTCAGTACTGAGGGAGCGCCGCACTGTCGGAGGGTCAGTACTGAGGGAGCGCCGCACTGTCGGAGGGTCAGTACTGAGGGAGCGCCGCACTGTCGGAGGGTCAGTACTGAGGGAGCGCCGCACTGTCGGAGGGTCAGTACTGAGGGAGCGCCGCACTGTCGGAGGGTCAGTACCGAGGGAGCGCCGCACTGTCGGAGGGTCAGTACCGAGGGAGCGCCGCACTGTCGGAGGGTCAGTACTGAGGGAGCGCCGCACTGTCGGAGGGTCAGTACTGAGGGAGCGCCGCACTGTCGGAGGGTCAGTACTGAGGGAGCGCTGCACTGTCGGAGGGTCAGTACTGAGGGAGCGCTGCACTGTCGGAGGTGCCAACTTTTGGGTGTGATGTTAAACCGAGGCTCTATCTGCCCTCTCAGGTGGATGTAAAAGATCCCTTGGTCACTATTCAAAGTAGAGCAGGGGAGTTCTCCCCAGTGTCTAGGGGCCAATATTTAACCTTCAACCAACATCACTAAACAGATTATCTGGTCATTATCACATTACTGTTTGTGGGATCTTGCTGTGTGCAAATTGGCTGCAGCGTTTCCTACATTACAACAGTGACTACACTGACTGTGAGGTACTTTGGAACGTTGTGAAAGGCGCTATATAAACGCAAGTCTTTCTTTACACATTGAGGCTTTGATTTCAGTTGGCCCACATTACAGACAATACAGAACGATGAATAATTGTTAATCAGAGATTGAATTGGAAGTTCGACAGCCTATTGGTGCTTAATATTTTTGCAAAATTCTAAGCAGCTGCTTCAAGAGGAATTTTGGCACTGCCCTGGTCGGGAACAGGTCAACTCTCAGCCCCACTGAGGTGGGAATGGTGTGAGGATGAGAACATAAAGAGACGGGAACAAGCAAATTTACAAAATCAATGGTCAAATGCACAGCAAAATCCCACTGATTCTTGTGAACAAAAAAAACTTATTGATTGAGGTTAATAACAAAGGGTTAACATTATCCCAGTCGGCCTCTGCATCCCCTTCCCCCAACACACACTCCCCTGATCACCCACAGCAGCAGACTTACTCATTTAGATCACCCACAGTCCACCCACCCACAGCCCACCCACTGCCCGCCCACCCACCCACAGCCCACCCACCCACTGCCCACCCACTGCCCACCCACCCACTCACCCACCTACAGCCTGCCCACCCACTGCCAGCCCACCCACAGCCCACCCACCCACTGTTCACCCACCCACAGCCCACCTACTGCCCATCCACTCACTCACTGCCCACCCACCCACAGCCCACCCACCCACTGCCCACCCACCCACTCACCCACCTAAAGCCCACCCACCCACTGCCCACTCACCCACTCACCCACCCACAGCCCACCCACTCACTCACTGCCCACCCACCCACAGCCCACTCACTGCCCACCCACTCACTCACTGCCCACCCACCCATTGCCCACCCAATGCCCACCCACCCAGGCAGGGTCTCACTCTTTCTTTCTCTTGCAAACACAAAGCAACAAACATTCTAACCTTTATAAAGAGCAACTCAGCCAAAATGATACAAAATCCTGTGTTTTTTTTAGCTCATGTATAACTAACAATAAATACACTCTTCTTCAATGGGATTCCCACCACTCAAAAATTTGCATCTTCAGTCCCTAAGACATTCTCCCACCCACTCACAAAATCTTTGCTTATGATTCCAATCCCTCGCCCACACGGAGCTCCAGTAACTGCCGTTGGTGCAGTGCAAGATCCCTTTACATTGCTGAGATCTGTATTCAGATCAGGCACACAGCAGAGGTGAGTAGCTCTCTGTTGCAATATGTCTTCTTTAAAGTCCTCACTGCTTTTTAATCTCTGTCTTTTCAGCCCATCTCTCCAGAAACATTGAACAGAAAGATTGAGGGGCTGAATTAATTGCTTTCCCCAAACTATGCAACCACTCTAAATCCTTGAGCTACTGGGTAACATTTCCTCTTTAAAACTGTTCTGAGATAAACTCACCCCAAATCTCTTTGGGTTATTATTAAGTGTGCAGCACTTTTCATTAGTACATTACTCGACCTCCCTTGGCATTGCACATGGTGAGTAATTTTTATTATTTTACCTCTGCCTTAGCTCATCTGCTGCTGAAACCCTCATCCATGCCTTTGTTACCTCCAGACTTGACTATTCCAATGCTCTCCTGGCCGGCCTCTCATCTTCCAGCCTCCATAAATTTGAGCTCATCCAAAACTCTGCTGCCCGTATCCTAACTCACACCAAGTCCCGTTCACCCATCACCCCCTGTGCTCACTGACCAACATTGGCTCCCGGTCTAGCAACACCTCAATTTTAAAATTCTCATCCTTGATTTCAAATCGCTCCATGGCCTCTTCCCCCTCTATCACTGTAACCTCCTCCAGCCCTACAACCTTCCAGTTCTGGCCTCTTGCACATCCCCAATTTTCATCACTCCACCATTGGCGGCCGTGCCTTCAGCTGCCTGGGCCCTAAGCTCTGGAATTCCCTCCCTAAATCTCTCCGCCTCTCCACCTCTCTCTCCTCCTCTAAGACGCGCCTTAAAACCTGCCTCTTTGACCAAGCTTTTGGTCACCTGTCCTAATATCTCCTTATGTCAGCACCTCCCAAACCCGCAACCTCTACCACCTAGAAGGACAAGGGTCACCTAGAAGGACAAGGGTAGCAGGCACATGGGAACAACACCACCTGCACGTTCCCCTCCAAGTCACACACCATCCCGACTCGGAAATATATCGCCGTTCCTTCATCGTCACTGGGTCAAAATCCTGGAACTCCCTTCCTAACAGCACTGTGGGAGAACCTTCACCACACGGACTGCAGCGATTCAAGAAGGCGGCTCACCACCACCTTCTCAAGGGCAATTAGGGATGGGCAATAAATGCCGGCCTTGCCAGCGACGCCCACATCCCATGAACGAATAAAAAAAATGTAGATCAGTGTCAAATTTTGTTTGATAATTGCCTTGGGAAGTTTTACTATCTTAAAAGTGCTTATAAATGCAAGCTGTTGTTGTCGTTCTCAAAGTGATATCATCTGAACCCTCTCAGTGAAATTATTACCAAGTATTTATTGGGTATTGGTTGGGTATCTGTATATAAACCATTTCTGCCTAGTTATCGCTACTGGAATTGCTCATGGATGGTGCATTTCATGACCTCTGGACGTCCCAAAGTGCTTTACAGTCAATGAAATGCTTTTTGAAGTGTAGTCACTGTTGTAATGTAGGAAACGCGGCAGCCAATTTACGCACAGCAAGATCCCACAAACAGCAATGTGATAATGATCTGATAATCTGCTTTTAGTGATGTTGGTTGAGGGATAAATATTGGCCAGGACACCAAGGGAAAAACTCCCCTGCTCTTCTTCAAAATAATGGCATGGGATCATTTACGTCCACCTGAGAGGGCAGACGGGGCCTCGGTTTAATGCCTCACCCAAAAGACGGTACCTCCGACAGTGCAGCACTCCCTCAGTACTGCACTGGGAGTGTCAGCTTAGATTTTGTGCTCAAGTCTCTGGAGTGGGGTTTGAACCCACGACCTTCTGACTCAGAGGTGAGAGTGCTCCCACAGAGCCAAGGCTAGAAAGAAGCATTGAGGAAATTAGAGAAACAAAGATCATGTGGCTATCTAAGGCAACGGGAAACAACCCAAGGAAGAGACAAGAATAGAAACCATTCTTCCCTGAGTTCCCAAAATGGATTAACTCATTTTCCTCCTTCAGATGCCGACACACCTGCGCTTTCGGCAATTTTATCTCTAACACCCTCACTTAGCCAATCAGCAACATTCCCACCAGCGACTTTTCGAATTTTGTTTCCATTGTACAGGAATTATTACAGATTATGTTCATCTGTCCTGCAGTGATTATACAAAGTGCTCTGACACACCCTGAGTTCTCATACTGTGCAGCTGCAGTTCCGCAATCTTTCCGAGTTAATTACAGGCACCTTATTTAATGCAGCAAATGATGGCAGAACACAAGAATGAACAGCAATCTGTGCTGAGCCTCTCAATGACTGAATTGCCAGGACCTGTGGATAGAGTTCGGCAGCTGCTGATTGGTGGACAATCTGCCCTGAATTTAGCGATTAAATCTGGGAATGTTCAGTCGTTGAGTATATTCAAGACTGAGATTGATGGATATTTGGACAATAAGGGAATCAAAGGATATGGGGATCGGGCGGGAAAGTGGAGTTGAGGTAGAAGATCAGCCATGATCTGATTGAATGGCGGAGCAGGCTCGAGGGGCCGAATGGCCTACTCCTGCTCCTATTTCTTATGTTCTTATATTCTTATGTTATATTCATTTTGTCACAGATTTTGGCAGCCTGTGCATACATTTTGTGACAATACATTAGTTCTGAATTTGCTGCTCCTCCCATTGTGAAGATTAAATTACCGAGAGCTGTAATACGTGGGTTGGAAATGCAACAAACTGCTGATTAAAATAGACAATATGAAAATCTTTGTATCACAGTCCATCTATTCATCCAGCAAAACAACATAAACAATAACAGACAATACTGGAACAAGTATTTGTCTAGAAGCAATTAGATCCTGAAACATGCTGTCATGGGTTGAATTTAGCAGTGTGTTTGATGTCTTAAGGACATAGAATTTTAAAACTGGTGAACATTCTGTCTTTGTGTCAGAGGACGTTATCTTTGATCGAGCGGATGTCTGAAGACTGTCACTATGCTTAAGAGTCTCCAAACTAGGCTACTGAGAAAGCTACTCAGGTGGCATCTCTATCCAATAAGGAGTCGCACTCTCTCCCCGTAGAAACACACCATCTTACCTAAGTTGAAATAACTTAGGGGCAGATTGGCTAAGGTTTTAGGGACCTGACAATGTGCCCATGGGATCTGCTGAAGATTAACCAGCTAAAATGGTGCAGCCGACCAGCACTAAAGCCTGGTGAGCTTCCCACTGCCTGTTCATTCAGTTAAAGCAGGGGGAATAAGACTAACTGGCTTGCTCTTACAAAGAGCCAGTACGGGCTCGATTGGCCGAATGGCTGTAACCACGCTATTTTTTTCTTATTCGTCCATGGGATGTGGGCGTCGCTGGCGAGGCCGGCATTTATTGCCCATCCCTAAGTGCCCTTGAGAAGGTGGTGGTGAGCCGCCTTCTTGAACCGCTGCAGTCCGTGTGGTGAAGGTTCTCCCACAGTGCTGTTAGGAAGGGAGTTCCAGGATTTTGACCCAGCGACGATGAAGGAACGGCGATATATTTCCAAGTCGGGATGGTGTGTGACTTGGAGGGGAACGTGCAGGTGGTGTTGTTCCCATGTACCTGCTGCTCTTGTCCTTCTGGGTGGTACAGGTTTGGGAGATTCTGTCGAAGAAGTCTTGGTGAGTTGCTGCAGTGCATCCTGTGGATGGTACACACTGCAGCCACAGTGCATCGGTGGTGAAGAGAGTGAATGTTTAGGGTGGTGGATGGGGTGCCAATCAAGCGGGCTGCTTTGTCCTGGATGGTGTCGAGCTTCTTGAGTGTTATTGGAGCTGCACTCATCCAGGCAAGTGGAGAGTATTCCATCACATTCCTGACTTGTGCCTTGTAGATGGTGGAAAGGCTTTGGGGAGTCGGGAGGTGAGTCACTCGCCACAGAATACCCAGCCTCTGACCTGCTCTTGTAGCCGCAGTGTTTATATGGCTGGTCCAGTTAAGTTTCTGGTTAATGGCTAGAGGCGCAGCTAGTTCTGGAGCACAAGTCTTCAGCACTACAGCCAGGATGTTGTCGGGGCCCGTAGGCTTTGCTGTATCCAGTGCACTCAGCCGTTTCTTGATATCACGTGGAGTGAATCGAATTGGCTGAAGACTGGCTTCCGTGATGGTGGGGATATCAGGAGGAGGCTGAGATGGATCATCCACTCGGCACTTCTGGCTGAAGATGGTTGCAAATGCTTCAGCCTTGTCTTTTGCACTCACGTGCTGGACTCTGCCATCATTGAGGATGGGGATGTTTACAGAGCCCCTTCCTCCCGTTAGTTGTTTAATTGTCGACCACCATTCACGACTGGATGTGGCAGGACTGCAGAGCTTTGATCTGATCCGTTGGTTGTGGAATCGCTTAGCTCTGTCTGTAGCATGTTGCTTCCGCTGTTTAGCATGCATGTAGTCCTGTGTTGTAGCTTCACCAGGTTGGCACCTCATTTTTAGGTATGCCTGGTGCTGCTTCTGGCATGCTCTTCTACACTCCTCATTGAACGAGGGTTGATCCCCTGGCTTGTTGGTAATGGTAGAGTGAGGAATATGCCGGGCCATGAGGTTACAGATTGTGCTGGAATACAATTCTGCTGCTGCTGATGGCCCACAGCGCCTCATGGATACCCAGTTTTGAGCTGCTAGATCTGTTCTGAATCTATCCCATTTAGCACGGTGGTAGTGCCACACAACACGTTGGATGGTGTCCTCAGTGTGAAGACGGGACTTCGTCTCCACGAGGACTGTGCGGTGGTCACTCCTACCAATACGGTCATGGACAGGTGCATTTGCGACAGGTAGATTGGTGAGGACAAGGTCAAGTAGGTTTTTCCCTCGTGTTGGTTCGCTCACCACCTGCCGCAGGCCCAGTCTGACAGCTATGTCCTTCAGGACTCGGCCAGCTTGGTCAGTAGTGGTGCTACCGAGCCACTCTTGGTGATGGACATTGAAGTCCCCCACCCAGAGTACATTCTGTGCCCTTGCTACCCTCGGTGCTTCCTCCAAGTGGTGTTCAACATGGAGGAGGACTGATTCAGCAGCTGAGGGAGGGCAGTAGGTGGTAATCAGCAGGAGGTTTCCTTGCCCATGTTTGACCTGATGCCATGAGATTTCATAGGGTCCAGAGACAATGTTGAGGGCCACTCCCTCCTGACTGTATATCACTGTACCACCACCTCTGGTGAGTCTGTCCTGCCGGTGGGACAGGACATACCCAGGGATGGTGATGGAAGAGTCTGGGACGTTGGCTGAAAGATATGATTCTGTGAGTATGGCTATGTCAGGCTGTTGCTTGACTAGTCTGTGGGACAGCTCTCCCAATTTTGGCACAGGTCCCCAGATGTTAGTGAGGAGGACCTTGCAGGGTCGACTGGGCTTGGTTTGCCTTTGTCGTGTCCGATGCCTAGTGGTCCGATGCCGGGTGGTCCGTCCGGTTTTATTCTTATTATGACTTTTTGTAGCGAGATTGTACAACTGAGTGTCTTGCTGGGCCATTTCAGAGGGCAATTAAGAATCAACCACATTGCTGTGGGTCTGGAGTCACATGTAGGCCAGAGTGGAGCCAAGTGGGAAGAACTTTTAGCCCAGTGACTGTTCTATTCCTCCAGCTTCCACTAATGAGCCAGGCTGACTTTTTACTGTTTGTCCCTGGGATGTGGGCAATGCTGGCAGCATTTTATTGCCCATCCCTAGTTGCCCCGAGGGCATTAGGAGTCAACCAGGTAGTCGATCATCAGCATTAACTCTGTTTCTCTCTCCACAGACGCTGCCTGACCTGCTGAGTCTTTCCAGCATTTTCTGGTTTTAGATCATCAGAAGTGCTCTGGGGAAACCGGCCTGGTTCACTGATTGCAATAGATTTTCCCACAGGGGGTTGACTCGTTTCCGCATTTGCATCATTTTTTTTTTTCTTTTTTTTTCCTTTTTTCCAAATTAGGCCCCCCTTTTATAAGAAGGGGGGGGGGGTGTGGGGTGTGCTTAAATACTAAAAACCAAATAAACCAAAACCAAGTGTTCAAATTAAAATTTTATTCTCCTCGTCCAGGATGCCCTCCAGCCCCTGCGGTGCCCACCGGTCGCGGAAAGCCTCGAGCGTACCGGCAGACACCGCGTGCTCCATCTCCAGGGCCACCCGGGCGCGGAGCATTCCGCGGAAGAGAGGCAGACAGGCCGAGCGACCGCCCCCACGGACCACGATCATCCTAGACCTGTGGATGGCCACCTTGGACAGGCCCAGGAGCAGGCCCACGCATTTGCATCATTGGCGGCCAATTTACAGGTGGACAGGCTGATAAAAGCAGCGAGGCCTCAATTCACCCGGGTTCTTGTGGGGAATGGGAGACTTGATGTGATGTCTATCTCAGGCCTACTCCTGTTCCTAGATTACCACCGCTTGCTAAATCCAACAGCAAGCAGCACAGGGGCAGAGGAGAGGATGTGAATCTTGAGCATTTAATCTAGGCTGAGACTCCAGTGACAGCACTGAGGGAGCGCCGCACTGTCGGAGGGTCGGTACCGAGGGAGCGCCGCACTGTCGGAGGGTCAGTACCGAGGGAGCGCCGCACTGTCGGAGGGTCAGTACTGAGGGAGCGCCGCACTGTCGGAGGGTCAGTACTGAGGGAGCGCCGCACTGTCGGAGGGTCAGTACTGAGGGAGCGCCGCACTGTCGGAGGGTCAGTACTGAGGGAGCGCCGCACTGTCGGAGGGTCGGTACCGAGGGAGCGCCGCACTGTCGGAGGGTCGGTACCGAGGGAGCGCCGCACTGTCGGAGGGTCGGCGGGGAATCGGTTTCTTTATTTTAATGTGAGGAGCAGACGGAACCCTCGCGCGCGGGGGGACCGGATGTTCCGGTGTTCGATGTTCGGGGGACGGATTGGAAGCTGCACCGGAACTCGGGCGCTGGAGGAGACGCAGGTGAGGCCTCGGGCCGGGCGGAGCGGGACCTCGGCCTCCCCCGGTGACCGGTACCGAGCCGGGCGGAGCGGGGCCTCGGCCTCCCCCGGTGACCGGTACCGAGCCGGGCGGGGCCTCGGCCTCCCCCGGTGACCGGTACCGAGCCGGGCGGAGCGGGGCCTCGGCCTCCCCCGGTTGCCGCTCCGGGGGTGCGCGGGTTTGGGGTTTAAGCATCGGCCGATCGGTGAAGTGATTGGCGGGAGATTTCTCTTTAAAGGACCACGAATTAGATTGTAAAATGGCACAGCAAGATCCCACAGACAGTAATTTGATAAAGTGACCTGATCTGTTCAGTGATGTTGGTTGAGGGATAAATATCGGCCCCAGGACCCCGGGGAGACCCCCCCCCCCCGCCCCCCGCTCTTCCAATAGTGGCCGTGGGATCTTTTACACCCACCTGAGAGGGGCAGACGGGGCCTCAGTTTAATGTCTCATCCGAAAGACGGCACCTCCGCCGGCGCGGCGCTCCCTGGGCGCGGACCCTCCGCCGGCGCGGCGCTCCCTGGGCGCGGACCCTCCGCCGGCGCGGCGCTCCCTGGGCGCGGACCCTCCGCCGGCGCGGCGCTCCCTGGGCGCGGACCCTCCGCCGGCGCGGCGCTCCCTGGGCGCGGACCCTCCGCCGGCGCGGCGCTCCCTGGGCGCGGACCCTCCGCCGGCGCGGCGCTCCCTGGGCGCGGACCCTCCGCCGGCGCGGCGCTCCCTGGGCGCGGACCCTCCGCCGGCGCGGCGCTCCCTGGGCGCGGACCCTCCGCCGGCGCGGCGCTCCCTGGGCGCGGACCCTCCGCCGGCGGGGCGCTCCCTCGGCGCGGACCCTCCGCCGGCGGGGCGCTCCCTCGGCGCGGACCCTCCGCCGGCGCGGCGCTCCCTCGGCGCGGACCCTCCGCCGGCGCGGCGCTCCCTCGGCGCGGACCCTCCGCCGGCGCGGCGCTCCCTCGGCGCGGACCCTCCGCCGGCGCGGCGCTCCCTCGGCGCGGACCCTCCCTCAGCGCGGCGCTGGAGTGTCGGCCTGGATTGTGTGCTCCAGTCCCAGGATTGAGACGTGAACCCATGACCTTTGGACTCAGTCGCGAGTGCTGCCCACTGAGCCACGACCAACGCCTTAAACAATAGTTTTATGGTCTCCTCGGATTGGTTTGGATGTGAAGACCCTTCAGTCACTCCGTTCCTTCCACAATTCACTTTCGAAGCGCCAATGTTTTTTTTAATGAGTTTTTTAGTCTGGTCTCCATTAGCATCCAGCTGTTGATCCCCCCCCTCTATGTTCACATGCGCTGTCTATCCGCAGTCCCTGGGCTGTGATCAGGACTGGGAGCCCTCGCTGCTTCGCCCTGCCCATGCCCA
This sequence comes from Heptranchias perlo, assembly GCF_035084215.1. NCBI lineage: Eukaryota > Metazoa > Chordata > Chondrichthyes > Hexanchiformes > Hexanchidae > Heptranchias > Heptranchias perlo. The sequence continues at coordinate 1,466,005 of NC_090358.1, forward strand.
CAAGATCTGGAACTAATTGTCGTGCTCCCAACTGCCTGAGCTATGAGGGAACCCAGGACGTCTGCTCTCTGTGGCTGAGTATTACACGAGAGGCCTTCACAGCCTTCGAGGGAGCAGGGTCTTGTTTTATATGCTGAAGAAATCCTGCCTCTTGTAAAGTTTTTTGTGCTCTCTTGTTCCCCAGAATGTCCAGTGAAGCAGAAACCGCTCCAAACTACGAGGAAATGTTCGCTCATCGTTTCACGTCGGCCGATATGGAATATCAGGAGATCGTGAAGTGTCCGGCTGATCCTCCACCGATTGTAGAGGATTGGAGGATCCAAGCTGGTGGGAACCGCAGGTACGTAGACTCCGGCCTCTCAGCCTCAGCAGCAAAAACAAAGAGAAAGTTTTGCGATGTTCAAAGTGTGGGAAATAGTTGTGGAATTAGAAGCTGTTGTTTCACAAGAAGATACGGATTGAACAGCATTAACAGAAGCATGTCTTCAAACAGAGCAGGAGTGGGAACTAAACATCTCGGGTGCTAATATTTTTAGGAGGAACAGAATAGGTAGGAGAGGAGGAGGGTGGTGATATTGGTGAAGGAGGGGATACCTGCTGGAGAGATGGACTGGGATACAAAAAAGGGTTCAGCCAGCATCAGTATGGTGAGAGATGAGAACAGGATTGTTCCATTAGTGGGGGGTGTACTACAGACTCCCTAATCATGAGAGGGAAATGGAAGAGGGGAAATATTTAGACAGATCAGGGAGATGAGTAGGAATAACAGAATTATTGTTCCAGGAGATTTTTATCAGCCACCTCTGATTGGGACAGGGAGGGAATAAACGGAGAAAGGGAAATGGAATTCCTAAAATGTGTGCAGGTCCCTCCTCGAGCATTGTGTTCGTATAGCTACAAGAGGCATTACTAGATCTAGAGTAAGGAGATAGATCATGAGGTGAGTTAAATGTGGGAGTAGGCCATTCAGCCCCTCGTGCCTGCTCCGCCATTTGATAAGATCATGGCTGACCTGTGATCTAACTCCATATACAGGTAGATAAGGTGGTAAAGAAGGCATATGGGATACTTGCCTTTATTAGCCGAGGCACAGAATATAAGAGCAAGGAGGTTATGATGGAGCTGTATAAAACACTGGTTAGGCCACAGCTGGAGTACTGTGTGCAGTTCTGGTCGCCACACTACAGGAAGGATGTGATCGCTTTGGAGAGGGTGCAGAGGAGATTCACCAGGATGTTACCAGGGCTGGAGCGCTTCAGCTATGAAGAGAGACTGGGAAGATTGGGTTTGTTTTCCTTGGAGCAGAGGAGGCTGAGGGGGGACATGATTGAGGTGTACAAAATTATGAGGGGCACAGATAGGATGGATACTAAGGAGCTTTTTCCCTTCGTTGAGGGTTCTATAACAAGGGGACATAGATTCAAGGTAAAAGGCGGGAGGTTTAGAGGGGATTTGAGAAAGAACTTTTTCACCCAGAGGGTGGTTGGAGTCTGGAACTCACTGCCTGAAAGGGTTGTGGAGGCAGGAACCCTCACAACATTCAAGAAGCATTTGGATGAGCACTTGAAATGCCATAGCATACAAGGCTACGGACCAAATGCTGGAATATGGGATTAGAGTAGTCAGGGCTGATGGCCGGCGCGGACACGATGGGCCGAAGGGCCTCTATCCGTGCTGTATAACTCTATGACTCTATGACCTGCCTTTGGCCCATATCCCTTAGCTTTTTGGCAACCAAAGGTATTATCTATCTCAGATTTAAATTTAGTAATTGAGCTAGTATCAATGCCATTTGCGGAAGAGAGTTCCAAACTTCTACCACCCTTTGTGTGTAGAAATGTTTTCTAATCTCACTCCTGAAAGGTCTGGCTCTAATTTTTAGACTGTGCTCCCTACTCCTAGAATCCCCAACCAGCGGAAATAGTTTCTCTCTATCCACCCTATCTGTTCCCCTTAATATCTTATAAACTTCGATCAGATCACCCCTTAACCTTCTAAACTCTAGAGAATACAACCCCAATTTGTGTAATCTCTCCTTGTAACTTAACCCTTGAAGTCCAGATATCATTCTAGTAAACCTACGCTGCACTCCCTCCAAAGCCAATATGTCCTTCCGAAGGTGCGGTGCCCAGAACTGCTCACAGTACTCCAGGTGCGGTCTGACCAGGGTTTTGTATAGCTGCAGCATAACTTCTGCCCCCTTGTACTCTAGTCCTCTAGATATAAAGGCCAGCATTCCATTAGCCTTATTGATTATTTTCTGCACCTGTTCATGACACTTCAATGATCTATGTACCTGAACCCCTAAATCCCTTTGGACATCCACTGTTTTTAACTTTTTACCATTTAGAAAGTACCCTGTTCTATCCTTTTTTGATCCAAAGTCGATGACCTCACATTGTCCTACATTGAATTCCATTTGCCACAGTTTTGCCCATTCACCTAATCTATCAATATCTCTTTGTAATTTTATGTTTTCATCTACACTGCTTACAATACCACCAATCTTTGTGTCATCGGCAAACTTAGGTATGCGACTTTCTATGCCTTCATCTAAGTCGTTAATAAATATTGTGAATAATTGAGGCCCCAAGACAGATCCCTGCGAGACTCCACTAGTCACATCCTGCCAATGTGAGTACCTACCCATTATCCCTACTCTCTGTCGCCTTTCGCTCAACCAACTTCCTAACCAAGTCCGTACTTTTCCCTCGATTCCATGGGCTTCTATCTTAGCTAACAGTCTCTTATGTGGGACCTTATCAAATGCCTTCTGGAAGTCCACATAAATAACATCCATTGACATTCCCCTGTCCACTACTTTAGTCACCTCTTCAAAAAATTCAATCAGGTTTGTTAGGCACGACCTACCTTTCACAAATCCATGCTGGCTCTCTCTGATTAACTGAAAATTCTCGGTGTTCAGTCACCCTATCCTTAATTATAGACTCCAGCATGTTCCCCACAACAGATGTTAGGCTAACTGGTCTATAATTCCCTGGTTTCCCTCTCTCTCCTTTCTTGAAAAGCGGAGTGACATGTGCAATTTTCCAATCTAGAGGGACAGTTCCTGAATCTAGAGAACTTTGAAAGATTATAGTTAGGGCATCTGCAATGTGCTCACCTACTTCCTTTAAAACCCTGGGATGGAAACCATCTGGTCCTGGGGATTTGTCACTCTTTAGTGCTATTATTTTCTTCATTACTGTTGTTTTACTTATGTTAATTTTATCGAGTCCCTGTCCCCGATTCAGTATTAGTTTTCTTGGGATTTCCGGCATGCTATCCTCTTTTTCTACTGTAAATACTGACGCAAAGTAATTGTTCAACATGTCCGCAATTTCCCCATTGTCAATGACAATATCCCCACTTTCAGTTTTTAAGGGGCCAACACTGCTCCTGACCACCCTCTTTTTCCTAATATAACTATAAAAGTTCTTGTATTGGTTGATATCCCTTGCAAGTTTCTTTTCATACTCTCTTTTTGTAGCTCTTACTATTTGTTTTGAGACCCTTTGTTGATCTTTGTATCTTTCCCATTCACCAGGATCTGTGCCATTTTTTGCCTTTTTGTATGCCTTTTCCTTATATCTTATACTGTCCCTTACCTCTTCAGTTGTCCATGGCTGTTTTTTATGGCAAGTTGAGTTCTTGCTCCTCAGTGGTATAAACCGGTTCTGTATCACGTTAAATGTTTCTTTAAACGTTTCCCACTGATCATCAGTCGTTTTACCCATTAACAGATTTGCCCAGTTTACCGTGGACAGTCTCTGTCTCATCCCATTGAAGTCGGCCTTGCCCAAGTCTAGAATCTTAGCAGCTGATTCACTTTTTTTTCCCCCTTTCAAACACTACATTGAACTCGATCATGTTATGATCGCTATTGGATAGATGTTCGCGTACAGTTAAGCCGTTAACTAAATCTGGTTCGTTACTCATTACTAAATCTAGTATGGCTTGCCCCCTTGTTGCCTCTAGGACATACTGCTGTAGAAAACTATCCCGGACACACTCAAGAAATTCACTACCTTTCTGACAGTTGCTAGTCTGCTTTTCCCAATCTATGTGAAGGTTAAAATCCCCCATTAACATCACTATGCCTTTGTTACACGCTTGTCTAATCTCTGCATTTATACAATCTAGCACTTCAGAGCTGCTGCCAGGGCTCCTATACACAATTCCCACTATAGTCTTAGATCCTTTCCTATTTCTCAATTCAACCCATAAGGTCTCTGTTGGCTGCTTACCTCTCGTTATATCCTCCTTTATCATTGAAGTGATTTCATCTCTAATCACTAAGGCTACTCCTCCCCCTCTTCCATTTTCCCTGTCTCTCCTGTAGACCTTATAACCTGGTATATTTAGTTCCCAATCCTGACCATCCTGCAGCCATGTCTCAGTAATAGCTATCATGTCATACCCTCCAATTTGAATTTGAACCTGTAGTTCATTTAATTATACTCTGTGCATTTGTATATAGAACTCATAGTTGGGCCACACACCCTAGCCTGACCTTCAGCTTTGATGCCGGGTTAATCGCCTTACGCCATCTAGTTTTCACTTTATCTGTAGTGCCTAAAGTACACTTTCTTTCTGCTGCTCTACGCTTTTCCCTTTCACTTGTTCTTGAACAACTGTTTGTACTATTTGTATTGTAAATTACCCCTGGGTCTTCCCCTCTTTTGTTGCTCTCAACTTTACTCCCTTCTGACTCCCCGCTCAGGTTCCCATCCCCATGCCGCTCTAGTTTAAACCTTCCCCAACAGCACTAGCAAACACCCCAGCGAGGACATTGGTCCCGGTCCTGCTCGGGTGTAACCCGTCCTGCTTGTACAGGTCCCACCTTCCCAGTAGCGGTCCCAATGTCCCAGGTCCCAATGTACCTTTGAGTCAGTGACTAATATGTAAGGTTTCAGGTCCAAATAGAAAGGGGTAAAGTTAATACAACAGGTGCAGTTTTGGAAATGATCATCCACAATGGTGAATGATTCCGCAGTATAGACTTCCTGGTGAGTAAAGTCAGATTGAACGTGTGTTTTTGAGATTTTTACCTTTTATTTTTAGGTCGCAAGATTACAGACCATACAGAGGACGGGATGATAATCGGAACTGGCCAAATAACCGACAGTGGCACGGGCGAGATCGTAGCTACAGCCGATCACCGGCTCAGTACCGTGAGCCTTACGACTTGTACAGTCAAAGCCCTAATTCACAGTGCCAGTCCAACAACCAGCGCTACTGATTCTCATCCACGATTGCATTGCTCAGGTGTGTGCGAAACACCACAGTAACTAAAGCCAGATGGAGAAACGGTTTCTAACGGTCTCACTTTAAAGAGGGCCTCTCGTCATCAGTGTTATTACCATTAGTTAGGTTGTGGGGGGGGTTATAGTTTGAATGTGTGGCAGCAGTGGGTGACTCTCATCCAGTGTTGTGTATGGGGAACTTGTGCATACTGTCTCTGGGTTAACCAGCCCTCCTACGTTGGTCAAAGTATGCCGGCATGGAATGGTGCGACATGTGTTCCCAATCTTAGAATTCTGTTGTCAGGAGATGCTGATCACAGGCTAGGCCCCTCACCCCCCCCCCCCCCTCCCCAAAAATCATAGAGGGAGGTATCTGCTTTTGCCCCGTCTGAGGGGAAACAGAGAGGGTTGGCAGCAGTTTGCTTGTCTGCCCTTCTTGGCTGGAGAATGGTGCGAGGCAAAAAGAAAATCAAATGTCCTGTGAGAATTAACTTGGCCTGTTTAACAGGTCAGTGTTGTGGGACTGGCTCGGCCCACCCTGATACTGAATTAAATCAGTGGAGATCTCATCGGGCAGGATACTGTGATTGAACAGGATCACTGCATCCTTCCTGAGTCAATCTCCATCACCCCATCTCCCTCACACCACTGGAGCTGGTTACTACAAACACAGACCATCTGCTCCCTGTGAATTTTAGACAGACAGTGACCTGCTTATTCACTACACTGTACTGTTACTGGTCCTTATATTTCTGGGAATGAGTGGGTGAGAGGAAGATTCCTAGTTCTTTGTAGCTATTTAAAAGTCTCTAGTGGTGAGACTCCCTCTTTAGTTTGACTGTGGCCTGTGATACTTGTGTTGAAAGTTTAGTAATGATAGTTTGCTGAGTCTGTTTGACTTTGGCGTTTGACAGAAATATTTAAGCTTGTTGGAACTCCTGCCCATCTGATTTTCTGCCATCTGATTTTCTGGATATTTAGTTGATACAAATTACAGAAGTTTTCAATGAGAACAATTTGCACCAGGACTCTGGGCACTCGCTCCAAGTCTCACAGTGTGAAGGGATGTTACATGTGAAGCCGTGTCCTCTAATTGACAAATCCACCATCACCCTGGTATAATGTGACACCTGTTACCACCTCAAACCACAGCTTCTTGCTCCCTCCCTGCGGTTACAATTTTCCTTACTTGTAGATGAAAGCCGAAGTGTCTAATTTAATTAAAAACAGTTTCTACCTGTTGTGAAATGTTTGGAGCACGGGTTCATTTTAGCAAAGTGTGGTGTGTGTGTGTGTTTGCAGTGCTCTGTGTGTAGGTGGCTGTGTGATTGGTAGGAGTGGGTCACTCCTTGTGAGTACACAAACTGACTCACTGAAATTGATCTCTGTTGAGAATTGAAATATCTCGATGGGATGCACTGGGGTCAACAGGGTGACTCCTGTCTCCACCTGAATGTTGGCAGTTTAATATGGAGCAAGTGGCTTGAAGTGTTAACCAGCCCTGTAATTGTGAGGGCAGTAAGATCTCCGGTCTCCACTGTTAGGAGTTCAGGATCTCTTCCTTTGTTGGCCTGGTGTGTTGTTTTGAAGTTTGTGTTTGAATACAGGATAATTTCTAGTTGGATTTACTGCCCACTTTGCTAGGAGCAGCATGTGATGGAAGGCAGCTGCTATGATGAGTCTCTCCGCGTAACAGGAGTTCCACATGTTTTTTTTTTAAGTGTCTTTTTTTTAAAGTTATCTTTGAGGCAGGAATGTGTTTTTCTTGAATGTAATTTCTTTCCCTTTGTTACCTGGAAATGCAGCTCTGTAATCAACTGAAATGTCGTTGCAAGTCAATCCTCTGCTGGACTGGGTGGGTTGAAAGGGCAGCAGTCACCATCCCTGCAAGTTCTGTGCTAATAATAGAGTATTTTTAAAAAGTTGTTGCTTTGGTGTCGCCAGGGTTACCAGACCATCCCATCATGCCGTGACACAGGTACTTCACCTCACCCCGGTGATCCGTTTTAAGATGGGACTTCAGGCAATTCTACCTGGGCAGTCTCACAATCCTTGCTCGATCTCCACCCGTGTGCGTTTCCAGCCAGGGTAGCGACCAGGAATGGGAAGCCTGGCTGATTTTTGTTCCCCACCTTGGGTACGAGGGCAATTATGCCCCAACTGTTACTGGACCTATTCCAGGCTGAGTGACTCACCAACTGGTGCACTGATCCTCCAGGACATGACCAGACATGGGACCAGTGGTTTACACCAAATGTTCCAGGTTTATGTCTGTATTTTTATGCACACAAATCTTTCAAATATGATAAAAGAAATACAAATAAAAAGAAATCCTGAGTACACGTCTAACACCTGATTCTATTTAATATATTTATAGACCAGCTGTAAAAGTTTAGTGTCAGTCAGAATTTGATATTGTCATAACTGGGCTTCAGAATAACACAAGGCCGACACAGTTAAAGAGATAAATCAGTAAATAGTGACCAGGTGACGCGAGCCTGAAGACTGAGGGAGGCAAGGAGTTCCACAGGTCGAGCAATTCATGGTGTCCCTTCTCAGGCCACAAACTTCCGTGTTTCTCCTGAATTCTGACTTTATGACTGGCATGAACTGAAGGACTAAGTGGAGGGAGCTAAAGAATAATGTTACTGATGGATTAAAAGGCAAAGGTCGGAATATCCTGCTGAACCTCGATCTTCGCGCTGGGAGTGGAAATTCCTAACATTTACCCTTCTGTAATTTGCTGCCATTCTCCTGCTTAGCTTCTGTACAGATTATCTGGTCCAATGAAAGAAAGTCTTGCATTTATATAGTGCCTTTCATGATCTCAGGACAGCCCAAAGTGCTTTACAGCCAATGAAGTACTTTTTGAAGTGTAGTCACTGTTGTAATATAGGAAACGTGGTAGCTAATTTGTGCACAGCAAGATCCCACAATCAACAATGTAATAGTGACTGGATAATTTTTTTTAGGTGTTGATTGAGGGATAAATGTTGGCCAGGACATCGGGGAGAACTCCCCTGCTCTTCGAATAATGCTGTGGGATCTTTAACTGCCACCTGAACAGAGAGGTGGGACCTCAGTTTAACTTCTCATCCAAAATAGAGATTCTGACAATGTAGCTCTCCCTCAGTATTGCATTGAAATGTCAGTCCAGATTATACGCTTAAGTCTGTAATGGGGCTTGAACTGATTTAGAGGTGAAATTGTAGCAACTGAGCCAAGCAGACAGAAAATATTTTAAACAAACCATTGCATTTAATCCCTAACCACCATCATGTTTTTAGTTTAGTTTCTCCAAGGTTCCTTTCAGAGGGAACGATACCTTCAACGTGAAACAGACAGTCACTTTGCCAAAGGTGGAGAGCTGGCATTAATATCCTTAATTCAGATAATCCATCTGAAATAGTGAAAGGAATCAACAAACTGCAGCTGTGGGGAAAGAGCAGGGGAGAGGGACTAATTGCATAGCTCTTTCCAAGAGCCAGCACAGACATGATGAGTCGAATGGCCTCTTTCTGTGTTGTGAGATCTATGCAAAAATAAAGTGTTTTTTTGATAGTATACAAATCACAAGGAGTCTAAGTGAACACAGCAGGGCCGAATTGAGCTGAAGTTTGGTGTCCAGTATTGTCTTTGGCTGTGGTCCTGACCTCTGGTACTTGTGGAATGGAATAAGTTAACACTGAACCGTTTAAAGCCACTGCCACTGACTCCACCCATGTGTAATCAAGTGTGAGACGTGGAGAGGAAGCGGTGGGATGGATGTAGTTCATTAGCAGCAGCCAGAGTTTATATATACTCAGCCCAGCTGTTTGTTAACTCTCATTATTAATGCTGATTTCATGCACATGATTTGCATCCGCTGTGGGATATTCAGCTGCAGAAGCCCTGCTATTAAAACACCCTTTCCCTTTCCTTTTCCTCCCCTCTCCAGTTTTCTCTGGTTTCTGGAAGGCCCACTGGTGCAGTCCCACATGGCAAGGCATCATTTACCTCTTATCCAAGTGGCCATTCTTCATATGTGAACTTAGATGGTGCTAATCAACCAAGGCGGGGGGCACCACAGCTGAGTCCAACCTTGTCTTTACCCATCGCTCACACACAGGTCCTCAGGATCAGCTCTGTATCGTACGTCAGCACAGGAAAGCAGGCAAATGTTGGAGGGGGAAGAAAAAGGGGGAAGTCTTATTGGCGAGAATCCTCTTTAAAACTGCGCCTGCCGGAAATAAAGGATTGGGCTCAGCTGAGATGGCCCCTGCAGTCGACTAGCCCACCAACACTCACTGTCCAGTCTCGCACATGAGAAACAGCCACTTTAGGCAGAAATGGTACCCCAGTATAAGTCGTTGTCTTCTGACGGAGGGGGAGCAGGAAAATAGTGAAAATCGGAACGAGGAAAGAATGGAAATTGATGGTGGGAGTTTATGGTGAAGGAGAGAAGCTCCTGATCTTGTGACTCGACTCGAGAACCAAAACCTGCCTGAAAACTTCCGGCCACATTCACGTGGCTAATCGCGGGTCCAAAACACAAATATGGCATGGTGACTTTTTAAAGTTTAAGCCGTAGTAAGAAGGAAACAGAATTCCTTTCCATATAATCACTGTTATAACATTCGAAAAATACCAAACATCACTTTGGCAGGTCCGATTGGAAAGGATACGAGGGCTCGTTATGAAAAAGGAAAATGCTGATCACGAGAGATGAGGGAGGCCGTTGGTCTAAAGTCATCCAGAAAGATCAAAATTAATTCCAGGATTTTGGCTTCACTGCTCTCTCTGGACGTCTAAAGGGCTAAAATTAAACCTTTTTTTAAAGAAAAAAGCATTTCCTTCCTCCCTTAAATTCTCACTGTGTGGAATCTGGTCTAATACGGAGAGACGATTAGCGGCACCAGGACTGGTGGATGGGCACCATCCCGTGCACCGATCCTTACACCTCTTGGGAGGTCAAATACAAATGGTCCAGTCTGTCTTATTTGCAATAAATGTAGTAATTTCAGTTCCCCGCTGCGCTCCAGACCATTCTCCTACCTGTGCTGCAGGCCTCTCAATGGCCTATTCCCCGGCCTCTGTCAATGGCCGCAGGAGATGGTTGGATTACTCTCACTGGCTGATTTCGCTCCCGGTGCCTCCTTTTAATGGGACTGAAATCAGGAACACTCTGAGAACTGTGGTAATAAAGTGAGTCTGTTGAGTCCACGACACACTGAGTTTTAATAAAAGGTATTTTTAACAGTCTGACCTTGACAATACTGAGCTGGGTTCAGCCTCCTGAGTGAGCAGTGTGGGAATCTGAAACTCTTTAACTAAAAAGGAAGCTACTGTTTAATTAATTCACTCAGTTTTGCACTTCAGGACTTGTTATATCAAGGACTATTGGGATGATTAATGAAGACAATTACTCAGATAAGATATATTGATAAAGGTATTGGAATTATTTACCAATGGAAACTTCAGTCCCAGTCTGGGGCAAGGACACACACTCCAGGCAGACGTCAGTTCAATCCCTGGTCTGTGCTGAGTTATCTGATCCCAGTCACATTATTACACTGGCCCCAGTGTTCTGGACCAGGGAGAGGGTCGGCCAGGGTTGGTGCTCCCGATGGTTATTGAGTGACTGTTTCTGGCAGTGCGAGTGTGGGGATGTGGGACGAGGAGAAGATTGTGTCAAGTAGCCTGTCACCCGTGGCCTATTGTCATACACATGGCCACGGTATCGGTACTTGTGGAACTGGACCCCACAATGGAGAGGAAGAGAGGAAATTTGAGAGGCAAAAAAATGCAGGAACTAAACTCTACCAAACTTTGAATCATCACTGTCTATAAAAAGGATTTATATCTGTGTGTGGCTTTGTTTAACCTTGGCAAATGATTAAAACAGCTCTTAGACATAACGAGTATATTAACGTCAGTTAAACAATCAGTAACTTCGTCACTCAATGTTCTTTCAATGTATAAGCTGCCTGTTTAACACTTGCCAAGGCACGATCCCTTTTTAAATTGGCAGGAAGCTATTCCAATCTTTAGATTCTAATTACTGTACAATTAAGTATTGAATTAACACAATCACTGCACATAAATGAATCCTGCAGTGCTCAGAAGGCTTTAACAGGGCATTAGTATTTAACTGACCTGGATATTTAAATAGAAAGAAAATATATTTTTATACATATGTGTAATACTTCCTTGTTTTTCAGAGACTAAAACGGATGTTATTGTTTGTGACCCGACAAGAAAAACTGTGTTTTAATAAAGTTTCACAGTTGATTTAATCTGTAAGATTTATAAGACAGTCTCTTGAGCACAATAATAGTCAGAGGCGGTGTTTCTCACCTCTTGCTTCAGGATCCCTCCGAGTGCTCTGAGCTTCTGATTCTTCCACCTCACTGAATGAGGACGAATTAAAGTTCAGGCAATCGGCCCGATTACCAACATCCAGCTCTCCCTCACGATTATACCCGGGAGGAGCTGCTTGAAGTTACTGAAGGTCTTCTTTGGCTTTTTGTAGAGGGATTTGGATCCTGGGGAAAGGGGGAGATGAACTAAAAGCAGAATGAGGTTGAGTTTGTTTATAACGTGCACTCTGATCACTCGTACGTACATCCCCTCCCTGTGTTTTACACCATCTTTGAAGTTAATCTTTCCCCCTCTTTCCTCATTATGAAGTCCCCCGCCCCCCCCCACACACACCTGGGTTCTTTTAGTTGAAGAAAATAGAAGTCAGTTAAAAGTTTTGCATTTTGTCACTAAATTAAAATTAGAACTAACATTTCTGATGATAAAACTAAAACAAACCTACAGTTTGAGATAAAGAGATGAAACGAGAACTGAAAGTTAATTCTGGAAGTAAACCAGCACCAGGTGGGTTCATAGTTGTTGGAATTTGAAAGGATGAATAAAACCTCAATATTTAAACCTCAGTTCATTGCTTCTTGGGAATTATGTGAAAAACAGGAGAATTAGGATGTTTTTTGAAACTTACATTTTGGGGAAAAAAAACAAATGGAAACTACAATAAAAATACAAAACGAAAAAAACTCAAGTCCTGATTGAAATTGTTTCCAAGGATAAGGTTAAAATATGACTAAAATTTCAGAACCTGCAATATGGTTTAATCTGCTGTACCTCACTCGAGCTTATTCTTCATGTATCTGCCGACAAGCAATTCTACCATAGTGGCAACGCAGCGAAGCCCCATCTTTTCATCAGGGATCATCAGATAATGAATGGGAAAATGGCAGATTTCCCTTTTGATGGTCCAGAGTTACTGAGTGCCGAAAACACTGTCCCAGCTCAGATCAAATAACTCAGCACAGACCCTGGATTCCACCTATGATCTTCCTGTTCTGTAGAGCTCAGTCTCACACTGAGTAGCGCATTCACCAATTGAACCGTTAGCCCAGCCAGGCATGAACTTTTTTCAAATCTGTTCCAATGAGGCAGCTGTGCTTATGGATTACCAGAGCACATGTTACCATTTGTGTTTCTCCACAAGGAGAGTTCCTACTTTGGTCAGGTTATCTGGGACTATGAAAAGAATTAAAGAAAGACTGACATTTCTAAAGCACCTTTCAGTTGGCAGCACTCAAGCCTTGCCTCAAGACTTGAGCACACAATCTAGGCTGACACTCCAGTGTAGTACTAAGAGGATGCTGCATTGTTGGAGGAGCCCTCTTCCAGATAAGACACTAAGCCAAGGCCCCTTCACCTGTTCTGGCAGTGCACCTGGATGTTAAGTATCCCACGCTCTATCTGAAGAAGAACAGGGAGTTCCCACGATGCCCTGCCCAAAATTCCTCTTTCAACCAACCAACAAAAACAGATGAACTGGTCATTTATCTCATTACTGTCTGTGGGCTCTTCCTGTGCGCAATATTGGTTGCTGCATTTGCCTGCATAACAGTCATGGTATTTAAAATAACTCATTGTACATGAAGCTTTGAGATGTTTCTGAGACACGTTAAGGTGCTGTATTAATGCAGGTATTTTTTTTAAACACGCAGTGCCATCACTGGGCTGAATAATGTTTAAGAAACCCAGTACCAGATGGTGCTGTGATAATGTGTGGTAGGTTTAAGTCCCAGATTGTATAAATGGCAGCTTCTTTCTTAAATTATTAGACTTCAGAAGATGTAATAGTGCAATCTTCGTCTAGAAGAAATCAAAGTTTTAATAAAATGAAAGCTCCTAGTTTGGAGAATGATTCATGAAAAGCTGTGATAGTCAGATTGTCACACGCAGGGTCACACTGAGCACTGAGTGTGTGCAGATTGTCACACTCGGAATCACACTGAGTGTGTGCAGATTGTCATACTCTGAGTCACACTGAGTGCGTGACGCCACATCCTTGATGACTGCTGAGAGGGTGCTGAGTTGTAACCTATAATTAGTGCTACGATGAGGCTGCGAGAGATGTACGACAAAGAGGACAAAGAGCAGCAAAAACAACTCTCAACCTTTAAATATTTGAAAGGTTTATTTTTGGCTTTTGATTACCAACTCTCTTCAGGCCTTTTGTAATCCAGCTTTCTGAAATATATGCACAATTTCTCACTTACGACAAAAAAATCTGTAAGATTCCAGATTGCACTGTTGAATCCAAACGCATCACTAGTTTGTCAAGAAATGTTACACTTGGATCATTGTTTCTATAAACTGTAGATAAAAATAACCAATTGCTAACCTCACTTAGTCATTCACTCAGATACTCAACTGAAAGATAAACAGAAAACATTTCAAATGTTTCACACAAACGTGATTAGATTTCTGAAGAGCTCTGGGTCAGGTTCAGCAGGGCAAATTGCGATGTGGTTTGTGAGGACATGAATGGGGGCAGGATGGGCAGATGGGGTAAGTTGGACAGATGGGGTAAGTTGGACAGATGGGGGCAGGATTCAAAAAGTCGATCTTGAGGTGACAAACGTGTGGTTAATGGATTCAGCAGCAGAGATGAGGTGGAGTAGAGACGGGAATGTTGCAGGGGTGGAAGTGTCGGGTCTTAGTGATGGAGACGATGTGGGATTTGTAGCTCAGCCCCGTGTGGAATGCCTCGTTCAACCTGAGGCAGCAGCCAAGAGGAGGATGGAGTCAGGAGAAAGGGCATGGAGTTGGATAGGATTAGACTTGGGTGTGATATCCCCCCAAGATCAATAGAGCCCAACTCTAGACAACAACCATCTCGCATGAGTAACATCCATTTGAGTGAAGTACCCAGTATCCTGGCAAGGAGTCAATGTCTTCAGGACAGGGGAAGGAGGAAAGAAAACTGGGGTGAAAAAGTCAGAACAATAAAAGCTATGAATTTTTACAAAAAATATTGTATTACTTAAGGTGTCAGCATTCCTCTGAGTCAAAGGTCGTGAGTTCAAGTCCCACTCCAGAGGCTTGAACACAAAATCTAGGCTGACACTCCAGTGCAATACTGAGGGAGTGCTGCACTGTCGAAGGTGCCGTCTTTCGGATAAGACGTTAAACTGAGGCCCCATCAGCCCTCTCAGGTGGACGTAAAAGATCCCACGGCCACTATTTTGTAGACGAGCAGGGGAATTACCTACAGACTAAGTGAGGGGTTTGTGACAATCTAAAAGCAGACTTACATGAGCCAAAAGAAACCATTAAATCCCCAGCACGTTTGGCTGCTCCTCACACCATTGGTCCTTGGCTGAATCTTCACGTTTATGGTGTGATCAGAATACATTCCCATCTGTGAAACATTTCACCACACAATCCAAGTCAGTTAATTACAAATGAGAGCTTTTTTGTGAAGGTGGGGCTTAATTTCAACTGTTACACGCAATAGATTCAAGAAGAATGTGGGAGGAACTATTCTCAAGGAGTTAAAGCTCACAGAGTGAAAACACAGCAAATGTTTGTCATGATTCTCAGTGTTCAGAAGCTCATTAGCCTTTAAAACACCCTCAGAAACAAATAATCTGATTGCAAGTTTCTTGCGGGGAGGATCAATATTGCTTGATATTGGCTGCCATTTCCCAATATTAAATCTGTTGAGTGCTTTCTTTCCCTCCACTGGTTCTACAATTATTAGAAACTCTAGATCTGGTGTATAATCAGATACAAATTACACAGGAACAGGAGGAGGCCATTCAGCCCCTTGAGGCTGCTTCCTCATTCAATTAGATCATGGCTGATCTGCACCTCAATTCCATTTGCCTGCCGTTGCTCCATATCCCTTGTTACCGTGACCTAACAAAAATCTATCGTAGCCCAATCTTGAACATTTCAATTGACCCCCAGCATCCACAGCCTTTTGGGCGAGACAGTTTCAGAAAAAGTGCTTCCTGATTTCATTCCTAATGGCCTGGGCTCCAATTTTAAGATTGTGCCCCCTTGTTCTGGTTTCCCCCACCAGAGGAAATAGAGTATCTACACAATTGAATCCCTTTATCGTTTTAAATACCTCAACTAGATCACCCCGCAGTCTTCTATCAGGAGACGTTAACACTATCCATGAAATGACAGTAAGGCCAGAAGAGGCTAAAGTTAGAGTCCGACCTTGACATTTCTATAAGTTAACTGTTCCAACATGGCAACATCCCAAGTATTGACAAGTTGTGATCGCCAGGGCAACAGATGAGACCCGCGGGCCAACCTGTGACAGCGACCTCTGAAACACCAATGTAACTTTGGCACATGGCTCCCTGGGAGTAAAATTTTTCATCTGCAGCCAGATTCCAGGGAACTAATCAGGGAGCATTAATCGCGTAGAATGGCCTCTTTCCCAAGGCCTTTGTCCTTTAGTGAGGTTAGATATTGCCATTTCTACGTCAGCCTTGAAACAAAGATTGTGCAACTATGTGTTTACACCAAAAGATTCACAAATGATTAACCCGATGTGACCTAACAAAAATCTATCGTAGCCCAATCTTGAACATTTGTTTGGTTTTCCCACGAGTTTCGAAGGAGCAGTAAAAGCAGCCACTTTACCGAGATCCAGTCGGGTTAATAAGTGAAGCAGGTGGTTGGCTGCCTTCCTTCTGGAGTTGCTTCCCCTCATCCTATTACACCTCACCCTGGGACACAACAGGCTTCTGAGAGACAGTCAGCTGGCTGAACATTTAATTTGCTAAGATTGCTTTGAAATGATTGTATTTTATATTATAAGTGAATACTCCAATGTATCACAAAACTATCAATTTTCTGTCTGATAACAGGACATCTTTTACACTCTCATCACATTTGTAACAGATTTGATAAAATAAGGCTGTAATTGGCTCTGTGGGGGCAGTGTGAGACACCCTTTATAAACGGGTAGGTTTCGAATACAGCTTCAGGCATCGCGCCAGAGAAAGAGTCGCAGTGAGAGACTTCAGGTCACTCCTGGTGTTGGTCAGTGAAAGATTCCACGTCTGGCCCTGTGTTGGTCAGTGAGACTCCAGGTCAGACCTGGTGTTGGTCAGTGAGACTCCAGGTCAGACCTGGTGTTGGTCAGTGTGAGACTCCAGGTCACTCCTGGTATTGGTCAGTGTGAGACTCCAGGTCTGGCCTGGTGTTGGTCAGTGTGAGACTCTAGGTCACTCCTGGTGTTGGTCAGTGTGAGACTCCAGGTCAGACCTGGTGTTGGTCAGTGTGAGACTCCAGGTCACACCTGGTATTGGTCAGTGTGAGACACCAGGTCAGACCTGGTGTTGGTCAGTGTGAGACTCCAGGTCACTCCTGGTGTTGGTCAGTGTGAGACTCCAGGTCAGACCTGGTGTTGGTCAGTGTGAGACTCCAGGTCACTCCTGGTGTTGGTCAGTGAGAGACTCCAGGTCAGACCCAGTGTTGGTCAGCGTGAGACTCCAGGTCTGATCTGGTGTTGGTCAGTGTGAGACTTCAGTCTGGCCCGGTATTGGTCAGTGTGAGACTCCAGGTTTGGCCCAGTGTTGGTCAGTGTGAGACTCCAGGTCTGGCCCGGTATTGGTCAGTGTGAGACTCCAGGTCAGACCCGGTGTTGGTCAGTGAGAGACTCCAGGTCTGGCCCGGTATTGGTCAGTGTGAGACTCCAGGTCAGACCCGGTGTTGGTCAGTGAGAGACTCCAGGTTTGACCCAGTGTTGGTCAGTGTGAGACTCCAGGTTTGACCCAGTGTTGGTCAGTGTGAGACTCCAGGTCTGGCCCGGTATTGGTCAGTGTGAGACTCCAGGTCTGGCTTGGTGTTGGTCAGTGTGAGACTCCAGGTCTGGCCTGGTGTTGGTTAGTGAGAGACTCCAGGTCAGACCCGGTGTTGGTCAGTGTGAGACTCCAGGTCTGGCCCGGTATTGGTCAGTGTGCGACTCCAGGTCAGACCCGGTGTTGGTCATTGTGAGACTCCAGGTCTGGCCCGGTATTGGTCAGTGTGAGACTCCAGGTCAGACCCGGTGTTGGTCATTGTGAGACTCCAGGTTTGGCCCAGTGTTGGTCAGTGTGAGACTCCAGGTTTGGCCCGGTATTGGTCAGTGTGAGACTCCAGGTCAGACCCGGTGTTGGTCAGTGTGAGACTCCAGGTCTGGCCCGGTATTGGTCAGTGTGAGACTCCAGGTCAGACCCGGTGTTGGTCAGTGTGAGACTCCAGGTCTGGCCCGGTGTTGGTCAGTGTGAGACTCCAGGTTAGACCCGGTGTTGGTCAGTGTGAGACTCCAGATCTGGCCCGGTGTTGGTCAGTGTGAGACTCCAGGTTTGGCCCGGTATTGGTCAGTGTGAGACTCCAGGTTTGGCCCGGTATTGGTCAGTGTGAGACTCCAGGTCTGGCCCGGTGTTGGTCAGTGTGAGACTCCAGGTCTGGCCCGGTGTTGGTCAGTGTGAGACTCCAGGTCAGACCCGGTGTTGGTCAGTGTGAGACTCCAGGTCTGGCCCGGTGTTGGTCAGTGTGAGACTCCAGGTTAGACCCGGTGTTGGTCAGTGTGAGACTCCAGGTCTGGCCCGGTGTTGGTCAGTGTGAGACTCCAGGTCTGGCCCGGTGTTGGTCAGTGTGAGACTCCAGGTCTGGCCCGGTGTTGGTCAGTGTGAGACTCCAGGTCTGGCCCGGTGTTGGTCAGTGTGAGACTCCAGGTCTGGCCCGGTATTGGTCAGTGTGAGACTCCAGGTCAGACCCGGTGTTGGTCAGTGTGAGACTCCAGGTCTGGCCCGGTATTGGTCAGTGTGAGACTCCAGGTCAGACCCGGTGTTGGTCAGTGTGAGACTCCAGGTCTGGCCCGGTATTGGTCAGTGTGAGACTCCAGGTCAGACCCGGTGTTGGTCAGTGTGAGACTCCAGGTCTGGCCCGGTGTTGGTCAGTGTGAGACTCCAGGTTAGACCCGGTGTTGGTCAGTGTGAGACTCCAGGTCTGGCCCGGTGTTGGTCAGTGTGAGACTCCAGGTCTGGCCCGGTGTTGGTCAGTGTGAGACTCCAGGTCTGGCCCGGTGTTGGTCAGTGTGAGACTCCAGGTCTGGCCCGGTGTTGGTCAGTGTGAGACTCCAGGTCTGGCCCGGTGTTGGTCAGTGAGAGACTCCAGGTCTGGCCCGGTATTGGTCAGTGTGAGACTCCAGGTCTGGCCCGGTGTTGGTCAGTGTGAGACTCCAGGTCTGGCCCGGTGTTGGTCAGTGTGAGACTCCAGGTCTGGCCCGGTGTTGGTCAGTGTGAGACTCCAGGTCAGACCCGGTGTTGGTCAGTGTGAGACTCCAGGTCTGGCCCGGTGTTGGTCAGTGTGAGACTCCAGGTCTGGCCCGATATTGGTCAGTTTAATGAACGTGAGGTTTTGAAGCAACCCCATGGATTTCAGAGAATAGAATCGTTTAAGTTTTATCAACAAGTTGTATCACTGAACAATTTTCCAAAAGTTGACACTGGTGAGATCACAATTGCTTTCCTCTGCATTAATGCCCTGGATTGGAGTCAGGAAGAATGACTGACGGAGTCCATCTGAGCACAGGGCACAGAACAGAAAAGCTGAAAACACGAGTTGCATTTATCCTAACCTGGAGGTCACACTGCTCGCTGCAAAGGTCACTTTTTAAGGTCAGTTGATGACAGAAAGAAAATGCCACAGATTAAATCGCACTCAAGACTTGGCAGATCTCATGTACAAGAGACACCTTCCGGTGAGCAGTGTCCACATTTCACTAACTGCCCTCTCCTGGCCAACCCCATGACTCCCACAGTCTTTAACCTCATCTACAGAGATTTATTTTTAAAATGGGAATTGAACAGAAAGATTTAAAAAGTCACAAAGGAATGGTAAAGAAATTATTAACTCAGTCTAATGTCAGTGGTGGGAAAACTACTAGAGACCATTGTCAAGGACAAAATTAACTCTCACTTGGAGAAGCATGGGTTAATAAGGGCCAGCCAGCACGGATTTGTTAAAAGCAAATCGTGTCTGACTAACCTGATTGAGTTCTTTGATGAAGTAACAGAGAGGGTTGATGAGGGTAGTGCAGTAGATGTTGTATATATGGACTTTCAAAAGGTATTTGATAAAGTTCCACGTAACAGACTTATTCAGAAAATAGAAGCAGATGGTAATAAAGGGACGGTGGTAACTTGGGTACGTAGTTGTCTGAGGGACAGGAGGCAGAGAGTAATGGTGAAGGAATGTTTTTCTGAGTGGACAGAAGTATGCAGTGGGGTCACCCAGGGGTCGGTATTAGGACCATTGCTTTTCTTGTTATATATAAATGACCTGGACTTGGGTATAGGGAGTATAATTTCAAAGTTTGAAGATGATACAAAACTTGGCAATGTAGTAAACAGGGAGGAGGACAGAGACAGACTGGTGAAATGGGCGGACACTTGGCAGATGCAATTTAATGTGGATAAGTGTGACGTGATGCACTTTGGAAGGAACAACATGGAGAGGCAGTATAATCTAAATGGTACTATTTTGAGGGGGATGCAAGAGTAGAGGGGCCTGGTGGTACAGTCATAAATTGATGGTGCCAGGGCAAGTTGATAAGGCAGTTAAGGAAGTGTATGGGGTACTTGGCTTTGTAAATAGGGGCACGAATACAAAAACAAGAAGTCACCTTTACAAATCCCTGGTTAGGCCTCAGCTGGAGAATTGCGTACAATTCTGGGCACTACACTTTAGGAAGGATGTCAAGGCCTGGGAGAGGATACAGGGATGAGGGACTTCAAATTTGTGGAGATTGGAGGAGCTGAGATTGTTCTCCCTGGAGCAGAGAAGGTTAAGGGGAGAACTAATAGAGGTATTCAAAATAATGAGGGGTTTTGATAGAGCAAATAGGGAGAAACGGTTTCCTCTGGCAAGTGAGTTGATAACCAGAGGTCATAGATTTAAAATAATTGGCAAAGGAACTAGAGGAGAAATGAGAATTTTTTTCACACAGAGGGTTGTTATGATCTGGAAAGCACTGCCTGAAAGGGTGGTGGAAGCAGATTCCATAGGAACTTTCAAAAGACAATTGGACACGTACTTGAAGAGGACCAATTTGCAGGATTATGGGGGAAAGCTGGGGTGTGGGACTAAATTGGACAGCTCTTTCAAAGTGCCAGCACAGGCACAGCGGGCCGAATGGCCTCCTTCTGTGCTGTGAGATTCTATAATTCTTTGACTCTGACTCTCGGGTAAAGGAGGTCCCAGTTCTTGTTGACTGGTTGATTTTTCCATGGTGCTACATCACAGGAGTGCAGGAGACAGAGAGAGTTCAAACACACAGGTCTACCAGGCACCTGCAGCATTGCAGGCCCAGACAAATGGGAGTCCGGAAACCTATCGTCAGGTTAAGGCCACCAGTTCCTATGAGAACTTGCATTTCTACAGTGCCTTTCACAACCTCAGGCTGTCCCAAAGCACTTTACAGCCAATGAGGTACTTCTGAAGTGTAGTCACTGCAGCTAATTTGCACCGAGCAATGAGATGAAAGATCAGCTAATGTGTGTTTTGTTGGTGGTGTTGGTTGAGGGATGAGTGATGGCCCAGGACACCGGCAGAACCTCCTGCTCCTCCTCAAACAGGGTCATGGGATCGCTTACATGGAGCTGAGCTGCAGACTGTAAAGGAGCGATTAAGCAATCGAATCCCTGCATTAACAGCAGACCCCAGCGTGACTGTACAGCTTGAAAAGGTAAAGGGGGAATTGAGGTGCCCAGAGAAAGCCCGGCCTGCAAAGGAACGCCAGGCTAGGCCGTGCAAGAGGTGAAGAGACACTTACCCGACAGAATAAAGTTCAAATGAGTCATTTATTTCCATTCTGTTACACATTACAGTGAGATTAACCGGCTCATTTGTTGTCTTTATATCACTGACCCGAGGGTGGCCTTGCCTGCAGCTGTTCAGAGACATTTGTAGTCTGTGTGTTGCTTTGTGTTGTCGCTGCTCTCCGATCCCTCTGCTCTGTGCTCTTCAGTGTGGCTCTGGCCCCCTCTACAGCTGCTGCCAGGAACTGCAGGAAATCAGGCCACATCACAGATCTTACCAGCTCAAACACAGACAGTATTATACCTTTTGTTGCTGATATTGATTCTTCTGATGAGCAGCCCATAAACCCCTCCCGCCATATCGGACTAGCCCCATCGGCTGGTTATAAAGATGGTTACGACCATGGAAGGAGTGTTCACATCGCGGCCTGTCAGAATGTTAATCAGTCTGCGAATCCTTCCATTGCTTCACAATGTTCTCACAGGGAAGAGCGCGGAGATACAAAAAATGACCACGTATCTTTAAATTCCATGATGATGAAGTTAAAGTCTGCACAAATAATGACTGACTCTCAAACCTCAGTGATTGTTCACACCATCACACTGCAGAGTGGCTGGAGTCTCCCAGACACCACTGTCCAAACTGAACGCACGTTCTGTAGCATTTAAAAACACAACACTGTAATGACAGACTCAGAACAGACAAAAGCTGCTTTATAAAATATTTAATGAAAGCTGGCAATTCCTATTGTACAGAGTAAAAGGTTAATCATATTCACCAGATTATGATAAGATTAAGAGAATTCCAACTGCCCTAAGATAATCCTGCAATTTGATCCGGTTTCTAATTGGGCAGACTCTTGTGATCCATTCTGCTCACGCTGCTGCCTGGGGCTGAGGACTGTACAATCCAGTCAATGATTCCTTTTAACATCTTCCAGTTCTGACGAAAGATCTTCGACCTGAAATGTTAACTCTGTTTCTTTCTCCACAGATGCTGCCTCACTTGCTGAGCTTTTCCAGCATTTCCTGTTTTTATAATGATTCCTAGAGATTTCTCCTCTAATCAGCTGGCCCAATCTCAATTCCCCAACACATCAATGATTATAGAGGAAATACTTACTTATGTAATGCGTTATCACATTTAAATGCCTCAAAGCACGTCACGCAACAGATTACTTGAAGTGCAGTAACTGTTGTGACGGAGGCAGAAACCACAGCCACTTCGCATTAACAGTATCCCACAAACAGCAATCAGATCGTCACCCTGTTAATCTGGGTTTTTTTGGCAGAATTGGTTGAGGGTGGACTATCGGCCAGAACTCCCTGCTCTGCTTATACTGCCGTGGGATCTTTAACATACTCGTGTAACCACTGGATCAGGCAGATGGGACCACAGGATAACATCTCACTCCAAGGAGGGACTATCCAAACCCATCGTTGAACTTACTACAGATGTTTTTTTTAAATTATGCAATGCAGGTAGAATTGAGGTCTGTCTAGATGAGATTTCACAGAGTAACCCGTAGCAATGCAAGAATTGATGTACAGTCAGAAGAAGTTCCCAATCCCTGTAGTTCCAAATATATAAACTAATAAATCTGCTGTACCTGCAGTTTTACACTTGAATTTGATGGTCAGTGTGGCGGCTATCCAAGGTCCTTTGAATGCAATGACCAATGAGCTACATTGTTCACAGTGATCTCCTGGACACTTTCTTTAAGTACTGAAGTTTTCATTTAATATTCTGAAGTACTCAAGCCATCGCCAAGGTGGCTCCCCGTGCTTCTCGCACTAGCTGGTGGCAGCTTCTGATTTCAGTCTTTCGTGCACCTCTTCTGGGGTCAATGAGGCCAAAATCTTCACCACCTTCTCACGCGACCTGCAACCCTTCAAAGGTCAGGAGTTCGGGAATAGCATGTGCAGGAGGAAAGTCAAGAAACCACTGTCATCATGGAACATAAAACTACCAGCTACTTAAACAAATAGTACAGTGAAAATAAAAAGACTAGAAATCACAACAAGTATCAATCTTGACTTCTGGGGAAATGTTAAATAAATCAAATGTAAAGTCAAATTAGGCCACTCTCCTTCAAATTGATTTGAGTGGATTAAGCAGATTCCTTCCTGAAAGGCACCTGACAACTTTCAATAAAATCTCACTCATTAGCAGCGATGCACATTCGTTTTTGGTTTAAAATTATAACCTCCATTGGTGCCTGCCTCTCAAACTAACCACAGCTTCCCTGGTTTTGTGATCCAGGTGAGGGGTGGAGGAGTGGAGGGGGATGGGTGGGAGTGGAGTATGGGATGGGGTGTTGGAGGAGGGGTGAGGGGGGGGGTTTCCCCAGACAAGCGTTGAGCATCACTGAGCCTTCGCATGCCCCATTTTAAATCATCCGATCACCTGACTCGCGGCGAGCAATGCCACGGGAGAATGGACGGATGGAATGAAGAGATAAGCTGTCACGTGACTGAATGTTCCCAGGCACTGTGGCATCCACTGAGAAACGTTCGACTGAAACAATACAGCTGTTTTGATATACCTTTAATATAAGCAAAGCAACTCCTCTTTTAATGATTTTCTCTTCTGAACTTGTCCTACGCAACACAGCTACCCCAGCCAGCGGACCTGCTCCCACACCTGACAACGCAGCTCTGTACAAGGCTATGCAATGCACTAGTGGCCTGGGATGTCTTGCCCTCAGATTTTTCCAGCTTTCCTACAGAGAAGCACGTCACATCTCTGGACCCCATCACTCATGAGGTACCAAGTGAGGAATTCAGGGGATCAAATGCACTCTGTGTCTTTGTTTCAATGTGCAGCGTTACTGCAATATCACTAGGAGATGGTTCCAATGACGGCATTCAGTGACCTTGTTCTCAGTGATACCGGGCAGAAGCAAATCAAAGTGAAATACTTCAGAGTAAACAAGAACCACATCAACAAACAGTTGGCAGTGATTTGTAATTTCACCACTTGGCAGATCCCAGTGGCACTAACTGTTCACCAGCCACACAATCCTTGGCTTGAGATATAATTACAAACAGAATATGTCTAAACTCCCATTAGCTTAAGGCTTATTAAAGAAGATATAGAAATAGCCCGAAGAAATGCTGCTGCTGTCCTCAGTTAGTGTTGGGGCTGCAGGAGTTGACAGAAAATCAGCAGCCATTTTGAAGCAGTGACAAAAATAAAACGTGTGAATGTTGGAAATACAGAGTGGGCCTGTCAGCACCTGAAACCACAGACACCATTCGTCAGGGCAGTAAGGTCACAGTGTGAGTGAGCGGGTGTTAAAGATCTGATGTAACGTGCCATGGGTAAGGATGCGAGGTCCCATCCAGCCTTCCTCTCAGTGCCCAATGTCAGTCTGTGCCGTTAGAGGTCAGGAATTTTGGTGCAAGAAGGAACAAATCAGAGGCTAAGTCCGTCTAGTTGCTGACAACAACCTGTCTTCTCTCTTTTCAGAAGTTGAAGAACCTGCTGTGTATTTCCAACAGTTTCTATTTTTACCTACAGTGGGATATTGGTGAAAATCACGGACTAGTTCACCTCTAGCCTCCTGTTCAGAGTGAGTTTGTGACGCAGGGAGGCCGTTAGAGTGTGTGTGGGGGGAGGAAACTCTCACCTACAGCTTTATAAAGTAAGAAGCACGCAATCCATCTCTCACAATATATCCGGTTAAATTTACTGTGCGAGAGACAGCAGGTAGGAGATTCAACACAAGGGACCACATACTGTAATGACATGGCTTCCTGATCACCATTCATCACACAGGGAGCTCCCCAATCTCACTCAGTGAGGTATCAAAGGGGGATGGGTGCTTCTCCATGTGCAGGGGGCCAAACACAGGTCAAATCAACACAGGCGTTTTCTAGCAGTTGGTTACAGAGCATCATCAGCAGAGCTTGGAAGCAGATCGTCTGACAGTAAAGAGCTGACAACATACCTTGTCCAGAACCACTTCACTTTTCTTTAATTCCAGCACCTTGGCCAGGTAGCGAACTAGTTCTGCATTTGCCTCTCCTTCAGACGGAGGGGCTGCGATGGCCACGCCCACTGCTTCTTCTGACACATCTACAGAACATGAGGTGTACACGAGTCACCATCACTGGTACCCACCCACTGCTCGTCAGCAGACAGGGATCCGTGCGGCAAAACGCTACAGGTTATAAAATATAATCGATAGCTTCTGACGAGGTCGCAAACCACAACGTAACTCAAATGAGCTTCAAAGACCAACTGAACCTTAGATTGTGATACAGACCATAAAATGGAAAGAGCAGAGTTCAGCTTGACTCTAACTTCATAGAATACAAAATGGGTGGGTTACTTTTGCACTTATATGTGATTAGGGTGCTGTAAAACCGGCCTTCTGGTGATAGTTGTTTGATAATGTAAAGAGGTACAACACTTAGGGAAGATCCCTCTGCTACATCCTGCCTGTGACAGTAACGACCCAGTGATACAGGATCTTTTCTACAGCTGTGTAATGTGAATATTAGAAGCAAGTGATTTCTTCCATACTGCTTACCTGTTATGGCATTTTGTTTGGCTCCAGGCTTAGCATGAATGGCAACCAAAACAGAACCACTCTTGTCAACCTTCACAGGTCCCCGAGGTGCCGGTGCTGGCTTTGCAGTGTCCTTAGATTTCCCCTTATTCTGAGACAAAATAAAGTTTAATTATCATTACAGCTGTTACAAAGTGTGACTCTGCCTGGTGGAATCAGTTACGACATGGGACACCCAAACTGATGGGATTAGTCCCACTTTGCAAATTATGCATGTTCTAATTGAAATTACACATATTACATTTTGAAATAGTGACTGCTGTACGTGGGCAAACAATCTACATACGAATTAAGAGCAGGAGTAGGCCATTTGGCTCCTCGAGCCTGCTGTGCCATTTGATAAGATCATGGCTGATCTGATTGTGACCTCGACCCTACTTTCCCATCCACCTACTATAACCTTTGATTCCCTTGTTACTCATGAATCTATCTAACTCAGCCTTAAAAATATTCGTAAACAATTTTACAACACCAAGTTATAGTCCAGCAATTTTATTTTAAATTTTAAAATAA
Organism: Heptranchias perlo; assembly: GCF_035084215.1. Classification (NCBI taxonomy): domain Eukaryota; kingdom Metazoa; phylum Chordata; class Chondrichthyes; order Hexanchiformes; family Hexanchidae; genus Heptranchias; species Heptranchias perlo. The sequence continues at coordinate 1,492,456 of NC_090358.1, forward strand.
AATTGCTGGACTATAACTTGGTGTTGTAAAATTGTTTACAATTGTCAACCCCAGTCCATCACCGGCATCTCCACATCATTAAAAATATTCAATGACCCTGCCTCCACTGCTCTCTGGGGAAGGGAGTTCCACAGACTCACGACCTTCTGAGAGAAAAAATTTCTCATCTCCGTCTTAAATGGGAGACCCCTTATTTTTAATCTGTGGCCCCCTAGTTCTAGTCTCTCCCACAAGGGGAAACATCCTCTCAGCATCTACCCCTTCAAGTCCCCTCAGGATCTTATATGTTTCAATAAGATCACCACTCATTCTTCTAAACTCCGGTGTATACAGGCCCAACTTGTCCAACCTTGCCTCATAAGATAACCCCCTCATCCCAGGAATCAGTCGAGTGAACCTTCTCTGAACCGCCTCTCTAAAGCAATTATGTCCTTTCTTAAATAAGGAGACCAAAACTGCACACAGTATTCTAGATGTGGTCTCACCAATGCCCTGTACAACTGTAGAAAACATCTCTACTTTTATATTCCATTCCCCTTGCAATAAATGACAACATTCCATTTGCCTTCCTAATCACTTGCTGTACCTGCATACTACCTTTTTGTGATTCATGTACTAGGACACCCAGATCCCTCTGTACCTCAGAGTTCTGCAATCTCTCTCCATTTAAATAATATACTGCTTTTCTATTCCTCCTGCCAAAGTGGACAAGTTCACATTTTCCCACATTGGGCAAAAATTCGGCAGATGGAGTACATTCACTTAACCTATCTATATTCCTTTGCAGACTCCTTATGTCCTTTTCACAACTTACTTTCCTACCTACCTTTGTGTCATCAGCAAATCTACAGTAAAGTATAACTAGGTTGCCACCTTATGCCAAGTCTTAGACCAAGGGCACAGCCCTAGGAAAAAAATGTCTAAAATTGTGATATGCAAATTATTTCAACTATTGTGCACTCAACATCCAGCTGGTGCAGGGGGTACTTTTCTTTCTGTTCTCCCTGTCTGTGTTCCAGATTTTCCCATTTGTTAACTCCTGGTTTAGATGTTGCACCAATAATTCCATGGACCAGTTCTTCCAGGTGACATGCAACATGAGGATAGCCATAACCAGGGCCATTATTCTACAGTAAATAAAGATAAATCTGTTTCTTTGCATGGGGTTTTTACTGGTGTTTGAGGAATCACATTCCACAATTCTATTTAAAATTAAGCTGATTATTTTATGAAATAAGTTAAACTCTGTTTTTATATTACTAGTCAATCTCCTGCAGTCAACAATTGGAAGTCCAGACCAAGTGTAATCTTCAGGTGTAGCAGACTTAGAGGGCTAGGGATAATTGGACATGGGAACACATACAACAATTTGCATTTATATAGTACCTTTAACGTAGTAAAACATCCTGAGGCGCTTCACAGGAGTGTAATCAGACAAAATTGGCACTGAGTCACATAAGCAGATATTAGGACAAGTGACCAAAAGCTTGGTCAAAGAGGTAGGTTTCAAGGAGCATCTTAAAAGGAGAGGTGGAGAGGTTTAGGGAGGGAATTCTAGAGTTTAAGACCTGGATGACTGAAGGCACGACTGCCAATGGTGGGGCGTAGGGAGTGGGGGATGTGCAAGAGGCCAGAATTGGAGGAGCACAGAGATCTCGGAGGGTTGTAGAGCTAGAGGAGGTTACAGAGATAGGGAGGGGCGAGGCCATAGAGGGATTTGAAAACAAGGATGAGAATTTTAAAATTAAGGTGTTGCCGGACTGGGAACCCAATGTAGGTCAGTGAGCACAGGGGTGATGGGTGAACGGAATTAGTTCTGCATTTAAGATTTAACAGATGTACTAGAATCTATGAGGTCTCCGCCAGCACATACTATACTTGTCACGTTTTCACTTATTTAAAAACATAAATTCCTCCCTCACTTTCAGGTTAGCGCACTCAATTACTTTGCAGAAAAGGTAACCAGCCATTCTGTTCTTATTTTTATTTGTCCATGATAAATTCTTACCTCCACATTTCAGATAGAAACTGCCTATGTAAACAGGTCACGCTGCAGCAACACTACTGGTGGGAGGGTGGAATTACAGTGTGACATGTTTACATAGGCAGTGCCCATTATAAATGGGAACAAGGGTTGACCTGAATATCAGATTGTTAATAAACCAGAGATTGATGGTTTTACAGAATTCTGTCCGTCTCTCTGTGGAAACTCACAGCCCCGGAGCCCTCCCCACACCCAGTACCCCTCTCCCCGCTCCTTACCATGCGGGGTTCTCCTGAATTCTTCGGCATGTTTCGCACCCTATGGACCGGCGTTGCCCCCAGGCCCAAACAAAGCCGCGGCCAACCAGCAGCAAAGAGCCGCTGGAAACCTGGGCCTACCAGGAAGGGGAGAGCCGCGGCGCCCGGAACAGTAAGGATGAGCGGAATGCACCGAAGCGACGCTCTGCTCATAATAAGGACCAAGCCGGCCGGTGAGCGCCCAGAACCCGGGGCCTAGTTGCCGGGCGGGAGTCGCGGGGCCTCCCAGGCCCGGTCACCAGGCAACAAGTCTACAGCATTCAACTCCCAGACTACACTGCGCGCAGCCCCTCTCACACATGCGCACTTCAAAGCCCAGAAGCCCCGCCCACTCGTGTCCCAGGCCCCGCCCCCAGCTGTCACTCACTGGGTTTGCCACGTGGGGAACAATATTGAACCCCCTTCATTTAATGAACTTCCATTAATTCTGGTCAAGTGATCCCTGCACTTGGCCATAAATTCTTTATCAATAAACATTTAGTCTATAAATCCTAATTAGAGTATGGGGTGTCTCCATAATTAGCAGAGGCAGCGTTTGGTATTTGCTTGTTCCAGTTTAAGAGAATTTGTGATTAAGTTAACTTGCGTGCTGATATTCTAGCTTTATCTTAGTCCAAGGGATTATTAAAAGGAAACACCTCATCTGTATAGATATTAATTATAGTCTCTGGTTATGATTCCTAAATCAGTGCGTAGCAATCTCGCCGAGTCAGAAGGTCGTTGATTCAAATCTCACTCCAGAGATTCGAGCACATAATCCAGGCTGACACTCTGGTGCAGTTCTGAGGGAGTGCTGCACTGTCGGAGATGTCGTCTTTCAGATGAAGGATTCCCTCTATTCACCGAGAAAAAGCACAGTAAGCAGACAGGGAATTAGAGGGGGTTATTATGGGAAGGGACACAGCACTGAGAGCAGGTAACAGATTATGGGAGATGATGTAAGACTATCAGTGGGGATTTGTATACAGGCTATGTGACCAGGAGTGAGGAATGTAAAAGGGGATTATTCATAATATGTAAGCAGTAATGGCAGGCGACCGGGAAAGGAGGTAGAGTTGATGAGTGGGTCCTCGGCCCCAGTCAACACGAGCAACATGGAGGCGACTGAACGACTGGTGCTCTGAATTTACCAGCTCTGCCTTATCCTGAATAATCAGGTCTGGGGATCGGTGATCACAAACTGTCGTGTTCAGTTCACCCTTGTGGATTTGTCCTCACTCCCTACAGCCGGAAGCGTGTAGTGAGCCCAGGGCTCTGGTTCCATCACATGCTCTCATATAACCTCCCGCAACTTCAGTTGGTGATGGAATAAACACTCCTCTAGGCTGGGGTTTCGGCTATAACATGCCAAACAGATTTATTAAACAGTAAATGGATAAACAAGAGTAGCAATGACACACTATAAATTTACAGTAGTTACAAGCTGAAGTATACTCCTGCAATAAAGAATAACAAACCACTGAGCCGGCTGAGGCAGACTTCAATGTGAACTACAAATGTTTCCAGGTCCCTAACTATGTGGAGCTTGCTGCTGCTCCTTGTGCTGTTCTCTGGCTGTGAACTCCCTCTCCCACCAACAGACAGAAAATTGGAGCAAGGCAGGCTGAGATATACTTTCAAAATTTCACTGGGCCAAAAATTTTTTTAAAAGGAATCTCAGACACAAATAGAGCAGCCACTCAGATATTCAGACACCCACAGGATGCTTGTAGTTGAATTGAATGGCTTGATCTTGCCATCCAATACCTTTTGCAAACACAGGGTCTGCTCCAGGACCACTGTGTTTCAAAACAACCTGGGTTACTTCCTGCGAATGACCTTGGTTTTTTTTAACCTTATGTACTGTGACACAAGCAGCCAATAACATGATGCATCATTGACAAAAATTCTCATCATTATTTACATCACTCCTCCCATCACCCAGATCACTCCGGGATCAGTTTGTGTTTATTTATCGTATTCCACAAGTGGCAGTGGGATCTCCTCTAGTGTTGCTTGCAGGTCCTTGGGCCTCCTCTGTCCCTGCTCCGCACTGTTTCTCTGCTCCAGCCCCCGGAGTACTTGGAGGGAGGGTTGGGAGTGCACCTTCCCAGAAGCAGAACTGGAGAGCTAGAGGTGGGTCTGCCAGGGTGGGAAAAAGGGAGACTTGCACCTGAAGTTGCTGCTGGGAGGGAGTAATTGGTGACTGGGCAGAGAGCACAGGAAGGGCCTAGTTCCTGCTTTTTACAGCTCCCAGTCGATAGCTGGAGTCTGGGCTAGAGTGGGGAGGCCATAGAGGATCAAGAGTGGGGCCCGGGGGCGAGAGCGGGAGCAAGAGCTGGGCCTGGGGTGGGCAGGAGAAAAAAAGAGGGGGACCCCAGGGGGGAAAATAGAGTGGTGGCCCCCGGGGTGGTGGGGGGGAAATAAAATAGAGAGCGAGGGCCCCTGGGGTGGGGAGTAAATCGAGAGTGGGGGCCCCCGGGGGGAGAGTTCTACGATTCCGCCTGTCCTGGTTCGAGCCCCTCCCACCCGCTCTCTTCTAATCCTACTTCTCTGCTCTTTCGGATCATAAATCTCACCCCTGCCGTTCTTTCCTCAGTGACGACAGCCCTGAGGGAACGACCATCAAGGATCTCCGCTCAGTTTCATGAATTTGGTTTCAGTGTCTACTCATCGTGATTGTCCTCAGTCCTACGCCCTTCGTGTTTCTGAAGAGTTTCTGTGCCAAACGCAAGGTGCACATTTAACCAGAGCCAATATTCCCGTCGTTAACGGAACAGGTATTTCTTCTGAAACACGATCTTCAAATGGACCTGCAGGGACCCTGTGGGAAATTAGCTCAGAAACAATAACACACTCGTCCTTAAACTGGTCATTGGTTCCTCTATTGTGGCAGAGAGGAAGTTCAGACAAAACGCATTAAGCTCTCACCTAATGACTGCCCACTGCCCAATGCCTGTGTTAGTTGATTATTTTATTCAAACACCCTTCACAGACGACAGTTTCACATCACTCATGGAAGCTGTTCAAGTCTGGACAGAAAGCAATTCATTCAAAAAAAATACAAATCAGCGGCCACACCAAAAATAACTGCAGACAGCAGAAGAACAGGAGGAGGCTATTCAGCCCCTCGAGCCTGCTACACAGGAACAGGAGGAGGCCATTCAGCCCCTCGAGCCTGCTACACAGGAACAGGAGGAGGCCCATTCAGCCCCTCCAGCCTGTTCAACCAGTCAATTAAATCACAGCTGATCTGTACCTCAACTCGCCTTTGATCCGTAATCCACTGACACCCTTACCTAACAAAAATCTATCGATCTGAGTCTTGAAAATTTCAACTGACCCCCAGCATCTACAACCTTTTGGGGGAAGAGAGTTCCAGATTTCCACTACCCTTTGTGTGAAAAAGTGCTTCCTGATTTCACTCCTGAACGGCCTAGCTCTAATTTTAAGATTATGTCTCTTTATTCTGGATTCCCACCACCAGAAGAAATAGTTTCTCTATCTACCTATTGAATCTTTTTAACATTTTAACAGACAGCAATGTCCAAAATCCCACCAGAGAAGGACAGCATGTTCTATTTTTATTTCAGAGAATGTTGTTTGAATAAAGTGGGCAGCATGTCTGAAATAAGAAACAGAAAGGTCGTCTGTTATAATTGTTAGGAATAAATGGATGGAGCAGATTTGCCCCCACAGCACAGAATCTGTCTTCACTGATTGACAATTAAAGTGTGAGGTTCTCCCTCAGGTGGCCTTCAATTTCCCAGCTCTCTGTTAACTTTGAAAAATAAGCTTTAAGCAGTCTGGTTATATGTGGGTCGCTGCCCCTCATCACTGCACTGTCAGACCTGGTCACACGAGGACCAGGACTTGGGATATCATCAATAACTCCTGGCACACAGCAAATCCCTGATGTGAGTCATTGAAGGGCGGTTAAGGCACTTCCACAGCAGGGGCAGTAAAAAGGGGGCAAGTCAGCTGACGCTGCTCTCCGCTCCGCCCCCCCCCCCCCCCCCACCAAATGAGCCTCTTTCTTTAGCAGCAGGCTGGCAGTGCTGGGAGACAGATTCACAATTGAGATTCTCCAAGGGGCGAGCTCCCAACTTCAGCCTCCCTCACTCAGGCTTGGAGTTGAGTCGAGCACTTCCCTCGGGGAGTAACCACAAAGGATGAGGTGCCCGGGGGCCACTCCCCGACACCTCAAGAGGCTGGTTAAAATGGCACTTCTCAGAAAGGTCAGAAATGCTGCAAGGGATCAGAAAAAAAAAATCACTGTACAAACTATTGTATGATCCCAACAGTGGCAGTTCTAGAATAAAAATAGGAAGCCCTGTAACCCAACATAGAAAGTTCAACTCCTACAGAAGGTCTCATCCATTCAGAAGTTCTCCTACGTACGTTATGTCCTGGTGGTGACTTTACTTATAATGGTTATGTTAGTTATCCTGTGTAGTTTGGAATTGGTGCTGTTTATCAGACCATCGTGGCTCGTCCTGTCCCGCTAAACGTTCTCTGCCAAACCTCGCGGGCGCACATCCTTTCCCTGTCTTACGCTGAAGATCTCAGGAGAAGGCTCAACTCGCATCAAATTATCTCTGGCTTTGATCCCACTGCTCTTCCACTGTGTCAGGCATCGCCTCTTAAGGGAGAAAAAAAACAGTGAAACAGAAAGCGGCCAAGCGAGGCGTTAAACATCTGGTTTCCTCATCGGATGAGGTGAAGTCTGGCTTTAAGCCGAGCTACGTGTGGAAGATGATCTCTGGAATCTGCCCGTCTTCCACTGAAGTCCCGTTGTTGTTCCCCGGCACGTTGAAAAAGACGAAGTAGGTGTTGATCCCGGTCGTGGGGGACTCGTGAATGATCTTCCGCAATCCCTTGGTGCCGTAATGAGAATCGGGGCCCTATAGGGAGGCAGGAAAAGGGAAAAATTGACAACGTGCTCAAAGCAGTTCCAGTGGGAGTAGTGACAGAGAGACCAGAGTGAGAATCACAGCCTCGGAAAGATTGAAATGTACAATGTACATGGGAATAATCTATATGTTAATATAATTCCTGTCAACTTTTCCCATTATAAATTCCTAAGTCCACATTTATAATGGGAACTGCCTGTGTAAACTTAGCACAGCGTCACCACTGGGGGGAGGGAGTAATTACAGTGTGACAAGTTTACATAAGCAGTTTCCATTATCAAAGTTGACATAGCAATTTATAATAGAAATACAAAAATAAGGACAGAATGTATGACTTTAAAATGAGGACAGAATTAATTCTGTGCCCCCGGTCCAATTACCCCTGCCCTCTTCACCGAGGGCCTCGACTCCCCACGTGTAACACCATGGGAAATCAACTAGTAAATTAAATAAAGCTTAACTTGTTAATTAGCAGTACTTTTACTCACAAAATAAAAGACTGTAATTTAGCTACCCACGGATCAGAACAGTCCCAGATATGAACTCTGGCCTTTGACCCCTGCTGCAAGACCACATGTGCCGGCGTTAGGTAAGGACAGGGTCAAGCTGAGCTGCCATGCTCCCCCAACGGTCAAACACATTGAGACACTCACGGTCTGGGCGCAATCTCAAAGAATGGCCTGGGTCTGTGGTCCTAGGGGGAGGGGGAGGGGGAGGGGGTGCTGAGTCTGTGGTCCTGGGTGGTGGGGGGGAGCCCCGGGTCCGTGGTCGTTGGGGGGGGGGGCGGGGTCTGTGGAACCCGCCCTCAGTGAGGAGCAGCTTCAGGAGACCGGTGAACGGAAACAGCGCACTGTACTCCTCACTTGTAGAACTTGTTTGGAGGAGCGATGGCAGCAAAGGCTCCGGTGAGAATGGCTCAGCGTGGGGCCAATTTGGAACCAGAGTGCCCACGAAAACGGCATGGTCTGAAGGGAGAGAAACAATACCTTCAGGGTGGCACAGGCTGTGTAGCTAACATTTGGCAATATCTCAACGGGCTCCTTGAACATGACCCTAAATGTATTCGCTGATCCATCGCAGCAAAACCCAGTGTCATTTTGTCCAATCGTTGTGTTTTTGTCATTTTCAATGATCTGGAAAGGAGAGGATAAATCATCAATTATTTCAAACGATCGCAACCACCTTCCCAAACTTCCTCTTGGCTCATTACCGTATCCAGGATACCACTCGCCTGGTGTGATGCGCTGCTGTGACGTCACATGGAAGAGTGACAGTGGACAGTGAGAGGGGCAATGCTGGTAAATTATATCCACAAAAACAGTGGAGTTTTGAGACAGCTAGAAACAGACGTCGTTCCAGAGTGAGAGGCTTTAAAGGGGAGATTTTCCACTTCAGCATGGAACAGATGTGTGCGCTGGGAACAGATGTGTGCGCTGGGAACAGATGTGAGAAAATTGCTGTTCACCTCACATCATGGACCAATCAGCTCACTCAGCCGCACGTCAACAAACTCAATTTTTAAAATTTTATACATCTAGTTGCTCGGAAAGATTCACTGAGCCCGAGCGTGTGAAGGAGTTGAATTATCAGCTGGGACGGTCACTAACTGAGGCTGTTTTAATCAGCAGGTTATTCCAGCATTTCCAAAAGGCACTTGAATATAGAGAGTAGGGCAGTGGGGTAGAACGGTGCCCCCTCATCCCCTGCCCATCAAAAACACACCAACTGCCCGTTCATTCACGTGCCGTTTGTGGGAGCTTGCTGTGTGCAAATTGGCTGCCGGGTTTGCTACATTACAAGTGTGACTGCACTTCATAGGACGTCCTGAGTACAGAATGAGCTGTGCAAATGCAAGGCCTTTCGACCCTTAGTGTGAGCGACCCACCTCTTCACTGCCCATCAAAGGAAATTACAACCTCTCATTTTGTAAAATATTAAATATTTTTGCTTAAGTTTTGCTTTTTTCAAAAAGGGGCTTCTTTTTGCATTGATTTAAACAAACTTTTGTTATAAGACAAGTGGTTGGTGAGTGTAGCCAGCAGTTAATAGGTGAGGAGGGAAGATCACACACCTGTATGTTGACCTGGTAATCTGTTGGGCCGTGTATAGATCCATAGAGTCCAAAGCCCACGACAGACACCCGTCTGGTCACTGAAAACCTTCACACACAAGGAAAGGGAACAGTTAACCTCCAGGCACCATCGAAATACATCGGAATTTAATCTATCCTTATTTAAAGATTATACGAGTCAAAATAATTCACATTACAGAACATTTTATTTAAACATGCGTTACTCGGGAAGTTGCAGTTTTTGAGCTCCAGCTTCCCTCAGTCACGGCCCAGGACGCTCCGATTGAGCACAGACACCGGCCGTTCACCAGTGGGCTGGGAGTGACTCAGAGTCTCCCTCTTGTATTCAGTAACTGTGAGGTATTAGTGAGTGGGACTGACTCCAGGAAAGGGTTCTCAAATGTGGACACAAATTACTCCGACTTGAACAGGCTTAGAAAACCTGATTATGGGGAATGTTAATGAGGGGTTGCTACAGTAACCAAATGTGCTTTGCTTACTTTTTTTTCCAACCCTATTACAACTCTAAGAGGAAATTTATTTCACAAACCGGGTCAGACAGTCCCTGCTTTATATATTCAGTGACGGGAATCACGCTAGAGTGACGACCAGCTCTTGCACAGAGACTCCGACTCATATTCCTTAAAAAGGAATATTAACAACTCCGTGCAGCAGAGGTAAAGGCAATCTAATCTAATCCCTCCCTGTCACAGATTCTGTTTGTTCTGCTTAAGCACCAGTTAAGATCACAGCCCCGGCAGACGATCAGAGGCTTCTCCAGATCTGCTGCACCCATCAGCAAATTAAATCCAGTTTTTAAAAAAAATAGTACTGGAGATCTCAGTCCAGCAGCCTTGATGCTCAGCAACTAGTAAAGGGGGGGGGGGGGGGGGGGGAAGGAGGAAGAGGAGGTCACTACAACCGATCTCAGCAACCTTGGGTTAGCCACGGGTTCTACTCCTGATCGCAGCTCAATGCCCCGGCTGGATGAGAGTATGGACGTGTGGTGAGAACAGGATTGGGCCTTGGCTACGATGACCCCCTCCCCCCATGGTTGAATAGCTTGCCTTACACATAAACAATGGCCATTCGAGGAAGGCATGGTGGGGCATTTAATGGCCAATAAACAGTACCCAGGAAAGAGTGAACATGTAGAGAAGGAGATAGTGGGTGAGAATGAGGTGGTGACCTGATCCTGTCACTGGTGCCACTGTAGCCCCAGCGACTCTCCACCTGCTGGAAACGGTTGATGATGCACTCCTTCCCCCTCAGGCAGCATCGCGGCTGGTCGATGTACTCCACCCGCGGCTTCGGGTTCAAAGTGAAGTGTAAAAACAGATTAACAATCTCTCGGTCGGAGAGTATCCCAGATTGAGCAGGTCCTGAAAGGGGAGAAAAAACACACAGTTCAGAATTACCTTTGGACCCGTGTCCCACAGGAGAGAGAAAAATACATGATATAAACGGGAAATGCTGGGAACACTCTGCACCTCAGACAGCATCTGTGGAGAGAGAGAGAAACAGAGTTAACGTTTCAGGTCGATGAGTTCTGATGAAAGGTCATCAATCTGAAACGTTAACTCTGTTTCTCTCTCCACAGACGCTGCCTGATCTGCCGAGTGTTCCCAGCATTTCCTGTTTGTATTTCAGATTTCCAGCATCTGCAGTATTTTGCTTTTGTGAGAGATAAATACATTTCTGGTGTAATTTTATTCCCTCATTTCAGTCCTCTGGCTTTCTCACTCACTAGTTAAGGAGTCAAACCTGATTGTTCCCTGACCCTAACCTACTGCTCCATCACAGGGCATTGGAGCAACAACCTGAACCCCACAGTTTAAATCCAGGGCTTCAGACACCAACATAATTTACAACAATTCACAACAGGTGGTTTTTAGGCATCATCCAAACTGCTCATTTAAACAACTGTCTATCATTTCCTTACTTTGGTCTGTGTGTCTTACAGCACAGAAACAGGCCATTCGGCCCAACTGGTCTATGCCAGTGTTTATGCTCCACACGAGCCTCCTCCCTCCCAATTTGATCTCACCCTATCAGCATATCCTTCTGCTCCTTTCTCCCTCACGTGTTTATCGAGCTTCCCCTTAAATGCATCAATGCTATTCACCTCAACTAGTCCTTGTGGGAGCGAGTTCCACATTCTCACCACTCTCTGGGTAAAGAAGTTTCTCCTGAATTCCCTATTGGATTTGTTCTTCTATGAACATAGAGCTTGTTTTAAAACCTGAAACTCCACTCTAGGCTTCTGCCCAATGAACCTCCGGTCTTACAAACAGAAATCATCTGGATCGACCACAAAGAGTGCCCCAACAGCTTGTGTCCAACGCGACTGCACCTCAGTTCCATTCTGGCCCAAAATCACACTCCCATCATCCTATATATAAACCAGCTGAACTCCCTGATTGGATCACCTCATTGGCGGTGTTACCTAATTGGTTGTAACACTGCCATTCTCCACATTTCTTTGCCATTTAACGGTTATTAAACTTTCTCTCAATCGTTCGGTTTAACTCACTGAGTTCTGGTTACCTGCAGCAAACTCCTCGATGGTCATCAGCGGGAATCGGACGAGAGTAACAGCCTTGCCTAACACCTTCTGTTTGCTCGCGGGGGTGACTGGCAGCTGCCGCCTCTGGCACTCTGCTTCCGCCCACCGGACCACCCCTGTGAACAGCCGAATCTCTCGGATGCTGAGGGTGTCTCGTTCCAGCACCGCACACAGTGTATCTGTGGGCAGAGGGAAAGAAAACAGTTTAAGGCTTGCAAGCCATTTATGATTGTTGAGCAAGTGATGTCAAAGGAAAGAAAGAACTTGTATTTATACAGCGCCTTTCATGACCTCGGGACGTCCCAAAACACTTTACAGCCAATGAAGTACTTTTGAATTGTAGGCACTGTTGTAATGTATGAAAATGCCAATTTGTGCACAGCAAGATCCCATAAACAGCAATGAAATAAATGACCAAGTAATCTGCTTTTAGTAATGTTGGTTGATGGATAAATATTGTCCAGGACACCGGGAAGAACGCCCCTGCTCTTCTTCCAGTAGTGCTGAGGGATCTTTTATGTCCACTGAGAGGGCAGACGGGGCCTCGGTTTAACGTCTCATCTGACAGCGCAGCAAGGGGAGGGGGATGGGGGAAGGAAACGCTCACCAGCCGAATCACAGCTGAAGATTTTCACCTGACGGCCTGACTTGCCCACTAGCATGTTCTCTGCTATCTCCTGATTACCAGAACAGATGCCCTCACAACCCTCACCCATTCTGTCCAGCCCTTTACAAGGTCAGCACTTTTTAAACACACGGAATTACTTGCCCCAATTATCGTTTAAAGCGCAGCACCGTCCCTGAACACATCGAACAACAATGAACCCAAATAAAATCTTTGAAAGAAATATCCCAGCGCCAGTTCAGATGCTCACCCAGGTCGACGTCAGTGAAGCCCTCGGCACTGATCGCATCCATAGTGCTCTTGTCGATGGTGTCCAGGCAGAGACTGGCGAGCTGGGGCTCGTCAAACAAACGCGCCTAAAACATTCCAAAGTGTGCAAAACGAGGAGAAAGAAAACAGATTTAATATCAACCATAAGGCAGCAACAAACCAAAACTAACGACATCTTCCAATCCTACATCAGAATACAGCGACTGAAATTAAACTTGTAGCATTTCAGGAACCAATTCTTATTCTCAAAAATATCCTAAACTCCTAGAAACTCGGGGCTCACTCACTATTGGCAGAAGGGGTCAAACCCACCGGAGAAGGGGGAACAGTGTCCTGGGGGCTGGAGACCCTTCAGTGGCCATGATTCAGCGTGGTTAAGCCTTCACCATGAGCGTCAGCAGGCTGTTCGACTGTGGAAACATCACGGGTGAGCCCAGTCCTCATGCACAGACTCCCAGCAGCGGATGGGGAGCAGGCAGCAGGAACCCTGGCTGTATTTCCCCTCTCTAGCCCTGGGGTCCAAGGCCAAAAGGGACAGCACCCTTATCTCTCTTGTTTGTACGGATCTACACCTGTGTTGCTCTCAGCCATCTCTGTAGATATTCATCAGTCACCTGTGTAAGTAACATAAAGGCGTTATCAGCACGCAGGTGTTTGGTAAGAAACTCCACACAATGTGCCTCCAGGGCAGGGACTGCGTATTTCTTGGCTGTGTACAGAGTTGTCATCACCGTCTCAGGGCCGATTTGCACCTCATCCGAGTACAGAAATCTGCAGCCAAAATAAAGACAATAACATTTCAGAGAAAAGCAGCACTGAAATTTAACTGGTGCTTGTTCTTAAATAGAGAATAACACAAGATTAACCTCATTGACACATCCTCAGCTATCCTAAAATACTAAAATTATGTTTCCGCCCTCTGATCTACGCTACAATATAGGTACACACCTAGAATCCATACCACACCATAGGTACACGCATATATACCATAGAATCCATACGACAACATGGGTACACGTATATATACCATAGAATCCATACAACAACATGGGTACGCGTATATATACCATAGAACCCATATGACAACATATACAACTATACACTAAAATCCACACACAATAACAAAGCACACATGCATAGAAAGACCTTGCATTTATATAGCGCCTTTCACCACCTCAAGACGTCCCAAAACACTTCACAGCCAATTAAGTAGTTCTGAAGTGTATTCACTGTTACAATGTAGGAAACGCAGCAGCCAATTTGAACGCAGCAAGATCTCACAAACAGCAATGAGATAAATGCTAATCTGTTTTAGGTGTTGGTTGAGAGATAAATATTGGCCAGTGTCAGCCTAGATTATGGGCTGAAATCTCTGGAGTGGGGCTTGAACCCACGACCTTCTGACTCAGAGGCCAGAGTGCGACTTACACTGTAAACCCATGCCGGAAATAGCTGCTTTATATAATAGCTTGTATTTATATGGCGCCTTTAACGGAGTAAAACGTCCCAACTCATTTCACAGGAGCAAACATCAAACAAAATTTGACACCGAGCCACATAAGGATGTATTAGGACAGGTGATCAAAAGCTTGGTCAAAGAGGGAGGTTTTAAGGAGTGTCTTAAAAGGAGGAGAAAGAGGTAGAGAGGTTTAGAAAGGGAAGGCCAGAGCTTAGGGTCTAGGCAGCTGAACACACACAAACAGCACAGCAGCCCTTGAACATCCACCACATTCCTTTTTAACCACTTGTGTTAACACCTGCCAACGGTACCACGATGCCTCTCTCCTCCCGCTTACTGTCTCACCTGACTACAATCACCTATTTTGCACAGGTATTTTGTGCTGTACCACTGGCAGAGGTGGAGCAGGATTACTGACGAGGGGTCCCTCAATCACCAGACTATTTTTCACCAAGACTTATTCGAGTTGGTGAGAGGACGAAATGTCTCATTCACATCAAACTGGCTCACTTTAAATAAATATCTATCCCACTCCATACGCAATCTGTCTCAGAATCATCAACCTCAAGATGTTTGTACAATTCATGTTCTGCGAAGATGATAAACTGAAAATCTATCTGAATACACGCAGCTGTAGTCATTTGTTTCAAAACAGAGGTAAGCAGCAACACAGGTGACATTTTCAAACCCATTCACCTTGCTCCATCTGTCCCCATTTTCAGAAGCCTCCTCTAACCCTTGGGTTGCCAACTCTGGTTGGACCTATTCCTGGATATATGGTCAACCGCCCTGCTCCCGCCATTGGTCGCCCAACATGGCCATCCTCGCGGTGCCCCGCCCCCATGCTCCCGCCATTGGTCGCCCGACACGCCCGTTCTCAGTGCCCCGCCCCCATGTTCCCGCCATTGGTCCCCCGACACACCCATCCTCACAGTGCCCCACCTTTCCCAGCCAATGGGAAAGTGAACGGACTCTTCCTTACCCAACTGGATGATTCTTGACTGTCAGTCAAACAGCTCCAATATTTTGTAACTAATAAATGAAAATTTTCAAAGTAAATGGGAAAAAAACATTATTTTTAATGCCCCTTTGATTTTATCCCCCAGGTTAGCTGGAAGCAGTGGCCTGGAGATTAATCTTTAATTCTTGGAGACTCCAGGACTGTCCAGGAGGGTTGGCAAACCCTGTCTAAACCTGTTTCTTTGACTCTCAGTCATGTCTCCCTGTGGAGCCGAAGGAGGTTTTGCGACTTTAAAAGGTGCTTTATAAACACAAGTTGTTGTGGAACGAGTCACTCCTAAAATACCGACTCTGGCCCCGGCCTGAATGTAAATAAACAAAAGTTTCTGCATCGCAATGGACCTTCAATCTTTCACCGTAAATAACCTCAGGCATAAAGATGTTGGATGATTTTGCAAACTCTTTATAGAGTAACACCAAAACGTGACCTTGGGACCCAGGCATTCTGTAACTTAAGATCTTTTTAATAAAACCACCCTCTCCCTCGAAAAAAAATCCTAACAAGTTGGTGCAACTTCAACAACTGAACACCTCAGCGTTCACCGTAACCGTCAGCGCTCCCGGCATCGACCGTCAGCGCTCCCGGCATCGACCGTCAGCGCTCCCGGCATCGACCGCAACAAAAAGATCCCCATTAAACACATCCAACCGTGCACCGTGCGTGCGACCCGGGGCTAATCCTGCCGGATACATTTCACTTAGAATCATAGAATCGTTAGAGCACAGGAGGAGGCCATTCGGCCCATCGAGCCCGTGCCGGCTCTCTGCAAAAGCAACCAGCTGGTCCCACTCCCCTGCCCTTTCCCCGCAGCCCTGCAAATTTTTTTCCTTCAAGTATTTATCCAATTCCTTTTTGAAAGCCATGATTGAATCTGACCCCATATCCTGTCACACAGCGCATTTCAGATCACAACCACTCGCTGCGTAAAAAAGATTTTCCTCATGTCACCTTTGGTTCTTTTGCGAATTACCTTAAATCTGTGTCCTCTGGTTCTCGACTCTTCTGTCAATAGGAACAGTTTCTCTTTACTTACTTTATCTAAACCCTTCATGATTTTGAACACTTCTATCAAATCTCCTCTTAACCTTCTCTGCTCTAAGGAGAACAACCCCAGCTTCTCCAGTCTATCCACATAACTCAAGTCCCTCATCCCTGGAATCATTTTAGTAAATCTCTTCTAAACCCTCTCTAAGGCTTTAACATCCTTCCTAAATTGGACACAATACTCCAGTTGTGGCCGAACCAGTGTTTTACAAAGGTTCATCATGCCTTCCTTGCTTTTGTACTCTATGCCTCTATTTATAAAGCCAGCATCCTGTATGCTTTTTTAACCACTTTCTCAACCTGCCCTGCCACCTTCAGCGATTTGTCACATATACCCCCAGATCACTCCGATCCTGCACCCTCTTTAGAGTTGTGCCCTCTAGTTTATATTGCCTCTCCTCGTTCTTCCTACCGAAATGTATCACTTCACACTTCTCTGCGTTAAATTTAATCTGTCACGTGTCCGCCCATTCCCCAGCCTATATCCTCTTGAAATCTATCACTATCCTCCTCACTTCCAAGTTTTGTGTCATCTGCAAATTTTGAAATTGTGCCCTGTACATCCAAGTCCAAGTCATGAATATATATATCAAGAAAAGCAGTGGTCCTAGTACCGACCCCTGGGGAACACAACTGAACACCTCCCGCCAGTCCGAAAAACAATCGTTCACCACTCCTCTCTGCTTCCTATCACTTAGCCAATTCTGTATCCATGCTGCTACTGCCCCCTTTATTCCATGGGCTTCAATATTATTGATAAGCCTATTATGCGGCACTTTATCAAATCCCTTTTGAAAGTCACCACATCAACCGCATTGCCCTCATCCACCCTCTCTGTTACCTCATCAAAAAACTCTATCAGGTTAGTTAAACACGATTTGCCTTTAACAAATCCGTGCTGGCTTTCCCTAATCAATCCACACTCGTCCAAGTGACTGTTAATTCTGTCCCGGAGAATTGTTTCTAAAAGTTTCCTCACCACTGAGGTTAAACTGACTGGCCTGTAATTGCTGGGTTTTTTTGAACAAGGGTGTAACATTTGCAATTCTCCAGTCCTCTGGATGTTTGGAAGATTATGGCCAGTACCTCCTCAATTTCCACCCTTACTTCCCTCAGCAACCTAGGATGCATCCCATCCGGTCAGGGTGACTTATCTACTTTAAGTACAGCTAGCCTTTCTAGTACCACCTCGATCAATTTTTAGCCCATCCAGTATCTCAACTACATCTTCCTTTACTGTGACTTGCAATAATAAATAGACCAAATTTAGCCAATTAATACATAAACAACTCAACGCTGGACGATACCGCAGCTCTGAAGAGGTTATTCTGGTTGCATTTGACTTGCACCGACACAGATTGGTTGCATTATTTGATTAATATTCAATAATTATTAGTAAATAGACCAAACATCGCCAACTGCTAATTCAGCTCGCGGCACTGCATCAGGAACGCCGATAGACTCCTTGCATTGCTGTTTCTTTTTGCACCGTTTATTTAATATTAAAGAATTAACAGAAAGACATCAAGCACCAGCCCTGGGCTGAGGCTGTTACCGGTCTGTGATCCGCACCGCACAGGATCGGTGCAGCACCGAGATTAAATCAAATAAACAGACCAAACACGAGCTCGAGCAATGCTGAGTGACATTGCGATCGCAAAGCAAGTTGTTCGTCATGCGACGTTTGCACCGAGTCAGTCTCGATGCATTTTTGACATTTCTACCATTTAATAATAAGTTCTATCGATTTAACTAAATACGAGCGCCAGCAATGCTGTGGTATTGCAATAGCAAGGGAATTCCTAGCATGGTGAATATTAGTTGCATCGAAACAGGCTCGTTGCATTAGTGACAGTTCTACCATTTATTAATAATAATGAATTCTATTAATAAACCAACACAAGCAGCGGTCTTGCTGGGTGACGTTATAATAGCGGGGAAGCCTCTAACGTTGCAATTGGTCTTTGCACCGAAACAGACTCGTTGCATTAGTGACATTTCCACCGTTTATTATTATTAATAATAATAAATTATATAATAAACAAACGAAGCACAAGCAGCGGCCTTGCTGGGTGGCATTGCAATACCAGAGAAGCTACAAACATTGCGATTGCTCTTTGCACCGAAACACATTCGTTGCATTAGTGACATTTTCACCTTTTATTATTATTAATAATAATTTAACTCTATTAATAAACAGACCAACACTAGGAGCGGCCTTGCTGGGTGACATTGCAATGGCGGGGAAGCTGCTAACATGGCGATTGTTCTTTGCACCGAAACAGACTCGTTGCATTAGTGAATTAATTAATAAATAATAATATATTCTGCTAATGAACAGCCGGGCCTGGAGCCCGGAGCCTGTCCCGCTGCAGCGACCGGGAGCGGCTCGCGCTGGCCGGCCGGCTGGATGATTGACGTCGTCCCCCCCCCCCCCCAGGGCCTAGGCCTCAGGCCTCGGGCTCGGGTTCTTACTTGAGCAGCGCCAGGAAGGCGGCGGGCTCCACGTCGGGCAGCTCGATCTCGGCCGAGCTGGTGGCCATGCCCCCGTTGAACATGGCGTCGAAGACGGCGCTGCCGACGGCCAGCACGAAGCGGTGAGCGGGGAGGCGCTGGGCCCCGCGGCCTTTCCCCACCGCGAAGTGGACGTCGCTCAGCAGCTCGTTGTTGAACATGAAGGAGAAGCGCTCCCGCACCGAGCGCTGGGCCGCCTGCCAGTTGTAGAGCGGCGGGGCGGGCACCCGGGGCCCGAGGCCTGGGCCTGGGCCTCGGGCTCGGCTCCCAGCCGCCGGGGATCCACCGTCTCCCGGCTCCGCGCTCGCACCGGCCCCGCTTCTCGTCGCAGCCGCTGCTCCGGCCGCCGCCTCCTCCGCCATCTTCGCAGCGCTGACCTGGGGGGGGGGGGGGGGGGGAAGAGAGAGGAGGGGCGGGTTAGAGGCACCGGCACTGGGCCCGGCTCCGGCTCCGGGGGTGGGGTAGCGGGGCTCGGCCTCGGCCTCCTCCCTCATTGCCCCCGGGGCCCAGGGCGGCGGCGGCCTCCTCCCCCAGGGTGGGGGTTACCAACCCTCCCGGATTGCCCTGGAGTCTCCAGGAATTAAACTCCTCCACACATCTGCAAACTGGGGAAAAACATCATTGGGGCAGTAAACAAATTCTGTTTTTTAGTTATAAAAATATTGGGGTTGGAAAAAAGGCTGTTTGACGGGGAGGGAGGACGTATGATTAAACCTCCAGGAATATGTCCAATCAGAGTTGGCAACCCCACCTACCCTTCATTGGCTTCCCCTTGCCCCAACCTTCAAAAGTCCATTAACTTCATCCCTCAGTCACTCACTATTCCCTCTCGCGCTCGTTTTGTTGGGTGAGGGTATCGAGGGATATGGAGCAAAGGCGGGTAAACGGGGTTAAGGTACAGATCAGCCATGAGCTAACTGAATGGCGGAACAGGCTCGACGGACTGAATGGCCTCCTCCTGTTCCTACGAACGTGCTGCCAGAAAATGAGCCGAGGAACGAGAGAGAGAGAGAACAAGCACGCACAAGTAATCAGCAAAAAGACCGCCAAATGAAGGCAGCGACAATGTGAAGAAGAGCAAGCAGCCTCTGCTAACAATAAATGCTGACAGCACCTGACATTCCCAGGCAGTCTCCCAAACACGTACTGACCAGGCCTGACTCTGCTTAGAGTCCAAGATCGGGCGTTTTCAGGCTGGTGTGGCCGTAGGCAGCAGCCCACTGGCTCGCTCTTTGCTTAAAGGCTTGCAGTCCTGTCCCTCATTCTTTTTCCTAGTTTATATTTCTTTTGTTTCCCTTTTCCCCACTTTACTCTTGTTGCTCAGCCTCCCACACACACAAACTACAAGCCCTACTTATGCTTCACATCCCTCCACCATTGACCTGGAGTCTCCACCAATTAAACAAACATTCATCTCCTCCACACTCTCCGCTGTCTTTCTCCCTTACCACCATACTTGGGATGCTTCACACCATCTCCAACCTGTTCTCCGCTCCGGCTCCAAACTCTTTTGCCTCTTCCTGTGCTCTTTTCTCCTTCTGTTTCTTTCTCCTTCCGTTCTCTGGCGGTGTTCTCTGCCTGCTCTGCTCCACTCCGTCTTCCTGCTCCTTCTCCATCCTCCTCGTCCTTCAAGGGGCTTCCTTCTGCACGCTCGCAGCGGTTGGGGACTTTGTGACACCCACCACAGCACTCTGCTCTACAGCTCCGAGCGATGGTAGCATAGTGGTTATGTTACTGGACTAAAATCCAGAGTCATGAGTTCAAATCCCGCCACGGCAGCTGGCGAATTTAAATTAAATTAACTAATTAAATTCAATTAATTAAATAAAAATCTGGAATTAAAACACTAGTATCAGTAATGGTGGCCATGAAATTACCGGATTGTCGTAAAAACCCATCTGGTTCACTAATGTCCTTTAGGGAAGGAAGCCTGCCGTCCTTACCCGGTCTGGCCTATATGTGACTCCAGACCCACAGCAATGTGGTTGATTCTTAATTGCCCTCTGAAATGGCCCAGCAAGCCACTCAGTTGTAAAATCTCGCTACGAAAAGTCATAATAAGAATAAAACCGGACGGACCACCCGGCATCGGACCACTAGGCACCGGACACGACAACGGCAAAACACCAAGCCCAGTCGACCCTGCAAGGTCCTCCTTACTAACATCTGGGGACTTGTGCCAAAATTGGGAGAGCTGTCCCACAGACTAGTCAAGCAACAGCCTGACATAACCATACTCACAGAATCATATCTTTCAGCCAACGTCCCAGACTCTTCCATCACCATCCCTGGGTATGTCCTGTCCCACCGGCAGGACAGACCCACCAGAGGTGGCGGTACAGTGATATACAGTCAGGAGGGAGTGGCCCTGGGAGTCCTCAACATTGACTCTGGACCCCATGAAATCTCATGGCATCAGGTCAAACATGGGCAAGGAAACCTCCTGCTGATTACCACCTACCGTCCTCCCTCAGCTGATGAATCAGTCCTCCTCCATGTTGAACACCACTTGGAGGAAGCACTGAGGGTAGCAAGGGCACAAAATGTACTCTGGGTGGGGGACTTCAATGTCCATCACCAAGAGTGGCTCGGTAGCACCACGACTGACCGAGCTGGCCGAGTCCTGAAGGACATAGCTGCTAGACTGGGCCTGCGGCAGGTGCTGAGCGAACCAACACGAGGGAAAAACTTACTTGACCTCGTCCTCACCAATCTACCTGTCGCAAATGCATCTGTCCATGACAGTATTGGTAGGAGTGACCACCGCACAGTCCTCGTGGAGATGAAATCCCGTCTTCGCACTGAGGACACCATCCAACGTGTTGTGTGGCACTACCACCGTGCTAAATGGGATAGATTCAGAACAGATCTAGCAGCTCAAAACTGGGCATCCATGAGGCGCTGTGGGCCATCAGCAGCAGCAGAATTGTATTCCAGCACAATCTGTAACCTCATGGCCCGGCATATTCCTCACTCTACCATTACCAACAAGCCAGGGGATCAACCCTGGTTCAATGAGGAGTGTAGAAGAGCATGCCAGGAGCAGCACCAGGCGTACCTAAAAATGAGGTGCCAACCTGGTGAAGCGACAACTCAGGACTACATGCATGCTAAACAGCGGAAGCAACATGCTATAGACAGAGCTAAGCGATTCCACAACCAACGGATCAGATCAAAGCTCTGCAGTCCTGCCACATCCAGTCATGAATGGTGGTGGACAATTAAACAACTAACGGGAGGAGGAGGCTCTGCAAACATCCCCATTC
This sequence comes from Heptranchias perlo, assembly GCF_035084215.1. Taxonomy (NCBI): domain Eukaryota; kingdom Metazoa; phylum Chordata; class Chondrichthyes; order Hexanchiformes; family Hexanchidae; genus Heptranchias; species Heptranchias perlo. Next base: position 1,514,485 of record NC_090358.1, read on the forward strand.
TCAACGATGGCAGAGTCCAGCACGTGAGTGCAAAAGACAAGGCTGAAGCGTTTGCAACCATCTTCAGCCAGAAGTGCCGAGTGGATAATCCATCTCAGCCTCCTCCCGATATCCCCACCATCACGGAAGCCAGTCTTCGGCCAATTCGATTCACTCCACGTGATATCAAGAAACGGCTGAGTGCACTGGATACAGCAAAGGCTATGGGCCCCGACAACATCCCAGCTGTAGTGCTGAAGACTTGTGCTCCAGAACTAGCTGCGCCTCTAGCCAAGCTGTTCCAGTACAGCTACAACACTGGCATCCACCCGACAATGTGGAAAATTGCCCAGGTATGTCCTGTCCACAAAAAGCAGGACAAATCCAATCCGGCCAATTACCGCCCCATCAGTCTACTCTCAATCATCAGCAAAGTGATGGAAGGTGTCGTCGACAGTGCTATCAAGCGGCACTTACTCACCAATAACCTGCTCCCCGATGCTCAGTTTGGGTTCCGCCAGGACCACTCGGCTCCAGACCTCATTACAGCCTTGGTCCAAACATGGACAAAAGAGCTGAATTCCAGAGGTGAGGTGAGAGTGACTGCCCTTGACATCAAGGCAGCATTTGACCGAGTGTGGCACCAAGGAGCCCTAGTAAAATTGAAGTCAATGGGAATCAGGGGGAAAACTCTCCAGTGGCTGGAGTCATACCTAACACAAAGGAAGATGGTAGTGGTTGTTGGAGGCCAATCATCTCAGCCCCAGGGCATTGCTGCAGGAGTTCCTCAGGGCAGTGTCCTAGGCCCAACCATCTTCAGCTGCTTCATCAATGACCTTCCCTCCATCATAAGGTCAGAAATGGGGATGTTCGCTGATGACTGCACAGTGTTCAGTTCCATTCGCAACCCCTCAGATAATGAAGCAGTCCGAGCCTGCATGCAGCAAGACCTGGACAACATCCAGGCTTGGGCTCATAAGTGGCAAGTAACATTCGCGCCAGATAAGTGCCAGGCAATGACCATCTCCAACAAGAGAGTCTAACCACCTCCCCTTGACATTCAACGGCATTACCATCGCCGAATCCCCCACCATCAACATCCTGGGGGTCACCATTGACCAGAAACTTAACTGGACCAGCCATATAAATACTGTGGCTACGAGAGCAGGTCAGAGGCTGGGTATTCTGCAGCGAGTGACTCACCTCCTGACTCCCCAAAGCCTTTCCACCATCTACAAGGCACAAGTCAGGAGTGTGATGGAATACTCTCCACTTGCCTGGATGAGTGCAGCTCCAACAACACTCAAGAAGCTCGACACCATCCAAGATAAAGCAGCCCGCTTGATTGGCACCCCATCCACCACCCTAAACATTCACTCCCTTCACCACCGACGCACTGTGGCTGCAGTGTGTACCATCCACAGGATGCACTGCAGCAACTCGCCAAGGCTTCTTCGACAGCACCTCCCAAACCCGCGACCTCTACCACCTAGAAGGACAAGAGCAGCAGGCACATGGGAACAACACCACCACCTGCACGTTCCCCTCCAAGTCACACACCATCCCGACTTGGAAATATATCGCCGTTCCTTCATCGTCGCTGGGTCAAAATCCTGGAACTCCCTTCCTAACAGCACTGTGGGAGAACCGTCACCACACGGACTGCAGCGGTTCAAGAAAGCGGCTCACCACCACCTTCTCAAGGGCAATTAGGGATGGGCAATAAATGCTGGCCTCGCCAGCGACGCCCACATCGTGTGAACGAATAAATAAAAAAAAACTCAGCTCCGAGTGATGTGTCCCGACTCTCTGCAGTTAAAACAGAACAGGTCTGGACAGTTTTATAAAAGGTGGTCACGTCCAGGACAATGGTAGGAAACCTTAACCTGGTAATTGTACTGCACTTCCTCCATCATCTCAAACTTCATTCTGTAAGGTAGAGGCCTTACCCCCTCTGGGAACCGCACCTTCACATAACGGGTTCCACTACTCCCCTTCCTGGGTAATGTCTGCTACTTCCAGCACCACAGATTTTAATGTCCCACTGCTCCAGATTTTTTAATTAGGACTTCGTCCTTGATATAAAAATTTAAAAATGAGACCACCATCTCCTCAGAGAACAGTAGAGACACCTCCAGGATCTTACCTCCAACCTTAAACTCTCTAAAAGTCTTTCCAGCTTCCTTCCCAGTAGTCCTCATGCATGGCCTGGATAATATCCCAGGCTCTTATCCCCTTATCGTCACTGTGGTCCATCACCACATTCTCCGTCCCAAACCCTTGTGCCTCTTCTCCCTTCCCCCAACAATTTCTTCCCTGGTTAAATTCATCCCGGGAACATCGTCCTCTGAGGGTCCCTACACTCCGACCCCTGCCCCCACCCCAGGGACACTTCGAGCCCACCCCGGCTGCTGTTTATAGAACAAAGACCCGCCAAAAAACAAATCAAAACTCACCACCAACTTTTTCCAACCTGATCTAACTCAAACCGCCCCCAGCTATCAAACACCAAACAGCACCCTCTCTCTCCACCCTCTCTCAGACTAGTGTGACCGTGGGACTCAGCCCACTGGCTTTCTCTTTACTTAAAAGCTTGCAGTCTTGTCTCTCATTTTTTTGCTAACTTACATTTATGTATTGTAGCTGGTGTGTGTGGGAGGCTGAGCAGCAAGAGAGTAAGGGAAACAAACAAAATATAAAGTAGGAAAAAGAATGAGGGACAGGACTGTAAGGCTTTAAGCAAAGAGCAAGCCAGTGGGCTGCTGCCTATGGCCACAGTTTGAAAACACCCGATCTTGTCTGCTCTCGTGAAGCTAAGCAGGGTCAGGCCTGGTTAGTACTTGTTTGGGAGACTACCTGGGAACACCAGGTGCCGTAAGCTTTTGCTGCCGGCAGAGGCTGCTCTCTGCTCTACACTTGCACGCTCCCGTTAATCAATCACCAAGCTTTTTGCTGCCAGCTCCTGCACGGTCTCCTTTCTGTATCTCTCACTTTCCTTGGCTCATTTCCTTGCAGCCATTTATAGGGACATAGGAACAGGAGGAAGCCATTCAGCCCCTCCAGCCTGTTCCGCCATTCAATTAGATCATGGCTGATCTGTACCTTAATTTCATTTACTCGCCTTTGTTCCATATCCCTTTACACCCTTACCCAACGAAAATCTCTCAATCATAGTTTTGAATTTTTCAATTGATCCCCAGCTTTTTTGGGGGGAAAGAGTTCCAGATTTCCACTACCCTTGAGTGAAGAAGTGCTTCCTGATATCACCCCTGAACGGCCTAGCTGTAATTTTAAGATTATGCCCCCTTGTTCTGGACACCCCCCATCAGAGGAAATAGCTTCTCTCTATCTGCCTTATCAAATCCTTTAATCACCCATAAATACCTCACCGGAGAGTGAGCAGGAACATGAGCTGAATTTTTACTTCCCTACTTCAGAAATGCCAAAGCCAATTGTAGCCCCTTATCTCATCTGAGACAAGCTACCTTAGTCCAGATTGGGAATATGAACCTGGGTCTTTCTGACCTAGTAAGGCTTAGCTACACCAGCCAATGCCTTTACTCACTGACCCATCAACAAATCTGCTTCCAAAGTGGCCATCTACAGGTGCAGGCTAGATGCGGCCAGTAGAGACGGTCGCTCCGGTTGTCTGCCTCTCTTCCGCTGCATTCATCACGCCCGGGTGGCCCTGGAGAGGGAGCACGTAGTGTCCGCCAGTACGCTTGTGGCATTCCGCGGCTGGTGGGCACTGCAGGGACTGGAGTGCATCCTTGATTAATATAATAAAATTATTATTTGACTTTGCACTTTGTTTTTTATTTTGATTTGGTTTCTTAAAAATAAAGCACACCCTTAACTCCCCTTCTTATAAAAGAAAAAAGAAAAGAAAATGAATCTGCTTCAAGGCAACATTGGTGAAAGTTGCCATTTATAATGGGCTGCAGCACATTTCGGACACCATATACAGCGAAGGGACAAAATATTTTCCTTGAAGGTTTCATGTTTTAGCTTTGTTCCTGACAAAGGGAAGGAGGGATGAAGATAATGGACTTTTGAAGGTTAAGACGAGGGTGGGTAGGATTGCTATCTGTGGTTGGATGTATTCGTGGAGGTATAATCCGATGACCTCCCACCTCCACTCCCGGCCAAACAGCCTTTTTTCCCATCTCCAAAATTTTTATAACCAATAAACAAAAATGTTCAAAAAGGAATGAAAATTAAACAAACAATTTTGTTCACTGCCCCAATTATGTTTCTCCCAGGTTTGCTGGCAGCAATGCCCAGGAAATTACTCTTTAATAAGTCCTGGAGACTCCAGGCAGCATTTGATCGAGTGTGGCACCAAGGAGCCCTAGTAAAATTGAAGTCAATGGGAATCAGGGGGAAAACTCTCCAGTGGCTGGAGTCATACCTAGCACAAAGGAAGATGGTACTGGTTATTGGAGGCCAATCATCTCAGCCCCAGAACATTGCTGCAGGAGTTCCTCAGGGCAGTGTCCGAGGCCCAACCATCTTCAGCTGTTTCATCAATGACCTTCCCTCCATCATAAGGTCAGAAATGGGGATGTTCGCTGATGACTGCACAGTGTTCAGTTCCATTCGCAACCTCTCAGATAATGAAGCAGTCCGAGCCCGCATGCAGCAAGACCTGGACAACATCCAGGCTTGGGCTGATAAGTGGCAAGTAACATTCGTGCCAGACAATGACCATCTCCAACAAGAGAGAGTCCAACCACCTCCCCTTGACATTCAACGGCATTACCATCGCCGAATCCCCCACCATCAACATCCTGGGGGGTGTCATCATTGACCAGAAACTTAACTGGACCAGCTACATAAATACTGTGGCTACAAGAGCAGGTCAGAGGCTGGGTATTCTGTGGCGAGTGACTCACCTCCTGACTCCCCAAAGCCTTTCCACCATCTACAAGGCACAAGTCAGGAGTGTGATGGAATACTCTCCACTTGCCTGGATGAGTGCAGCTCCAACAACACTCAAGAAGCTCAACACCATCCAGGAAAAAGCAGCCCGCTTGATTGGCACCCCATCCACCACCCTAAACATTCACTCCCTTCACCACCGGCGCACAGTGGCTGCAGTGTGCACCATCCACAGGATGCACTGCAGCAACTCGCCAAGGCTTCTTCAACAGCACCTCCCAAACCCGCGACCTCTACCACCTAGAAGGACAAGAGCAGCAGGCGCATGGGAACAACACCACCTGCACGTTCCCCTCCAAGTCACACACCATCCCGACTTGGAAATATATCGCCGTTCCTTCATTGTCGCTGGGTCAAAATCCTGGAACTCCCTTCCTAACAGCACTGTGGGAGAACCGTCACCACACGGACTGCAGCGGTTCAGGAAGGCGGCTCACCACCACCTTCTCGAGGGCAATTAGGGATGGGCAATAAATGCCGGCCTCGCCAGCGACGCCCACATCCCATGAACGAATAAAAAAAGTCCCGGGACGGTCAGCTCCACCGTGGAGCCAAACTCCAGATGACCGAAAGTTGCCGTGTACGTGCGCGCTCCTGGCGACCTGCGTGTCGCCGGCAGCGCGCACGCCAAGCGCGGGACGGTCCGGGATACGCGCACGTCGGCCGTGCAGATTGTTCTAGCAAAAGAAGCGGCGGCGCGAAGGCGAAGGACGGACTGGCGGGACTGGGCGCTCACTCACCGGGAATAGTGCGCTCGGCGGCCCGGCTCAGCTCACAGCCCACAGCCCGGCTCGGCCCACAGCCCGAGGCCACAGCAGAGAGCGGCGGTGGGACGGGACGGGGAGATGCAGGGCCAGGGCCAGAGCCAGACGCTGACTCCGCACGTTTACTGGGCGCAGAGGCACCAGGAGCTGCTCCTCAGGGTGGAACTCAGCGATGTACAGGTGGGAATGAGATGGGAGTTGCAGGGTTTGGGATTGGGAATGAGATGGGAGCTTCTGGGGTTTGGGATTGGGAATGAGATGGGAGCAGCCAGGGTGTGGGATTGGGAATGAGATGGGATCAGCCATGCTTTGAGATTAGGAATGAGATGGGAGCTTCTGGGGTGTGGGATTGGGAACGAGATGGGAGCTGCCAGGGATTGGGAATGAGATGGGAGCAGCCAGGGTGTGGGATTGGGAATGAGATGGGAGCTGCCAGGGTTTGGGATTGGGAATGAGAGAGCTGTCATGGGATCGACTGGAATGAGATGGGAGCTATCGGGGAATAGGAACTGCCAGGGACTGGGAATAAGATGGGAACTGTCGGGATGTGATTGTGAAAGAAATGGATGCTGTCAAGCGATAGATTTGGAAAGATATGGGAACTGTCAAGTCTTGGGAATGGAAAGATATGGGAACTGTCAGGTCTTGGGAATGGAAAGATATGGGAACTGTCAGGTCTTGGGAATGGAAAGATATGGGAACTGTCAGGTCTTGGGAATGGAAAGATATGGGAACTGTCAGGTCTTGGGAATATGGTAAAGAAACAGGAACTGCTGACATTCCCATCTTGTTCATCCACATTTCCACTGTCAGGGAATGGGAATCAGGATGAAATGGGAATTGTCAGGTAGTGGAAATAAAATGGAAATTGTTAAGAAGTGCGAATGAGATAGGGACTATCAAGGAATGGGAACAGTCTGGACATGGAAATGAGGATAGGAGTGAGAGCATTTCTGGGCATAGGAATGCATGTGGGAGCTGTCTGGGAGTGGGAATAGACGGTTTGACAGGTGCTAACAGAATGGAATGGATGGGTGAGAGCTGGCGAATTGGATTAAAGGAGGAGGGAGATATTGCCAATCTATGAGTGAGAAGGTTGCAGATTTCCTATGGGCTGTTTCTTGGTAAAATGCAGGGCATGTTTATACTTGCAGTATGGGATAGAATTGCAGTACCAGTTGCAAAGTGATTCCTAAAAGTTCATTAATAATATATTTTATGTGGTACCTCTGGTGAGGCACAGAGTGAGATAGATTTGCAAATTGGCCCCGTGTGTACAGTTGGTAACTGATACGGAGGTGGATGATACGTGCTATACAGAATTTGCTGATGACACCAAGCGATGTGGCAGATGATGAATATAAGGAAGATTGATGGTATTAAATGGGCTAAAGATTGGCAGATTAATTTTAATCCAAGTGTAAGGTGATGCACTTTGGAATAGGAAGTGTGAAACATACACAGTGAAGAGGCTTTCGTTAGTGAATGTGGGAAAAGAAAAAGGGTGATATTATTGAACATTCGCTGAAAGTATCCAGTCAGTATGAAACTGTTATCAACAAGGCTAATCAAACTGGGCTAAATCACAAGGGCACTTGACTACAAGTCAAAACAGAGTGTTCTGATCTCCTGTCTATCTTCTGGTGTGGTCTTATCTAATTTGTGACCTTGTGTATATATATCATTGTGTGGTCTTACTTCAAATTATGATGTGCACTTGTGTACCCTTAAAATCACATCGAGGCATTGGAGAGGGTTCAGAGAACAGTAACATAACCATAGAACTAGTTGGAATGCTGTGGAATGAACTACTGGAGTTAGTGATTGAAGCAGAGACCATGTCAACATTTAAGAATGGATTAGATAGGTGGTTGAAGGAAAGGGGAATAAAGGGATATGGGAACAGGGTGAGCCCATGGGATTAGAACTACTGCTGATGTGGAGATAAACGCCAACATGGACTGGTTGGGCCGAATGGCCTGCTTCCATGTTGTAATTTCTTTGTAAGAAAAGGCCATTTGGCCCATTGAGCCATGCCTTCCACGGACTCTACAGTCTGCTCTGCCTTGGATTTTGCCCTATCAATTTGTCACAAATTATGACATTTATACAGTTTTATTAGTGTATTTAAAGAATACCAGCAGTATCCTATGGTTAAAATAACAACTGGGTTCTTACATTTAGTTTGGTTAGTTTTTGTTTCTGCAAAACTAGAAAAGCTAGTTCGGTTAAAGTGCAAAGAACAAATAACAGGTCCTTTGTCTTGCGGGCATTGTTGGAAAGTGATGGTAAATTGGGCTCTATCATACAATTGAGAAGCAGAAATAGTTTTTATGAATTTTATCATTGAGTAATATCAGGCATAAATGTGTTTTTGGATGGTATGTGTCAAAGTGGCTGGGGACATGTTCAAATTAAGCTTGTGTATCATTGGTGTTAAGAGTATTGCTGTATTTTTAAGATGAGGAAGGTTCACAGAATTTTACATTTTTGCATTGAGTTAATTCACTGACGGTTTTGTGAGTTCCGTCTGGCCAAACGAGCTGCAGGATGTCTAGAATACAACCATTGTGCTGCTGTAGATGGTTTCATCACAATAACAACAGCAACCTGTATTTATATAGCGTCTTTAATGTAGAAAAATGTTCCAAGGTTCTTCACGGAGACGTAATCAGACAAAAATAGACGCTGAGCCAAAGAAGGAAATTTTAAGAGGTGTGACCAAAAGCTAGGTCAAAGGGGAAGGTTTTAAGGTGAGTCTTAAAGTGGAAAGGGAGGTGGCGATGCGGAAGGGTTTGGGGAGGGAATTCCAGGCATGAGAGCCAGCTGAAGGCACGGCCGCCAATAGTGGGGCCACGGGAGGGAGGATGCACGTAGCGGCAGAGTCAGAGAAACGGAGCACTCGGGGGAGGTGATTGTAGGGCTTGAGGAGATTACAGAGATGGGGAGGGGTGCGTCCATGAAGGGATTTAAACCAAGGATGACATTTTAAATTCAAGGCGTTGGGGGACTGGGAGCCAATGTAGGTCAGTACGGACAGAGGTGAAGGGTGAGTGGGACCTGGTGTGGGATAGGACATGAGCAGCAAAGTTTTGGATGAACTGAGGTTTATGGAAGGTGGAGGACGGGAGGCTGGCCAGGCAATCATTGGAATAGTTGAATCTGGAGCTGACACAGTGATTAATGTTTTTAGCAGGGGTGGAGGCGGAAGATGTTAGGGAAGTGGAAGTAGACGGTCTTTGTGATGGAGACGATATGGAGTTGGAAACTAAGCTGATGGGCCAAGATTGTGAATAGTCTGGCAAGACATTTTTGACATTGCGTAAAAGGATTTTGGGTTATATGTTTCTTGAGTTCTTGCTGGTTTCTGAAGATTGTTCAGACTATGAAATTTTGTAAGAGCTCAGCTTGCCTATTCCACTTGAAACCCTGTACCTGAGGAATACAATTAAAGATATTATTCTGTTACCTAGAGAAGTCTGGACTGTTATAGTTCACAGTGCTAGTACTGAGGGCATTTTTATTAATTCCAAGAGACTGTTTTAATGGCTGGTGGAGGGCTGGTGTGAGCTCTTGATAAACATCTACAAATTTTAGTTGTTTCAGTGTTGGCCACGGCTCAGTGGGTAGCACTCTCGCCTCCGAGTCAGAAAGTCATGGGTTCAAGCCCCACACCAGAGACTTGAGTTTATAATTCAGGCTGACGCAGCACTGACAGATTGTACTTAGAAAAGGGAATAGTACCAGAGGATTGGCGGACAGCTGACATGATTCCTGTATTTACAAAGGGAGATAGAACAAGTTCAGGGAACTATAGACCAATTAGCTTAATGTCGGTGGTAGGAAAGATAATGGAATCCTTACTCAAAGATGTAATAGGGAAACACCTAGAAACCAAAAATATAATAAAGAATAGTCAGCACGGATTTCGAAAGGGAAGGTCATGCTTGACCAACCTTATTGAAATCTTTGAAGAAGTAACAGAAAGTGTAGACAAGGGCAGTGTAGTAGATGTAATATATTTGGATTTTCAAAAGGCCTCGATAAGGTACTGTATAGACTTATGACTAAGGTCAGAGCATGTGGAGTCAGGGGACAGGTAGCAGAATGGATTGCAAGCTGGCTACAAAACAGAAAACAGAGAGTAGGGGTTAAAGGTAGTTACTTAAACTGGCAAAAGGTGAGAAGTGGTGTTCCACAAGGATCGGTGCTGGGACCACTGGTGTTCACAATTTGCATAAACAATTTGGACGCGGGAATCAGAAGTACAATTTCAAAATTTGTGGACGACACCAAATTGGGGGGTATAGTTAATACTGAAGAGGACTGCGACAAAATACAAGAAGATACTAATAAGCTTGCAGAATGGACGTGTAATTGGCAAATTAATTTCAGTATAGATAAACAAAAGTAGCTACACTTCAAATGTAATTCATTGCCTGTGAAGCGCTTCGAAATGTCTTGAGGACATGAAAAGAGCTATATAAACGGAATTCTTTCATGTACCTTAATATTAGTCTGACCAGATTTGAATTTTAGCTAAAATTGATTAGTTGTTCAGTTTGTCAAGTCCATGGTCTGTGTGTAATGTTTTCACCCATCCAAAGCGAATGTCAGATGAAAGCACAAGATTACACTTAACCCAGTAGCAGTATCACTAGTGAGATCATTGTTACTTCCTGGATCCATGCACTCTGCTGAAACAGAACTAAGGGATGTAGAGTTCAGATTGCAGGGCGGCTGTCTGCTTCTCAAAACTGTAAACATATAGGTGAATGAGAAAACTGCCAACAGAACCCAAAACTGTAACACCATTCTGTGTGTTGATGCAAGGCTCTGCAGTTTCCTCCTGTATCCTTACCCTTTCTCTTTCAATCCCTTCCAAAGTTAGATCATATCTAACCTGTTGCCTTCCTTAACATGACATTTCCAAACTCCTAACAGCTCTAGTTTGATACAATTTTTTTTATTCGTTCATAGGATGTGGGCATCACTGGCGAGGCTGGCATTTATTGCCCATCCCTAATTGTCCTTGAGAAGGTGGTGGTGAGCTGCCTTCTTGAACCACTGCAGTCTGTTTGGTGAAGGTTCTCCCACAGTGCTGTTAGGTAGGGAGTTCCAGGATTTTGACCCAGCGACGATGAAGGAACGGCGATATATTTCCAAGTCGGGATGGTGTGTGACTTGGAGGGGAACGTGCGGGTGGTGTTCTTCCCATGTGCCTGCTGTCCTTGGTGGTAGAGGTTGTGGGTTTGGGAGGTGCTGTTGAAGAAGCCTTGGCGAGTTGCTGCAGTGCATCCTGTGAATGGTACACACTGCAGCCACGGTGCAAGTGGGCTGCTTTGACCTGGATGGTGTCAAGCTTCTTGAGTGTTGTTGGAGCTGCACTCATCCAGGCAAGTGAAGAGTATTCCATCACACTCCTGACTTGTGTAAAGAATCTTACAACACCAGGTTATAGTCCAACAGTTTTATTTGAAAATCACAAGCTTTCGGAGATTATCTCCTTCGTCAGGTGAGTGAGAAAGGAGATGAAGGAGATAATCTCCAAAAGCTTGTGATTTTCAAATAAAACTGTTGGACTATAACCTGGTGTTGTAAGATTCTTTACATTTGTCAACCCTAGTCCATCACCGGCATCTCCACATCATGTCTCCTGACTTGTGCCTTGTAGATGGTGGAAAGGCTTTGGGGAGTCAGGAGGTGAGTCACTCGCCGCAGAATACCCAGCCTCTGACCTGCTCTTGTAGCCACAGTATTTATGTGGCTGGTCCAGTTAAGTTTCTGGTCAATGGTGACCCCCAGGATGTTGATGGTGGGGGATTCTGTGATGGTAATGTCGTTGAATGTCATAGGGAGGTGGTTAGACTCTTGTTGGAGATGGTCATTGACTGGCACTTGTCTGGAGCGAATGTTACTTGCCACTTATCAGCCCAAGCCTGGATGTTGTTCAGGTCTTGCTGCATGCGGGCACAGATAGCTTCATTATCTGAGGGGTTGCGAATGAAACTGAATACTGTGCAATCATCAGCGAACATCCCCATTTCTGACCTTATAATGGAGGGAAGGTCATTGATGAAGCAGCTGAAGATGGTTCGGCCTAGGACACTGCCCTGAGGAACTCCTGCAGCAATGTCCTGGGGCTGAGATGACTGGCCTCCAACAACCACTACCATCTTCCTTTGTGCTAGGTATGACTCCAGCCACTGGAGAGTTTCCCCCCTGATTCCCATTGACTTCAATTTTACTCGGGCTCCTTGGTGCCACACTTGGTCAAATGTTGCCTTGATGTCAAGGGCACTCACTCTTACCTCCCCTCTGGAATTCAGCTTTTTTTTTCCATGTTTGGACCAAGGCTGTAATGAGGTCTGGAGCCGAGTGGTCCTGGCGGAACCCAAACTGAGCATCGGTGAGCAGGTTATTGGTGAGTAAGTGCCGTTTGATAGCACTGTCGACAACACTTTCCATTACTCTGCCGATGATTGAGAGTAGACTGATAGGGCGGTAATTGGCCGGATTGGATTTGTCCTGCTTTTTGTGGACAGGACATACCTGGGCAATTTTCCACATTGTCGGGTAGATGCCAGTGTTGTAGCTGTACTGAAACAGTTTGGCTAGAGTTGCGGCTAGTTCTGGAGCACAAGTCTTTAGCACTACAGCCGGGATGTTGTCGGGGCCCGTAGCCTTTGCTGTATCCAGTGCACTCAGCCGTTTCTTGATATCACGTGGAGTGAATCGAATTGGCTGAAGTCTGGCTTCCGTGATGGTGGGGATACCGAGAGGAGGCCAAGATGGATCATCCACTCGGCACTTCTGGCTGAAGATGGTTGCAAACGCTTCACCCTTGTCTTTTGCACTCACGTGCTGGACTCCGCCATCATTGAGGATGGGGATGTTTGCAGAGCCTCCTCCTCCCGTTAGTTGTTTAATTGTCCACCACCATTCACGACTGGATGTGGCAGGACTGCAGAGCTTTGATCTGATCCGTTGGTTGTGGAATTGCTTAGCTCTGTCTTTAGCATGTTGCTTGCGCTGTTTAGCATGCATGTAGTCCTGTGTTCAACCGTATTTAGCAAAATACGAATCAGTCAATCATGAAGATGTCTGCTGCATTTAGCTGATGTCAAGGAGTGGCTCTTGTAGTTTTAGTGGAGATTGGCCATTCCCTTTGGTACTGAATGCTGATCGTGAGACATCAACTACAAACCCAGCCACTAAAAGGGGAGTGAGAGAAAGGATGTTCCACTTTAAAAATAAACATTTACCAGTAACTTTTGGTATCATTTGTTATGTGCTGTGTAAATTGTCTTTTTGATACCTTGCTTACTTTCTAATTGTGGCTGACAAAGGAAGCCTACAGTAAATCACCTTAACACTCAAGATTATGACTTCACAAAGCAGAAATTGATCACTATTTTAATGCACCAGCTTCTAAACTTTCTCAAAATGCAGTTTTCCTTGCTCTGACTTCCTGTTATCAAACTTGTATCTAACCCATAATTTTCAACAACTTCTCCATGGGTTGTAATAAGTGGAAATAATCCTTTCTGCACCTCCAAAATCCCTCACTTGATTAACAGAAATTCATCAGAAAATGTTGCTAGAGGTGTGGATTTCAACTGTTAAAAAGCCCTTTTGTACTTGCTGTTCATTTAATTCCAAAGCAGCACATGGTGTAAAAATTGTTTCACTGATGAAATTGGAGAAGTAGTTTGCCAGTTATGAAAATCTGACCCTGCCAGCAACACTTGCAGACAGTACAGGTATTGTGTGATTTTCCATTTGATTGTCATAACCTGAGTTTACAATTGTAGGAGTGGTGAAATATGCAAAGATTCTTTTAATGGGAAACTCTATAAACACAGTGTTTTAAATTAATGCAGTGAGTCACGGTTTCTCATATTAGCCACAGTAAATAAGTGTATTCAAGACTGGGGGAGGGATGGTGTGTGGATCAGAGCTTCAGTGCAGTGAGTGAGGCAAGGAATATTCCCCACACTGACCGTCCAAGCTCAGCTGTGTTGTTTTGGGTCGGCATTAATTAGAAGCCAGGTGCTTCCTATCGGGAAGGGAGAAACAAGCAGGGCGAGTCACCCAGGCCCACTCTTGCACTGTTCCAAAATAGAGATATTTCTGCATTATATTTCATATAACTTTAGATGGACAGGATAAATCCAATTTAAAGTTGGGTTGAGCTGATTCTTTAAAGGAATTCTTTTGTCTCTGTGACCAATATACCTAACTGTTTGGCCCCCCACTATATCTAGCCCAGATGTTGTCACTGTATTCAGAAATTAATTCACTCAAACGATTGATGCCTGGGTGACTCCTTTGTGATGCCAGTGCAAGAATTGTAGGCGAGGGGAAGCAGACAGCATCATTAGATAGGATGGTTGAACATCTGTGACACAAAAGACTTCTTTTTGGCATAAATCATAGTCCTAGCTGCTCAAGTTTAATTCAGTTCTGAATTGTTACCTGGATTCTGCTCACTTGATGAGGAATCATGTCGCCCATCTTGTTCTCAAGGTTTACAGCTGTTCCATCCAAAACCTGTTGTGAAACTGACTGTATAAGAAATACTTTTTGAAAAAGGATATTTTAAATCCTTGTAGACTGATTCTATCTTTTTATTGTTTTAAATATTGTATTTTCAGTTTCTTGCAGACTTACTCCCTCTGCACCCCACTTCCCCTTCATCCCCATCAAAGGTGAACAAGGAATGTAGGCACTTGTAATGGCATTGATGAACCTTATTGTGAAGTATTGGAGTGTTGCTTGATCCTGTCCATATTTGTACAAACATTGTTTTAAACTTTTCTTTGTTTGTTGCTTGCAGAATGCCTTGAAAAATAATTTGTAAAAACTGAGAAGTTCATAATATATTTGCTTTTTTAAAAAACTTCAGTAGAAATGCAAACAGCAAGAAAGCTTAGAAAATACTATCTGTTAAACTGGTGATGTTTGCACTCTTTCAACAGAAACCTGATATCAAGATCACTGGAAATACCCTCTCGTTCAGAGGTAAGATTCTAATGCTGTACACGAGGCACAACAGGTTCCTTTTCTGTTGTGTATAAATCAAAGTCAAAACTAAAATGCCTGTAATTATAAATGCATTTTTCCTGTCTGATAGACAATTACACTGGGTTTTTTTACGCTTATAATCGTGCTAGTCTGGAGCTTGTTATAAACAAACTGCTCCATAAATTCAGATTGTGTATAAATAGTTGAAAAATATTAACTTAGCCACCAGGAAGCTTTTTTTAAAAAAACGTTGATCAAAAAATTGCACGGGGGGAGTGAAGATCGAGTGTAGTCTTCAGGTGAAGCGCGGTTAGAGGGTGGGGTTGACTGGAGCGTGGATGTAATTCAGTCCCCATTTTAAGGTCGTACATTCTTTCCTTATTTTTAGGCAATATATTTTCATTTGATGTTAGTTATCGTTAAATAGCAAAACTTATCACAGTTTGGGAAGCAGCGAAGTAGAGTTGGTTGGAGTCTAGGAGTTTCCCTTCAGTAGCTGGCTGGCAGATGCAAAACTGAGTCACTACAGCACCACAACTGGCAGGAGGATGTAATTATAGCGTGACAAGTTTACATAGGCAGTTTCCATTGTAAATGTGAATATAGAAATTTATAATGGCAAAAGTTGACACAAAAGTGTGACAACAGGAAATAAGGATTTGTAGACAGGAAGTGCGTGCAGATGTAAGATTTTTAATATTATACATGATAAAAAGTAAGATCTTGTTGCCTTCCTATCTAGAACATTTCAACAGTTTGTGAAAAAGTCCAATCTAATCATCTTTTGTGAAATTATGGTTCATTAAAGCTTATGATTCTTGCCAAATTACGGGCAGTTTTGTGCTGTTAACATGTGAATCCTAGGAACTGGATTGAGATAAATATGAATGTAGAAGGCCATTTAGTTCATCTTGGGTCATCCAACTGGAAAAACCCTCTCCCCATCACAACTTCTGAATGTGTTGTAAATGACTAAAAGGCTTTTGACTCGAGCCCTACATGGATGTCAAGTGTTTATCACTCTTAGTATGAAGAAAAACTTCCTGACATTGATTCCATCTCCGAAGGGAAACATCTGCATAAATATTCTCTGACCCAAAAGATAATTGAGCAAAATTCCAGAATATTCATCCACACTCTCCTCTCCAGTTTGAGTCTCTGACCTCGAGACAACAATCCCCCACAGCCCAGTAACACAGTGTTCTGTGGCGTTTATGATCATCTCAATCTATACTTACCACCATCAATCCCATTCCTGGGGTAAGAATTCTTCTGGTCGCCGTGTGTAGTGTCACCACAAATGTGCCTGAAAAGACTGGTCCCATAGACCACCTCTCATTTCATTTAAGACCCTTGCAATCAGCAGAAAAAGCCTGTAACCCGAACTGAATTCAAACCTGTTTCCCAGCAGTGAGAGGAAAGTGTTTTAACTCACTGTGCCGAGCAGTCTATTACTTGGAATTTAAATGGAATAAAATGACACATCAACCCAATCAAATTAGAATCTCAGAGATCCTACTTATGAGTACCAACCAATCAACAATAGGCCTGTAGTTATTTACTTAAGATTTGGAATCCAGATAGCCCTACTTCCAAATAGCATTCTCTTGGTTTGCCTGGCTAGAGTTTTATAAAAAAAGGGAACACCGAATATCTGCACTGGGAATTTTAACCAGGTGGGTTGTAATGAGAGAGAAGAAAAAATACATTAATGTTACTTTTAAACGGCACCAAATAAAGTAGCGTTGGCTGTATTTCCATGGCAGTGGCAGTCTGCTTTCATCATCACTGTAGTTGGCGAAGACAAGGCACACGCTATCCCGTCCTACAAAGCATTCTGAGATGTCTCCTTCCATGATGAACACTATAGAAATGTAAGTTGTTGACTGAGCTTCATATATGTACAGCTTTAGAGTTACCGATAAGACACTATGTCCAGTAGTCATTTAACTCATCCTGAGACAGCAGTGTACAGAATCTCCCAGCCCTGATAAAGGTGTTTGAATGTGATGTCTAACATGTTATAGTGTCAAATATTTTCTAACATTTTCTACATTCTAATCAAATATTTTCTAATATTTTCTACATTCAGCACATGGCCATGGTGCAAAAGGAGACAATGCATATGAATTCCATCTTGCATTCCTGGAAGCTGTGAATCCTAAGGTATGTCACTAATTGCTGATGGTTTAACACTTTGACGGCGATAGCATTTCAGCTACAATCCTAATGAGAGTTGACTGTTTTCAGTTGATCTTTTGATTTGTTTCCTCATGAGACCACCAGCTGAGACCATAGTCAGGCTCTCTGCAAAAAGGCAGACCAGATTGTTTGATCTGATGATGAATAAGATAAGGGGAAGCCATGTTCATGTGACTGGTAAGATGATGCGTTGTCTGCAGCATTTAGTAGTTCCTGGGTACGTGATGACTGACCAAGATACAAAACATTGCAATTCAAAAGGTGTCACATTCAAGATGCTCTGTTGTGTTTTTGAAAGCTTTGTGTGGTTGGAGGCCTCTCAGGTTGAGAATTACAACAAAAAGTCGGCCCATACTTTAGTTCACTCAGTTCAACTGTATTTCCAGGCAACTGTTGTGAGACAGAATATCATTAGTGCAGAAACAGACAGTTATGTAAAAAGCCCATCAAAAGACCGAGATTAAAGGATTCTGAAAATTTGAAATGCTTTGTTATTTTGGTCTCTGAAAATGATTTAATGTATCAGGGACAGTTAAGTTCTCTTATTTTATCTAATGATTTATTTTGCTTCTGTATAAATTTATGTCGTGCAGTAAGTTTGACTAGTAATTTTAGCTCAAGCTGTATGGTCCGTCAATATTGTGTTTAATTGCCTTTTGGAGAGCGTGGTGGGCGACCCGTACTAATTGTTAAGTCTGGGTTTCCAGTCTCTTCAAATACAACGTTGAGCTCCAGTCCAAAGGAGGTGCAGGCCTGTCTATGGAAGGTGCCTTTGTGCTGAGTGAGAATAAATAGTTTTGTGAAAGGGCCTGAAATGTAACAGTCTAATTAAATTGAGAACAAACCTCTGACGTGACCTTTGGGTGGGTAGCCAAGCAAATTAGCCCTTTCCTTGAGCATAAAAGAGGTTAAAATGTCTACCATTTAGTGGCCCAGCTAATATTTTGGGTACAGGGCTATTATTTATGACCCTCGTACAGTAAATGGTGAGGCAAATAACCTTGCTGGCAGGAAATTTACATCAAAAGAAATGTTCTGTGTCGATAGCCAGTGTTCAAGGCCACTGAAAGACAAGTGAATATAACGGTGAAGAAAGTGGAGAACAGATGGTGGGACAGACTGACCAAACAAGAAAAGAAACCAATATTCTTGGCTCCTGATTTTGACCGCTGGCTGGACGAGTCTGATGCTGAAATGGAACTTCAGGCAAAGGTAACTTCAGTGAGGGGGCACTAGGTGTCGTGTTGGGTTCGAGAACTGCCCTTTCCTTTCTATCATTTTGTTTCAAAACTAACCACTGTTGAATTTACTTTGGACAGTCTCTATCAAACTTGCAATTGGCACAAGTCCATAGCACAAACCTGACCATGGTATCGCCAAATAAGGAATTCAGGAGAAAATTCTTTACTCAGAGAGTGGTGAGAATGTGGAATTTGCTACCACATTTAGCTGTTGAGGCGAAAAGCATAGATGCATTTAAGGGGAAGCTAGATAAGAATATGAGGGAGAAATGAATAGAAGGATATGTAGAAAGGGTGAGATGAAGTAGGGATGCAGCAGGCTCGTGTGGAGCATAAACCCCGGCCTAGACCTGTTGGGCTGAATGGCCTGTTTCTGTGCTGTAAAGTTCTATGTAATTCTATGTAAAATTGGCAGTGTCATTAAGACAGGCCATAGGGACAACAGGTGAGGAATTGGCAATAGTGTGGCGTAGTTGGGTACAACATTTTGTGACAAAGGTAGGGAAAACTTTACTCAGTATCTAAATCATGTTGTACCTCACCAGGAATTGTTGATGTTATCACTGGGAATGAATGTTTTAAAAAAAAAACCTGGAAAACCGTTCGATTCCTCAGCAGTGTCAGAGATGCAGTGAAAACCTGGTCCAATCATATGGTCAAGAAAGAATGAAATTTTCTTTTGCTTCAAGGCCGATCAGGATAAAATGGGACTCCTGATGTAAATGACACTGATGTAAATAAGAAGTTGCCCTAAGACTTAATATCCATGGAACAGACAAGATTGTGTCAGCTTCTGACTGTAGGTGTTGATTTTATATTTTTTGCTGCTTCACTCAGTATTAGAGTGAGCTTTAGACTGTTGTCCTGTGGAGAATGAGCCGTGACCTTATACATAGAATTACATAGAATTTACAGCACAGAAACAGGCCATTCGGCCCAACTGGTCTATGCCGGTGTTTATGCTCCACATGAGCCTCCTCCCACCCTACTTCATCTCACCCTATCAACATATCCTTCTACTAATTTCTTCCTCATATTCTTAACCAGCTTCCCCTTAATCGCATCTATGCTTTTCACCTCAACTACTCCATGAAGTAGTGAGTTCCATGTTATCATCACTCTCTGAAAAAGGAACTCTCACCTATTCACTTAAAATTAATTGTAATTAACAACATCTTGTTTTCATGTATTTATTCCGTGTTTTATCTTGGTTTAAATGACTAGTGCTGATAACCTCAGTGGGTAACTTGTTTTGAAGGTGCTCCTATGTGAGTGGATGAATAAACATATAATTGAAATGATATAATGGCTGCATTTCCCTGGTGAATGCACATTAGGAGATATATTCAGCAGCCCCACTATAAACACTGACGCTCTCAGTACTGAGCTTTAATAAATAGTCTTCAATTCTTGTTTGTAGCATTTGTATTTTTCCCCTCCCTTTGGAAAGTGATGACTTGTGCTCGGTGCTAACCCTCAGCCTCTGGTTGCCATTTGTACTGTGCCCAGGTGGCCGTTCTTTGATTGTGACTTTGGACATTGAGTATCGATAGGCTGTTTGATTGATGGGTGCATCACAGCTGAACCTGATCCTGTCAGCACCTGGATTTTAAACAGATGGTGACCAGCAACAGCTGATCCTTCAGGGACAGTACGGCCAGTTATAACACCCTGAATATTTCATGGCTGATAGCACAGGTCACACACTGAACCTGAGACCTACCTGATCTATGTAGCTCAGTATTATATCCTATTATATTAGTAATACAAGTATTTATTAATATAATAATTATAAAATTACTATTATTATAAAATTAAAACTATTATAATAATTATAACCTTGATCTCCCTGGCTAAGATTCTGTTAGGGTGCATGAGAGCCGTCTGTGGTGAGAGGCCCCTGGAATATCGCTCAGCTTTACAGACCCGTAGTTTCTTGGTTATCTCTCCATCTTGTACCTTTTAACCCCTTTACTAAGCAAACAGGAGTTGTATCTTCTAATAACCTGAATGATGTTTCTGTATTATAACTGATTGTAATTAAACCCTTTCTGTTCTTCATTTGTAGGAAGAAGAAGAAGAAATTAATAGAATAAGTTTGGAGTCGAGGGTTCGGAAGGATTGTAAGTATAGCCCACTGTTCACTGTTGTGACTTGTTTAGATGTTACAGTGTACATTGTCTGGATTCCACTTGAACAACAGGTATTCAAATAAAACTAAAGTCCAAAACAAATCACGTGGGTAGGCTGTGGGCATCATTTAAAGAGCATCACCATCAGGCCCCGTCATATAAAACAGTTGCAAACTTATTATTTTCAATATCTTCTGTATTTGTGTACATTTGTTTTTCTGTCGGTAACAATAGCAGTAACAGTAGCATGTCGTTAATTTAAATGGGATGGTGGGCGGGGCGCTCCCTGTGGTGTGGGAGGGGAGCTCTCCCCTGTGGTGGGTGGGTGGTGGGGCTGGGGAGCTCTCTCCTGTGGGTAAATGCACTGCACAGTTTGGCACTGAGTCACACAGACCAAGGTGGCCCCTGGGCTGTGTTGATCTCAGCTGAGCACAGGCAGTGGGAATAAAATTAGGCTGTGTCCTTTGGATAGGGAAGAGTCAAAAAAGTTAGGGTTCCTACTCCTGATTGCTGTCTAATGATCCCTGCTGGAATGTGTGTGTGTGTTCAGGTGAGGACAGTAATGCCCATCATCACTTGCTGTTTAGGTTCACAAATGAAAATCCTAACCAGCACAAGGCACAGAGGGCTGGTGACACTCATGAAACTATACTTTTCCCTGAGTCGTCACTCACTGATAAGTGGCGAGTAACATTCACGCCAGACAAGTGCCAGGCAATGACCATCTCCAACAAGAGAGAGTCTAACCACCTCCCCTTGACATTCAACGGCATTACCATCACCGAATCCCCCACCATCAACATCCTGGGGGTCACCATTGACCAGAAACTTAACTGGACCAGCCATGTAAATATTGTGGCTACAAGAGCAGGTCAGAGGCTGGGTATTCTGCGGCGAGTGACTCACCTCCTGACTCCCAAAGCCTTTCCACCATCTACAAGGCACAAGTCAGAAGTGTGATGGAATACTGTCCACTTGCTTGGATGAGTGCAGCTCCAATAACCCTCAAGAAGCTCAACACCATCCAGGACAAAGCAGCCCGCTTGATTGGCACCCCATCCACCACCCTAAACATTCACTCCCTTCACCACCGGTGCGCAGTGGCTGCAGTGTGTACCATCCACAGGATGCACTGCAGCAACTCGCCAAGGCTTCTTCGACAGCACCTCCCAAACCCGTGACTTCTACCACCTAGAAGGACAAGGGCAGCAGGCACGTGGGAACAGCACCACCTGCACGTTCCCCTCCAAGTCACACACCATCCCGACTTGGAAATATATCGCCGTTCCTTCATCGTCGCTGGGTCAAAATCCTGGAACACCCTTCCTAACAGCACTGTGGGAGAACCGTCACCACATGGACTGCAGCGGTTCAAGAAGGCGTCTCATTAGGGATGGGCAATAAATACTGGCCTCGGCAGTGACGCCCACATCCCATGAAATAAAAAAAATAGGAAAGGAGAGATAAGGGAGAGGATTTTTTAAAAAGAATTAACTACCAGCCTAAAGTGTTGGAGTGCGATTTGTTCTGTGCTGGGCCAAGCTGCTGTCTGAAACTCAATGTAATCCTTTCTTTCATGGTGTCTAGAACTCAGACCATTGAATAATCACATCTGTCCCCATCACTTTGACAATGTATGCTGCTGAAAGTTTACCTCTGAAAAACTGAGTTATAATTTTGTAAAAAGCAAAATCAAAATGCTAAGTATACACGTGTGCATTAAAATGTTTTATTGTAGACCTAACATTTGACATTTGCACCAAAATCTTTGAAGTTTAAATTGGGAATATTTTATATCTGAATTCAGGCCGCTTCTCATGATGCGATGTGAGGTGATCATTGGTGAACTCCTCAGTGTAAGGAATCCTTCACCCCAGTGCCACAGTCTCTGTTGTGTCTGATTGTGCCTGAAGTCCATCAGGATAGCATTGTCCCCATCTGCTAATCACAGGGTTGGTCTGTTTTTCTGGGACATTTGGCTGATGTACAAATTTCATATATTGCTCAATCCTTTCTTACAATATTGTTATGCAATTATTTCTTTCACTATGATCCGCTCATACGAAAAGATGTTTTTGCACATTAGCTCATTCACTTATATTTCGATCACAAAATGAGTATTTTAATACTTTAAAAATGTATACAAAATATTGCTGGATTTTAATGGTACCAACTTACCCGATATTAACATGCGTTGCTTAACAGACATGCTTGTAATTGGGGCAATGCAAAATCTCAGAGGCCGAATTATAGATATCCTGTCCCATTGCTTTGTGTCACATGCTTAAAACAATTCTTTGATCCCCCGTTCAGGTCCATACTTATAGGAGTTGTAGAATTCAATTTGACATTGTTAATGATAGCAGTATTTGTATTGTGATTGCAGTAGTGATAGCCTGTCAAATACCTCTATATTTTTAACAAGTTAGTCTTTTCAAGCTGAGTGATCTTTGTTGAATGATGGGTGAGTAAACTGCAGCTGTGGATTCCTGGCCTTGTTTCCTGGACAGACAAGGGGTTCCTGTGACACAAAATATGTGCCTGTTACATGTATCAGTCACTTTGCTTGACCTGAGGTTGGATGGCAGAAGATAAGTCTGATTACGGGATTGCAGCTAAAAGTTTAAGCAGAGATTAATTATATGTTGCAGTCCTTTTAAGTCTCAGTTTGAGTGGGAACAGGTAATTATCATGAATTATTTCTGAAGTGAGAGCAATTTAGGCTCCATTTAAATTTTGAGCAGAATTGCAAGAAGCTGATTTTGGTGCCCAGTGTGATAGTGTGTTGATGTATGACGATGCACCTTTGTGCCCCTGATTCCCTTTACACACACAGATCCAGATGTCTGGCACCCCAGATCTGATGGAACAGAGTGGCTGCAAGGAGAGAGAATCTGAGAATGAATGACCCCTGAGTCGCTCTTTGAAATGACCTGTTAACAGGCCAACATGGGCATGGACCAGGGCGTAGGACAGCTGCCTACCCTCTTGGCTAGGGAATGGTGCTCGGCACAAAGGGAGAAGAAAAATAACCTTAAAAAAGGAGAGTGGGAGGTGGCAGAAGCATTGTATTACATTAGAATTACACACAATGCTTTGTAGCACAGAAGCACACCAAATCTTGAAACACAGTTTGTCCAAAGTTGTTAAACTCCAATCTTGGCCAGAATGGATTTTCCAATGGAGTAGTACAGGGTGACCAAGTTGCAGACTGAGCCCAGGCAATCTGGCCCTTGAAAGACAGAGAGTTCAATCCTATTTCTACTTATATTTCTTATTCACTGGTTTGTCCTGATTGAATTTTATGGCCCTGGCGGTTTGGGAAGGGTTGTTTTTAACACAGTTGCATATTTTATACTTTATTTTCTTAACTGAGGTCATTAAAATATTTACAATTCGTGTATTTTGTTTCCAGCAGCATTAATGTTTTATTTCCTTCCTAACAGCCTATGTCACCATGAGGAAAGGTTACTTATTTATGTACAATTTGGTGCAGTTTCTGGGCTTCTCCTGGATCTTTGTCAATATGACAGTGCGGCTCTTTGTGTTGGGCCAAGGTGAGTGACTACAAGCAGCCTGTAACAGTGTGAAATCCAGAGTAATGAAACAATATTAGTCAGCCTCTGTTACTGTGAAACCCTTTATAATGAATCTTCTTTTTTGTTAAGAGTCAGCTGATTGTTAGATTAGTTTCTTGGAATTGAGAATGTATCCATTTGTGATTCTGACACTCACTCCATACTGACACTGCACAGTCACATAAAGCTTTCCACCCTGACTGGTGTCACAGACAAACTGTACTTGGATGCTGGTTTCAACATTCAGACTTTTTTTAAGCTAAATGTGCAATTTGCAAAAATGAAATCTCAGTTTTTGTTGTTTCTTGGAATGTGATGCAGTGCTGGTTTCCCAGCTCGGAGCTGCTGTGAGTCCAGCAACTCTAGCATGTGAGGGGAGTGATCCTCTGCATTCGGTGCCACAACAAACTGCTGGAGGTTGGAAATAAAGGTCTTCATTGTTGCTGAGCGTTCCACCCATCAGTACACTTGGGACAGTTTCTGAAACTCGCTGATCTTCAACTTGCTGTATTCTGTACTGCTGCAAGTTGTCAGCCTGCCTTCAAACTGTGCAAAAAGGTTGTGGTTCTGTGTCTCTTCCTTCTAGATGAACTCAGGTGATAAATAAAGTATAATTAATTCAGAGAATCAGTCAGTGCACAGATGCTGGTTAAACTAGGGCTATAAATTATGTGATTTTTAATTGATAACTTGTCCACCAGATTTGATAGACATCTCAGTCATAAAGAACTGTATCCTGCATCTCATTTACCTCTAGATATTCTTCACAAAGTACAAAATGAGATATAACTCAGCGTGGGAACAAAATAACTAATTTCCACGCGTTTATCCACAGTACATTTAGACAATCATTCAGTAATCTGATCAAGAAAAAGATAAAATACAAATTTACCAGAAGTGGGTAGGTTTTAAATGTGTTGTTGCCTTTGTGAAACTTGCTTTTAACATTCAGCATGTTGATCAAGATAATTCAGAAATGTTCATGGATCGGGTCCTGAGGATTCATGCGACTGCATTCTTTCAGGCGAGTGGTGGGTAATTCATTCATCATACTCCTAGATGGTGGAGAGACACTGAGGGTTCAGGAGGTGAGCCACTCGTCACAGAACACCCAGCCTCTGCCCTGCTCTTGTAGCCACAGTATTGATATAGTTGGTGCAGTTAATCTTCTGGCCAGTGGTGATTCCCCAGATGTTGATGGTTCAAACTGTTCCCAGATATAAGGGAACAACTGAAATGAAGGGATTCCACAGCACTGAAAATAAATAAAATTAATGGTGCTTCCTACCAAATTTTTGCACTTTTTTCCCTCTGTTGCTTAGACAAGAATGAAGTACATCCTTCCATGCCCCAGTCCCCAGCGCAACCCCACCACACTGCACTGAATCCTTGTGGGGATTTTGTGTAGTAGTAAATGGGGATTGGTTTGGCTCAGTCTATTATAACTTGAATCGGGTGTGAGTTTAGGCTGCAGTTAGCAATACTATGCTTACTGTTGGCATTTAAAATGCTAATAATTTTATTTTATTTGTGTTGTATCTGCAGATTCTTTATTTGATACTTTCCACGCAGTCGGTGACGTGATGAACTTTTGCCAGATATTTTCAATTTTGGAGGTTATAAACCCACTGCTGGGATTGGTGAAAACAGGGTTTTTGCCTGCAGTAATCCAGGTACGGTCTGGCCCTCTGGGGTTAGGATAGGATGAGTGGGTAAAGGGGAAGGAAGGTAAAGGCAAGTTGAACCGCTGTTCCTTTTTCGGCTACAAAGTACAGGCTTTCCTTCTTTCTGAAGTTAGTCCATGTGTCACTCCCTGTGAAGTCTGTTTTCCTCCTCAAATGAAGAAAACTGATGTAAATAAAACTGAGTATGTTTAAAACAGGTTTACAGTTTTGAAAACATTTTCTCCCTTCAAGGTGTGAGTCACTTTTTAATAGACCAGCAGTTTCAGTTTCTTCAGCAGTCCTCTGCTAGCTTTATGATGTGGATTTAATTGTTTTAACAGGTAATTGGGAGGAGTATGATTCTGTTTGTGGTGATTGGAACTCAGGAGGAAATGCAGAATAAAGCAGCAGTGTTTGTTGTCTTTTACCTGTGGAGCATCATCGAAATGTTCAGGTTTGCATTCTCCTCACTTTCTTGAGCTCAGTTTTCAGTGAGATGATGGTTTAAAGAACCAGGGCCTAGTCCTGGAGAACATTCCCTGTGAAGTCTTAACGCTAACAAGCTGTGAGAGGAGCATTACAGGTAAAACATAGGATCAATAAGACAAAAAAAAAGGCACTTCATTTAGTAACTTATCAGAATGTCACAACATTTCACGCAATTAATTATTTTTAGAGTGCAGTGACTGTTATGGAACCAGGGATATTACAGCACAGGAGGAGGATTTCAGCCTGTGCCAGCTGTTTAACTGGAGCTTTGTACTCTAATCCCACTTCCCTGTATCTTTTTATATTCTTCCTTTTCAAATACTTTATAAATTATATTGTAGTCAGATACTCATTGCCCACTTCTGGTAAAGCATCTAAATACTTTAATCAGCTGCTAAAAGGTGTGTGAGACCAACCTTCCTTTGATGAAGTGCATTGCAACCATTCAATATTGCTCCTTTCTCTCTCTCTCTCTCTCTCTTCCCTCCCTCCTCCATATGAGCCATGGTTGGGGACTTGTATGAGGAACCAGAGGT
The DNA here is from genome assembly GCF_035084215.1 of Heptranchias perlo. Lineage (NCBI taxonomy): Eukaryota > Metazoa > Chordata > Chondrichthyes > Hexanchiformes > Hexanchidae > Heptranchias > Heptranchias perlo. Next base: position 1,541,038 of record NC_090358.1, read on the forward strand.
CCAGTCCCATGCTGTACCACCTGATAACGCTGCCCGTTAGTACGCAGGACGTCCCAAAACGCTTCACATCCCATCCATTATTTTTTGAAGTGCAATTACTGTTGCTATGTGAGCCAATTGGACATTTACCATGAGCACACTGTCCCCCCGCCCACCTCCAGAGAGGTTAGTCCACATCATTTCTTGTTTGTGGTGATTGGAACTCAGGAGGAAATGCAGAATAAAGCAGCAGTGTTCGTTGTCTTTTACCTGTGGTAATGTTCAGGTTTGCATTCTCCTCACTTTCTTGAGCTCAGTTTTCGGTGAGATGATGGTTTAAAGAATGAGTCTTCAACTAAGGGTATTACGACAGGACCATTAAATACAAAGTAGTGTTGTGGAAATTGCAATTCATTCTAATCCTTTTTTTCACAGTATGCTTATGGTGGCACTCACTGTTTATTTGCATAATTTTAATGTTAGCAATCCCAAGTACAACCACGTAGCTTAGGCAAATTCACTTTGCTAGTAGTTTCCCTGCCAACCCTTACCTGTGCCGTTCACACCAGGCTGGATCTCTGTGCCTGGTACCGTGCAGCACCATCATCTTCATTTGCTTTCTTTACATGTGCAGTGCACACTGGATAAAGCTGAACTCATCTGCTGGGCTGTGTTCACGGGGGACCGGTATCTCACAGTCAGAGCTCTGGGTAATGGTGGAGCAGTTACTGCATTTAAGAATGGGACATGTTTCACTCATTGAGGGAATAGCATTTATCTTCTGAATGGTACAAGTCTCTACTGTGTATAGGTGTATAGGTTATGTTCTCCGCTGTATTCACGGTAACTGCTACATTGAGGGAATGTACATAAAGCATTGTTCTGTTACTGAAATAGGTACCCATACTACATGCTGTCCTGTATAGGCACAGAGTGGAGAATGCTGACATGGATCCGATATACTATTTGGGTTCCTCTTTATCCACTCGGAGTCATTGCAGAAGGTTGGTTGTGAGGTTTTTATATACTTTTACACTATTGCCAAATTGTGACATCAGTTGAGCTATTGGAACGACAGTTTGCTTCTACAGTACGGTTTTTGGGAGGGATGTGAAGTTTTGGTGAGCTTTTCTCCACGTATTTAGCCTACGAAGATCCACTTCTATTAACTCCCTTCTTCCTCTCCTCCACAGCGGTGTGTGTGGTTCAGTCTATTCCACACTTTGAGGAAAAGGGAAGATTTAGTATCCTGCTGCCCAACCCACTCAACATCTCATTCAGCTTCTCCTACTTCCTGCAAGGCTACCTTATTGTTATGTTCTTAGGTGAGTTCCAGTCTCTGGTCTCCGGACCACTTGGGTCTGATTACTCTGACTTTTGTTTTGATATATTCCGTTTTGTCAATACAGCTGATACACTGACATAAAAGGTGTGTTATTTAATGGTATAGGGCCTAATCTTAAACATAGGGTCCAGTCATGACTGATATTTAAGAATGAGGAGGATTAGGTGCAGTTTCTTCCTGCACTGGAGTCTCTGTCTCCTCCGCACACTCTCGTAGCACAGGGCTCGAGGGAGGTGACGTTTAAAATAACACATTGGGACAAAATACTGGTGTTATGCGGAGTGATTAATGCCTGACAGTGATTGTAAGGTAGTAATCTCATTGAGATTTTCAGTGGAGTCCCAAATGAGATTACACCTTGAAATCGCTCCCATGTGTTTTTTTGATGTGGAGATGCCGGTGATGGACTTATTTCAAATAAAGCTGTTGGACTATAACCTGGTGTTGTACGACTCCTTCCATGTGTTTTTTTGTAATAGTTACATTGAGTTACAGCACAGAAACAGGCCATTTAGCCCAAATGGTCTATGCCGGTGTTTATGCTCCACACGAACCTCCTCCCACCCTACTTCATCTCACCCGATCAGGATATCCTTCTGTTCCTTTCTCCCTTGTGTGTTTATCTAGCTTCCCCTTAAATGTATCTGTTATTTGCCTCTTCTAATTCTTGTGATGGTGAGTTCCACGTCCTAACCAGTCTTTGGGTAAAGAAGTTTCTCCTGAATTTTCTATTGGATTTATTATATTGACTATCATATATTGATGACCTCTAGTTTTGTGGGGTTTATTCTGTTTTGTCTTTGTTGTAAGCACAAATGAGAGCCAACACAAGCCATGTTTAGTTTGTGACATCAACTCTTATAGTTATGAAATCACTGCAGTTTTATCAGATGGCAATCAACAATTACTGGGAAGTAATGGTCTTAGACCAATAGTGCCTCCTCTCGCTATCCTGACTGAAATTTGTAACAGCACAGCTCATGGATCAAACCTGGAACTTTCTTGCTCTTTGTGGCCTTCTGCTACACCGAAAGCTGCATTTAACTTTTGGGTCATTTGAGTCAGCGTTAACGCACTTATGTCTTAAAATTGGGCTTTTCAAATGCTAATGTATGAAATTCTTTAGTCCACTATTTTAATGACAAAGTTAACTCATTTATTTCAAACAGGTTAGTGTCTCGGTTAAATTAGTAGAGGAAGGAATTTCGTAGGATCGCATGACTGTTTTATGCGCTGTATTCGAAGAACTCAGCATAAAAGCTCCTTGTGTGTATTATGATGTGATTTTCTTTTTTTTCCAGGTTTGTTCATTAATTTCCGCCACCTCTACAAACAAAGTAACAAGCGTCTCAGACCAAAGAAACGCAAGATGCAGTAGAGGAGACTTGTGTCCGTCTCTGAGTTGGTGAAGAACCACTCGGTGTCCTCAATTATTTGAATTAAATGTAAACTTGCTGCCTTTATAAACACACTGTACTTTTCAGGAAGTGAGAAAAGCCATGGCAAAGTGTCAATAAACCTTCAGTAACCAGTCACCCTGCTGCTCCCGTAATGCCACCTTCGCGGAGTATAACCATTTCCACCTCACCTGTCAGCCTTGCTGCCTGTGTGAGGAGTACTTTGCAATCACTGAACACATTCCTTAGTAGCAGTGGAAATATTCATTATGGCCATTTATTTTTTTCCCTTAAATGTACATGTTGTCTGAAGAAATCCAAACTCTAATGGGAGGAAAGTTGATTTATAACAAGTTATCTTGCACCCATGTAAAGTTTTTCTTTCCAATTACAACAGATTAATTTTATCAATTAAAAATGATTTTATATTGCAGTATAACTTTGATTTATCAAAGGTGACTGAGCAATGAATGGTGTCTCAGAATGATCAATGAGCAATATTGGACAGATTAATGATGATGCTGTTTAACAGTCTTTCTGGAATTAAGTAATTTAATTTTAAATTGGGTGCTTTAATCTGCGTTCTTGTGGCCCTGCTGCCACGTGTTATTCTGTGGGAGAGCAGGAACCATGTGTACAGGTCTCTGCTGCTTTGTAACCAGCCACGTGGTCAGCTGGTGGGGCGGAGTTGATTCATAGAATAGGTGCTCCCTTATTACACCCATTAGATTCCTCCACAGTAGGGAATTGCAATACAGATCCTGAGGAGTACATTGGTACAAAGTTACCCTGCTACTGAACTACCCAACAATCATGCTCATGAATATTAATATCATAAAGATAATTAGAAGGATGGTTCATTTCAAACTACTGATTAAATATAATGAGGATGGGGGACCTTAACATAAATCATCTCACACTGGATTAGTGTGATAGGCAGATGGCCATTGAAAACTGCAAGAGTAAAGCTGGGGCAGGCTTTGTTTCTCAGTTAACCCCAAGGTTGGATGATTGTCTGAAATTCACTGAAGGACATCTGATCATTTATAATATATGCAAGTTGATTAATTTTAATTTTTGTTATTTTTCTAAAAACTGCACTAATTTTGTGCTTTTTAATGTAGACTATTTCGGTGCATTGGGAAGCAGTGTTGGGTGGTTTAGAACAGGGGTTTATGAAGAGTTTGAAAGTATATCGGGGTAAGCAAGCTTTCCTGGGGGACAGATAGAGACGGGAAGCTGCTGTTACTATTAGAAAGGATTCACTGTGATTTGAATAAACTGAACATTAGTGAAAATCAGTGGTTATAATTTACTTCCATCTCCTATAATGGGGGTTAAATGCCCTGTGTGAGACTTGCCTGCTCTTTCTCATATGTTCAGGTGTCCCCACTAACAGGTACAATTGTCCAACTTAAGGTGTATTGAAATGTGATGGAACTTGCACTATACCTTGGCTGGGGCAGGTTACTCTCTGGTGCAGGTTATCCAGAGAATAATCATCAATTATTTCTACCTGTAGCACTGACAAGATGAACTTTGACCTATTGTTACCATGTACTGCTGTCTGGGGAAGGCAGAGCTTTTGGTGCCAGGTGTTGTTGCAGCATTTGGCTGGCTGGAGGCTGCATTGAGTTAATGTGTGATGCATCACTGGAATTACCTTTTCAGTGGATTATTAGAAAATAACACACTGTTGTATAAATTATACGTCGAATAATCAATACCAAGGAGATGATTTCAAGATGGTGTTTGATCCAGGGCTTTAGATGATGGACAGTGTTATCTATCATGAGATCAAAGCCTTGAAATCAGCCACAGGTACCTATTTGGTTGGTGTATAATATAAACTTAAATGTATGCTTTGATTCAGTTATTGAATCACGTGGACTGAACTGCCACTGTATTACGTGATTTGAACTGCACTGATATCAATTTTATACATTAAAAATTATAATTTCATTGCATATTAAGGAGTACCACAAACCCTGATATGAGTTAAGTATTTCTGCAATGTTCTTAAACCCTGGATTGAATAATTCCTTTACATTCTCTCCTGCTACTTGTAGTTTATAATAGGTGGACAGTGTCTGGAGGAAACTGTATGAGGTAGGTGAATAAGTTTTTTAAAAAAAGAACAGATCTGAAGGTATGTCATTGAGTGACAGGCGGTTAAATTTACACTCAGTACATTTCTGGTAAAATGAACAGTAGACACACAACAATTTGCATTTATATAGCACCTTTAACATAGGAAAACACCCCAAGGCGCTTCACAGGAGTGTAATCAGACAAAAATTGACACTGAGCCAAAGGAGATATTAGGACAGGTGACTAAAAGCTTGGTCAAAGAGGTAGGTTTTAAGAAGCGTCTTAAAGGAGGAGAGGCGGAGAGGTTCAGGGAGGGAATTCCAGAGTTTAGAGGCCTAGACGGCTGAAGGCACGGCCAACAATGGTGAGGCAAAGGGATTTCACTTGCACGAGGCCAAAGTTGGAGGAATGCAGAGATCTTGGAGGGTTGTAGGGTTAGAGAAGGTCACAGAGATAGGGAGGGGCAAGGCCACGGAGGGATTTGAACACGGGGATGTGAATTTTAAAATCGAGGCATTGGTGGACCGGGAGCCAGCGAGCACAGGGGTGATGGGTTCGGATACGGGCAGCAGAGTTTTGGATGAGCTCAAGTTTATGTCAGTATTCTGCATGGATAAAGATATTGAAAATGTAAATGTTACAAAAATTACTTACGTTGAATTTGAATAACGAAGATGGATGTAGATTGTGAAGATGCAGTTTTTAATTGGAAGATGAGGTGTATTAATTATTTCTGTTGCGTAACTAAGATTTGATCAAAGTAAAAGGTATACATGGTACAGAATCGGACACTGATCACACATCACGTGGGCACTGCCCCGTCTCCAACACAGTTCATACTGCTGTTAAACGTCAGTGGCTCAGCTAAGGTGGGTGAGTCTGACATAAACCATACAGAATGGACCACCAAGTTTTTTTCCCAGACATGTACTATAATCTTTTCTGAAGGAATGCCCCTCATGTTAAAAGTGCCTTCCTGTTACACCATACAATTCAATGTAGGGCTTTCCACATGTCAGGGAAAGCCTCGGTACTGATGCTCTTTAATGACCTGAAGAGTAGCAAATGATAACTTGCTCTTCAAGTGTCCCTAATATTTCTGCATTAACTGACGGACAGCCCAGGTGAGATCAGGATCTTTCAAAGCAGAGACGATCAAGGGGATGGGAGAGCTGTTTCACTAGATACACCAGTACACTGCAGGCACAGGAGGGTTTTTTTTGTTGTTTTAAGGTTTGCAAGGCCACACTTTGATAAAATATTCCATTTGAAAACTTGTTTTAAAGGAAAAATGATATTACTATAGCATACTTAGGAGGTGGTGGTGACTTTGGATCTATGGTTCCCAAAGCTCTCCACCGCTGGGGGTTTTCCTCACCTCATGTCTGGGTGCGTTGTAGACTAATAGAGATTGATTATGATAAGTCAACAACTCCATTATCATTGTATCATGTGACCACCAGGATGGTAATAGGCAAACTAGATGGACCTTGGTCTGTTTTTGGTCCAGCAGTAACTATGATACACTGTTTGGTCATGGTGATATATAATTGTGGAGCCACACTGAATTTCACATGGGATAAAAGGGGTATGAGGGTGGTTATGGTGGAGATGCTTAAATATTTAATCTTTTTACAGAGGAAATTGAAAGTGGGACTGTGGGAGTACCTGAGGGGAGGGTGGATGAGCGACAACTGGAGGTAAAGGTTCATGGGCCTAAAAATAGAAATATCTGGTCCAGCTCTGTTTCCATCCCAGAATACTGAGGGAGGGTGGGGAGAAGATGGCAAAACCATAACTTGCTAAAATCTTTGGAAATGGGAATTATGCCAAAGGACAGGTGGATGGTAAATGTTACATCCATGTTCGAGGAAGGGGAAAGGGGCAAACCACAAAATAAAAGGCCAGTTAGTCTTGATCTTGGTTGTGGGTAAACTTCCAAAGGCCACAAACAATGAAATTAGCAAACATTTAGAAAGGCATGGGCTCATTGGGGGTAGTCAGCATAGATGTGTAAAGGACAGGCTGTGCTTAATCACAAGAGGGACATGAGTAGTGGTGTGCCCCCTAGGGATCTCTTGTTCTTCATTTATATACATGATTTGGATGTGTACACAAGAGGATTCAGGTTTGCTGATGGTACCAACCAAAAAAGCACAACAAACTGAGAAAGATTTGGTTAGAGGAGTGGACCAATAAATGACAGATGCAGTTCAACAGAGAGAACTGTGAAGTGGTACATTTTGGGGAAAAAGAACAGTGAAAGGGAGTATATTTCAAATGGTAAGATTCTTAAGAGTGGAGGAATAACATGGAGTCGAGGGCAAAATTGCAGATAAAGTGACCTTTAAAGAAGGACAGTTAAGTAGAGAAAGGCAAATCGAGTTCTGGGTTTTATAGACAGTGGCAATGAATATAAAAGCAAGGAAGTGATATTGAATTTGTGACAGACCAATTTAGGCCCCAGCTAGAGTATTATTGTGCAGCTGTGCACCCTATTCCAGGAAGGACATTTGAACCATAGAAATGCCACAGCAAAGATACACTCGAATGATACCAGGAATGTGGTTAGAGTTTTTTTTAAATTGTTCTCAGGGGTAGGCAGTAAACATGTCCTTGCACATGTCCAATACCCAACTTGCCATGAGCAGTGGGCCTTCGCCTTGAATTGCTGCAGTCAGTGTGCTCCCATAATGGCGTTACGTAGGGAATTCCAGGAGACTGACTCAGTGATGCTTAAGGAACAGCGATTACACATGTCCAAGTCAGCATGAAAGCATTGTTTTCATAAACTTAACAGGAGTTAAAATCTACAGGATATGGGCTTTTGAGCATATCTGTCATTGCTCTGTAACTGCCAATAAGGTCAAGCCCAATAAAATTGCAAATGTGATCAAGCAGTATACCAGTAGTTCACTTAAAATAACTTTAGTTACTGAAGCCTGGACCCTGCTGTGAGGAACCAGGATAGCCAGCAACAGAAGCCCTGAAAATTGAAGAAACCAACCAACTCTGTAGAATATCAATGGGCTGAGTTTCAACTATGTATCTATCTTGTGCTTCAGATGAAGTTGATAAACTGTAATCTTTGCTCTTGCAGTTTAGGGTATGAGCCAAATGCTTATCTTCCTGCTTTGCAACCTGTATTAGCACTTGAAGATTGCACAGATGTAATCATACATGGTGCCTTGGGACATTTTACTACATTAAAAGGTGCTATCTAAATGCAAGTGCAGGGATGTTAGCGATGCTCACTAAACTAATTCAAACTCAGAATTTTTTTACCGCAAGTTTAATCGTATAGATGCTATTTTAGTAACGAGGCTTTTGCTCTCTTTCACTGTCACTTTAATTACACATTTTTAAAGCATCTTCCAGCTTGTGCCAGTGACTGTTGTAATATTATCAATAACGGTCCATGCACAACTGAAAATAGTCCGAGTTAGATTGTGACACATTTGGGACAAATGAGTTAACACCCAAACCAAATGTTGGGTGTTAACTTATTTTTCCACACTTTGGGGTGTGAGACATCACATTTGTACAACTTTCATATCTTTCTCTTTATTCTGTCCCGTCCACTACACAGATTGTGAAAGGTAATGGTGTTACACCTGGCTCCTCTGCAAACAGGTACAACACAGGCACATGAGACAGTGAATGAATAGTTTCATTTCAACTGGTGTGTACTGTACATGTAGAGGAATTAGTACAGAGAAAGTATAAGAACTGTACTGTACTAGATATCCTATTACCTAGGCTGTGTAGACTGGCAAAGAAATTATGGAGATTTAAATCTTCAACATTAACCAAAAAGTCAAGGCTTGTTAAAAAATAGATTTTGTAAAAAGATTTTCTTGTGGTGCACGCGGATAGATTTTGTAACAGAATTTTTCACAACCTCATGTCCCTCGCTGTATCCTTGTGCACAGCACTTCCAGCAAAACATTTCTTTTTTAAAAAATTAGGTCCTCAAAAGTGAACCAAATACAGTCTCTGTTCTAATCAAATTCTGTCAGCACTGCTACTAGAGAAGTCTGTCTGCAGAGGGGTAATGTTGTGCTCGTAAGCTGCATACTCCGAGTTCCCAGTGCTGGCCAACTTGAGCTGCTGGGCAGCGTGAGAGAGCTGAAATGCAGCATCGGGATGGGCTGTGTCTGGGAGGAGCGTACACTCACGGTCCAACATATCTGCAACACCTTTCAGCAGGTCCAGAAATCCAAATGCGAGGGCTGCCTTTCTCAACCGATTCAGTTCCTGTGAAAGGAAATGCACAGGCTGAAGGAGTGCTTGCTTTTAAAATGTGAAATTTGTGCTCATCACAGCGAAGGGATCAATGCTGAGGAATAGCGTTAGAATCTAGCACTCACAGGCAGAGGGCAGCACAGGACAAAAGTGCAGCTCCTTCTATCAGCCTCAATGATGTGAACAAAATGCCTTCTGTACCAGTGTGACAATTCCATTCATCACATTACAGCTTCACCGAGAGACTGATAATTAGTGCCATTTATAGGCATCATCTAATAGGAATTTGATTAACACTGTCCTAATCTCATTTCCTATAAAGACTCTTTCAGCCCTCAGAGAGGAGATGTTAATTCCAGTTGAGTTTGGCCTGGATTCAGATCCTGGTCTCAGAGGTGGAAGAGCACTGAGCTAAGCTGGCCACTTCACCCAGTGCCCTAAGAGTTTTACTTTTCTGCACGAGTCTGGTTATCGTCAGTAACTCCTGACTGGATCAGACGTACCAAAGGGCAGGGGCTGCAGTTTATGGGTGGGGGAAGTTGCTCAGATAGGGTCAGGCGAGTCTGTGAGAGGATCTTAAAATGAGGATAAAGGCCCTGAAATCGATTCCCTGCTACTTGTATTTACAAGTAAACCGGCTGAGCTCCACTTCGATGTCAGAAAATAATTGGACGTTTTTAGGCTGGAAAAATTCCAATGGTAACTTGTGAGGGCAGAACTTCCAGATGGTGCCGAATGACAGAGATAGACCTGTGTTTCAGGTGCATATTCTTTGTCAGAACTCGAGTAAAATTTGAAATTTGCCCCAAGTGTGGACCTGCTTATTCCACCTGTTACTGAAGTGTAAAGTCAGGGATACCTCACAGGAAGCGGCCTGTCTTTATATCACGTTTACCATTCACAGGCAGCCTCTCCATTAATACAGCACTTTACCCAAAGCCAGATCCCAAATGGCAAATCCCCAGATCTGCAGGGAGAAGATTAACAATCAAATTTTGCCCATCAGGTAGCAACGGTTTAACAAACATTGTACAATGAATATACTCTCCACCAGTCCTACCCTTTGTGTTTTAGATTTGATTGCCTGCCCACAGCTGAGGGTGATGACCTGGAGACTGGATTACCTGAAGAAACTGAAGATGAGAATTCACTGAGGATCAACCCATTTACCTTGTAGAATGTCTGTGTCTTTTCTGGAAGTTTCCGAGCATTTCTTAAAATCTTCTGAACATCGGTCTAAAGGCAAAGGAGAAGATATTAGAGGCGATTAAGAGACCGTCTAAAGGCTGCATTCCCCTTTAAATATGTTAAGAATTGGATTCAGTTTATAGAGATATCCCATATTCAGCAGCTAAATGCTGACAATTGACTGCGTGATCCTGTAAGGATTGTAAAGGAAGCTATACTATATATTTTATACATCAGCCACTCCATGCTGCAAACTACAGAACCGTATGCTCAGCACACAGCCCACATCTGAGAGCTGCATAGAGCAAGGCAGCAATGGCAAATAGTTTAGTCTGACAGGTACTAGCTGTATAACTGGTGTATATTTTCGATATGAGTATTGTGCAACATACGTCAGACATGTGCAGTAGGCACTAGTATCTGGCGTTATGCACAAATTATAAAATAATAAGCACATAGGGTTTACAGATTGTAGCTACATTCATGAAAACCTTAAAAATGATCCATTTTGACATTAAAGATGGAGATAAGTAGAGTCAAAGTGAAGGGAAGACTTTATCACCGACTGGATTGTGTGAAATTTTTAAAGTGAGTTCCTGTACATTCTCTAAAGTGTCCAATTATCAATCAGTGCCAAGACATTAGGAGCTTGAGTACAGACAGGCTAATAACACAACACACCCAGTACCACCCATACCTGCAGTCCACTGGGCTTAATCCACACAGTCACGTTCTGTGCGTAACTGCGCTTTGTCCTAGGCTGTAGAGGGAAGGGGCTTTTACTGTCATCTTCACCATAGGGATTTTCCTCAGCGTCTGAAATGAATCAAAATAAGTAGTAAAATATGGAGAAGGTAGTTTGTGACATGGGGAGAAGAGAGACGAGAACTAGTTTCACAGAAAATCCAATTTCACAATTTCTCACTCACCTAAAATAGGTCCCAAATGTGACATCTTTCCAAGCCAAGGAAGAGGCTCTGGACCAGGCTCGAACAAGGACATCATCAGATTGGATTTCTTTTTGCTGTCGGCCTGGGAGTACAGCATCCCGTACCAGTCTGGTCTGGTCAAATCAGAAACAAGTAGTAAACATTCAACATATTGTTAGGTCGGCAGATTAGTGAACCGAAGTCCCCAGGTTCCAACGATGGAATGTGGTGAGAGGGAGCTGTCAATGGAGGGTGGGGGGAGAATGCAGAGCCTCCCATTTACTGACAGCAATTGCTCATCATGTTTATTGCCCACCAACTCAAGAATTACTACTATCAGTGAGATTCTCTTCAGAAAGTTGATGTAACGATCTCCCAGCTGTCACTAATAATTATAAAGGGAGAATGGATGTTCTGGACAGTGCTGACATTGAGAATCGATCCTTTTTGTACAAAATGAACAAGCTCCATGTGAAAAGTAAACGGGGCTAGTCAGTGTGTACAGTAGGGCGTCAGGACTCCTCCCTTTGCAGAAAAGGGAACGTAAGTACTTGTGTGAAATACAAACTACCCAGAGACAGAGTCTCATTTTATAGAGTTAACCCTTAGCCCAATGGAGCCATGTTAGGTCAAGATTCCAATTCTAGGTCCTGCATCAGTCTCCTACGGACCCAGCTGTTATTGGGGGTTTTTGTGCACTTGGACCTTGTAAGCTGCTCAGGTAAGTCTGGGAACAATTCTAAGGCTTCCCTGGGTCTGAATGAAGGACCTACCAGCTGAAGCAAGCTGTAAGGAGGCCAAGCTCTTTGTGTATTGAGAAGGAACTGAAAGAAGCTCCGTGCGGAGGGGGAAAGGGGAACGGCAGAGATTAATGCAGCATCTTTCTCTACACGTTGCTTCCGGCTCTGTGCAAAAGCAGACCCTATCCAGCCAGGGCACCCCAGGGGAGCGAGGAAATTATCTTGTGACATCTTTCCATGGCATCAGAGGGGTGATCAGCATCTGATCACCAGACTGGTGCTGTGCCAAGAGTGGATCACCAGGGCATTGCAGAGCTCCGTCACACCAAGCAGCAGCTGAGGGCAAGGATTCAGATCACGAACGCAGCCTTGGAATGTAAGAAAATATTTTTATACCTAGTAAGAGCCAGGGATTCCCATTAATGTTTGTCAGTGAGAAGAATCCTTTACTGATGTCTTTAGGACTTTAGCCAGTGTGTACCCCTCTCTGTATGAATTAGAGACAGTGAGTGGGTGTCAAAGAAAAGATACCTGGCTAATTTCAGAACATATTAATGTACAATTCCTCACCCGAGCAGTACTATAGCCACCATTCCTTCTACTTTGAGACTGCCATGCAGCAAGACACAAAATGACGGCATCTTTCCAGCAATTTGGGAAGCGGAATTCTCATCTTCAGTTTCTTCAGGTAATCCAGTCCCCAGGTCATCGCCATCTACCAAAGCAAAAAAAAAAAATCACTCAATGTCAGTACATTCACTCCTCCCCTCCCCAACAGGAGCACCACACTAACACAAGGCAACCCCACTATAACAGCAACACGTTCACCCCACCCACCCCCCTAGGATACCCCAACCTTGCAGGACACTAGCTTTTATAAACTCCCCTCTGCTGCAGTGCTGTTACATTCCCACCTCTTGCAAACCGGCAAAAGGCAAATTATGCCTTTACGGCGAGACGTTCTTCCTCACTCAGAATGATCGGCGCGAGATGGTCTCTGCATTGGGTGCTGGAGGCAAGAACCCTGGAATCATTTCTGAAACAGTTGGCTGGTGTGATGAGAGGACTGTAGGTTCTTTCTGGATGGATGAGCCAACACCCTCCCTCATCAGTATCCATCAGGTGATTTGTGCAGTACTGCTATCCAGCTTTTCCCTCCTGTAGATGGATACACTTTGACCCAAAGCTTCTAATCAGTACAGGAAATGGCTGCACTTTACCCAAAGACAGAAATACCTGTATCTGGGATTAGGACTGATATCAGGAATTTCTGCTTCACACAAGTAGTGACTGACACATAGAAGAGAAAGAACTTGTATTTATATAGCACCTTTCATGACCTCAGGACGTCCCAAAGCGCTTTACAGCCAATGAAGTATTTTTTTTAAAAAGTGCAGTCACTGTTATATTGTTGGGAAACACGGCAAGGTCCCACAAACATCAATGAGATAATGGCCAGATAATCTTTTTTTTTAAAAAAGTGATGTTGGTTGAGGGATAAATATTGGCCAGGACACGGGGAGAACTTCGAAATAGTGGCTGTGGGATCTTTTACATCCACCCGAGAGGGCCTCAGTTTAACATCTCATTCAAAAGACAGCACCTCTGACAGTTCCTGGAGTGGGACTCGAACTCACGACCTTCTGACTCAAGAGAGAGTGATACCAACTGAGCCACAGACGACACCTAGAATAGACTGGGCAGAGCAGTGGAAAGAAAAACCCCTGGCCATAGCACAGCCATATCCTACTGCCCCATTCAGAACACCCCAGACTCGCTGACAGGTTGGTACAATGTGATTGGCACTCTCAAGACACCAAGCAATACTCAAAGAGTGAGGACCCACCTTTATTAAGGGCTATGGGTAAAACCAAGTGACGAGAGAGAACAGGAGGGCTGGCAATATCAGCAATCTTTATAAATCCCACTATATCCAACTCTGAAAGAAAAAAAGATTAAAAAAGTTAAAAAAAAATCACACCAGGCTCCCCTCTCCTCCCTAACTTGGAACGTAACCTGGTGACAGGAGCTCGTACTTGGACTGGTCAGAAAATACACAGTTCTCTGTGTACCATGGGATATGCATGGACCATAAGCCCACAATATGTACAGCATCTGTCCCCCAGCTATCGCCACCCCCTAGCCAAGCTCCCGTCTGGGAGTGTGGGACGAACCCCCATGTAATGATGCATTTTCAGTTTACAACAAGCAGCAAGTGATGTGAGAAAGTTTCTCTACTCTGCAGATCGATGAGATCACCAAACTATACACACCTGCTTAAGGTTCTCTACCTTGACTGCAGACAATTAACACAGTGACAAAATGCTGACCACGCCCGTTATAAATCCAATAGGGAATTCAGAAGAAACTTCTTTACCCAGAGAGCGGTTAGAATGTGGAACTCGCTCCCACAAGGAGGAGTTGAGGCGAATAACAGATACATTTAAGGGGAAGCCAGATAAACGCACAAGGAGAAAGGAATAGAAAGATATGCTGACAGGATGAGATGAAGAGGGGTGGGAGGAGGTTCATGTGGAGCGTAAACACCGGCATAGACCAGTTGGGCCGAATGGCCTGTTTCTGTGCTGTAAAATTCGATGTAACTCTGCTAGGTGATGTAACCTCATGCACCCCCTCCCCAACTGCCTGTAATCCTGGGGAGGCAAAAATAACCAGCGACCACTTTCTGGAATAATTCTGGGAGATTGCTCCCCGACCCCCAAAACAAACAAACGGAGCTCGGTGACCCACAACGCAACACCAGACATACTTAAAACTACCCCCATATGTTCCAAATTCCATGAGAGAATCAAAGAATCATACAGCACAGAAGGTGGCCATTTGGTCCATCATACCTGTGCTGGCTCTATGAAAGATCTATCCAATTAGTCCCACTCTCCTGCCCTTTCCCCCATATCCCTGCAATTTTTTCCTTTTAAAGTATATATCCAATTCCCTTTTGAAAGTTGGAGTCAAGTACAGTCCAGACTAGGTAAGGATATCAGGTTTCCTTCCCTAAAGGACATTCAATTATATTGCCAGATGTCTTTAAAAAACTGAATTCAAATTCTCAAAACTGGTGGGATTAGTCCAGACCTCTGGATTACGCGCTCAGTAATGTAACCACTACACTACTCACCCCCTCCCCGGTCCCCAGTGAGCACACATCCACAGCACTAAATGTCTCACTGGCACTGACCCAACAGCCTCACTCAGACACACCACACCAATAGCTTGTCGCACATCACACACGTTCTTCCAGAGCTGGGACTAAGCCCCGTTACTGGGGCCGGGTAAAGGGAACGATGCTCGGCTCATACCGTGCCTGAGCTGCAGAATCCTGATGCTAACACCAGGCACAAAAAGTCGCCAAGTGTTTGATTCTCTCCCGCCAATATTATTTACCTTGATAAACCCAAAAATTCACACAAAGAATCAAAAGATAAACCTAGGAAAGGGACTGCTCGTCAAACGGCAGCTTTACATGAGCAGACTCACCTGTACTGATGGTTTTTGGGACAGGCTCCAGCTCTTCATCAATGATGACAGGTTCTGGTCTCGGGAACATCTGCATGTCAGACACCAGGTGCCCACATTTCAGCACAGCATGGAAAGGGGAGTATGCTTGATCAATCAGTTTACTACAACATGAAAGAAAGACACAGCACCGTGATCCAAGGATCAGTGAGTCTACAACCTGCACTTTATAACAGGCGATGTTTCTCTAGTGATGCTTTCTACTTCCCCCTCCCAGATACTTAACGCTTCCTACTATCCCAACCCTTCTTTATAATTAATGAATTCTGCTATGCCCTCCTTATTAGGGTTTATCTGAATCAGACCCTCCTCTCTGCTCAGTGCAGCCATGCTCTCATACATGGTGTATATAATCAGCTACATCCGGAACATTTTAATAAACGCTTTTCTTGTGTTTGGAAATAATTGACGTACACCATTTTTGGAAAAGCTCTGTTTTTAACGTCTGTTTTCCTGCAGGTCTCCAGACCTGGGTATTTTAACCAATTAATTACACAGAATGCGTCTGCAAAAGTTAAAAACACTGAAAATGATAAATTTCTAGATTACAGAGAAACAAAATGCTCAGTTACAGTCAGTGTCGAGTCATTTCCTGCTGCAATGCCGAGAAATCCAATTCGTAACGTGGCACTTTTAAACAGCAGGGCAAGGAGAAGAGTGCAGGGGGCAGAGAGCAGGGTGTGAGGTGCGAGGGACAAGGGGCATGGAGCAGGGAGAATGGCGAGCTGAGCTAGACCATCCTGCAGTTATTCTGAGCAGGATGCACATTGTAATCAGCTTGTATTTTATAGCTGGAACATGCGACTGTGGCTCTTGCAACTCACTATCAGAACATAATCCCCCTAAAGTGACAACAGATTCACCCAGCTCACTGCAAACAACCAATTTGTGTCACGTACCCAAACATGGACTGCACATTTTTCAGGCAAAGAGGACCATCGATAGTGAAGATTTGTCCCTCACCGTTGTTTAAATCAATCAAACGTTCGAGGATTTCCAATGTGTCTGTGGTCTGAAGCTGGAAAAGAAATGAGAGAAATAAACATTAGTCAGCAGTAGATCAGTTAGAAAGATACCACGGATTCTAACTGGTTCAGATAAAACATCCTCCCCATCTTACACTTACAAACTCTTCTCTTGTTGCAGTCTCACACACCGTTCCTCATCTCTCACACTCTCCATCTCTCACTCCAGCCTTCTGTTCTCGTCATTCTTCACATCTAAGGTCAATGTTTCCATCCAGCCCAAACCGCTGGGAGTAAAGTTTCCTCCCCTTGGCGGCAGCTCGGATTCGAATTAACATGAGCTTGGGACAGTATCAAATCAATTTTGAGTGGGACCAGGACCCCAAATAAACTGCTCAGAACTCCGCTACATTTCTCGCTAAGAGAGATCGATTGGTGCGGGATACGGGATGTTACACTGGCGTTTTGTTCTAAAGGTGAGTAAAGGCAGCGGCACTGGGGCAGTGAGGGAGCTTTACCATACGAACACTCGAAAAATGACAGACAGAAAATGAATTACTGGTCCATCCAGCCTGTCCCATATAATTGTGATGTCTCGTGTATCACGATACAGACACTCCCCACTCAGGGCCTGTAATCTCCTGGGAGAGGCGAAAAAACAGATGAACCTAGTGCGGGAGCCTATGCTGGCCCAGTATATCTAATATACATCGAACCTATGCTATGTGACTTATGCGTGTTCAACACAGACACGGGAAAGAAATGATTGGAGAAATGTTTTCCACATCAGTGTCCTTCACTTTGTGGAGTACAAAAGATTAATTGCTTCATTAAATATTTATATAAACACGCAACAGTAACAGTACATAGTTTACAGAGAATACAGGGATAATCAGGCTTGGGCTGATAAGTAACATTCGTGCCAGACAAGTGCCAGGCAATGACCATCTCCAACAAGAGAGAGTCTAACCACCTCCCCTTGACATTCAACAGCATTACCATCGCCGAATTCCCCACCATCAACATCCTGGGGGTCACCATTGACCAGAAACTTAACTGGACCAGCCACATAAATACTGTGGCTACAAGAGCAGGTCAGAGGCTGGGTATTCTGTGGTGAGTGACTCACCTCCTGACTCCCAAAGCCTTTCCACCATCTACAAGGCACAAGTCAGGAGTGTGATGGAATACTCTGCACTTGTCTGGATGAGTGCAGCTCCAACAACACTCAAGAAGCTCGACACCATCCAGGACAAAGCAGCCCGCTTGATTGGCACCCCATCCACCACCCTAAACATTCACTCCCTCCACCATTGGCGCACAGTGGCTGCAGTGTGTACCATCCACAGGATGCACTGCAGTAACTCGCCAAGGTTTCTTCGACAGCACCTCCCAAACCCGCAACCTCTACCACCTAGAAGGACAAGGGCAGCAGGCACATGGGAACACCACCACCTGCACGTTCCCCTCCAAGTCATCACACCATCCCGACTTGGAAATATATCGCCGTTTCTTCATTGTCGTTGGATCAAAATCCTGGAACTCCCTTCCTAACAGCACTGTGGGAGAACCCTCACCACAAGGACTGCAGCGGTTCAAGAAGGCGGCTCACCACCACCTTCTCAAGGGCAATTAGGGATGGGCAATAAATGCCGGCCTCGCCAGCGACGCCCACATCCCACAAACGAATAAAAAAAACTGCCCAGTACCCGGGGGCTCTGCTATTGAAAGTAAATGACTAGTTTTCTCTCAGATGTGTCGTACCTCTTCCAAGTTAGCGATGCACATAACGTACAACTTTGAAGGAAATGGGAAGGGAAGTGGGAATTTGCTCTCCTCTGAGCGCTGACTGAGGACAGTGAGCGAGTGCCGGAGAGATCCCCGACCGATTCCCAGACTCCCATCTGTTACTAGGATCACCTGAGAAAGAAAAAACAAACTTTCAATCAGTCGGCAATGCTATTTAGTCAGAAAAAGGTGTGTGAACAGGACAGAGGCAGGAGACAGCAAATTATACGCGAGTAGTTTCTTTTTTTACAAAGAGGGGAAACCGTTTTATTACAAAATCTGTTCACTTTGCAGATGTTCCACATTTTTATAGCAAGGACTGAAATGCTGCTGATCAACAACCTTCAATCCTACATGAAAGCATAAGAAACAGGAGCAGGAGTAGGTCATACGGCCCCTCGAGCCTGCTCCGCCATTCAATAAGATCATGGCTGATCTTTAACCTCAACTCCTAGGCTCTCGGTTTTGAAAGGCATGAAACCAGAGTAAAGATCAGTGCCCAGCTGCTTGAGAACTGATTTCTGCCACAAGGAGCTGGAACAGATGGAGCTTAAACTGGACTTTTGTGCCAGGCCAGAAGGAAGGAAGTTGCATTTATATAGCATCTTTCACGTCCTCAGGATGACCCAAAGCGCTTTACAGCCAATGAAGTTCTTTTGAAGTGTAGTCACTGTTGTAGTGTAGGAAATGCAGCAATTTACACACAGCAAGATCCCACAAACAGCAGTGTGATAATGACCAGATAATCTGTTTAAGTGATATTGGTTGAGGGATAAATATTGGCCAGGGCACCAGGGAGAACTCCCCTGCTCTGCTTCAAATAGTGTCATGGGATCTTTTACATCCATCCGAGGGGGCAAATGGGGCATCGGTTTAACGTCTCATCCGAAAGACAGCACCTCCGACAGTGCAGCACTCCCTCGGTACTGCACTGGAAGTGTCAGCCTGGATTGTGGGCTCAAGTCTTCGGAGTGGGACTTGAACCCACGACCTTCTGACTCAGAGGCGAGAGTGCTGCCCACTGAGCCACGGCTGACACTTAAAGATGGCGCCAGTGGTTCTCAATCACGCTCACACTTTCTCAGGCCATGAGATCAATGTTAATATTCAGTACACATTGTGGTCAGCACAAGGGTAATAAATTTACAATGACACAGGACCTGAAGGTGAATACAACCAGGTGACCAGGCGTAATAAGAACATAAGAATTAGGAGCAGGAGTCGGCCATACGGTCCCACGAGCCTGCTCCGACATTCAAAAAGATCATGGCTGATCTTCAACCTCAACTCCACTTTCCTGCCATATCCCCATATCCCTTGATTTCCTTAGAGTCCAAAAATCCATCCATCTCAGCCTTGAATATACTCAATGACTCAGCATCCACAGCCCTCTGGGATAGAGAATTCCAAAGATTCACAACCCTCAGTGAAGAGATTCTTCCTCATCTCATCCTTAAATGGCCGACCCCTTATCCTGAGACTATGCCCCCTAGTTCTAGACTCTCCAGCCAAGGGAAACAATCTCTCAGCATCTACCCTGTCAAGCCCCCTCAGAATCTTATATGTCTCAATGAGATCACCTCTCATTCTTCTAAACTCCAGAGAGTATGGGCCCAATCTCTCATCAAAGGACAACCCTCTCAACCCAGGAACCAATCTAGTGAACCTTCGTTGCACTGCTTCTAAGACAAGTACATCCTTCCTTAAATAAGGAGACCAAAACTGTACACAGTACTCCAGGTGAGGTCTCACCAATGCCTTGTACAACTGTAGTAAGACGTCTTTACTCTTGTACTCCAACCCCCTTGCAATAAAGGCCATAATATTAAACGTTGTTAAAAAAGGGAGAAAGGGATAGACCTAGTAATTACAGGCCAGTCAGTCTAACCTCGATGGTGGGCAAACTATTGGAATCAATTCTGAGAGACAGTGTAAACCGTTACTAAGAAAGGCACGGAGTAATCAAGGGCAGTCAACATGGATTTGTTAAGGGAAGGTCATGTCTGACTAACTTGATTGAATTTTTTGAGCAGGTAACAAGGAGGATCGATGAGGGTAACGCGTTTGATGTAGTGTACATGGATTTTTGCAAGGCTTTTTATAAGATCCCACATGGCAGACTGGTCAAAAAAGTACAAGCCCATAGGATCCAAGGGAAAGTGGCAAGTTGGATCCAAAATTGGCTCAGTGGCAGGAAGCAAAAGGTAATGGTTGACGGGTATTTTTGTGACTGGAAGGCTGTTTCCAGTGGGGTTCCGCAGGGCTCAGTACAAGGTCCCTTGCTTTTTGTGATTATATATTAACGATTTAGACTTAAATGTAGGGAGCACGATTAAGAAGTTTGCAAATGATACAAAAATTGGCCGTGTGGTTGATAGAGCAGGAAAGCTGTAGACTGCAGGAAGATATCAATGGGCTGAACAGGTGGGCAGAAAAGTGGCAAATGGAATTCAATGCAGAGAAGTGTGAGGTAATGCATTTGGGGAGGGCAAACAAGGCAAGAGAGTACACAATAAATGGGAGGAAACCAAGAGGTTTAGAGAAAGTGAAGGACCTTGGAGTGCATGTCCACAGATCCCTGAAGGTAGTAGGACAGGTAGATAAGGTGGTTAAGAAGGCATATGGAATACTTTCCTTTATTAGCCGAGGCATAGAATATTAGAGCAGGGAGGTTGTGCTAGTACTGTATAAAATACTAAGTTAGGCCACAGCTTGAGTACTGCGTACAGTTCTGGTCACCACGTTACAGGATGTAATTGCACTGGAGAGGGTGCAGAGGAGATTTACGAGGATGTTGCCAGGACTGGAGAATTTTAGCTATGAGGAAAGGCTGATGAGGGGCCTAGATAGAGTGGATAGGAGGGGCCTATTTCACTCAGCAGAGGTCAATAACCAGGGGGCATAGATTTAAAGTGATTAGTAGAAGGATTAGAGGGGAGCTGAGGAAAAAATTTTCACCCAGAGGGTGGTGGGGGTCTGGAACTCACTGCCTGAAAAGGTGGTAGAGGCAGAAACCCTCAACTCATTTAAAAAATACCTGGATATGTACCTGAAGTGCCGTAATCTACAAGGCTACGGACCAAGTGAGGAAAAGTGGGATTAGGCTGGGTGGCTCATTTTCAGCCGGCACAGACACGATGGGCCGAATGGCCTCCTTCTGTGCCATAAATTTTCTATGATTCTATACTATAAAGAAACAGTCAATCACAGAGTGGATCTGAAGAGCAAATCAAACTACAGGCATAGACAACACTGTCCACAAATACTCCCTAAACTTCAGTACCAACACTGTCCCTTCTCCAGCACCCCTTCGTCTCTCCATAACCTGGGGTGAGGGGTGTCGACTGATTCCTAAACCCACTGATAGCAAGAATTCCTCCCAACTAGAACAGCAAAAGTCAAAAAACACACGGTAGAGACTCAGGCCCAAGAAATGGATGGTGAAATCTAAACCCAGGCCCAGGAGATGAATTTCTATGAAAGTGCAGTTACCTGACAGGGAATGCACACACCCCACTCGTCCTGCACAATGTTGCTGATCCCCATAAGTGCAGACTCGAGGCAAGTCTTGTCATAGTCGTCGACAGTGCTCAGCGCCTCCTGGAAAAGATCCAATGTGGTTGAGTGAGCGGGGCCGCGAGCATCACACTGAACGCCTTAAATCTCAAAAGGGACAAACCAGCGATCCTGCATTACACAGGAAAATGTCAAATCCCTGCTATTGCTGTTCACTTTTCAATAAAGTACTTCTCATATTACAAATATAAAAGGGTAATAGTTTCATATATACACACCCAGCCTCCAGTTTCCCCTGGTGAAAGCAGCGACTGTTGCGGGATACGGTTCCACAGGTAACTACAACTTGCCAGTGCCTCCAACAAGTGTCAAAAGGCATTTCCACTGTGGGGGCATCACAGTTGGGCACAATTCTGTCCTCATCTAAGGCTCATTCGAGATGCACTTTCCAGCACTGGTCACTGGACAACGATCGGGATCAGGAATCCTGGCTGATGTGTTTTAAAACCTCGCTTAGATTAACCGTAATGGCCCAGGTACTGGCCTGGCTGAGACTAACTAATTCAACACAGGCCGCATGGTCTGTATGGTTTAGTGTTATATGAGGCAGTTCATTAACCCAGTCATGGGGCGATTCTTCCAGAAACAACAGATTACATTTTATATAATTGAACTGTTGTTAAATACATTTTTATCATGGCTCTCTGTAGTTTTCTGATCTTTTACCATCTCCAACTTCTGTGTCAAGGAAGAGTTAAATGAGAATGCTGAGCCCCTACCTGCAGAGTGTTGTAGTCCCTGGTGAAGGGAACCATTAGCTCCCAGAGCGAGGAAAAAGCCACGAGACAAGTGAACTCCAGTTTGTAATTGGTTGCCATGTGTTCAAACAACATGCTGAGCCCATGGGCGGCCAAATGCTTGCGCTGATACTCCTCTGTGCCCTCCAGGGAGACTGGCCGGGTCATGGAGAGAGACACGTCCAGCAGGACCACGGTCGGCATGGCTGGTGACGTGACCGTTCACCTCTCCGGTTAGACAAAAGTAAACGGATAATGCTGTAATCAAAAACAAAACATTACATTGTAAAATTCGTTGCTACCCATGGGGTCCGTGTCTGGTTTGCTCAACCCATTCAAACTCAACACATGACCTGGACCCAGCAGCGCATCGACATTAACTGTAAGACTTGCCAAGAATTCCCAGTCTCTAATGGCTAAAGTGCAAATAAGTTTGAGTTATCAGAGCCACACAGACATAAGAAGGTATGAATGATACAATTAGTTCACCCAACTCAATCTTTCATAAAACACAACCACTGTTTATCTTCTTATTACCTCAAATCCACATTCCCTAAACTCCCAGCTGAGTTAGGAACGAAGGTCCACCTAGTTTGTCTTCATGATGTGGAGATGCCGGTGATGGACTGGGGTGGACAAATGTAAGGAGTCGCACAACACCAGGTTATAGTCCAACAGCTTTATTTAAAATCACAAGCTTTCGGAGGCTTCCTCCTTCGTCAGGTGAGTCACATAACCTGGTGTTGTAAGACTCCTTACATTAGCTTGTCTTCTACCACCCTGGTCATCGCCTAATACCAGTTGTTGGAGCGGAGTTATTGACTAATCACAGCAATCGATCTCCAGCAATAGAATCTCACAGCACAGGAGGAGGCCATTCGGCCCATCGTGCCTGTGCCGGCTCTTTATTCCCCTGCTCTTTCCCCCCTTCAACTATTGATCCAATTACAACAGACCCGGGGAGGGGGGAGGGTCCGGAGACTGGGCCGAGCTCGGGGACGGGACGGTAAAGGGGCTAAAGAAATGCAAGTTGTTGTTATTCTTGAGGCGGCCGAACTCCCCGGGCGGGGGGTGGGGAGTTCCGGTCGATCAATGTTTATTTTAAAACTAAACAGAAAACTCCCGCCACAGCAACTACCTGAGTCCGAGGCCCAGCGGCCCGAGCAGCCGCGCTCTCCGGTGCTCGCTCGGCCGACGGCCGCTCCTCCCGTGTCCCGGTCCCGGTCGCAGGCCCCCAGGCTGTTCGATGGCGCCTCCCTCCCGCCCGCACTCCGAGTCCGCCGCCCGCCGGTCCCCCCCCCCGCACTCCGAGTCCGCCGCCCGCCGGTCCCCCCCGCCCACACTCCCCACAACATCCGTTCCACAGGCTCATGGGGCCCGCCCACCGGCAAAAATAAACCAAGCTCCAGG
Source organism: Heptranchias perlo (assembly GCF_035084215.1). Taxonomy (NCBI): domain Eukaryota; kingdom Metazoa; phylum Chordata; class Chondrichthyes; order Hexanchiformes; family Hexanchidae; genus Heptranchias; species Heptranchias perlo. The sequence continues at coordinate 1,564,965 of NC_090358.1, forward strand.
TCTTTAAATGGGTGGATCACATTCCTCCATATACAGTAATTATATATAATATAACTGGATATAATATATATAACCATATAATATATAACTGTATAATATATAACTATATGTAATAATTATATAATATAACTAGATATAATATAACTGTATATCTATAATATATTAAATATCTGCGTGCATTTCCTTTCAGCTTTTCCGATTATGAATTCCTATGTCCACATTTATAATGGAATCTGTCACAATGTAATTACACCCTCCCCCAGTTTACAGACAGTTTCTATTACAGATGTAGAGGTAGGAATTTATAATGGAAATATAAAAATAGGGACTGAATGCATGATTTTGAATGGAGTTTGAATTATGTCTGCGCGCCCTGATCAATTATCCCCGCCCTCTCACCTTGCTCCAGGTGAAGATGACATTTGCTCTTCACTCCCAGGTGTGTCCTGCCTCAGGAGATCGACTAGTTTATTATTAAACACTATTTGCGTTGAGTAGATACATCCTGTCACAAACTTTACTTCATGTTGACACAATTTTTGGTCACGCTTTTCCTATTGTAAATTGCTGTGTCAACATTTCCCATTTAATTTTCCTGTCAAACTGTCACCATGTAATTGCGGGCCTGGGTGGGAGAGGGGAGAGGAGCTCGGTTACAGGCAGCAGATGACGCTGTTGCACCGGCCTAATGGGGACATTCCTCTCACTGTTTTAAATTTATGTTCAAACTCTCCCCTCTTTTTCTTATATTATATTAAAAATATGAGGACAAAAATAAGAAATAAGGACAAAAATAAGAAATAAAGACAAACTATCTTTTCATTAATGCAAGAAAATGAAAAAGTTATTTTAAAGTTATGAATTTGCAATGCCAGGAATTATTCTCCTCTCCTGAAGACATTGACTCTTTGCTCGGGGACAGTTTCACAAATGCAGGGATCCTTTAGTAACTTGCTTCAGTGACCGTTATTTATATTTGGGTCTTGATGATGACAAACTGATCAACCATAGGTGGCATCACAGTTGAGTCCAATCCTGACCTCACAGCAATGCAAAGAATGATCAGAAACTGCAGCCCAGGGAACACAGAGATCGTTGTAGTGGCGATCAGTTCAGCACAGACCCAGGAATCGAGCCTGAAAACTTCCTGGTCTGTATAACTCAGTGACTCTCTGAGCCATCAGCGGAGCTTGTGTCAGACAAATAGTAAAATCATTTAATTGCTGATGTCTTAGCCTCTTCCTCTATATACAAAAAGTTGCCAAAGTTTCTTCCGAGCAACATTAGTGACCTTTAACCCAGTTCCCCTTGAAAAAAATGAACTGAACTGAACCTTCCCAATTGTCAAGAAAAGTCTGGGAATTGATACCAATATTATTCGCTAACTTTTTGTTACAGGTCATAATCCGAACCCATGTCTTGTTTCAGGGCCACTCTCAGGCCTATGGGGAGATTCTGCGCATCTTTGGTGGATCAAAACTACTAATTTTATACTGAAAGAGACTGCGGCCAATCCTGCCTTGCTCCAAGTGACAGCTGTTGTAATATTTGAAAACACTTCCCTAATGGCGAATTCTCCTGACATTCCACTAGGACACTTGAACATTGACAGTGCGAAACAACATGTTGCACTTTTATAGCAAGTCTGAGGATTAGGTTTTTCAAGTTAATGTACAGTATTGGGAATAGGGAGTCAATGGAGGTCAACATGGACTGGAGTGATGGGTGTGCGGGATCAGAGCAGGATACGCCATGAGCAGCAGGGTTCCGGGTAAGCGGGAAATTATGTAGTAGAGAGCTGGGAAAGCTGGTGAGGAAATTGGGAAATCAAACTGAGAGGAGACAAAAGCATGAATGAGTAGACAAGGGAGGGTCGCAGATGGGCAATGTTGCAAAATGTCAAAAGTAATCAGTCTTGGTGATGGGTTTAGTGGAGGATTATGGTCAGGTGGGACCGATAGAACAGCAGGACTGCGGGGTCAGCCTGGGAAAGGGTTTCAGCACATGGAGCATGCGGCTGTTTGATGGGAGCCGGCTATAGTCTCGCTGATGTTGAACTGTCTCGTCCATGACTTAATGTCGAACAGGAAGGCCAGTCAACACAGCAACAGCCAGTGGGTTCAGGGTGACGATGGAGAGTAACGTTCTATCCTTGACAGCCATATGCAAGTTGATAGATGCTCGTGGGTAATGACACTAACATCTGTCTTCTGTTCTCTGTTATAGAACCATTGAGTGCATCTATACATCTCCTTGGTGGTTTCTTGAGATCATCCGGCCCCACGGCTGGTGCTGACTCTCAGTCTGATATCTCCCTCTGCGAGGCTCCTTTTACTAATCTAGAGTTATTCAGGGTCTGAGATCTTTAGGGCATCCATCAATTTCATCAAAATGAAGCAGTACAAACTGAATGATGAGTGGGCCTATCGGGGCGGGGCGGAGGACATTGCGGCTTCTTCTATCTGATGAGGGAAGGGTCTGTGGTACTCGCTGGAGATTCTTTGCCGAACACTAGTGGCTGTTATTCCTTTCTTACTCTCAGCCATTCCCATCCTCAGCAACACACTTGTTCTGTGGATCAGTTACTTGTCTGAGTTTCGGAGCCTCAAGAAGCTTGTCCATGTCCCATTTCAGTGATGTCCAGGCAGCCACGGTTCTGGTCCTCAACTTTATACCTCTTACATTCCAGGAGTTCACCTTCTAGATATAACTCGCATCTAATCAAAGGGTTCTAATCCCCTTTATATGTAGACAACATGTTCCAGGGATGAACTACAAAGCAGTTTTCTAATTGAGATGTTCAACTCATTTATATATAGAACAATGAACATCTGGCGGTGATTAGGATTCAGCAACTTCTTTCAAGAAGTGAGCAGAAAAAGCAAAAGTGAAACTCAATCAGATTTAAGTGTAACTGAATCCCTGAGAAATAGAAAGCGCACAATATTTTGAATATTGGAAACTGCTGAAGAATAATCTTGTTTCACATTTGGGCGTTTCTGGAGCCAGCAGCAGATATCAAAATGAGTGCTCACCATCAGCTCATGGGTCTGTAATGGGTGCTCACGGGTCTGTAATGGGTGCTCACTATCAGCTCATGGGTCTGTAATGGGTGCTCACGGGTCTGTAATGGGTGCTCACCATCAGCTCATGGGTCTGTAATGGGTGCTCACCATCAGCTCACGGGTCTGTAATGGGTACTCACGGGTCTGTAATGAATGCTCACCATCAGCTCTTGGGTCTGTAATGAATGCTCACCATCAGCTCACGGGTGTGTAATGGGCGCTCATCATCAGCTCACGGGTCTGTAATGGGTACTCACGGGTCTGTAATGGGTGCTCACCATCAGCTCATGGGTCTGTAATGGGTGCTCACCATCAGCTCACGGGTCTATAATGGGTGCTCACGGGTCTGTAATGAATGCTCACCATCAGCTCTTGGGTCTGTAATGGGCACTCACCATCAGCTCACGGGCCTGTAATGGGCACTCACCATCAGCTCACAGGTCTGTAATGAGTGCTCACCATCAGCTTACTGGTCTGTAATGGGCACTCACCATCAGCTCACGGGTCTGTAATGGGTGCTCACCATCAGCTCACGGGTCGTAATGGGCACTCACCATCAGCTCACGGGCCTGTAATGGGCACTCACCATCAGCTCACAGGTCTGTAATGAGTGCTCACCATCAGCTTACTGGTCTGTAATGGGCACTCACCATCATCTCATGGGTCTGTAATGAGTGCTCACCATCAGCTCACGGGCCTGTAATGGGTGCTCACCATCAGCTCTCCTCGGGTCTGTACTGGGCAATGACACTTGCACTGGGGGATTAATGATAATATCATTTACATGCGATTAGGAAATGGAAGGGACAATTTATTATCATAATTCATAACATTAGTTGAGTAGCAAGGCTGCTAAATTGGATTTAATGAACTATAATCGAAGTAGTCTAATACAATCGATATTAATAACTATTCCAAGCGATGTTTGTTTTCTGTAAAACAATGTCAGATTATAACTGGGTTTGTGTCAAGTTACCTGAAGCACGAGGACTGGAAGGCGGGCTAATCTCCTTAAGGTTTTTCGGCTTTAGCCTCCTTGCTCGACAGAACCTGCTGGCGTCCTTCACACTTGACCCCGGATCACCGGTTAGTTGGAAGAGAGACAAAAAACACCCAACATTTTCGCCCCAGCCTCACCACCAACGTCCCAGAGGCACCGCGGACTAGAAGCAACATCTGGGAACTCATTACATCCCAGTCTGATTCAGACACAGCAACAGGTAAAAGTGACCAGCGTCCGAAATCTAGAACAGGTGAATAAAACACAGGTGAAGATTTAGGTATTTGGTGCATTTATTAAGTGTTGTAACAGTTTAGGGTGTTTAATAATCTAACTCGATAACTTGTACATTGCATTCGGGATATTTTAATGCCAGCTGGTAAGTGGTTTTAATTTGCTCGATTATTCATAGAGTGAGGGTAAATTATTTCTGTTTCCAAAAAAAACGATACAGGATTATGATTTTCTTCTGCAGATGCGGGTCTAGTTTGTCTAAATAGGAAGTTTGCGTGACATCAGCATTTTGCACCTGGTTTATGTTTGCAATATTAATGTGTTAACACCAAGACCCAGATTTCTGCCTCAATTCTTGTGTTTGGAGCCCAGCTATTGGGGGGTGCGTTGTGTTGGAAGCGAATGGATCATTTCAGAGAGAGTTCACTGGGCAGATCTGATTAGAGATTTTCACTTAAAACTGCCGCGTTCACTCAGTGTCCTTAATCTCTTTATAACGAGAATCCGAAGTAGAATGCAGACATTATTTGGTTGGATTGAAAAGCCTAGGGCAGCTTTCGCCGGTGTGGGCGGCAGGTCGAGTAACTGATATCACTTCACTGTCAGGGGCGATTTGCAGTTTCTAGGAATTCTAGTGGGTTTTTTCTCTTATATTTTTCTGGGTTTTTTTTGTTCACAGATTTAAGAAAGGGAGATTGCTGCTAAACTGAGCATCCGGAAAACGAGCCGCTAACCCAGTAACAAACATCCCATAAACCCCAATGACCGTGAAAAAATCTCAATTAATCTCAAGAGAAAATAGCAAGAAAACGAATTAACGAAAAAGGAACAAAAAGGGGAGAGAAATCACCGAGAGAAACTCGATGGGTGAGGTTTAGTTTTGTATTCTTGAACAACAATCGACTTTTGTTCAAGAGTAAGATCAATCTTTACAGAGACAGACATGTATCTGAGACGGAGGAGAAGGCTGTCATGGATTCGGATTCTCTTCCTGACCTTCGGGCTGCTCACTTGCTCCGTCTATCAGTTCTCCATCGGAAACTTCCAGCTTTCAGCACCACGGAGAGCGCAGGATGGAGAGGGAATCGGTGGCGGCTTCGGGCAGGACTATCTCTCCATCTGGAGCAGGAAACTTCTGCAGACTAACCCTACCATCACAGCCCAGACCAGCCCCCGCAGGACCCCCAGGACCAGCACCCCCACAACCGGGGTCCCCAAGACCAGGAACCCCACAACTGGGATCCCCAAGGCCAGCACCCCCACAACCGGGGTCTCCAAGACCAGCACCCCCACAACCGGGGTCCCCAAGACCAGGACCCCCACAACCGGGGTCCCCAAGGCCAGGACCCCCACGATCATTCCTAACACGACCACCATCACTAGGATAACCAGCACAGCAGAGATAAGTAAACCAGCAGTGTCGGAAAAACCTCGATTAAGAGGATGCATTCTAGTGGGGAATGAGATTATCCCGGCCCCCACAACACCTGCCCCTATCCCGGACCCCAGCATAGAGCCCATTCCCATTCCCAGTTTGGAGCCCCCGCTTGGCCACACCAAGGGTGAATATCCAGCCGATCTCTTCAGTGTGGAGGAACGCAGACAGGGCTGGGTGATCCTACATATAGCGGGCATGATTTACATGTTCATAGCCCTGGCCCTGGTCTGCGATGAGTATTTCGTCCCGTCCTTAGGTACGATCATTGAAAAATTGAAAATTTCGGGCGATGTGGCGGGCGCGACCTTCATGGCCGCGGGAGGCTCGGCTCCTGAACTCTTCACCTCTCTCATTGGAGTCTTCATTTCTCACAGTAACGTGGGGATCGGGACTATCGTGGGGTCGGCAGTCTTCAACATCTTGTTTGTAATCGGAATGTGCGCCGTTTTCTCCAGGGAGATCCTGCATCTCACCTGGTGGCCACTCTTCCGGGATGTCTCTTTCTATATTTTGGACCTGATCATGCTGATAGTTTTTTTTCTGGACAATGTGATCGTTTGGTGGGAGAGCGTTTTGCTCTTGTCTGGATACATAAGCTACGTGTCTTTCATGAAATTCAATGGAGAGATAGAGCGATGGTTTAAGGAGAATATCGTCAACAACAGTAACGTGGTTAAAGTAATCTCGATGATCGACATGGGCAAGGTTAGTGACTCTGTGTTTACACCTTTCACTACTTTCCTGGCCTGTTTGAGGGGATCTTCTCAATGATATTAAAGTTAGGTCTTCACTTATTGAGCTCCTGTTGTATTATTCCACATTCAGGTGGAGCAGGGTCCAGGGGCCTTATGGGCTACTCCTGCTCCTATTTCTTATGTTCATCCTGACAATATCCGGGTTTATTAGATTTAACTATTTGCGACGTGGCAAATGAATGTGGTCAAATAATTTTGGCAAAAGTTCGCCTTGCAATGATGGAGCAACAGAACTTATCACCGGTATCATTGAATCATAGAAAGTTACGGCACAGAATGAGGCCATTCAGCCCATCGTGTCCATGCCAGCCGAAAAAGAGCTATCCGGACTAATCCCACTTTCCAGCACTTGGTCCGTAGCCCTGTAGGTTACAACACTTCAAGTGCACATCCAAGTACTTTTTAAATGAGTTGAGGGTTTCTGCCTCTACCACCCTTTCAGGCAATGAGTTCAAGACCCCCACCACCCTCTGGGTGAAAAAATTTCTCCTCAGCTCCCCTCTAATCCTTCTACCAATTATTTTAAATCTATGCTCCCTGGTCACTGATCCCTCTGCTAAGGGAAATAGGTCCTCCCTATCCGCTCTATCTAGTCCTGTCATAATTTTATACACCTCCATTAAATCTCCCCTCAGCCTCCTTTGTTTCAAAGAAAACAACCCCAGCCTATCCAATCTTTTCTCATAGCTAAAATTCTCCAGCCCTGGCAACATCCACGTAAATCTCCTCTGTACCCTCTCTAGTGCAATCACATCTTTCCTGTAATGTGGTGACCAGAATTGTACGCAGTACTCAAGCTGTGGCCTAACCAATGTTTTATACAGTTCTAGCATAACTTCCCTGCTCTTATATTCTATGCCTCAGCTAATAAAGAAAAGTATCCCATATGCCTTTTTAACAACCTTTTCTACCTGTCCTGCTACCTTCAGGGATCTGTGGACATGCACCTCCAAGGTCCCTTTGTTCCTCTATGCTTCTCAGTATCCTCCCATTTATTGTGTACTCCCTTGCCTTGTTTGCTCTCCCCAAATGCATTACCTCACACTTCTCTGGGTTGAATTCCATTTGCCACTTTTCTGCCCACCTCACCGGTATACTGATATCTTCCTGCAGTCTACAGCTTTCCTCCTCACTATCAACCATGCAGCCAATTTTTGTATCATCTGCAAACTTCTTGATCAAGCCCCCCCAATTTCAAGTCCAAATCATTAATATATACCACAAAAAGCAAGGGACCTAGTACTGAGCCTTGCGGGACCCCACTGGAAACAGTCTTCCAGTCGCAAAAACACCTGTCGACCATTACCCTTTGCTTCCTGCCACTGAGCCAATTTTGGATCCAACTAGCCACTTTCCCTTGGATCTCATGAGCTTTTACTTTTTTGACCAGTCTGCCATGTGGGACCTCATCAAAAACCTTGCTAAAATCCATGTAGACTACATCAAATGCATTACCCTCATCGACTCTCCTTGTTACTTGCTCAAAAAATTCAATCTTGTCAGACACGACCTTCCCTTAACAAATCCATGCTGACTCTCCTTGATTAACCCGTGCCTTTCTAAATGATGATTTGTGCTCTCCCTCAGAATTGATTCCAATAATTTACTCACCACCCAGGTTAGACTGACTGGCCTATAATTACTCGGTCTATCTCTTTCTCCCTTTTTAAACAATGCTACAACGTTAGTAGTCCTCCAATCCTCCAGCACCATGCCTGTATGTGAGAGTGTGTGTGTTTGTGTGAAAGTATGTGTGTGTGTATGAGTGTGTGTGTATATAAGTGTGTATGTGTGAGTGAGCTGAGAGCATGTGTGTATGTGTGAGAGTGCATGTATCTGTGCCTGCGTGATTGTGCGTGTGACTGTGTATGTATGAGTAGGACAACTGAAGAGGTAAGGGACAGTATAAGACATAAGGAAAGAGCACACAAAAAGGCAAAAAATGGCACAGATCCTGGTGAGTGGGAAAGATACAAAGATCAAGAAAAGGGTCACAAAACAGATAGTAAGAGCTACAAAAAGAGAGTATGAAAATAAACTTGCAAGGGATAGCAAAACCAATACAAGAACTTTTATAGTTACATTAGGAAAAAGAGGGTGGTCAGGAGCAGTGTTTTCCCCTTAAAAACTGAAAGTGGGGATATTGTCATTGACAATGGGGAAATGGCGGACATGTTGAACAATTACTTTGCATCAGTATTTACAGTAGAAAAAGAGGATAGCATGCTGGAAATCCCAAGAAAACTAATATTGAATCAGGGACAGGGACTTGATAAAATTAACATAAGTAAAACAACAGTAATGAAGAAAATAATAGCACCAAAGAGTGACAAATCCCCAGGACCAGATGGTTTCCATCCCAGGGTTTTAAAGGAAGTAGGTGAGCACATTGCAGATGCCCTAAATATAATCTTTCAAAGTTCTCTAGATTCAGGAACTGTCCCTCTGGATTGGAAAATTGCACATGTCACTCCACTTTTTAAGAAAGGAGAGGGAAACCAGGGAATTATAGACCAGTTAGCCTAACATTTGTTGTGGGGAAAATGCTGGAGTCTATAATTAAGGATAGGGTGACTGAACACCTCGAGAATTTTCAGTTAATCAGAGAGAGCCAGCATGGATTTGTGAAAGGTAGGTCATGCCTGACAAACCTGATTGAATTTTTTGAAGAGGTGACTAAAGTAGTGGACAGGGGAATGTCAATGGATGTTATTTATATGGACTTCCAGAAGGCATTTGATAAGGTCCCACATAAGAGACTGTTAGCTAAGATAGAAGCCCATGGAATCGAGGAAAAAGTACGGACTTGGTTAGGAAGTTGGCTGAGCGAAAAGCGACAGAGAGTAGGTACTCATATTGGCAGGATGTGACTAGTGGAGTCCTGCAGGGATCTGTCTTGGGGCCTCAATTATTCACAATATTTATTAACGACTTAGATGAAGGCATAGAAAGTCGCATATCTAAGTTTGCCGATGACACAAAGATTGATGGCATTGTAAGCAGTGTCGATGAAAACATAAAATTACAAAGGGATATTGATAGATTAGGTGAATGGGCAAAACTGTGGCAAATGGAATTCAATGTAGACAAATGTGAAGTCATCCACTTTGGATCAAAAAAGGATAGAACAGGGTACTTTCTAAATGGTAAAAAGTTAAAAACAGTGGATGTCCAAAGGGACTTAGGGGTTCAGGTACATAGATCATTGAAGTGTCATGAACAGGTGCAGAAAATAATCAAGAAGGCAAACAGAATGCTGGCCTTTATATCTAGAGGACTAGAGTACAAGGGGGCAGAAGTTATGCTGCAGCTATATAAAACCCTGGTTAGACCGCACTGGAGTACTGTGAGCAGTTCTGGGCACCGCACCTTCGGAAGGACATATTGGCCTTGGAGGGAGTGCAGCGTAGGTTTACTAGAATGATACACGGACTTCAAGGGTTAAGTTACGAGGAGAGATTACACAAATTGGGGTGTATTCTCTGGAGTTTCGAAGGTTAAGGGTGATCTGATCGAAGTTTATAAGATATTAAGGGGAACGGATTGGGTGGATAGAGAGAAACTATTTCCGCTGGTTGGGGATTCTAGGAGTAGGGGGCACAGTCTAAAAATTAGAGCCAGGCCTTCCAGGAGCGAGATTAGAAAACATTTCTACACACAAAGGGTGGTAGAAGTTTGGAACTCTCTTCCGCAAACGGCAATTGATACTAGCTCAATTGCTAAATTTAAATCTGAGATAGATAGCTTTTTGGCAACCAAAGGTATTAAGGGATATGGGCCAAAGGCAGGTATATGGAGTTAGATCACAGATCAGCCATGATCTTATCAAATGGCAGAGCAGGCACGAGGGGCTGAATGGCCTACTCCTGTTCCTATGTTCCTATGTTCGTGAGTGTATATATGTGTGTGTTTGTGTATGCATGTGAGTGTGAGAGTGTGTTAGTGTGAGAGAGTGTGTGTGTGTATTTTGTAGGAACAAGTCCAGTCCAAGTTAAACTGGGTCACTCCGGAGCCTTATTTTCAGCATCAAAAGTTTATTTGTGGTTTGAAATCAACATTAATCAGAACCTCCACAAAAGTGCCATGTTCTATATGACCCAATGATACATCAACTCCCAACTATATGATGTATTTGGAAACCACTGATCTAGTCTGATGGGCGGGTGTGTGTTGAGACATTTGTTTACTTTGGTTCTGTTTTGGTTTTAATAAGGCAACAGAATATAATGGAGGCTACTGATTTAATTTTTCAATGCCTAGATGAACACAATTTACTCCAGTTAACTGGAACTTAGCAACTGAACTGAAGTTTGGGTAGCTAACAGCATTACAACATATCACCAAATGATCTTGCTGAGAATATATGTGACAGGTGAAGGGATCTGTCCTCTTTACAGTAGCACATTCACTGTTCTGCAGAATAAATGATGCTCAGATTATACTTTTACAGTAAGTGAAAGTGAAGTTCTGAGCCAGCAACGATGAAGAAATGCTGATAAATGTCCAAGTCAGGATGGTGAGTGACTTGCTGGTGATGATATTCCTGTGACATTGCTGCTGTTGTCGTTCTCAGTTGTGGAGGTCACGGGGGAGGGAGCTGCTGCAATGCATCCTGTAGATTTGCAGCCACAGTGTAGGAGTGATGGAAGGAGCAGACACTGAGTCCAGTGGTGTTCAGCTCTTGGACCATTTCTGGATCAAGGCTGTGATGAGGTCTGAAGGCAAGTGGTTCTGGAGGTACTCAAACCGACCATTGGTGAGCAGGTTATTGGTGAGTAGGTGTCACTTGATGGCAGTGTTGATGACTGCTTCCACCACTTATTGGTGAGTTGTGTCATTTAAATCAAATGGCTAGGAATGAGTTTAAAGCAGTATTCAACCTTTGTTTTTGCGACATTAATCACGGTGTTATCAGAATCTGTTGATTGAATGAGCACCTTGTAGCTTACTGGCTGTTTGCTGTTACCTGGGTTGTATTTATGTCATGCTGTTAGCAGCCAATCAGATGCACCTGCAGTAATGATCTTTTCGTGTTACTGAAACAGCCAATGAGCCATTTGATCAGTTTGAAAGTTTGAAAAGTTAGACAATGCAGCATTGGATTTTACAAATAGCTGAACAACAGCAACAGAAAACCGGGCTCTGAAACTGCTGGTCAGCAGAATTCTGGAGAAGTGGTGAGGAGATGAGTCTCCAAAAACGCAAAGAAGGCACCGACCATGGAAACAATTCACCGACAGGATGAATGCTGTCTCGACAACTTCAAGGACCGAAGCAGAAGATCTGGAAGAAGGTGTACAATGGTGAGGTATAAACATTACCGTGAAATGTGAGCACAGGGCATATGTGGATGAGGAAAAGCATTAGTTGGAAAAACTAAAAGACCTAGAGAAAAGTTAACAATAGAGAGTAAGGTTAAAGTGACAGGGTTATGTATTACGTACTTAGGTGCTCACCCTAGTTCTTACTGGACTCATCTCCTTATCCCCACCCAACCTCCTGGGAGAGGCAAAACATGGAAAATCTGTGTCAAAAAGTCTTCTCTGACCCCTCAAAGATGATCAGGCCCCAAGCTCTAACTTACAACCCAGAATGTTACTTTCCACCTGCCATGATCTCTTGGTTTTCCAAAAATGCCTCTTAACACCTTCTGTGGACTGGAAGGACTCAGCATTCACTGCCAGCTTCGGAATCCAGTTTCACTGGTCGATTACCAATGAGAAAAAGAAAGCTCCAGCCCAATTTATTTGGCGGCCCGTGGTTCTACCCAGACCCATCACCTCAAAAAATTTATGTTGTATGGTGTTGATGCCCTTAATAATTTAAAATGCTGAATCAGATCCCCTCAAAGTCTACATCTCTCCAGTGAATCCAAGCCCAAGGCTCCAAGTCTATCTACATATTGCAGAGACATGATGAAAGCCTTTCCAAATCATCACGTTTCAATTAGGTATAAAGAAAAAAATTCCCATAATAGATGAGCATAGTGTACAACAGGTGGTGGTCTCCTGAACCTGGATGTACTGGCCCAATATGAAGAAAAAATGGTGGCAATGATGAGGAGGGAGAATTTGAAGGGCATTAGGTTTGTGAAGATTAAAATACCACAAAAAACTAGTGGTTAATAACATGGAAATGGATATTCTATGATTTCCATTCTATGGTAGCATAGTGGTTATGTTACTGGACTAGTAATCCAGAGTCATACGTTCAAATCCTGCCACGGCAGCTGGCGAATTTAAATTCAATTAATTAAATAAAATTCTGGAATTTAAAAAAAACTAGTATCAGTAATGATGGCCATGAAACTACCGGATTGTTGTAAAAACCCATCTGGTTCACTAATGTCCTTTAGGGAAGGAAACCTGCCGTCCTTACCCGGTCCGGCCTACATGTGACTCCAGACCCACAGCAATGTGGTTGATTCTTAATTGCCCTCTGAAATGGCCTAGGAAGACACTCAGTTGTAAAATCTTACTAAAAAAAGTCACAAGAATAAAACCAGACCGACCACCCGGCATCGGACCACTAGGCACCAGAGACGACAAAGGCAAACCAAGCCCAGTAGACCCTGCAAAGTCCTCCTCACTAACATCTGGGGACTTGTGCCAAAATTGGGAGAGCTGTCCCACAGACTAGCCAAGCAACAGCCTGACATAGCCATACTCACAGAATCATATCTTTCAGCCAACATCCCAGACTCTTCCATCACCATCCCTGGGTATGTCCTATCCCACCCGCAGGACAGACCCACCAGAGGTGGCGGTACAGTGATATACAGTCAGGAGGGAGTGGTCCTGGGAGTCCTCAACATTGACTCCGGACCCCATGAAATCTCATGGCATCAGGTCAAACATGGGCAAGGAAACCTCCTGCTGATTACTACCTACCGCCCTCCCTCAGCTGATGAATCAGTCCTCCTCCATGTTGAGCACCACTTGGAGGAAGCACTGAGGGTAGCTAGGGCACAGAATGTACTCTGGGTGGGAGACTTCAATGTCCATCACCAGAGTGGCTCGGTAGCACCACTACTGACCGAGCTGGCCGAGTCCTGAAGGACATAGCTGCCAGAATGGGCCTGCGGCAGGTGGTGAGCGAACCAACACGAGGGAAAAACCTACTTGACCTCGTCCTCACCAATCTACCTGTCGTAGATGCATCTGCTCTTTTGTCCATGTTTGGACCAAGGCTGTAATGATGTCTGGAGCCGAGTGATCCCGGTGGAACCCAAACTGAGCATCGGTGAGCAGGTTATTGGTGAGTAAGTGCCGCTTGATAGCACTGTTGACGACACCTTCCATCACTTTGCTGATGATTGAGAGTAGGCTGATCGGGCTGTAATTGGCCGGATTGGATTTGTCCTGATTTTGAGTGCAAAAGAGAAGGCTGAAGCGTTTGCAACCATCTTCAGCCAGAAGTGCCGAGTGGATGATCCATCTTGGCCTCCTCCCGATATCCCCACCATCACAGAAGCCAGTCTTCAGCCAATTCAATTCACTCCACGTGATATCAAGAAATGGCTGAGTGCACTGGATACAACAAAGGCTACGGGCCCTGACAACATCCCGGCTGTAGTGCTGAAGACTTGTGCTCCAGAACTAGCTGCGCCTCTAGCCAAGCTGTTCCAGTACAGCTACAACACTGGCATCTACCCAACAATGTGGAAAATTGCCCAGGTATGTCCTGTTTCCAAAAAGCAGGACAAATCCAATCCAGCCAATTACCGCCCTATCAGTCTACTCTCAATCATCAGCAAAGTGATGGAAGGTGTCGTTGACAGTGCTATCAAGCGGCACTTACTCACCAATAACCTGCTCACCGATGCTCAGTTTGGGTTCCGCCAGGACCACTCGGCTCCAGATCTCATTACAGCCTTGGTCCAAATATGGACAAAAGAGCTGAATTCCAGAGGTGAGGTGAGAGTGACTGCCCTTGACATCAAGGCAGCATTTGACCGAGTGTGGCACCAAGGAGCCCTAGTAAAATTGAAGTCAATGGGAATCAGGGGGAAAACTCTCCAGTGGCTGGAGTCATACCTAGCACAAAGGAAAATGGTAGTAGTTGTTGGAGGCCAATCATCTCAGCCCCAGGACATTGCTGCAGGAGTTCCTCAGGGTAGTATCCTAGGCCCAACCATCTTCAGCTGCTTCATCAATGACCTTCCCTCCATCATAAGGTCAGAAATGGGGACATTCGCTGATGATTGCACAGTGTTCAGTTCCATTCGCAACCCCTCAGATAATGAAGCAGTCCGTGCCCGCATGCAGCAAGACCTGGACAACATCCAGGCTTGGGCTCATAAGTGGCAAGTAATATTCGCGCCAGACAAGTGCTAGGCAATGACCATCTCCAACAAGAGAGAATCTAACCACCTCCCCTTGACATTCAATGGCATTACCATTGCCGAATCCCCCACCATCAACATCCTGGGGGTCACCATTGACCAGAAACTTAACTGGACCAGCCATATAAATACTGCGGTTACAAGAGCAGGTCAGAGGCTGGGTATTCTGTGGCGAGTGACTCACTTCCTGACTCCCCAAAGCCTTTCCACCATCTACAAGGCACAAGTCAGGAGTGTGATGGAATACTCTCCACTTGCCTGAATGAGTGCAACTCCAACAACACTCAAGAAGCTCAACACCATCCAGGACAAAGCAGCCCGCTTGATTGGCACCCCATCCACCACCCTAAACATTCACTCCCTCCACCACCGGCGCACAGTAGCTGCAATGTGTACCAACCATAGGATGCACTGCAGCAACTCGCCAAGGCTTCTTCGACAGCACCTCCCAAACCCGTGACCTCTGCCATCTAGAAGGACAAGAGAGCAGGCACACGGGAACAACACCACCTGCACGTTCCCCTCCAAGTCCCACACCATCCCGACTTGGAAATATATCGCCGTTCCTTCATCGTCGCTAGGTCAAAATCCTGGAACTCCCTACCTAACAGCACTGTGGGAGAACCTTCACCACAAGGACTGCAGCGGTTCCAGAAGGCAGCTCACCGCCACCTTCTCAAGGGCAATTAGGGATGGGCAATAAATGCTGGCCTTGCCAGCGAGGCCGACATCCCATGAACGAATAAAAAAAAATTACATGAACATGCTGATCTACTCTTAATGAGCATGTAGTGACAATACAGTACACAAATGGGAAATGTGCTGAAGTACTCATTCCCATCTACTCTCTTCACAGGGCAAGAGAAGCCCAATGGAGATGTAGTCACTCCCGAACAGTCCACTGGAGCCGAACACCAACCCGACCTGAAGCAGGTATTGGGACAGATAAACTCACGGTGGCAAAGCTTGACACTGATGAGGATGAGGGTGCACAGACTGAGTCACTGAGGAAGAGGCAGTGGTGCTAGTGTTTGATCAAGGGTGGCAGGTCCCTGGTAGAGGCTTAATGTACTGTGTGCCCCTGTTCAGCTGAATGGGGAAGCAAATCTTAGTGGCTCTGTTTTCAAACTGTGTGGTGTGGGGTTCAGACCTTAATGGTCTTGCTTTCAAATGGAGGCTGGTAAAGAACGACAATGGTATTGAGGAGTCACTTACCTCCTTGTTCAATGGAAGGTGGTCTGGTTGGGTTGGAGGAGTCCAACATCCAGATGTGCACTGGCGTCCTCAAAATGTGAGATGTATTGGACCAACATCTGTCTTATTGCAGTCTGCCATTGATCATGCGGCAACACAAATGGTATCTGCAGTGCAGACTGTGTTTATGCAGGCTACAGGCACGGAAGGAATATCTTTCATGAATGCCTACACATTTGCATTAGTGGCTTTGGGATCCAAAGTCCAAGATACAATCTTGGGGAACAGTTACAGTCCAAACACGCCAGAGAGATTTCAAAATGTCATCATGCCCACTGTTCTCTGCTCACACAGATCATTGGGCATCATCAGGACATCCTCCACCAATGTCTTAAACTGAGTAGCACAGCTGCAATTGGTTGGCAGTAGTGTCAGCGTAGTTGCATCCCCTGCACTAGTGACATTAAGTGCCACCTCTGATAGCACTGCGCCCACTGCTGCATGCCCATCAGGGTTAGATGCAGATGCAAGTACCTGATCTGCAATTGGTGAGGCAGCCTTCCTCCTTCATTCAGGGGAGCACTTGGTAGTAGAACACCAAGGCAGAGAAATCCAAGGCACATAAGGGAAAATGAGGAAGCAAAGCACATTAAAAACTTACACTAATATCGTCTCTGAGTTTATTTAGGTGGATCCATGTTTAATATGTCCTGCAGTCTGCATTGTGAATTGTGCAGAAAATGAAGCCTCAGTTGTCCAAAAGAAAAACGAATAAAACACATGCAGAGTGCAGCTAAAACTTAACAGAGATGGCAAAATGATCAATGAATGTCCGAAAGACATTAATTGGAGAGCTCACTGGCAGAATTCAGCAATGAGCTCCTCTGTCTCTCTGTCCACATGGGAAGGTCTGTTACATGCTATTCTACATCTGGTTCTCTACAGCTTTCAGCTACTCCATATCTAGATGCACAGTGATACCTCTGTCCATGACTATCTTGTGCAACATGCAGCAGACTGATATAATTTTAAAGCTGTTTCTTGGGATCTGTTGTAACCCCTCTTCCCCCAACAAGACCCAGCAGCTAAAGTGTTGCTTTAGCACCCCAAACATCTGCTCAGTGAGGACACTGGTTCACACTTGAGCCTCGTCGTACCTCTTGTCTGCAAAGGTGTGGGCCGTGTATTGAGGTATCAATAGCCATGGTTGAACCATGAAGCCTATATCTTCAAGGAGCCAGCCATACAGCCTTCCTTTTCCTTCAAAGCTCTTTCTAAATAGTTGATTCCCCAGAGCTGTGCATTGAAATTCATTATTGTATCATGTTGTTGGAATAATAGGCCTTCCTATTCAGGTAGAGTTGGTGTTGAGCAAGTGTGTTGCACTGTCGGAGGTGCCGTCTTTCGGGTGAGATGTTAACTGAGGCCCCGTCTGCCCTCTCAGGTGGACGTAAAAGATCCCACGGCACCATTTTGAAGAAGAGCAGGGGAGTTCTCCCCGGTGTCCTGGGGCCAATATTTATCTCACAACCAACATCACTAAAACAGATTATCCGGTCATTATCACATTGCTGTTTGTGGGACCATGCTATGAGCTAATTGGCTGCCACGTTTCCTACATTACAACAGTGACTACACTTCACAAAAGTACTTAATTGGTTATAAAATGCTTTGGGATGTCCTGAGGTCGTGAAAGACGCTATATAAATACAAGTCTTTCTTTCACTGATTTGTGTTAGGTACAGCACGCTGGACTAATAATGACTCTGCATTTGTCCAGAGGAAGTTTCTGCTTGTAGATTACGGCTATACCTTGTATATTTTTGGTAACTTAAAGTTTTCTTTAAAGGGGCCACCCCACCATCAATGCAAAGAAGTATCATTCATTTTAATATTGTTTTGCTTGCTATTTCTGTTGAATGTTTAACAGATTTTCCACTGATCTTTGGGGACAGTTGCCTGTGTAGCAACATTAGAAATATCTTCATGAAGATTTCCTCTGGGACAACTTCACTAGATATGCCAAGCAGAGAGAATCTTCATGAAGACATTGACACTGTCATTGCACACAGTGACCAGAGCAATGCTTCCTTCTGTATTTATTAATTCACCAACCTTATACTTCCTTTCCCCTGATGATGTCATCAGCAGTCATCCCTTAAACCGAAGAATTTTTAGAGGAAATATAATTTAAAGTTGATTTGTAGTTTTTTTTTAATGGTCTGAATTTTTAAATGTGGCCCCGAATGATGAGATTCTCCTTTAAACCAGTTCTGATGTGAGGCCACCCCTCCTCATTCAAGTTACAGCACCCTTCTACATCTACAGAATATGTGAAAGTTTAGTGTACACCATGTAAAAATTGACACTTTCACACTCATTCTGTACCATTTATACAGAAACAGGCATGATTTGTATGGGAGATGCATACTATGTATCAGCTCAATAATCAGCAGTCAACCCATTGTCAATGTTACTTTGAGATAGTGGCATACTAATCACTCCTATGTAAAATATAGATTTTCCATTGCATTCAGTTACTTTTGATGAGATTGAATGGCTGAATGGAGGATTGTACGCAGGTTTGACAATTATTTCTTTGTATCTGCAGTTTGTAGAAATTACAAGCCAAGCCTAATATCTCTGTGTCCTCCAGCTTCATACAGCTGTGTTCTGTACATGTACCAACTGGGTAGTTACTCAGTGTTATGGCTCTGTTCCATTTATAGCTCATTGTCCTATTATATAGTCCTGTAATCTCCAGTCCCAGTGGTGTGGTATTTCCAACACAATGCCATATAAACATATATTTAAAATGGACAATTTATGCCCCTATTTAGGAAGCAAAGTACAAGGCCTGTTATATGTGAGTGAAGATTAATGCTAGGATTGGCTCTGGCTTCAGTTCCTAGTGCAATACCAGACTTACTGACTGCCTTCACCATATTGTGTTCCCCACGGCACTGCCAAGTACAGTTGGTGAAAACTCACTGTCCAACACAGACCCAGGCCCAACCACAGCACTGAAAGCAACACTTCCTCCTGATCTCAATTCCTTTCATAGTTCCCAGTTCCAGCAGTGAATTTTAAAAAAACCCAACACACTCATTGCAACCACCTATTCTACCACCGGGGAGGGTCAAAGATCCATTAGTAGTCCCACTGAAAAACAATAGGAATTGTAGGTTGTTTCTTGTTCTTCTGAGGAATCCCATGGGTTTTCTTTGCCCTCGCATTTCAGTGAGGTCGGCAGGGTTAGTGTAGTGGTACCAATGTACTATAGAGAGAGGTCACCAGTGGAGGTCAGTGTCCATTAGGATCACCCAACATAGAAATTACAGCACAGGAAGAGGCCACTTGCCTCATCGTGTTGATGCTAGCTCTTCAACTGAAGCTGTCCACTCGAGTTGCACTTCCTGCTCTTCCCATATTCTTTTATATTCTTCTTTTAGAAATAATCATCCAATTCCCTTTTCAATAATGTTATAGGGGTCAATTTTCAGATGGCCGAGTGGGTGCGTTCGTGGCGGGGGGGCTCCTAAAATTAGGGATACTTGGAGCGGGTCCGGAGCCCGGCTCCAACCCGCCCACTTCCAGGTTCCCCGATGACGCGAATCGGTCCGAGCGTGGCCCCCGCATGTGGGACTCCCACCGGCAATCAAAGCCAGCAGGATCCCACTTAAGATCATTATCTGGGTCCTTGAGGTCGTTTACAGACCTCATTAGTTGGAGATTTTAGGAGGATTCGGATTTTGGACTACCCAGAGCGTGTTTCCCATGCTGGGGGAAACACTCCCTGTTTAAACAGACGTGTTGCAGCCAGCAGCCAGTGGCAGCTGCAAAGGTCCATTTAACAGGTGCGGGGTAAACCCTCATTCATTGCAGCAGGGCACTCTGTCACCACAGACAAAGTTTTGCCTGCCACACCGTTGTCTCCACACTCCAAATTATTAAATCATACCCTAAACTCTGCTGTCCAACCACATTTACCTACTTTGTGGACCCCCTCACACTCACACCGTCAGGATGGTCGGGGTGGGAGGGGGGGTTCCACTGTTGCATTCATCACTCCATTGGAGGACGAGCAACATCACCAGCCCTGCCAGGCACGCCGTCCACCTCCACCACGTGGAGCTCCACAACACAGTGCTGCGCAACAGGCACCCGCACAAAGTAGTCGTGCAACTACAGATACACCCACTGTAGGGTGACTCAATGGGTGGCATCAAGGGTGTTCATGGAGAACCTCATGAAAGGGCATTATTGCACGAGCCAGTCAAGAATGGCCAAGACGTGGCAGTAGTGGTGACAATATAATATGTAATGTGAGTCGATCAGAAATCAAATATAAGTAAAAACCATGACAAACCCTCAAACACCCTTGTGCATCCCCTTCATACTCATGACACATTTGCCTTACGCTTCCTACTACACATATGTGATGCATGCCCTGTGGCTGCAGCACAGGTAGTGGCAGGTTGGGTGAGGCTGACCATGAAAGAGATGCATGAGAAGGTGAGTATGAGATCGAGCCATGAGATTGTAGGAGGATTGGGTTGAGTGGTAGTGGTGGGATGAGTACCGGCGCGGTGAGTAAGTGTAGCTAAGATGAGGATGAGCTTTGAGTGGGCATGAGGGGTGATGTGACAGAGTAGTGTTGACAGTGCAGAAGGAGATGTGGGTTGGGGGCAGTGATGTGACAGATGGAGTGTAGGGGAATGAGTGAGTACACTCACTTCGGCTGACCTACTTAGGTCATTGCAGCGCCTCCTGCACTGTATGCAGGTGCGTGATATGTTGGTGCTGGTGACCTCCTCTGCCACCTCGAGCCAGGCCTTCGTGGTGGCAGAGGCAGGCCACTTCCTCCCATCCACCGGGGAGAACATCTCTGTCCTCCCCCTCCTCGCCCCATCCAGTAGAACTTGTATTAAACCTGGGAGCAGCCTTCCCCCTGGGCTGCTCGATACTGTAATTTTGGCTCCTTTCTGCAGCATCAGTCAGTGGAGGACTGCCCCTTTAAATAGGGCTCCTCCAGCTGACAGCCTATGATGCGGGTGTGAAGTCCGCCCGCTGCGCAGCTTTCCAGCGCAAAACCCGGAAGCCAAGGTAAGTGGCTTCAATTTATTTAAGATTGCGTGGGGAACCCACTGATTTTACTGGGCGGGTTACCCACGCGCCCAGTTGACCTGCCGCTGGCAACCCACCTCCCTCCTAATATCGGGCCCATAGTCTCTGATTCAGTGTTCTATGTTCTAACCCTCAGTGTGAGATCATTTATTCTAACTTCTCTCTATATTTTTCATTTTAGGATGACAGTCTTGAGTCCCTTGTTGCCGATTTGCCAAACACTGGAACAATCTTTCGCTATTTACGCTTTCGAAACTGTTTATAACTACAAAAACCTCCATTACACGCTCCCTTAACATTATCTATTCCAGTGAAATTTTTTTTCTCATTTGGCACCTTCCTCCCCTCGAGCCCCCCAAGGTAGAGCAATGGCTGTAGGGGAGGAATCGCACTGCAGAGAGTGGGGCCAACTGGGACAGTGGGGCTGTTTCTCGCAGCAGCTAGTGTGGTGAATGTTTGGCTATAAATTTGTGCTGCTAGAGAAACATCGTCCCTCCTGGGAATAGGGTGGGGGTGTGGGACTAGCTGGATTGCTCTTGCATAGAGCCGGCACGGACTTGATGGGCCAAATGGCCTCCTTCTGTGCTGTAACCTTTCTATGATTCTATGATTCCCTCCCTCTCTCTCTCCCTCCCACTCTCCGTCCTTCCCTCCACTCTCCCTTCCTCCCACTCTCTCCCTCCCTCCAGGACACCAGAACTCCACTGCTCTTCCTTGAGTAGTGTCATGGGATCTTTAACACTCAGCTGAACAGGGTTAATGTCTCATCTGAAAGACGGTCCCTCTGCCAGTGCAGCGCTCCCTCAGTACTGACCCTTCGCCAGTGCAGCGCTCCCTCAGTACTGCACTGAAGTGTCAGCCTGGATTATGTGGAGTGGGGCTGACAAACTGAATTGAGCTGACACCTAAAGAGTTCATAAGTCTTCAATGCAGAGTAATGGATACTTGAGAGTGATGATGTGGAGATGCCGGTGATGGACTGGGGTTGACAAATGTAAACACCAAGTTATAGTCCAACAATTTTATTTGAAAATCAAAGCTTGTGATTTTCAAATAAAATTGTTGGACTATAACTTGGTGTTGTAAGATTGTTTATACTTGAGAGTGAGTATAAGAGTAATATGATCAACCCTAGCGGATTGGGTAGACTGGGCCTATACTCTCTGGAGTTTAGAAGAGTGATTTCATTGAAATATATAAGATTCTGAGAGGGCTTGACAGGGTAGATGCTGAGAGGTTGTTTCCCTTGACTGCAGAGACTAGAATGAGGGGTCATAGCCTTAGGATAGGGGGTTGGCTATTTAGGACCTAGATGAGGAGAAATTTCTTCACTCAGAGGGTTGTGAATCTTTGGAATTCTTTACCCCAGAGGGCTGTGGATGCTGAGTCATTGAGTATACTCAAGACTGAGATGGATAGATTTTTGGACTCTAAGGTAATCAAGGGATATGGGGATCGAGAGGGAAAGTGGAGATTAGGTTGAAGATCAGCCATGATCCGTTTGAATGGTGGAGCAGGCTCGAGGGGCCATATGGCCTACTGCTGCTCCTATTCCTTATGTTCTTATGGCTTCAAAAGCAAAGTCTAAACAGTTTTCAGCTCTCACCTGAACCCTAAGATGAGATCACAGCCTTGAAATCATTCCATGATTGTTCTGAATATATCTATTCTGTACATAAATCACATTTGGGTCCAATTTGGACAGGAATCTCCAATGAGCGATGATTCCTGTCCAATCAGTGCTGAAAATCAAACTGTACAGAGGAATTGCAAATTTATTAGCCATTCCTTGTACAGAATGGCTGAGTTTTATTGCTTTAGAGCTGGTCTCACAGTCTGACTGACGACAGCACTGCCCTTAACATTATAAAAGGAATTTACAAGAGAATGTACAAAGAAAACTTACGTCCTTCAGTATGATGTCCTGTGGTTATGGCATTATATTAGATGTGGAGGATAATGAAAGTCTGGAAAAACTTGGGCTTTCGGCTTTAAATGAAGAGATCATCAGTGTTAAGATTTTCAACTTTCCCGCCTTGAGTGAAGATTTACACAGGGGAGATTCTACATCAGTAAAAAGATGACCTGGTCTGTCAGAAGGAGATGAACAGCCATTTCTCATTCAATCCTTTCTTCAGTCCAATGCTATGAATCATCTCAACTGGGAATAATTTCCAATTTCTCTTTACTTGTATGAAGAAGAGTGACTCTGAGACCATCGAAGATCATAAGGACAACAACAGGATCCAGGTAAGAGTCATAACCACCAAAGACTCAGATAGATAATATATAGAATAAAGTGGAAACCTGGGAGTGGGTTATTGATTAATTTAATCAATGGCTTCAGAAGGCTTACTTAGAGAATCATAGGTATCTAGGAGTAAGTTATAAAGCTACAATCCAATCTATATAGAGAAAAAGGAATTAATTTGGCAATTCTAATCAATCTAGTCACTGTTCCACCTAACAGAGGTTCCTTAACGGTGTGATATGGTGGCACAGAGTGCTGGAACCTCAATGGTCTTAGCCAAAGACTGGTAGGACATGGCATCACAATTGCTATTCCCCACAAGTGTTCCAGCCTCAGCTGTTCCATTACACAGACGAGTCAAATTCAGGACCAGTGCTTGTCAAAGGGAAGTAAAGAGCATTAAAGGTAGGACTGCCCCAGATGGTCTTGAACATTTCTTATTGACTGGTTGCAGAGTGGGTCTAATGGAGGTATAGGATTGTTCACTGTGTAACTTACGGATTCCCTGTTTATTCAGCAGAATTGTTCACTAACGGTATTGAGTATTGAGTATAACAGTATTGAGTCACTATTTGTTCAATGTTCTATCTGAACCAATTACTTTGGTATTTGAACCAATTACTTTTGAACATCCTTATGTAATCTCTGGTGTAAATTGCATGCAATATGTTAGTGTATTTTCTTGTTCAATGTTTAGCCCAAAGTGCTTCTAACACGAGGATGCAGCACGGCCTCACTACATAACAGCACACAGCGGAATACCATCTTCCAGCTCATGATCAGTACTCTGGACCCCTTGACTGAAGGTAAGTGACTGAAGCTCATGGCTGGTACACAGTGAGAACTGGTTATTGATTAACTGGAAACCTCACCAAATTGGTTCATTCATGGCCAGCAGAACATGTCAGATGCCCTTAAAGAGGTTAGTGAAAAGTGGGATGTTTCTTTTTCTGCATTTGCAAACACTGTGATGCAATGACCACAGTTCATGTTGGTCCAGTTCCTTGTCAAAAAATTACGGTAATAAGAAATGATGTTTTGCCTTGGCAGCAAAAGTGGTTCAATATAAACTTGGATGGATCTACTGTTCATTACAGTGAAAACCCAAAGAAATAACAGTGAGTCTTGCAGTCAGATTGTGACATTCCGTACTTTAGGGGTGTCACACTCACCATAAATGAAAGTCTGACAGAAACTAGTTTGGTTGTAGTCAAACACACTGATTGCTCCCTTTCTTTGACAACTTCCACAGACAGCCATATCTAATTGTACAGGCAAAGCTCCCCTTTCTTTCTCTGGGAGATGGGAGATAAGAAGGGGGAAGGAGTGACAGGATAATCAGTCGGTTGAAAGAATAGAGATTGGCATCATTTTCATTCCTGGATGCTAACCTGGAGCAGGAGTTAATTCCACAGCCCAGAACCAACCCAAGTGCTGAGCAAGCATCATAATTTGTTACTACTTATCAGGGACCAAGATCAGCTGAAGCCCAATGGGTCACTAATAAACAGCAATAAATTATAAATTATTTTAACATTTTTCCTCATTTCCCCCACTCTGAGTCGATCCTATGCCCCAAATCTCAGTCCAGAGAACAGTCAGTGAGCCTGCTCCCTGGACTCTGTTAGTCCCTCTCTTGATCCAGCTAGTAGCCATTGCATGGGAGAAACCTAGTGGTTGTCCAGCCTTCCAACTATCCCCTCCTTCTAATCATCACCACGTTATCAAACAGCTTCAAATTCTCAATAAAATGTTGACCAATTATCCCATTCATGTGTCAGCCTCGTTTCTTACTGTCAAATAGCCTCTGGGCCTAATCACTCTGAAGGATTATCAACTCTGTCTTTCAAAAATAGATAAGCAGAGATTGAAGGCTAAGCAGATAATTGAGAGAGTCACAGCTGGCAGCAAGATCCTCAAAACCAGACACGTGTTGAAACCTACACATCCTTCCCGTTCCATCGTTCCAAAACACACCTCACTAGATCACACCAATAGGAAACGTCACTGTGGAGGATTCAGTTATTGCAAAGCCCTCAAGGTAAGGACCAGCTTCCAGTTTTAAAATACTTGCACTCCGCTCCATGAGGGTCCTTTTCAACAGTCTTAG
Source organism: Heptranchias perlo (assembly GCF_035084215.1). Lineage (NCBI taxonomy): Eukaryota > Metazoa > Chordata > Chondrichthyes > Hexanchiformes > Hexanchidae > Heptranchias > Heptranchias perlo. The sequence continues at coordinate 1,590,483 of NC_090358.1, forward strand.
TGAAGATGTCTGTCTCTCCCTGAGATCAATAAATTCTTAAGAGATAGGGTTGCCAACTCTAATTGGAGGTTTCACCTCATGACCTTCCATCTCTAACCGCCTTGTCCCCATGCTCACGCCACCGGTCATCCGACACGTCCATCCTTGCATTGCTCTGCCTTCCAACTCCAATTGGAAAGCGAACATTCTTCGTGATCATTCTTGACTGTCAGTTAAACAGCTGTGATGCCCCCTCCCCATGTTAAACAACCTTCCAAAACGTGATCTCTTAGGTCACACATGAAATGTATACCAGTACAGGTCTGGAGACGGAGTGGGAAAGAAATAAAAATCACTTGTGCAACATTCAGACTTGCTCTCCTGCTTTTCCAATTGTTTTTTTTGACAGGGGATTAAGGATAGCATCGGAATGAGGAGATGGCAAAACACCTCAAGTAGGGTTAACATTGCTGGGATCTCTCAGCCTCACGTGTACAAAATGTCTAAAGGAACTTTCTTGGTTGCACTGGCAAACATAAGTAAATAGGACTTGGGAGAAACATATATGGATCTGACAAGTGCCATGTCTGTTTAGTTCTCTGTTTAATTGACAAAAATTGCTTTTCAAAGCATATGGTTAGCAGCAGGTCCTAATATTGATTCTGTTTCATCTGAATTACCTCCCACAAAATGGAGTCACTTGCAAGATGTGCCAGATCACCGAACAGCCATTTTGAGAAAGATAGTTCAGACCAGGATTGTCCAGGAATTAAAGAGTAATCTCCTGGACACAGTTGCCAGCAAACCCAGGAGAAAAATCATAGGGTCATTAAAATAAATTATGTGTTTTATTCACTTTCTTTGATCACTTTCATTTATTTATTGTAAAATACCGGAAATGGGAATAAAGGCTGTTTGAATGGGTGGGGCAGTTGGAGGAGAGAGGTTGCGATGAACCCCCCAGGAATATGTCCAATTGGAGTTGGCGACCCTAGTTCAGACAGAGGATATTTAATAGTGGTATGTATACAGGTATATGGGGACACTTAGAGTCGATGTTTGTGCCAAATCAGGACACCATTTGGTTAGCTCTTTGCATTGTTGAAACATGAGCAGCCTGAATTGTTCCTTTGACTGATTTTTAAAACACACGAGGGAGACTTTCTGGGATGGGTTGTGTCCTAGAGAGTCCTCTGGTCCTCTCACTGTTTAATAAAGTCTGCAAAGAGCTGGCGGAGTCAGTCTTTGGGATCCAGATTGCACTCATCTCAACACTCTGACTCCTGGGAAAACTAGCTGCATCCATGGCGATTCAACACTCAGGGGGTGATTTTAAATCCCAAGAACGGGTGGGTTGGGGGTGGGTGAGAGTTGAAAATAGTTATTTTTTTGGGTCGCAACTGGAAATTTTTCGGACTTTGCATTCCCAGTGGGAAGCCTGTACTTTTACTTGCCAACGTTAAACCCAGAAATAAAGCCAAAGCAACTATTTTCAACTCCCACCTGACCCCAACCCACCTGTTCTTGGGGTTTAAAATCACCCCTCAGTGTCTGGGACATATAGCAACTGCACCGTGTGATTTCCAGCAGTCTTCACCCTGTGATTCCCAGTGCTCTGATTTTTAAAAATTCATTCATGGGATGTGGGCATCGCTGGCAAGGTCAGTATTTATTGCCCATCCCTAATTGCCCTTGAGAAGGTGGTGAGCTGCCTTCTTGAACCGCTGCAGTCGGTGTGGTGAAGGTTCTCCCACAGTGCTGTTAGGGAGTTCCAGGGTTTTGACCCAGCGACGATGAAGCAACGGCGATATATTTCCAAGTTGGGATGGTGTGTGACTTGGAGGGGAACGTGCAGCTAGTGTTATTCCCATGTGCCTGCTGCCCTTGTCTTGATTCCAAGGTCCAGATGTGAAAGTTACATTTTTGTATTCCAATGTATTTTGGTTCATCAGGGAAGGTGTTTCCATAACAACGCACCCTTAAGGAGAGGCACCTTTTCCTCATTCTGGCTGCTAATATTTGACACTGCCGCGAATCATAATGTGCAATGGATAAGGTAATATAACTAGCTACCTGTCCTGCATTGATCAGTGAGGCTCGTAGGGAGGATAAATTAATGGACAACAGCTGTATGTTGCTTATGAATTGGAGTGGCAGACAGCGATGTTAGTATTACAAAAGCATGTGTTTCAATCAGTTATGTGGCAGTAAGTGAGATGGCATTTTTGGGGCTCAATTCATAAGAACACAGGAATTTACAGGGAACAGGAAAAGGCCATTCCTTTTTGATAGATCAACCTCACCTATCCCCTTCTCACCATACTCCTCAACCCCACCTATCCCCTTCTCATCGTATCTCTCAACCCCACCTTCTCATTGTACGACAAAACTTCCTCTAGGTCTCATAGCAACCAGAGGAAATCTTCAATCCCCTTTTCTCCATCCATATCTCTTGCTTCCCTCTCTCAACTCACCTCATTGTTTCTGGAATCCTACTCTCTATTTCGTTGCCCCTCCCTGGTAACTTCCTAATCTCTAAATTGTGTGCCCTGGGATTTGAACTCTTCGATGAACTGAACAATTTGCCTCGACTAACTTTGTCAGTTCATTTCATAATCTAGAAAACCTCGGGTCACCTCAAAGTCTCCTCATTCCCAAAGAAAACAAACCGAACTTCCTTAACATATAATTTAAAATCCCAATAATCTGGCCTCTGTGCAGAACAGTGTCAGCAGGAGCTTTGCATTTTCAAAACTGGCCCTTTTTAAAATGTTGGTTCCTGTCCTCAGGGAATCATTTCTTTAATGAGTGCTCTGGAATTATTTTTTAAATTAGCAAAATTATGGGTCAATGAATGTCAGAAAGGAATTTCTTTTGTTGGTTGGAATTTGCTAATTAATGACAGTTGGTCTGTCTCTGTTGAGGAGTCCTGCAGTTTTAGTTTCCATCTGTAGTGACCTTCAACTCCTTCCTGATGACCACGTGCTTTACAAGCCTGTCCAGTCCCAGCTGGCTGAATGTGTGTCAGGTGAATGAAAAGCTCTTGGGTTTTAATCAGATTTATTGAGATCTGGAGAAAAGCTGGCTCAAGGTGGTGAGTCTCAGCCCGATCTACTTAACACGAAGGGGATAAGTTATCTCCCAGAATGCTCCGCCTGCCCAAGTGGAGTTTCTTTGGGCAGCCGGCAGCCAATTGGATCACAAGCCGCCAATAAGATCAAGAGCTTGCTGTTTGCAGTGGGGAGTCTGTGTGTGACAGACTGCACCTCCAGGTGAGGTAAAGAGCTGAGAATTTTCAGTTTCTCCCCCACCCAGTCAATATCAACCTACTCAGGCCAGCTCCAGCACGGGATTAGATGCCGAATGTTGTTTCTTCTACACTACCCAGATCAGCGTAACTTAACTCCCCCTCCCCTCAGAAGAGTGGCCCCTACTGCACCAGTGTCATATTCTCATTTCCCACACTGTCTATTCTCTCAGAGACAGACTTTACAAATCAAACCCACTGCAGCCCTTTCACACTCCAGGAGCTCTAACTGGATTATCGGGTGCAGAGCTGAGCGGTTTGCCCAAGTTCTTATCCCAACACCAAGAATGGCAAATTGTAAAATCTACCCCACAGTCTCTCTGAGCAAGGCTGACACTTCACCACCAGTTTAAACTGAATTGTGGGCAGTTTTGTTCTGTGGATTCACCAGGAACTGGGAGAAGATTGGGCCAAATTCAGGTCCAGCACATAGCAGCAGAGAGCGATTTTCATCACGTTAGTCTGACCGGGGTTAAACTCTAAATCCCAGCTTGCTCTCTCACTTCACCAACCTGTCCTCTAACAACTTCCTGTACCAGTATGTTTGAAAAACCAATCATTTAATTGGACGATCTGCATATCCAATGAAACTGACAGAATCAGAAATCCAGTTATCAGACTGGGTACTTTGGATCTAAAAGGAAAGTTCTTTACCGTCACAAGAAACTCACTGACCATTTTAATAGGATGGTCCTTAGTACAGAGATACGACCCTTTCAGTGTTCTTGTATGGGCTGCAGTTTTGAATACTTATTACGGTGTAACCAACGTAATTCAAAGTTGTCCTTTTTATGATAATTCCATTTCACATATCAGTGGCTTGGTGTTTGGTGCACTTTTGGGCCAGTTTTGACTGCTATTGAATTTAATCTCTGGCAGGAATCATCCGGAGGTCAAGTACAATAGAGTTTCAAAACTGAGGTGCAAGGGTTATATTTCATGGAGCAAGTTAGGGGCTGAGTTGCACAGAAAGTTGGTACACTAACAAACCCTGCTGGAGCGAAGAGACTTTGGCTCCTGACTAAAGTTGCCTGACGTGGCGATTACAGAGTGGCTTTGCCAGAAACCGAGGCACCTACCCTGTTGGATATAGAATGTGGCTTGGTCCAGGCAAAGTAGTGTGACCAATAAAAGTAAGGTGACTTTAGAATAGAATGTCAGAATGGAGCAACAAGAGACACAAGTAGCAGGTGTGAAATATTAGAATACAATGACGCCAGGCGTGATCACACCTGGAGATGGTTAATGCAAAGTTTGAAAGGGTTTTTGATCAGGTTCATACTTTTGCTGTCAGGTCTTTCAAAAGTAACAGTAACCCCTCCTCTGGTGACATCTTTAATAACTGTTTGCCCTGATTCTTTTTATGCTGTCGGGATTATATCAGCTTGGAATGTAAAATCTTCTGTATCCAAGAGGGATCCACACACCCCATTGTGTCGTCAGTACCTCTCATGGTTTACATGCCTCCATTTTCATTATTAGCAATATTGGGGTATATTTTCCTCTGGGTGCATCTAAACTAGAGCAAGATAATTAACCACCTTCTCGTCAGTTATTATCACTAGTTTTGCTCACAGCTTGAAAAGGGTGTACAGAAAGTAACAGGAAAAAAACTTGTTAAGGGCTTGTTAATAGCCTGTGCTAAAAAATGTGTTCAGTTTTGAGTGGGTGGGTGCGGAGTGGGTAGAACATTTAGTGAATCCTGAACTATTGTTCAGATCAGGGTCAGTCATACAATGGCGAACACAGCGAGTAGTTTCTGTGTAACAGTAAGCAGTAACAGATTAGGGAGGTGATTGTCATTCTCTAATTAACCCAACCCCCACTGGCAGCCCTGACCTGGCTCAAGTCAAGGAGACAACATGGGCTGGATTTTCATTGTCTATGAATGGGCAGAAAATCTCTCGTGTTACATTTACATCAGTCGATAAATGTAACTTTATATAGCCTGTATATAAACAGGATATTTTAGATCTTAGGAACATAGGAACAGGAGTCGGCCATTCAGCCCCTCGTGCCTGCTCCGCCATTTGATAAGATCATGGCTGATCTGTGATCCAACTCCATATACCTCCCTTTGGCCCATATCCCTTAATACCTTTGTTTGCCAAAAAGCTATCTATCTCAGATTTAACTTTAGCAATTGAGCTAGTATCAATTGCTGTTTGCAGAAGAGAGTTCCAAACTTCCACCACCCTTTGTGTGTAGAAATGTTTTCTAATCTCGCGCCTGAAAGGTCTGGCTCTAATTTTTAGACTGTGCCCCCTACTCCTAGAATCCCCAACCAGCGGAAATAGTTTCTCTCTATCCACCCTATCTGTTCCCCTTAATATCTTATAAACTTCGATCAGATCACCCTTAACCTTCGAAACTCCAGAGAATACACCCCAATTTGTGTAATCTCTCCTCGTAACTTAACCCTTGAAGTCCGTGTATCATTCTAGTAAACCTACGCTGCACTCCCTCCAAGGCCAATATGTCCTTCCGAAGGTGCGGTGCCCAGAACTGCTCACAGTACTCCAGTGCGGTCTAACCAGGGTTTTATATAGCTGCAGCATAACTTCTGCCCCCTTGTACTCCAGTCCTCTAGATATAAAGGCCAGCATTCTGTTTGCCTTCTTGATTATTTTCTGCACCTGTTCATGACACTTCAATGATCTATGTACCTGAACCCCTAAGTCCCTTTGGACATCCACTGTTTTTAACTTTTTACCATTTAGAAAGTACCCTGTTCTATCCTTTTTTGATCCAAAGTGGATGACTTCACATTTGTCTACATTGAATTCCATTTGCCACAGTTTTGCCCATTCACCTAATCTATCAATATCTCTTTGTAATTTTATGTTTTCATCTACACTGCTTACAATGCTACCAATCTTTGTGTCATCGGCAAACTTAGATATGAGACTTTCTATGCCTTCATCTAAGTCGTTAATAAATATTGTGAATAATTGAGGCTCCAAGACAGATCCCTGCGGGACTCCACTAGTCACATCCTGCCAATGTGAATACTTACCCATTATCCCTACTCTCTGTCGCCTTTCGCTCAGCCAACTTCCTAACCAAGTCCGTACTTTTCCCTCGATTCCATGGGCTTCTATCTTAGCTAACAGTCTCTTATGTGGGACCTTATCAAGTGCCTTCTGGAAGTCCACATAAATAACATCCATTGACATTCCCCTGTCCACTACTTTAGTCACCTCTTCAAAAAATTCAATCAAAAAATTCAGGCACGACCTACCTTTCACAAATCCATGCTGGCTCTCTCTAATTAACTCAAAATTCTCGAGGTGTTCAGTCACCCTATCCTTAATTATAGACTCCAGCATTTTCCCCACAACAGATGTTAGGCTAACTGGTCTATAATTCCCCGGTTTCCCTCTCTCTCCTTTCTTAAAAAGCGGAGTGACGTGCAATTTTCCAATCTAGAGGGACAGTTCCTGAATCTAGGGAACTTTGAAAGATTATAGTTAGGGCATCTGCAATGTGCTCACCTACTTCCTTTAAAACCCTGGGATGGAAACCATCTGGTCCTGGGGATTTGTCACTCTTTAGTGCTATTATTTTCTTCATTACTGTTGTTTTACTTATGTTAATTTTATCGAGTACCTGTCCCCGATTCAATATAAGTTTTCTTGGGATTTCCGGCATGCTATTCTCTTTTTCGACTGTAAATACTGACGCAAAGTAATTGTTCAACATGTCCGCCATTTCCCCATTGTCAATGACAATATCCCCACTTTCAGTTTTTAAGGGGCCAACACTGCTCCTGACCACCCTCTTTTTCCTAATATAACTATAAAAGTTCTTTGTATTGGTTTTGATATCCCTTGCGAGTTTCTTTTCATACTCTCTTTTTGTAGCTCTTACTATCTGTTTTGTGACCCTTTGTTGATCTTTCCCATTCGCCAGGATCTGTGCCATTTTTTGCCTTTTTGTATGCTCTTTCCTTATGTCTTATACTGTCCCTTATCTCTTTAGTTGTCCACGGCTGTTTTTTTTGGCATGTAGAGTTCTTGCCCCTCAGGAGTATAAACCGATTCTGTATCTCGTTAAATGTTTCTTTAAACATTTCCCACTGATCATCAGTCGTTTTACCCATTAACAGATTTGTCCAGTTTACTGTGGACAGTCTCTGTCTCATCCCATTGAAGTCGGCCTTGCCCAAGTCTAGAATCTTAGCAGCTGATTCACTTTTTACCCTTTCAAACACTACATTGAACTCGATCATGTTATGATCACTATTGGATAGGTGTTCACGCACAGTTAAGCCGTTAACTAAATCTGGTTCATTACTCTTGTATTGTGTAATGAGACAGGGTTGATTAATAATCTCATAGTAAAGGATCCTCTAGGGAAGAGTGATTATATGATAAGTATGTCACTCTCAAACTCAATGTGAAATTCTAAGTCTGAAACTAAAGTCTTAAACTTAAATAACGCCAATTATATAGGTATGAGGGGCAAGTTGGCTCAGGTAGACTGGGAAATTGGATTGAAGGGAATGACAGTTGAAAAGCAATGGCAAACATTTAAAGAAATATTTCAATATTCTCAACAAATATACATTCCATTGAGAAATAAAAACTCCATGGGAAAAGTGATCCACCCGTGGCTAACTAAAGAGGTTAAGGATAGTATTAGATTAAAAGAAGAGGCCTATAATGTTGCCAAGAAGAGTAGTAAGCCTGAGGATTGGAAGAGTTTTAGAAACCAGCAAAGGACAACCAAAAAATTGATAAAAAGGGTGAAAATAGAATATGAAAGTAAACTAGCAAGAAATATAAAAACGGATTGTAAGAGCTTCCACAAGTATGTAAAAAGGAAGAGAGTAGCAAAAGTATGTTGGCCCCCTAGAGGCTGAGACAGGAGAAATTATTTATGGGGAATCAGGAAATGGCAGATGCGTTAAAGAACTATTTTGTATTTGTCTTCACAATAGAAGACACAAAAAGCATACCAGAAATAGTGGGGAACCTAGGGGCTAATGAGAGTGAGGAACTTAAAGTAATTATCAGTAGAGAAAAAGTACTTGAGAAACTAATGGGTCTAAAAGCCAATAAATGCCCTGGACCTGATGGCCTACATCCAAGGGTTCTAAAAGAGTGGCTGCAGAGATAGTGGATTCATTGGTAATGATCTTCCAAAATCCCCTAGATTCTAGAATAGTCCCAGTTGATTGGAAGGTAGCAAATGTAACCCTGCTCTTCAAGAAAGGAGGTGGGGGGGGGGGGGGGGGAAGAGAAAACAGGGAACTACAGGCCAGTTAGTCTGACATCAGTCGTCGGGAAAATGCTGGAATCCATTATTAAGGAGGTGGTAACAGGGCACTTAGAAAATCATAATATGATTAGGCAGAGTCGATGTGGTTTTATGAAAGGGAAATCGTGTGTGACAAATTTATTAGAGTTTTTTGAAGATGCAACTCGCAGCGTAGATAAAGGGGAACCAGTGGATGTAATATATTTGGATTTTCAAAAGGTATTCAATAAGGTGCCATATAAAAGGTTTTTATGCAAAATAAGGGCTCATGGGGTTGGGGCTAATATATTATCATGGATAGAGGTTTGGATAACGGACAGAAAACAGAGAGTAGGATAAACGGGTCATTCTCGGGTTGGCAGGCTGTAACTAGTGGGGTGCCGCAAGGATCGGGGCTTGGGCCTCAGCGATTTACAATCTATATTAATGATTTGGATGAAGGGACTGAGTGAAATGTATCCAAGTTTGCTGACAATACAAAGCTAGGTGGGAAAGTAAGCTGTGATGAGGACACAAAGAGTCTGCAAAGGGATGTAGACAGGTTAAGTGAATGGGCAAGGTGGTGGCAGATGGAGTATAATGTGGGGAAATGTGAGGTTATTCACTTTGGTAGGAAGAATAGAAAAACAGAATATTTTTTAAATGGTGAGAAACTATTAAATATTGATGTCCAGAAGACTTGGGTGTCCTGGTACAAGAAACACAAAAAGTTAGCATGCAGACACAGCAAGCAATTAGGAAGGCAAATGGTATGTTGACCTTTATGGCAAGGGGTTTGGAGTACAAGAGTAAGGAAGTCTTATTACAATTGTATAGGGGTTTGGTGAGACCTCACCTGGAGTACTGCATACAGTTTTGGACTCCTTGTCTAAGGAAGGATATTCTTGCCTTAGAGGCGGTGCAACGAAGGTTCACTAGATTAATTCTTGGGATGAGAGGGTTGTCCCATGAGGAGATGTTGAGTAGAATGGGCCTATACTCTCTGGAGTTCAGAAGAATGAGAGGTGATCTCATCGAAACATGTAAGATTCTGAGGGGGCTTGAGAGGGTAGAGGCTGAGAGGTTGTTTCCCCTGGCTGGAGAATTTAGAACTAGAGGGCATAGTCACAGGATAAGGGGTCGGCCATTTAAGACTGAGATGAGGAGCCATTTCTTCGCTCAGAGGGTTGTGAATCTTTGGAATTCTCTACACCAGAGGCTGTAGATGCTGAGTCGTTGAGTATATTTGAGGCTGAGATGGATAGATTTTTAGACTCTAGGGGAATCAAGGGATATGGGGATCAAGCAGGAAAGTGGAATTGAGGTTGAACATCAGCCATGATCTGGTTGAATAGCGGAGCAGGCTCGAGGGGCCGTATGGCCTACTCCTGTTCCTATTTCTTATGTTCTTATGTATCTGTGCAAGATCCCAGTGCCATTTAACTTTGTCTGTACGTGCATTTATATTTTGCAGTTGTGTCTCCGTTTGTGCATGTGTTTATATTGGTATGCTGAATGTGCAAGTGTTTGTACTTCTATACTAAATATGCATGTGCCTGTGTGTGGACATCTGTGTATGTCTTTGTGTACTCATATGCATGGCTCTGTCTTTGTGTGATCTGCACGTTTTCAGTACCCGTGTCTGAATCTGTATCCCTGTATGAGTGTCTGTGCTTGTTCATCGTTATAACAGCAGTCTGTGATTTGTTGCTGTTGGAACAGAGTCCTACTAAGTGCCAGTAATAAGTTTCACCTGTTACAGGCTGCTAGTACAGGATGTAGATAAAGTGCTTCCCCAAATCCTATGTAATCTGCTTTTGAAATGGTGACACCGCGTAGAACAGTTGCAGATTGTTTAACATCTGAAATCTGGTTGCATTCTATGTGTGAAAATCCTCAGAAGTTCCTGTGAGATTTATGAATCTGCTTGGACCTGTTTCCCTGGCCTGTATCTAGAATGAATGAGGCCTTGAGACCAAGTCTGGAGCTTTTGCTGTGTCAGTACAGATTCAGTCTGAGTTAAACTGTTTCTTTCAGTAAGTAGTGCAGGTTAGATCATTGTTCCTTGTCTGTTCAATCTTTTGTACAAGGATTAACTTTAACTGTAAATTTCCCTTGAGGAGGTTTACATGATAAATATAGTGTAAGAGGCCAATTTGCTTATCTTAGCTCATCCATCTAGGGAAAAATAGTACAGCCTTGTCCCCTCCCTTATCACCTCATCCAACGAGATCTTGGATTAATCAAAGATTCTGTTTCTACTACCCTACCCCGTCACTCTGGTTGAAGAAGTTCTTCCTGACATCGATCCTAAATTGCCCTTTCACTGACTTTGGTTGAGGCTCCCTTGATCTATAGTCTTTGTTTGCCTTGGTGTTCTCAATTTACCTCAATACCCTTTCATTGTTGCCTCTGTTCACAATTAGTACCACTCACACATACCTATCACTGGTTGTGTAAAAATCAGGTCTTACCAGTATCCGTGGGATACCAGTCTCTGTAGTATTTCAGTATGGCTCTCCATAGTGTGCTGAGTTGCTCAAAGTGCTTCCCAGAACCTTCTCCATTTGTAATATCTCTTTTATTTGCAGTGAAGTTTAAGGAGAAGGCTGAAATAATGAGCCGTATGGCCAAGGGCCAGGGAAAGTCAAAAGATCAACAAGGAAACAAAGTGAAAGGTGAGATACAGAGAAAAACAGATACAGAGGAATGTGTTAAACTGGGCAGGAGGGGGAACATGTGAATAATAGTGTCCAAAATTGTGAGTCCAAGCAAAAGGATTAACCTTTTGTGTCTGAACTGTGAGATTGTGTTGTATTCTTGAAACACATTTGGCAACTATCACCTTGGAGTTCCTGTGAAGTGATTCACATCAGGGAACTGGGTAGTTTGATGCTGAGTGCTTTGTACACATTATGGTCGCATTCCCTCCCCACCTGACCAATTTAAACCGTGAAGAATGGCATTGGCTCAACCAGTACAATCAATGGACTGTTGTCTCTTGGCAAAACATCTGAGGCCAGCTAACTGACGGCTTGTAGGACAGAGAAAGCAGAATTCTGCAATCTAGATGCTATTGGTATCTTTGGTCCTTTCCCTGGGGTACTTTGGATCTCATAGGCAGTGAATGCAGCTGTGGGTCAGTGTCTGTGTTTTACTGATGTGCGTTTAAGATGACAAAAGGATTCGATAGGGTAGATACGAAGAAACTATTTCCTGAGCTAGGCCGTTCAGGAGTAAAATCAGGAAGCACTTTTTCACACAAAGGGTAGTGGAAAGTGGAACTTTCAAGGCTGAGATTGATAGATTTTTGTTAGTTAAGCTATCGAGGGATATGGAGCAAAGGAGGGTAAATGGAGATGAGGTACAGATCAGCCATGATCTAATTGAATGGCGGAACAGGCTCAAAGGGCTGAATGGCTGCCTATGCTATCTGTAGTTTCCAACTGTCCATGTTGTTAATCTAGCCAAGCCAACTGCTTCCTACCAGCTGCGTGACAACCAATATTGCAGCAGGAAATAAAGGGAACAAGGACAGACGTTCAGATAAGTGAACAGCGCAGTTCTCGGGCTTTCCTTGACTGGTGGAGTGCTGGCCATTTCATCCCATTCCTTTGGATTATTTTCCTTGTTTTCAAGTCTCTCTGCACTGCACACCATTCCTTGGCCAAGGTACTGGGCAACCAACCTCTCCCAGACTCAGTCAGTGATGATTTGTAATCAGCTACCAGGTGGTAAAAGTGATTATCGCTGTCTGGCTCTCCATCCCATGGTCCAACATCCATTGGTGCAGTGGAGGCCCGGAAACCCTTGTGAGGAACCAGTTAGAAGAAAGCTGAAGAGGCTCAGAACCTGCTCTTCCTTGGAGCCTTTCTATTTTTGTTTTGCTTAATTTATTGTCTTTTACTTAGTTCTTAAGGAAATACATTCACGGATACCTTATGCAGCGATTGTACCTAGAGTTTACGTTCAAACTTATATTTTATATAAGGAGGATATAACGAGGGGTAAGCAGCTAACATAGACCTTATGGGTTGAATTGAGAAATAGGAAAGGATCTAAGACTATAGTGGGAGTTGTGTATAGGACCCCTGGCAGCAGCTCTGAAGTGCTAGATTGTATAAATGCAGAGATTAGACAAGCATGTAACAAAGGCATAGTGGTCTTAATGGGGGGACTTTAACCTTCACATAGATTAGGAAAAGCAGACTGTCAGAAAGGTAGTGAATTTCTTGAATGTGTCCGGGATAGTTTTCTACAGCAGTATGTCCTAGAGACAACAAGGGGGCAAGCCACACTAGATTTAGTAATGAGTAATGAACCAGATTTAGTTAACAGCTTGACTGTGCGTGAACATCTATCCAATAGCGATCATAACATGATCGAGTTCAGTGTAGTGTTTGAAAGGGAAAAAAGTGAATCAGCTGCTAACATTCTAGACTTGGGTAAGGCCGACTTCAATGGGATGAGACAGAGACTGTCCACAGTAAACTGGGCAAATCTGTTAATGGGTAAAACGACTGATGATCAGTAGGAAATGTTTAAAGAAACATTTAACGTGATACAGAATCGGTTTATACCCCTGAGGAGCAAGAACTCAACTTGCCAAACAAAACAGCCATGGACAACTAAAGAGGTAAGTGACAGTAAAGGTGAATGGGAAAGATACAAAGATCAACAAAGGGTCACAAAACAGATAGTAAGAACTACAAAAAGAGTATGAAAAGAAACTTGCAAGGGATAGCAAAACAAATACGAACTTTTATAGTTATATTTGGAAAAAGAGGGTGGTCAGGAGCAGTGTTGGCCCTTTAAAAACTGAAAGTGAGGATATTGACAGAGAAAAAGGGGAAATGGTGGGCATGTTGAACAATTACTTTGCGTCAGTATTTACAGTAGAAAAAGAGGATAGCATGCCGGAAATCCCAAGAAAACTTATATTGAATCGGGGACAGGGACTCGATAAAATTAACATAAGTAAAGCAACAGTAATGAAGAAAATAATAGCACTAAAGAGTGACAAATCCCCAGGACCAGATGGTTTCCATCCCAGGGTTTTAAAGGAAGTAGGTGAGCACATTGCAGATGCCCTAACTATAATCTTTCAAAGTTCTCTAGATTCAGGAACTGTCCCTCTAGATTGGAAAATTGCACGTCACTCCGCTTTTTCAGAAAGGAGAGAGAGGGAAACCAGGGAATTATAGACCAGCTAGCCGAACATCTGTTGTGGGGAACATGCTGGAGTCTATAATTAAGGATAGGGTGACTGAACACCTCGAGAATTTTCAGTTATTCAGAGAGAGCCAGCATGGATTTGTGAAAGGTAGGTCGTGCCTGACAAACCTGATTGCATTTTTTGAAGAGGTGACTAAAGTAGTGGACAGGGGAATGTCAATGGATGTTATTTATATGGACTTCGAGAAGGTATTTGATAAAGGTCCCACATAAGAGACTGTTAGCTAGGATAGAAGCCCAAGGAATCGAGTGAAAAGTACGGACTTGGTTAGGAAGTTGGCTGAGCGAAAGGCGACAGAGAGTAGGGATAATGGGTAGGTACTCACATTGGCAGGCTGTGACTAGTGGAGTCTCGCAGGGATCTGTCTTGGGGCCTCAATTATTCACAATATTTATTAACGACTTAAATGAAGGCAAAGAAAGTCTCATATCTAAGTTTTCTGATGACACAAAGATTGGTGGCATTGTAATCAGTGTGGATGAAAACATAAAATTACAAAGGGATATTGATAGATTAGGTGAATGGGCAAAACTGTGGCAAATGGAATTCAATGTAGGCAAATGTGAAGTCATCCACTTTGGATCAAAAAAGGATAGAACAGGGTACTTTCTAAATGGTAAAAAGTTAAAAACAGTGGATGTCCAAAGGGACTTAGGGATTCTGGTACATAGATCATTGAAGTGTCATGAACAGGTGCAGAAAATAATCAATAAGGCTAATGGAATGCTGGCCTTTATATCTAGAGGACTAGAGTACAAGGGGGCAGAAGTTATGCTGCAGCTATACAAAACCCTGGTCAGACCGCACCTGGAGTACTGTGAGCAGTTCTGGGCACCGCACCTTCGGAAGGACATATTGGCCTTGGAGGGAGTGCATCGTAGGTTTACTAGAATGATACCCGGACTTCAAGGATTAAGTTACGAGGAGAGATTACACAAATTGGGGTTGTATTCTCTAGAGTTTAGAAGGTTAAGGGGTGATCTGATTGAAGTTTATAAGATATTAAGGGGAACAGATAGGGTGGATAGAGAGAAACTATTTCCGCTGGTTGGGGATTCTAGGAGTAGGGGGCACAGTCTAAAAATTAGAGCCAGACCTTTCAGGAGCGAGATTAGAAAACATTTCTACACACAAAGGGTGGTAGAAGTTTGGAACTTTCTTCCGCAAACGGCAATTGATACTAGCTAAATTGCTAAATTTAAATGTGAGATAGATAGCTTTTTGGCAACCAAAGGTATTAAGGGATATGGGCCAAAGGCAGGTATATGGAGTTGGATCACAGATCAGCCATGATCTTATCAAATGGCAGAGCAGGCACGAGGGGCTGAATGGCCTACTCCTGTTCCTATGTTGATGAGCCCACTGAACGATCAGATTTGTATCTTACCAAAGTGTACATTCCAATATATATTTTCTAAAGCCATTGTACCTTTTGATTGCACGCCTGCGGGAGGAATGAGTCAACATATCCAGGTTTCTTGGAATGACTGCACTTGTACTGAGAACTCTTTACATTTTCATTTTGTTCTTACTTCCTGTTGTGGATGCTAACCTTGAAGTAAAATTTAATCGGTAGCTCCATCAATATTGCTTACTTCCCTGCTCTGACCTACAGTGTCTCCTCAGTTTATCCAGTGTCAGAGTTTAAAATAATATTGGGGACTGGTTGGCCCAATGAGTTTAAGTACAATCCTTTCACCTCTGCAACCGTAGCTTAAATTCAACCCAGACTAATGAGATGAAAGTCACTACTGTCCGACAATTGCAAGTGTTCGGTGTAAAATGAGTTTGGCAGCCTCAATTCAGCTACTAGTTGGTGTATCATCAAGGCATAAAACTACATGCAATTTGGCACAGACTTAGGAAGAGAATAACAAAGGCTGGTGATGGGAATGGAAATGCCACCATGGGTATTTGGCAAAGTTTTGAGGCAGAGTATTTTGTTAAGAGTTTTCTCAGAGGACTGTTTGCTCATGAGACTGTGAATGTTTGAGAGGCAGGAGTTCCCAGGTGAGGTACAGAACAGGTCAGGTTTGGAGTGAAGCTTCCTCTGCTCTGCCCCAACAATATACCATAGCCCCGACGTCTGCAGGGGCCCCCTGCTGCCACCAGTGTGACATTTTCATTCTCTGCACCAGCCATCTCAAAGATTGCCAATGTGCCAAATTAGGGACAGTTTTGTGCTGTGTTCTCACCTCATGTTCACAAGATGAGGAAGGCCATCCATCCATCCATCGACAGTCCTGCTGCATCTAATTGTTTGTTAAATGATTCTGGGTTTTTGCCTACACTATGCTACCGTACCCCATCCTGGGTACAGTAGCATAGTGGTTATGTTACTAGTAATCCAGAGGCCTGGACTAATAATCCGGAGTCATGAGTTCAAATCCCGCCATGGCAGCTGGGGAATTTAAATTCAATTAATTAAATAAAAATCTGGAATTAAAATACTAGTAACAGTAATGGTGGCCATGAAACTACCAGATTGTCGTAAAAACCCATCTGGTTCACTAATGTCCTTTAGGGAAGGAAACCTGCCGTCCTTACCTGGTCTGGCCTATATGTGACTCCAGACCCACAGCAATGTGGCTGATTCTTAATTGCCCGAGCAAGCCACTCAGTTGTAAAATCTCACTAAAAAAAGTCACATTAAGAATAAAACCGGATGGACCACCCGGCATCGGACCACTAGGCACCGGACACGACAAAGGCAAACCAAGCCCAGTTGACCCTGCAAAGTCCTCCTCACTAACATCTGGGGACTTGTGCCAAAATTGGGAGAGCTGTCCCACAAACTAGTCAAGCAACAGCCTGACATAGCCATACTCACAGAATCATACCTTTCAGCCAACGTCCCAGACTCTTCCATCACCATCCCTGGGTATGTCCTGTCCCACCGGCAGGACAGACCGACCAGAGGTGGCGGTACAGTGATATACAGTCAGGAGGGAGTGGCCCTGGGAGTCCTCAACATTGACTCTGGACCCCATGAAATCTTATCGCATCAGGTCAAACATGGGCAAGGAAACCTCCTGCTGATTACCACCTACTGCCCTCCCTCAGCTGATGAATCAGTCCTCCTCCATGTTGAACACCACTTGGAGGAAGCACTAAGGGTAGCAAGGGCACAGAATGTACTCTGGGTGGGGGACTTCAATGTCCATCACCAAGAGTGGCTCGGTAGCACCACCGCTGACCGAGCTGGCCGAGTCCTAAAGGACATAGCTGCTAGACTGGGCCTGCGGAAGGTGGTGAGCAAACCAACACGAGGGAAAAACTTACTTGACCTCGTCCTCACCAATCTACCTGTCGCAAATGCATCTGTCCATGACAGTATTGGTAGGAGTGACCACCGCACAGTCCTCGTGGAAATGAAGTCCCGCCTTCGCACTGAGGACACCATCCAACGTGTTGTGTGGCACTACCATCGTGCTAAATGGTATAGATTCAAAGCAGATCTAGCAGCTCAAAATTGGGCATCCATGAAGCGCTGTGGGCCATCAGCAGCAGCAGAATTGTATTCCAGCACAATCTGTAACCACATGGCCGGGCATATTCCTCACACTACCATTACCAACAAGTCAGGGGATCAACCCTGGTTCAATGAGGAGTGTAGAAGAGCATGCCAGGAGCAGCACCAGGCGTACCTAAAAATGAGGTGACAACCTGGTGAAGCTACAACTCAGGACTACATGCATGCTAAACAGCGGAAGCAACATGCTATAGACAGAGCTAAGCAATTCCACAACCAATGGATCAGATCAAAGCTCTGCAGTCCTGCCACATCCCAGTCATGAATGGTGGTGGACAATTAAACAACTAACGGGAAGAGGAGGCTCTGTAAACATCCCCATCCTCAACGATGGCAGAGTCCAGCACGTGAGCGCAAAAGAGAAGGCTGAAGCGTTTGCAACCATCTTCAGCCAGAAATGCCGAGTGGGTAATCCATCTCGGCCGCCTCCCGATATCCCCACCATCACAGAAGCCAGTCTTCAGCCAATTCGATTCACTCCACGTGATATCAAGAAACGGCTGAGTGCACTGGATACAGCAAAGGCTATGGTCCCCGACAACATCCCGGCTGTAGTGCTGAAGACTTGTGCTCCAGAACTAGCTGCGCCTCTAGCCAAGCTGTTCCAGTACAGCTACAACACTGGCATCTACCCAACAATGTGGAAAATTGCCCAGGTATGTCCTGTTTCCAAAAAGCAGGACAAATCCAATCCGGCCAATTACCGCCCCATCAGTCTACTTTCAATCATCAGCAAAGTGATGGAAGGTGTCGTCGACAGTGCTATCAAACGGCACTTACTCACCAATAACCTGCTCACCGATGCTCAGTTTGGGTTCCGCCAGGACCACTCAGCTCCAGACCTCATTACAGTCTTGGTCCAAACATGGACAAAAGAGCTGAATTCCAGAGGTGAGGTGAGAGTGACTGCCCTTGACATCAAGGCAGCATTTGACAGAGTGTGGCACCAAGGAGCCCTAGTAAAATTGAAATCAATGGGAATCAGGGGGAAAACTCTCCAGTGACTGGAGTCATACCTAGCACAAAGGAATATGGTAGTGGTTGTTGGAGGCCAATCATCTCAGCCCCAGGACATTGCTGCAGGAGTTCCTCAAGGCAGCGTCCGAGGCCCAACCATCTTCAGCTGCTTCATCAATGACCTTCCCTCCAACATAAGGTCAGAAATGGGGATGTTCGCTGATGATTGCACAGTGTTCAGTTCCATTCGCAACCCCTCAGATAATGAAGCAATCCGAGCCCGCATGCAGCAAGACCTGGACAACATCCAGGCTTGGGCTGATAAGTGGCAAGTAACATTCGCGCCAGACAATGACCATCTCCAACAAGTGTCTAACCACCTCCCCTTGACATTCAACGGCATTACCATCGCCGAATCCCCCACCATCAACATCCTGGGGGGTGTCATCATTGACCAGAAACTTAACTGGACCAGCTACATAAATACTGTGGCTACAAGAGCAGGTCAGAGGCTGGGTATTCTGTGGCGAGTGACTCACCTCCTGACTCCCCAAAGCCTTTCCACCATCTACAAGGCACAAGTAAGGAGTGTGATGGAATACCCTCCACTTGCCTGGATGAGTGCAGCTCCAATAACACTCAAGAAGCTCAATACCATCCAGGACAAAGCAGCCCGCTTGATTGGCACCCCATCCACCACCCTAAACATTCACTCCCTTCACCACCGGCGCACAGTGGCTGCAGTGTGTACCATCCACAGGATGCTTTGCAACAACTCGCCAAGGCTTCTTCGACAGCACCTCCCAAACCCGCGACCTCTACCACCTGGAAGGACAAGGGCAGCAGGCAGATGGGAACAACACCACCTGCACGTTCCCCTCCAAGTCACACACCATCCCGACTTGGAAATATATCGCCGTTCCTTCATCGTCGCTGGGTCAAAATCCTGGAACTACCTTCCTAACAGCACTGTGGGAGAACCTTCACCACACGGACTGCAGCGGTTCAAGGCGGCGTCTCACCACCACATTCTCAAGGGCAATTAGGGATGGGCAATAAATGCTGGCCTCGCCAGCGACGCCCACATCCCATGAACGAATAATAAAAAATGGAGAGCGCTTTACTGTACCTCTATCTGTGTTACTCTTGGAAATGGGACTAAATGCTGATACTGAGTGTGTAAAGTGGAAACAATGTTCCATTCCCAGCTTTGGTCTCTTGGACTGGTTTCATTGACCTGGAAGGATTGGAGAGTAATTTTCCAGATTTTCTATTCCCTAATTGGGCTTGGATTTTTCATCCGGTTGTCGGTTCTACTAATTTTCACCTTGGTGAGCAGAAACTGTCACTAAAAAATACAAAGTTGAAAATAGTGTTCTTGAACTTTGGATTAAAAGATTCACTTCAAAAATATCTCTTCATTATCCATTCTGGGCTGCATGCTTTGAAGAGTGAGGGCGCATCACTTTAAGTGAGTTTACGGGGTAATTTTGCCTGGTAAGGTGCCCAATGATATGACTGGCAACATAGTCATGTCAGATCTTCAAACCCATTAACTCGAAGTAGTAACTGAATAATAAGTCACAACACTTGTCCCTGTGGTAATACAGCTGTTGATGATATTTGAGGATGAATGCTTGTCACTTCGGGGTTTGATCCGTCTTGCTGCTGTTTTAACGCAGGTGTTCGTCCATTTAAAATAAACAGGCAATCTCCTCCATTACAATAATGGACAGGGGACTGTTATATAACTGAGATACATCCGTCAACTAATATCAAGTCATTTCTCGATTAAATAGTCTACCGCTGTCAATGTGGCTGACTTCAAACAGACCTTTTAGGGAAAGATTTTTAAAAATTAATTCTCGGGATGTGGGCGTCGCTGGCAAGGCCGGCATTTATCGCTCATCCCTCATTGCCCTTGAGCCGGTGGAGGTAGGCCTTCTCCTTGAACCGCTGTGGTTTGATATACCTGAGTGGCTTGTTGGCCACTTCAGAGGGCAGTTAAGAGTAAACCATGTTGGTGTGAGACTGGAGTCACGTATTGGCACAGACCAGGTAAGGACGGCAGGTTCTCTTCTCTAAAGGACATTTGTAAACCAGTTGAGTTTTGACAACAACCCATCAGCTTCATGGTCACGTTTACTGATCCCGGCCTTTTATTTCCAGACGAGATTTTTTTTTATTAAACTGAATTCAAATTTTAGAGAAAGTGATTCCTAATTGTTGCATGAATTGAGCCAGAACGAAAACTCTGATACTGAAATAACGTCCCTTTTCATAATGAACATAAAGAGCAAAGCAGAACGATGAAACCTTGAAGACTCTGGTACTTTCTGTTTAGCAGGTGGAGCAGTAAATGAGAAGACAGATTTCCCCAACTGCGTGAATGTTAAAGTGACACCCCCAACTGACCCACCGATCACATCACCAGAGACAGCAGATGCAGAGGAACAGGCCAAGCCAACTGAAGCCCAAGTACGTGGCCCCAAAGGATCCACTCTTCTTGCATTTCAACTACTCTACATTTTGTCTATTCTATTCAGTAGTGGGGAGGGAGTATTCCTTGGTTGATTGGATTGGGAGGCAAGCACTTTTTCTAGACACTGTCTTAAGTGGAAGCCTCATGAATTATTGAGAATTCAATTTGAAACTCAACTGTGCCTGTCACTGGACCAAGTCCCATGATCGAGTTCTTTGATGAAGTAACTGAGAGGATTGATGAGGATAGTGTAGTTGATGCTGTGTATATGGACTTTTGGAAGGCATTTGGTAAAGCACCACATAGTAGGCTTGTTAGCAAAATTGAAGACCATGGGATTAAAGGGACTGTGGCTGTGTGGATACGAAATTAGCTAAGGGACAGAAAGCAGAGAGTAGTGGTGAACAGTTGCTTATCAGACTGGAGAGAAGTATACAGTGGTGTTCCCCAGGGGTCAGTATTTGATATATGTTAATGACCTGGACTTGGGTATACGGGGCATAAAGCTTGGAAATGTTGTAAACACTGAGGAAGACAGTAGCAGACTTCAGGATGACAGAAACAGACTAGTGAAATGGGCAGACACACGGCAGATGAAAGTTAATGCAGAGAAGTGTAAAGTGTATATGGGACCAATCGGCAGTGTGATACCAGTGTGTTGTATTTGTCATCTTGTTTCTGAACAAACTGGATTTGGTTTTATCTGACAACGTCCAGGACTTTATTTTAACTTGGCAACGGAGAGGTGGTCCGGTTAAGTCCTTGACTAGGGAGATAAGTTTTTCTTTTCCAATACACATGCATGCTGTACACTTGTATGCCCAAAATCTTTGTATTCCTGATGCAAAACCATAGTGTAACACGCAATTCAGAGCCACTTGTTAAACATCATCAATATGTAGTGACCGCTTTTAATGAATCTTTGTATTCCTGATGCAAAATCATTATTATTATTAGAAAGCTGATACGAAGGATGACGGTGACAGAAAAGACGACGGTGAAACAGACGGCGGTGACGGAAAAGACGGCGGTGAAACAGACGGCGGTGACGGAAAAGACGGCGGTGAAACAGACGGCGGTGAAACAGACGGCGGTGACGGAAAAGACGGCGGTGAAACAGACGGCGGTGACGGGAAAGACGGCGGTGAAACAGACGGCGGTGACGGAAAAGACGGCGGTGAAACAGACGGCGGTGACGGGAAAGACGGCGGTGAAACAGACGGCGGTGACGGGAAAGACGGCGGTGAAACAGACGGCGGTGACGGGAAAGACGGCGGTGAAACAGACGGCGGTGACGGGAAAGACGGCGGTGAAACAGACGGCGGTGACGGAAAAGACGGTGGAGATGGTGGTTCTGATGGTAGCGATGACGACGAGGATGATGATAGTGACGACAGCGATGAAGATAGTGATATTGATGAGGATGAGAAGGAAGAAGCCAATGATGATGATGATGAACCTTTAAGTCTCGAATGGCCAGAGACCCGACAAAAACAGGTCACTTACCTGTGCCTGCTGCCCATCGTGATCCCGCTCTGGCTAACGGTACCCGATGTCCGAAACAGAGTAAGTGAGAAAGTAGTGTGTAGAAAATTAGTAATGGAGCAAGTGATGAGGCTAAAATTAAGTCAACTGATGTGTCCATCATAAACCACACTAGAAAAACCTAAAATTAAATTAAATGATTCCCAGTTTAAGAGGAGAGACTATCTCTAACGTGCTGTATTTTCTTCTTCAACAGGCTTCAAAGAAATATTTCATTGGAACTTTTCTTGGGTCGATTATGTGGATAGGCGCTTTTTCATACTTGATGGTGTGGTGGGCTCACCAGGTAGGTGCAGAGTTACTGAAAAGCTACTTGATCCCATACAGATTCAATCCATGGATGTGTCGGCTACAGCTGGAATATAAAACCCACATGATTCACAGCTTTGAGTACTAGAACCCTTAACTATATCCAAGTAGAACGAATCACCTACATTATTGGTGAGAAAGGTTCTCCTTGGATCAGGATTCTTATAAACTACAGTTTAATATCTGTCGCACAGTCCACCCACTGAATTATTCATTGAGCTGTTCAACTCAACAAAACTGACTCAACACAATGAATAGAAACAAATTTTGCACAAATATGATTAGGCTTTAAAACCCACTGCTGCCTTCAGTTGTGATTTAACACTTGCAATTAGTTGAAGGAGCGCTAGAAGCATTTACGCTTAGTTACGGCATTTGTATAAAGATCTGCTTGGATCATAAATTTCATACAATGGGAAATATGGGAAAGTGTTTGGTTCACTGGAATTCTGTACAATCAAATGAGGAACGGTTTGGTTCCTTTTATTCCATCCAATGGGAGGCAGTCTTTACTGTAATTGGTCTTGTGGAATTCTTTTTAAAATGTTCTCCCCATCCCCCGGGAAGGTGTCTACTCTCGCTGGGGTACGGTTCCCGGGAAGATGTCGACTCTCGCTGGGGTACGGTTCCCGGGAAGATGTCGACTCTCGCTGGGGTACGGTTCCCGGGAAGGTGTCGACTCTCGCTGGGGTACGGTTCCCGGGAAGATGTCGACTCTCGCTGGGGTACGGTTCCCGGGAAGGTGCTGGATACAGGTGTGGGTATCAGCAGCCCTCAGCATCGTGCTCAAGTGGCTATTCTTCAGGTACCAGCCTAGACAATTGAGCATTAACAGACTATTTGACAGTGGAGGGTATCATTGATGAATCTCTTCCTGCTGTCAATGTCATTGTAGGTGCATCTTCCAGTAGAAATCACTGGACAGAGAACCCTGGCTAATATTTCCCAACCAATCCCAGTGGTACTGAGGCCGGCTGTAGTGCCCAAACCTCTGCCAGCTGAGATTAGCTCATTCAAACCGGAGACCTTCTGGTCTGTGTAGCTTGCTACAGCAAACATGGCATTCGCACAGGAAGCTGAAACTTTCTACTTGGATCAGAAATGCGTTTCTCCAGACAACAGAATTGAATATGAAGACAGGTGGAAATTCTGTGATCTTACATTTCTCTCGCTCTAGTACATAAGAACATAAGAAATAGGAGCAGGAGTAGGCCAATCGGCCCCTCGAGCCTGCTCCGCCATTCAATAAGATCATGGCTGATCTGATCCTAACCTCAAATCTAAATTCATGTCCAATTTCCTGCCCGCTCCCCGTAACCCCTAATTCCCTTTACTTCTAGGAAACTGTCGATTTCCGTTTTAAATTTATTTAATGATGTAGCTTCCACAGCTTCCTGTGGCAGCAAATTCCACAGACCTACTACCATCTGAGTGAAGAAGTTTCTCCTCATCTCAGTTTTGAAAGAGCAGCCCCTTATTCTAAGATTATGCCCCCTAGTTCTAGTTTCACCCATCCTTGGGAACATCCTTACCGCATCCACCAGATCAAGCCCCTTCACAATCTTATATGTTTCAATAAGATCGCCTCTCATTCTTCTGAGCTCCAATGAGTAGAGTCCCAATCTACTCAACCTCTCCTCATATGTCCGCCCCCTCATCCCCGGGATTAACCGAGTGAACCTTCTTTGTACTGCCTCGAGAGCAAGTATGTCTTTTCTTAAGTATGGAGACCAAAACTGTATGCAGTAGAAGCACAGGGATCCATCAGCTATTTCCTTTATTATCTAGGTCGGTGAAACAATTGGTATCTCCGAAGAGATAATGGGTTTGACCATCCTTGCTGCTGGCACCTCAATCCCTGACCTCATCACCAGCGTTATTGTTGCTCGCAAAGGTCTGGGGGACATGGCTGTGTCCAGCTCGGTGGGAAGTAACATCTTCGACATCACAGTCGGGCAAGTATCGCGCCTCAGTCTGTTGAGATAACGGGGGTGAATTTCCGCAGACGTGGTGGGTTCAGTTTACGCCACATTTCCTGGTTTCTGCAGCTCCTGCGTTGAAGTTATGAAGTACGAGCTAAAGACCATCCACAGAAATTCACCCCTACCACCCCCGCCCCAGGTCTATATTTTAATGCGTAACCGTTCAAGTTTACTGTTTATCCAACTTCCATGCTAAATACAGAACAACAGCAGGTTCCACCCACGCTCTATTGCCCCCTTTACACTTCTCCTGATCCATACACATGGAGAAGGGAGAGAGAGAGAAAGAGCACCTTAAGTCACTCCTAATTCTTCTAATGCTCGCTGTCTGTTCCACCTCTGTTTTAAAGAAGCAATGACTTTGATAAGTTGAAACTGGCCCTTCAGCTCTCTGTACAGTTCATTTGATGGGAAACTTGATGATGTAACTATACTGTAGGTTGTGAGGGTCACAGCATATCAGAAAGGGTTCAAATGTGACAGATATTTCACACCAATTAAAAAGCCAGCACTCACACAGATTGCTTTTGAAGTCCCGACTGTGCGGAAACTCTCAGAGCAGCGGTCGATTCAGGTGCTGCAGATGCACTCAGTGTTAGGTGCCAGCTGCTGAGAGAGGTGTGCTGGCCTCCAATCGCACAGGCGGGATGGCATTAAGTCCTGCTTCAACAGGCAAGTTCAGAGTGGTAGCTAATTACACGTTTCAATCAGATCAGCTCTCGATCCTGGCTTCACTGTATCGCTTAGAGTGCTGTTAAACAATTGTCTTGAAAAAGTCAATTACAACTTGTTACCTTGAGCAGCTGATTTAAGGGTCAGCTTGGCGCAGCTGGTAGCAAGGTCACCAGGTCACCTCCGAGTCAGAAGGTTATCAGCTAAAGCCCCACTCCAGGATGTGAGCAAATAAATTAGGCTGAGGGGGCAGTGTATCAGTCAGTCAGAGATGCTGTCCTTCAGATCAGATGTTAAACCAAGCCCCTGCCTGTTTGCTGAGGTGCTATTTTAGTAGTTTTCCCCTCTATTTTCCAACCCCTCCCTTTGTGCACAGTAATTATTCCTTTATCATGATTTATAATTTTTATTTAGAACACACATAACACATTGGGGCAGCTAACTCAGTCCATGAAGGCAATGTGTGTGCAGTGTGCAAGGTAATGTAAGGTTAGTCCATTTAAACACTTACATATAACCACAGAGAGTTTACAGCACATGAACAGGCCATTCGGCCCAACTGACTCATGCCGGTGTTTATGCTCCATACGAGCCTCCTCCCTCCCTACTTCATCTAACCTGATCAGAATATCCTTCTCTATTCCTTTCTCCCCCATGTACTTATCTAACTTCCCCTGAAATGCATCTATGCTTTAACCTCAACTACTCCTTGTGGTAGCGAGTACCATGTTCTAACCACTCTCTGGGTAAAGAAGTTTCTCCTGAATTCCCTATTGGATTTATTAATGACTATCTTATATTTTGGGCCCCTGGTGTTGGACTCCCCCACAAGCGGAAACATCTCTATATCTACCCTATCAAACCCTTTCATAATGTTAAAGACTTCTATTGGCCTTGGTCTGAGTTCCGGGGGGTGGGGGGGCATTACTGTGTGATGAATTGGAATGCCATGGGGGTTGGAGGCTGGAATGTCAGGCCCCATCAGCTATGGACGCGGTGCTGGCTGCTCTTAAAGCAGCATCATCAACAAAAAAAAATGGCACAACCCCCCCCCCCCCCACCCCTTTCATTGGAGGCCAATGAAAAGCAGGGGCATAAAATACAGGGTGTCCCTAATATATTGAGGGAGGCACCCGGTAAAAAAACTTTAATTCTAAAGTCTGACCTTCACTATGGTTGTCCCACCGATCAGAGGTGTGGAGTTTCAGCATCAGCTGCTCGACTCTCTGCAGCCAATCATGGTGTGCACCAAGCCCCTGGGTATATGAGTGTGCGTTCTCAAACTCTGCCTGTGGCTGGAACTGCCCTTAGGTGGAAATTGAAAAAATACAATTAAAATGGTTGACTTGAATGTAAACATCGTAAACTGAACAAACCATTCCATACATGTACATTATTTTTTAATTTCCTCAACATACCAGTGATTTTTCTTCTCTCAACAACAATTTGCATTTATATAGCACATTTAATGTAGTAAAATGTCCCAAGGTTCTTCACAGGAGTGTAATCAGACAAAAATAGACAGCGAGTCAAAGATGACCAAAAGCTTGGTCAAAGAGGTAGGTTTTAAGGAGCGTCTTAAAAGGTGTGAGATAGAGAGAGATGGAGGCGTTTAGGGAGGGAATTCCAGAGCTTAGGGCCTAGGCAGCTGAAGGCATGGCCGGTAAAAGGTGGAGCGATTAAAATAAGGGATGCAGAAGAGGCCAGACTGGAGCAGCGCAGAGATCTTGGAGGGTTGTGGGTGGTTAGAGACAGGGTGGGATGAGATTTTTATAATCGAGGCATTTCGTCTCCTCCCCCCTCAGGCCGATGAGTGCATCAGTCTGGAGCTAGTCTCAGAGATGCAGGAGTCTGATTTGGCTTGAACTCGGTCAGTGAGTTGCCACTACTGCTGGATAGCTCACTCTTGTCCCCAGCCAAGTGGGAATTTCAAAGCATAAAATAATGCTGATCAATCCCTGCTGGTAGCCTCATTGGACGGCCGAAGTGCTCACACACTTGTTATAATACACTGTTCCCATCCACACAACTTCTCTCTCACACAAAACTCACATTTACTCATCTTTTAACCTTCTTTCTATTTATTTTTTTCTGTTTGGCAGGCTTCCAGTGCCCTGGTTGTTGTACGCTACCTTTAACAACTTCACGCCAGTTCCCGTCAGCAGTAATGGCCTGTTCTGTGCCATTGTACTTCTCTTCCTGATGCTGCTGTTTGTGATCATCTCCATTGGCCTCTCCAAGTGGAAGATGAACAAAGTCTTGGGCTTCACCATGTTTTGCCTCTACTTTGCGTTTTTAAT
Organism: Heptranchias perlo; assembly: GCF_035084215.1. Classification (NCBI taxonomy): domain Eukaryota; kingdom Metazoa; phylum Chordata; class Chondrichthyes; order Hexanchiformes; family Hexanchidae; genus Heptranchias; species Heptranchias perlo. Next base: position 1,618,025 of record NC_090358.1, read on the forward strand.
CATCAGTGTAATGTTAGAGGACAGGATCATAGTGTGCCCAGTGTCCATATGAACTCTGACTTCCTACCCTTGACCTATAAAGAGACACTACCAAGGATCAGTTCTGCTGCAACTTTAAATGACAGTAAAACACCCCAAAACATAGGGTGAAGGAAACATTCCAAAGCATCCTTGTCCGTACCCAACAATGTCATCATTGCTGTTGATTTTATTAATAAATTCAGACCAGAATCAATTGATGTTTACTGTAAATATGAAAACTACTGCAGACAATTGGATGCAGACATGATCAAAAAGGTATCAGTTAAAGGGCCCCTATTGCTTTGTATTAAAGGTGTTGCCAGGTTGGTGATCCCATTTTCCAAACATGGATATGATTAATAGTGCTGAAAAGTCCATATTGACATAACTTCAATGTATATTTCACTATTAGGTTTTTATATGTCAATAATAAAGAAGCATGGAATCAGAAGAAGCCATTCAGGCCATCAAACTCAGGCCTTCCAACAGACCTTGTGCCCACCTAAATTGAAGACTAATTTGGAAGTACATTTTTAAAAACCCTTGTAGAAAAGTTTGAACACATGCACCTCAGCTCAGGCTCTTCCATGAACTGAACTTGGCTAAGAAATAGTCCCAAAACTGTCCTTAAACATCACTTTTCAGAAGCTATTAGTAGTCAATGCAATTATTAGAGTGACAACATAGTTTTGGAAAATGGAAACACAAGGGCACCAAATCAGAGGAGACTGACATGGCAGTAATTGTGGGGTGCGCCACCTAACAGCTTTACTTTTGAATAGTTTCAAAGATGGGATCAAGGGAAACAGTGCAGCTATTCAGTTCTGGGATTTCCATTCCAATCCAGCTTACATTGATGGAATCCTTAAACTCAGCAGTCTCAATCCACTTCTTAGTGGATCTATCTGCACTGTATAAAATTGCCATAGTTTAGTATTGACACTACCGCATGGAAATAAATTAAGGTGTTAACAGGCAATTAAGGTGTTAACCCATTTAAGATGAATCAGTTAATACCTCAGTTAAAATAGAAAAGAAAGAAACTAAATTTGCCTGTTTGACACTCTCACTTATATTGATGTGCCCGTCTAAACTGGCAATCTTAGTGAGGTGAGGAGAATGGTCGGTGCAGTAGGGAGCGTTCTGATGACACACAGTTTAGTGGAGAAGAGGGAGTTTCACCCAACAACTAAACTGTGTTAAATCTGATCAGGGAGAAATTGTTTCTGATGCTGGGTGCCAAGTGAAAAAAATCATATTCCCCAGTACTGACTCCTCCTTCATGGTCAGGGTTCATCTCCCTCTCTCCAAATCTGCACACAAATTGTATAATTTCTCCCCCCCCCCTTAAATTATTCCAACCTACTTAATGAAACACCATATTGATTGAAACTCGTCTCATGGAGATGGTGCTCTCATTTTTTAAGGCGGCACCAACCCCTTTAAACATGCTATAAACTATTTTTATACATAAATAAAGTGAAAGATTACTGCTATGTGTAAACATCATTACATTGTTCACAGTTATTGTGTCTCACTTCCTATTGTATGAACAAAACATTTTCAGCATTGACTTGCATTACTACTGAATGTTTCATCATGTCTCAGAAGCTGCTGTATGTTATTCTAGACTTTACTGCTCCCTATTTCTATTTCAAAATATATTTTAAATAGCCTAATTGGAACATAGGAACAGGAGTACACCATTCAGCCCCTTGAGCCTGTTCCACCATTCAATTAGATCATGGCTGATATGCATCTTAACTCCATATCCCTTGATACCTTTACCTGTCTATCTCAGTCTTAAAAATTTCAATTGACCCCCAGCATCCACAGCCTTTTTTGGGGTGGGGCGGGGGGTGGAGAAAGAGTTCCAGATTTCCACTACCCTTTGTGTGAAAAAGTGCTTCCTGATTTCACTCATCAATGGCCTGGCTCTAATTTTGAGATGATGCCCCCTTGTTCTGGATTCCCCCACCAAAGGAAGTAGTTTCTCTGTATGTACCCTAACGAATTCTTTTATCTGACATGATTGAGACTGAGGTGTGATCAAAGAGAAGGCTTTTAGCTGCAGTGCGAGTGTCAGCAAGCCAACTTGAGCAAGAACTAGAAAACTTGGATAGTTCTGTGTTAAGTGAGTCAGACAGATCCTACCACTGAGACTTTATGAAGTTATGGTACCAACATGGGAGAAGGCTTCATCTGATTGCTCTGTGCTATTGCCAGCCATAAACATAGGAAATCTTCCTATGTTCCCTCTATCTAGAGAAATCATAGAATCATTCTAAAATACAGCACGCCAGCCAATAGGGTCTTTGTAGTATTATTGTTTGGGGTAGGGCAGTAATGGAAATGTATATGGAATCTGTATGAAACTGCATCAGAGGGCTGAGAAACTGTTAGTTAAAGTATTATTGGCCGATGGTTTATGCGGTGCTGGGAAAGACTGGAGCGATGACTGAATATTCTCTTAGTTACAGAGTTACTCAGCACAGCAATCAATCAGCATACTTTGTAACAACTCAGGATAAAAACAAGGCACTTTAGTGTTTAAAATTGTTTTTTTGACTTGCATTTATTGAATTAATATTTTAAAAGTGAGAAACAGCACATCGACCATACCATCTGATCCATGTTTCATAAAACTAATGCAGTAACAGAATTTTATATTGTGTGTGTGTAATGAAATTTCAAGAGTTCACTGCACATTTTGTTCTAAGATTAAACTGGTTTTCAGTTGCATTTAAAATGTTGAATGTATTGTGTGGTTGAAGAAGGCAGTATTTAAAGTGAAAGAGATGGACAGAATGATTGGGCTGTTTTCTTGTAATAAAAATGTTTCATATTTTCAAACGATTTATTAAATCACTGGTAAATTGCCTGTGGCATTGTCAATGGTCAGTTAATAAGTGTGTTTTTTTAAATACAAGATGGTGATGGAGTTGGGAGAGAGAGAAGCTTGCTCCACAGAGCCACTTAGTGATCAGACACTGAACAAATTAACTATTGACCATATGTGCAGACACACTAGTTGATCTCCAGTGGTGATGCACATGGAGAATTAAGACCAAGTGCACTCTTCAGGTGAAGCCAGGCTAGTGTGGACTAGGGGGCACAGACATAATAGTCCCCATTTTAAAGTCATATTTATGTATTTCTATTATAAATTTATACTGGAAACTTCCTATGTAAACTTGCCCATAAAACTTTCTCCATAACAATAATTTGCACCTAGAAATCTGTGATTGTGCTGTTGAGAAACTTTGTGATTTCTTGTTTTGCCACGTTCCAAACCACAAATGCCACTTCTATAACATTGCTGCCTCCCCTCCAATAGCCCGGCAGCTGCTGAACCCTTGTCCATGCCTTTGTCACCTCCACAGTCAACTATTCCAATGCTCTCCTGTCAGGCCTCCCAACCTCCGCCTGTAAACTTCCGCTCATCCTAAACTCTATTGCCTGTATCCTGTCAACATTGGTGACTCTAATATCAGAAATATAACTGAAGACATCACTCCCATATAAATCAGTTCAAGCCCAACATACTTTGCAATTGTTGAGCTATATGGTCTTATCTTTGCACGTCACAGAGACTAATTCACCAAGATTTAAAAATGTTTTTAACTTACAGCTCCAAAAAGAATGACATGTTCCACCTCAAATTCTTTCACCAAAGCACCAGCATGGTAAAGAAATGTAAAAAAAACTTTAAATCAAGAAAGAACTTCATGTGAAGCTGTAATGAGTAAAGTTCTTTTGTTTCAAATACTATTCATATACCCATTGATTTTTTTTAAAAAAATGGATAACTTATTCTGTAGAAACTGGATGATGGTGGCAACTTAAATGATATCTATCGTGAAATTTGCACAGAGGTATTGGTAGCTGCTGAGGTTTAATTAGTCAAGTGCATGCAGAGTACTAATGAGATTCTTCACCTGGGCACCAGTGGGAGCGCCTCAGGCTCTGGGCACCAAGATCTTTTTAAGCAGCAATGTTTGCAGAATGCACCATAGTGTAATTACTCTGGCTACTGTGGTAATTATCAACTTCACCACAAACTGTTTTCCAGTCAATATTAATTTCCAATCCATATCTCTAATAGTATCACAATGGACTCTTACTATAAAATGTATAAAAGGTTACAATTATTGACCATGTACCTTCAGTCCTATTGAAAGAATTCTGCTGCGCTTCCTCCTCTCAAGAAACCATTCTGCTCAAGTCACCGATTTCGACAGAAGACATGGTCCTCACAATAGCTGTTGAACTCATCACATCATTCAGCAGAACAGTTTGTATGAATAAGTTAGAAATGTTGCCAATACAACTTAATGTGTAGATTCAGCAGTTTGAATGATAAGGCTAAAGCCCATTACATCACGTGTCCAGGAAATGGAGACTGAATCACAAATAATGGTGATATTTATTATGACAATGACCACAATAAGCTATTTCACCATGTCCAAAACAGTAGAACCAGAGGACATGGCCTGCACTTGAAACTGAAAACTAATCTGCAGGAACGATATTTCAATGAGTGAGTGGTCAATCTATGGAACAGGCTTCCTAGTGAGGGGGTGGAGCTAGTATCAATTCATTCAAATGCAAATGAGATACATTTCTTTTAGAAAATAATGTCTTTGTGATATAGTATACGAGTGATTTGAGAATGACATGTGGTAAGTGTAGCATGCTTGGGAGGGCCTATTGTTCCCAAAGCTCTTCACCACTGGGGTTTTCCTCACCTCATGTCTGTTGTAGACTCACTGATAGAGATTGATTGTTATGATTAGTCATCAACTCCATTATCATACTACCATGTGACTACCAGTATGGTAAAAGGTGAACTAGATGTACCTTGGTCTTTTTTCATCCTATATAGGTCAAACATGACTGAATTAACAAACACAACAATAAATTGAATATAGTCATAAGGTACAACATTCTAATAAATATCAGCGATGCGTTGGCCTTGTGTACATGAAGTGATCAGTCTTACCTAATGTGCCGACTACAGTTGGTCCTGGTACAGCCTAGATTTTGTGCTCAAGTCTCAGGAGTGAGGCTTGAATCCACAACTCTCCGACTCAGAGGCAAGAGTGCTATCATTGAGCTAAGGCTAACACCAAATGCAGTAGGAACAGGTGATAAAAAAGGAGCAAGATATCTCTTTTTAATAACCTATAGGAATATGGAGCTATGGAGATGAACACAGTTTCCATTTAAAGTCATGTTCTTTCAGACAGACCAAGCTTTAAAATTCTATTTGTGTGAGGCAACTGCAGGTGGTTGGTCTGTATTAATTAATAAGCCTCTGCTAATGTACCTTGGCTGCGTTCCATCAGTTTTTTTTTGGAAGAGGGCAGGTTTAGAAGTCTTTTTATATAAAATTCTTTATTTTACAGAAACCACATCAAGAGTCAAACCCCAAACCCTTCGACCTTTTGCCTTTGTGAAGATCTAACTAAAGTACACAAAACCCTACCGTGTCATACAACGTTGCCAAGATGTTAAATAAAAACACTGCAGCATAAAAATATTCTATTAGACATCACAGTTTGGTTTTCAAAGTCACAAATCCGACAGTAACAGATAATTCAAAAAGTGTTATTTAATAAGCTAATAAATACAATTTAACTTTCCCATAGGAAACTGATTTTTAAACAAAAAATGAGAGTCTACACACACATTATCTTTGATCTCAATCAACTTCTTTTCAACTAGTACTGAACAAATATATTTTAAACAGACAACATGTCTCTCTGACCTTAAAACAATACAGCCCCCAAGGCCTTTTTGCTGGATTGCCTCTTCCTCTCCCTTTCAGAACAGGGACTCAAAAGGTCTAATGTGATGTATCATATCTCTCTATCTGATGGCTGGGTACCTCAAAAACTGCAAAGCAACTTCTAAAAGGAACATATTGCACCACATTATATATGTATCAAGCATACTTTAAAGCTGCATCATATAAGTATATATAATTATAAAGGTAGATAGCATCAAAAGATTTCATTATTTAAATATACAAATACTGAAAAGTACATTTTTATGTGAAAAACATGTCACTTTTACGCAAAGTGCCTCTGCTACACATACCTCTTCTATGAACATTTATACAATTCAGATTGAAAGTACTTCTAAAAAGGAACATACGGGTAACAGACTTGATGAGATACAATGGTAACCAGGGCCATTATGTACACAGTAGCAGCATATTCTGAAGTGCTGAGCTCTCCATTGTCTATGCAATCTTTCTTGTTAACCTGACCCAGTAGCACTATATAATACAAAACTATTTAAAATACCATTTAATTATATTTACATAGCTTTCAATTTTAATATATTTCCTGTACAATTCCCTGTCTTTTAACCACCGAGAAGTTTTAGACGAAAGGTCATCGACTTGAAACGTTAATTCTGTTTCTCTCTCCATAGATGCTACCTGACCTATTGAGTACTTCCAAAGTTTTCTGTTTTTATTTCAGATTTCCAGCATCCACAGTATTTTGCTTTTGTTGATGAAGTTTTAGAAGTTACCACAATTTAATGACATTATATTTGGAGACACCGGGTATTGAACTTTCAATGCACGAGGCGCACTGTGGTAGTTACACATCAGTGACGTCACCCTACAGTGATGGTAATATCAATCAGGATTCCTAGAGGTAGGGTTCACCGAAGATCCTGCGACACTCCATAACTCCAGAGCTGGGAGGCCGGTCACAATTATGGGTCAGCTTCACCTGGCTGGGGGTTAGCTGATCATATGCCATCTTATACTCTCGGTCAAATGCATCTATTAAAATACAGAATGTCAGTAGTAGAAACAATGCATATTAACACATTAAAGAAAGGAAACGTGAAGAATGAAGCAAAAATATTTAAAATGAACATGATTTTTTACAACTTATTTTGCAGTTTGATATAAATAATATATACAATCCTGGTCACTCATTTAAAATGAAATTTTCTTGTAGCTTTACTGGTTTTAAGCAACAGATTTACTGAGCCATTTGCTGTGTAACTAGAATGAAAGGCTAAATCTTTGAGATGAGCGTTTGTCTCTGGCAGAATGAAGCAGCGAGCTGCACCGGCTGACAAAATGCCCCCTCAGAGGGTCACGCAGGGACCAACTGACTGATCACATGTGCCCCTCCACCAGAACCCGGGGAGGGAGAGGAGACAGAGTGGGAAAGGTTGGGACAGCAGAAACACCCCGCAATGCAAAGTTTTTGCTGGGCAGGTAATTGCCCTGTCACAGGGAGACATCGCGAAGAGAGAGTTTTATCAGTAAATAACTTGTGGCATTCATGGCACCTCATGTAACTTAGTGCGCTCCACTTATACGCAACATGGGTAGACAAAAGCTGTTTTCTCCAAAACCAACACATTGAAAGTAATGCATGTTTTACTGGTTAAATTGAATGGGAAGATTAGTGTGTCGGCATAGCTCTTCACTTAAACTAAAAGGAATTGAAGGAAATATGGGTAAATTAGCCACACTGTGACCATAGCCGGAATCATTTTACTCTCCATGGGCCTGAGCTAGTGAAACAAACTGTTAATCAGAGATTGTTGCCAGTAGTCTGGTGTTTTATCTCAGTTTATTTATGACTAAATAGTCTACTTTAGAGGTTATTTATCTGACTGAGGAATAAAACTTAGAAGTATCTTCTTGGGTGCACTGACAGGCAGTGACGGTTCTTCCCAAGTTCTGACACACATCAGTTAACCTAGACTAATCAGGTCAGCACATTATAAAAGGATTGTCCTGTGTACACAATGAACAGCCAGGAATCTATAACTTTTACACTATGAGTACTGCTAAGCTTTTGTCCCAGTGGGATACCAGGGCACTGGATTCTTCCAGTTCGGAATGATCAGTTAGGAAAAATTTTAAACATTGTAAGAAACTTTACCTATATCAATGTTGTCCTTCCCAAGTGCCACAAGTGAGAGGAACAGAATCTCTCTGTATAAACTCCTTCAAAGAAGAAATAAAATAAATATACATTTTTTAAAAATAGCTAGAAATTGAAATTATCCAAAGCCTACAGCACATCTTGTAAAACCAGCCTTTTAGTGTTTAGTCAGTTACACGCTGACTTAACCAACTGAGCATCAGCTCTAAATTTTTTCATTTGCTGTTTCTGTTTAGCTCAGCTTCATGGTCCTCAAGGTAAGTAATGATAAAAGCCCACACTTGACAGAATGGAAGACTACAGAAGGAGGACAGCTGCAGATGGGGATTAAGACATGGATCCCATGCACCCATCTATTGCCCAGGTCTTCGAGTTCGTCCAAGTCTCAACTTAGCAACTGGTCAAGTCCGAACCAATTCAGAATTTACGAGGATTAATGCTTGAAATAAAATTCACTGAATTGAGATGCTTGAAACAATAAACAAAGTATACTCTGTGATTATTATATAATAGGTCTATTCAGAAAAGTCACCTTGCTTACCGTTGCCTTTTAAAATTTGGTTGAGTGCTCAGCACCTCCAGAATCTGACTCATTGGCTTATAGATGTCATTCATCTGAATACTCTTCACAACGCTATCTAGAAAATCTTTGTTAAATAACTGGCCTTCATCTCGCAGAGAGTGAACAAGGGGATGTTTCTTAGCTGCAAGTGAAAAAAATTCATTCGTATTAATTTCAAAATGAATCATTTTGAACATGTGTAAAGTTTAAGAATCATTAAAATTCTGTTTTGCAGTCCGTACACAGATTGAAATGTGAGGTGACTTGTTGCACAGTGCACAAGCTATTACAGACACTGGCTGATGGGGGGGGTTAAACAGTCCCTGGCAGGCTGGCAAAAGTTGAATATTTTCATAATATTCTATACAAAGTTGGATTTATAGAAGGCTTGTATTTTGGAACATTCACACTATACATTTACAAAATCTGTGCAGTTTAAAAGCAGTAGATGGTAAAGAAATTAGAAACACAGTAATTCACACTTAGTGGCACAGATTTCATTATTAAATAAGAAAAAACACTGCAGTTAAGCAATAAAATCAACAGAAAAATAATGACTTGCAGGCATTTTATCTAAAAGTAATGAAACTTCTATTTAAAAGATAATAAGTAAATGGAATTAGTGCTGACAAAAGATGAAGAACAAATTTGACACTCACTCTCAAATAAAAGAGTGTAATTAAGACCTGTGAACACAGAGAAAGTTCTGTTAGCTGCATTAAGAACAAATGGACTTCAGAAACCAACTACACTCAAGCTGCTGCTTAGTCACACTTTAACTTCACCTCTTTTATACACAATTCCTTTACATTCACAGGCACCAGGCATTATTTCCCAATTGATAGGCTGTGAATGTGACCTACTCTCTAATCTTACTCTAACTCCCCCGACTGCTTGGCCCAGATAAAGTAATCGTGGTGTTCAGGAACTCGAGCAGATTTTTAGGTGAGGATAGAAACCCCCAACTATTTTTCCAGAGTAACTGAACAATGTTGACTGAAGCACAGAGCCTGCTGCTGGTTTTGCGACTCAGATTCCTCAACAGCAAAATGTAAAAAAAACTTCTCAAATGCCTGAAGCTCCAACTCTCCCAGTCTGCAAGAAGGCAACCAAGCAGTAGTTAAATTAAAGTTAAAAGACATTTGCCATTCTCATCAGTGTGAAGCTGTCGGCAACAAAATCAAATTTGTGACATTAAAACGAAAAGCAAACGGTTAACGTTAAATCTCTGAAATCAAAACCTTAAAGATTAACCAAATAGCAGAGGAGTTTACTGCAGTGCTTTGGAAGTGTCTGAGTCGTCAAAAATATTGCATGCAAGGCATATGATGAAGATGGTCTCATCATTCACCATCCAAAGATCTTCAATGTTTGGGAACTCAGGGTTCGACACAAGCAAGATTTTGTATTTAGACTGTGTTTTAGTGTTGGATGATGATTACAGCTAATGCAGAGATTCAACTAGAACTGCATTTACATACTGCCCCCCACACAAAACATTCCATAAACCGAAAGATACTGAAAAGCCCATAAAACATTGAGAATTAAGCTCAAGTCTTGGCAAGCAAACTTACATATGCTGTGATGCACATTATACAATCAACAACTTGCATTTATAGAGCACCTTCAACTTAAGAAAATGTCTCAAGGCAATTCGCAAACGCGTAATCAGTCAAAAATTGACACCGAGCCAAAGAAGGAGCTATGAGGAGGGGCGACTAAAAGCCTGGTCAAAGGTAGGTTTTAGGGAGGGCCTTACAAGATGGGAAGGGGGTGGGGGGGGGGGGGGGGGAGGAGATTAGGGAGGGAATTCCAGAGCTTATAGCCTAGACGGCTGAAGGCACAGCCATCAATGGTGGGGCAAAGCAAATTGGGGATGCACAAAATGCCAGAGTTAGAGGAACACAAAGTTTTCGTGGGTTGTAGGGCTAGAGGAGGTTACAGAGATAGAGAGGGGACAGGTAACGGAGAGATTTGACCATGGGGGTGAGAATTTTTAATGTGAGGTGTTGCCGGACCGGGAGCCAATGTAGGTCAGCGAGCACAAGGGTGATGGGTGAGTGATTTGGTTTGAGTTAGGATACGGGCAGCAGAGTTTTGGATGAGCTTAAGTTTACGGAGAGTGGAGAATGGGAGGCTGGCCAGGAGAGCATTGGAATAGTCGAGTCTGGAGGTGACAAAAGCATGGAAATACAATTAGTTCCAGCTGCATATTTGATGATTTTAAAAAATTCTCATCAGCAGCAAGCCCTTTTAAAAAAAAGTTTAAAATTGGTAGGGAGGGGTGATCACACCCAGTTAGGGAACCGAGTTAATATCAGTACATACTACCACCTACACAGAATACTTCAGCAATCTCATAATTTCAACAATATTTCAGTTATGTAATTCTGCGATCAAATGAACAATGACCTCATTATTACTGTTTTTTTTACTAGTTCCTTTTTCCTGATACAATCTCAAGACATTATCTGTTAAACATGATCTTCCACTCACTCTTAGCATTCCAGAGGATATAGAAAGGCTGGCTGGGATCTTGATGCAACTTCAGATTGTCCCACAGCATCTGAATTAGAACATGTTTACTGTCTTCTGACATCCAGCTCCGAGGGATCTGTAAAATACAGTACTGTTACTATATGTAAGAGATTCAACAGCAGTACGAGAAACAGTTCTCAGCTCAGGGAAAACATACACTGAAAACTATACTAATTAATTATGCTAAATAAAACAGCAATCTCTGGAGATTATGAGCTGGGACACGGCTACACAAAGGGATTTTTTTTTTATTCGTTCATGTGATGTGGGCGTCGCTGGCAAGGCCAGCATTTACTGCCCATCCCTAATTGCCCTCGAGAAGGTGGCGGTGAGCCGCCTTCTTCAACCGCTGCAGTCCGTGTGGTGAAGGTGCTTTAGGTAGGGAGTTCCAGGATTTTGACCCAGCGACGATGAAGGATTAACAAATTTGTAAGTGGAGCAATTCTATCTTTCATAGCCTGAGCTCAACATACATCCTGATCAGTATCCCTTCCTGAACCAACAGCACCAAAATCGGATTAACTTTGCATTCATCTCAATGCTGTTTATGGGACTTCACTGTGTGAAAATTAGTGCCAGATTCATACAATGCACAATGTAATTCATTGTATATTAATCATTTTGGGATGTTCCTGAGGAGTGTGATAAGCACTATATAAATGCAAATTCTACTTAAGTTCTTTCCCGTGATGGCTGCTGAAAAGCCTCTGAGTGGGTGGTGGATGACAACAGAATTGGGCTTAGTTGTGATGCCTTCCATTGTCGTTTAGCTTGCCAACATTGTCACGTTCGTATGACGAGTTACCACCTGAGTGAAGGACTGGTGGGCTACTGGCACCAGTCTGCACCTTCCAAAGAGGCAGAAAATGAGAGGGACTCATTTGGTCAGCTGTTTCAAAGAGCTGGCACAGGCATGATGGGCTGAATGGCCTCCTTCTGTGCTGTATCATTCTATGATAAATGTAATAAACTGGATTCAGGTAGTAACATGTCTCAGCTGTTTTAGATGTCAACTTTAGGTGTTCACCTTAATAAGCAGCTGGTTGTTGGTCTGCACTTTTAATTTATAGTCTTCTGTTGTCAATAAAATTTTAGTAAAGCATGATTTTTTTTTGGACCATGGCCCACTAACCCATTTGTCCAATTACAGACTTTGTCCGTACAAACTTGGGTTACATCGGAGGAAAAACATTTTGAGCTGTGTAGCAGCAGGATGAAGAACTGCTGGTTACAGGTCTACTAATGGTGGTGGTGGTGGGAACAATTTGAATTAACAGTGCCGCGCAGTATTAAAGCGCATTGGCTCACACCACCGATTGCGAGAGGAAAAATTATGCAAGTCTCTAAATGAGCCTAGTGACATCACTGAAGTCGCTTTCCACGCCATTGCCTTACCGTCACACCCTTGTTGCAGTGTTCTGAAGTTAGTATGAGTCCTGGTAAATTGGTGGGCAGATCAATGCGGCGGAAATACCACACCAAATTCCAGAATACTATTGGATGGTGATCCACAAATGTCGCCATGCATATCACTTGATCACCTTCATTCTCAAGCAAACTTTCCAGCTCTTTCCACAACACCAAGGGGCTCAAGTATGGAACCGTTATAGGATCAGGATTAGATAATTGCCATTCCAAGCCTAATGGATCCTAGAAAAATAAATAACAATGGCGGTGAGTTTTTTTTCCATAAGGACGGTGACTCAGACTGTCTTAAAATTAAAACAAGGAATAAATTCCAAAAATAAGTCATGAGTATTAAAATAAAAGCAAACGCAATGAGTACTTTCAGTAGAATAATTGACATAGGTGGCCTTCTACACTTTCTCTTTCGATTTGCAAATGCACGAATGATGAACCAGTGAACTTGCGGAAAGAATCACCATGAGTGATTCCTCAACCCTGACCTTCCATTTTAACCTGCCCTCAGGGGCTCCCACTCACTAATTATGCCATATTGGAAAGTGCATCAATAATTACTCAAATACATACATTTAAAGCTTCCTCAAAATCTATTGTTTAAAGGGGAAGGAAAGTCTGTTGGGAGTACTAAGTATTCCTCTTTAACAGATTAGGAGAATTTTGACTGATACTTGAAACGTCAATTTTCCAACCAGCATGGAGTTTGACTTTGTAGTGTGCCACAAAAACATGGGGAGGGCTTTGAACAAAAAGTACTTCCAGTAGACATTCCTTTCCCTTTACTGAACCCACTCAATCCCAATTATCCTGCATGCAGCTGTGAATCATACGCAACTCCAATATGAAAAGATGGAAAAGTAGAAACAAAATAAAACTGGGTCATTCTATAGTTAGCTTTCTATCTGAATCTCCAAAGACTTTAGAAATGACATAGGTCTTGTCCCTTTTTCTCACCCTTACATTAAGCCACATACCGTTGAATCATTGAGGTTTGTTGGTAGGCTGCCTGTTGGAACAGTGTGAATATGTCTGCGAGTGCCAGCCTCCTCGGCTACAGAGCCAAATGCACTGATGCTTCTCGCAATTGGGTGCCCCAAGGAAATGGGCTCACTGATCCTGTGCCATCTCTCCGAAGGGATCTGAATGCATCTTGCTGACGAAGGCTGGACACTTCTGGCAAAAAAGAAATAGGCACATGAAATTCTCATAAAAATCGAATTACAGTTTAATCCTGATGAATGTGTAAACATTTCTATACAAATGTTATCGGGCTCGAGAATCAAGGTTTCAACAAGCTGTCCAAAAGCATCAATTGACAATTTTTTGTTCTACGTGTGATTTAAATAATTTATTTAGTAATTCAACCTAAATAAAGTCGGAAAAGTTACAACAAAATCTATATTTTACAAAAATGCTGACTTCTAAAATCTGCTGTTATTTCTAGGTAACATTTGGCCGGGAAATGATTGTACTTAGCGTGCTAGCATTAAAAACCAGATTATTACCCTTCAATGTGGGGAGGACGCATTCGTTAAAATAATTTCCCTATACCCTCTGTTTAATAATAACTAGGGTGCTTCCCTCTCACTTAAAACCAGATGGGGTTCACATTGACTTCCCACTTGTAATATTTATTACATTACAACTGTGACAACACTTCAAAAGCACTTCATTGGCTGTAAAGTGCTTTGGGATGCCCTGAGGTTGTGAAAGGCATTACAGATATGCAAGTCTTTCTTTTTTCTGCTCACTCGCAAAGTCTTCATCTCTCCCTGCCCCCATCAAATAAGCCAGGCCACAGGATTCCTCCCACTTTCCAAGCTGAATTCAAACTGAGCTGTTCTACTCTCACTATACATCTCGTGGTATTGTACTCATTCTGAAGGTTTGTACACGTGCAAATGTTAACTATTTTCTGCTCAGTTTCCTCTGATTTCTTTAGCATTACACTAATATACTGGTTATTGTTCTTAGGGAAGTTTTTCCACGCTGAATCTTCGAATTTGCAACAGTAAGCACCATTCTGCATTCTGTCTCATTTATTTATCTGTGACACAGTATCAATTTCATGAGGAACTGTGCGACAGAATTCTCCATTCTTTCCTTGCGAATGCACAAATAACGTGGTTCGATAGCAATGGCAATGTAGCTTATTTGACTAAGTACAGGGTATTTAATTTTCTACAGTCGCTACTTAAAGCAGAGGGGCAATGTGGTGAAGTGGGCTGGGGATCTTCGTAGCACTATGCTGACAAGTCCACATCAAAGTTAACGGAGTATAATTAGGCTACAATCCATGAGTTCTTCCCAGTACAGAGCCAACACAGAGTCATTTCTTAATTTACGGGCAGACAAAGTACGCAACAGACAGCTGAGCGTGGTTTCAAGCCCATGGGATACAGGGAAATGTGGCGAATTGGATCCAAAATTGGCTCAGTAACAGGAAACAAAGGGTAAAAAGTCAATGGATGTCTTTGCAAATGGAAATCCGTTTCCAGTGGTGTGCCACAGGGCTCAGTATTGGGTCCCTTGCTGTTTGTGGTATATATTAATGATTTGGACTTGAATGTAGGGGGCATGATTGGCAAATTTGCAGATGACACAAAAATTGGCCGTGTAGTTGATAGTGAAGAGGATAGCTGTAGACTCCAAGAAGATATCAATGGGTTGGTGGAGTGGGCAGAAAAGTGGCAAATGGAGTTCAATGGAGAAGTGTGAGGTAATGCACTTAGGGAGGGCAAACAGTAAAAGGGAATACGCAGTAAATGGGAATATATTGAGAGGGGTAGAGGAAGTGAGACCTTGGAGTGCATGTAAACAGGTCCCTGAAGGTGGCAGTACAAGTAGATAAGGTTGTGAAGAAGGCATACGGAATGCTCTCCGTTATTAGCCGAGGTATAGAATACAAAAGCAGGGATGTAATGATGGAACTGTATAAAATGCTGGTAAGGCCACAGCTGGAGTATTGTGCGCAGTTCTGGTCACCACATTACAGAAGGAAGCAATTGCTCTGGAGAGAGTGCAGAGAAGATTTATAAGAATGTTGCCAGGGCTTGAAAATTGCATTTACGAGTAGAGATTGGATAGACTGGGGTTGTTTTCCTTGGAGCAGAGGAGGCTGAGGGGAGATTTGATTGAGGTGTACAAAATTATGAGGGGCCCAGATAGAGTAGACAGGAAGTACCTGTTTCCCTTGCAGAGAGTTCAAGAAGTAGAGGACATAGATTTAAGCTGATTGGCGGAAGGATTAGAGGGGACATGAGGAAAAACTTTTTTACCCAGAGGGTGGTGGGTGTATGGAATTCGCCGCCCGAATTGGTGGTAGAGGCAGGGACCCTCAATTCTTTAAAAAGTACCTGGACCTGCACCTAAAGTGCTGTAAGCTGCAGGGCGACGGACTGGGTGCTGGAAGGTGGGATTAGAATGGGCACCTGGTTGTTCTTCGAGCCGGCGCGGACACGATGGGCTGAATGGCCCCCTTCTGTGCTGTATCTTTTCTACTGTTCTATGAAATCACCATCGTTAAACCAGTGCTATATCAGTCTTGGATTGAGAGATCTGAATCCCTTATTATCTTGTTGACTATTGACTTTCTTTTGTATCTGAAATAATGAGGAAACATCTGCTCTTGTGCAACTGAAAGCAGTTTGTTGAAGTGCAGAGGTGTGAAAACACAGCTCTTTAACTTGCAGCCACAAAACGGTACAGCTGAAACGCAAGTTGGTTTCCACTGTGCCAATCTGAAAGGCCGACAGGATGGGTGGACATCCTCTGCCCAGACCTCTGATTTAGCATGTCATGATATTTACCCTTGTTTGTTTGGAACTTCTTGCACTGTAATACATGGAGACTGAGGCTTGCTAACGTCGATTACACCCGGACCAGGTGGGGAGACCACAAAGTTCTTAGTCCCTGGACAGGATGGTACAGACTGCAAACTCTGCATACTTTCTGCAGAAGCACTGGATTTCAGAAAATACCTAAATAAATTAAAAACATTAAAGTGTATCTTTTTTGTATTTGGTTATTTCCTAAATAACAAGTACTAACAAGCCAGTCAATTTAAACTCGGAGAAAAAAAACAAATCTGAAATTAAAATGCTGAAAACGCCATCAGTTAAGACTTTCTTTGATTCAGTTCAACTCATGAGCTTATTCTACAACAACACTGGGCTCTGAAGCTCCCACTCGCGGAGGCCCATCAGTGACACAGGTATCACACTACAAACCTTCTCCCAAACACAATAAAGCACTACATCATAAATGAACTGTGAGAGTTATCCCAAAAATAAACTAGTGAATTTGTGTGTCATTTCTGGAAGTATCTAAGACTAAATGCATCTGCACTGGCTGATGAATTGGCCTCGTGCCATCAGACTGACATTGGTATCCCAGGATTTTAAGGCTGGTAATTTTTTTTTATACTCGGGATGTGGGGACATTGGCAAGGATATATTTATTGCTCAACCCTAGTGGCCCTTCTTCTTGAAGTGATTGTTTGTACAATTGAGTGGCTAGGTAAACTACTTCAGAGGCTATTAAGATGTAGTGTGGACCAGACTGGGTAGGGATGGCAGGTTTCCTTCCTTGAAGGACATTAAAAGTTCCTGATTGCAAATGGCCAACACTACGCTAAAGCTGAATTTCCTCATAAATTTTTTGATCTCATTGTGTGAACAGTGAGTGTTTCCTACCAGAAATCCTAACTGAACAGCACATTGCGACAAGTCAGGCTCATAAATTGAAATTAGATTACTGAATTGGATCTTTTTCATCTGAATATCCATAGCATTTGTGCACCACATGTTCAAATGCTACCTTTTACTGAGTAGAGGTTGCAAACCAAACTCTTTCACTGAATCTTTCAAGACTCCCAAACTAGGAAACTCTGGGGGGGGGCAGGGCTTTGCAGTTTTCACACTGCTCAAGCACCTTTATTGACAATCAGAGTGACACTGAAGGAGCCTATGAAGATGTAGGTGACCTGGTATGTCCTACTTCCAAGCAACGGGGAGTAGGGTAGATGATTCTTGGACTCGGGGACGAGAAAGAAAACAAAAAGAAAATATTTAAACAATTCCGAGAGAAAATTAAATAGTGAGTTGTACTTCTTTTATTCACATTTTATACCATCATGTTCCATAAACAAATTACCTGCCAGGCCCTCGTAGATCTCGGATTTCAATACCCAGGAAAGGAAGGAACAAATTGCCACAAAATGGACATGTCGTATTGAGGTTAGAGTCATCTGCTGTCCAGCCAGCCATTATTTCCTCGTCGTACACCAGCGAGTCACAAGTTCGACATCGGGAACAGCTGGAGATTAGAATCTGAAACAACATGAACAATAAGCACGTTTTCTCTGTAATTCTGTTTCAAAGAAGAAAAAAGACTTTCAAATTCCCAACAATTGTGATTTCATGGAATGAAGTTCAGTAGAAGAGTGCCAACATGAAATGCTGGTCCTGATATCAATAACTACTTGCAATAATTATCACACACTTGGCTCACCTAGAGTTACATTTTTGTTAAAGGAACAAACTGCTCCTCAGACAGAAATTCTAGGTTAAAAAAAATTCATTTTCTCCTAATTGAAAGAAATTAACTATTTCTCTTAGTTTCCTCCTCTTTTTTTTATTCGTTCATGGGATGTGGGCGTCGCTGGCAAGGCCGGCATTTATTGCCCATCCCTAATTGCCCTTGAGAAGGTGGTGGTGAGACGCCGACTTGAACCGCTGCAGTCCGTGTGGTGAAGGTTCTCCCACAGTGCTGTTAAGAAGGGAGTTCCAGGATTTTGACCCAGCGACGATGAAGGAACGGCGATATATTTCCAAGTCGGGATGGTGTGTGACTTGGAGGGGAACGTGCAGGTGGTGTTGTTCCCATGTGCCTGCTGCTCTTGTCCTTCTAGGTGGTAGAGGTCGCGGGTTTGGGAGGTGCTGTAGTGCATCCTGTGGATGGTACACACGGCAGCCACTGTGCGCCGGTGGTGAAGGGAGTGAATGTTTAGGGTGGTGGATGGGGCGCCAATCAAGCGGGCTGCTTTGTCCTGGATGGTGTCGAGCTTCTTGAGTGTTGTTGGAGCTGCACTCATCCAGGCAAGTGGAAAGTATTCCATCACACTCCTGACTTGTGCCTTGTAGATGGTGGAAAGGCTTTGGGGAGTCAGGAGGTGAGTCACTCGCCGCAGAATACCCAGCCTCTGACCTGCTCTTGTAGCCACAGTATTTATATGGCTGGTCCAGTTAAGTTTCTGGTCAATGGTGACCCCCAGGAAGTTGATGGTGGGGGATTCAGCGATGGTAATGCCGTTGAATGTCAAGGGGAGGTGGTTAGACTCTCTCTTGTTGGAGATGGTCATTGCCTGGCACTTGTCTGGCGCGAATGTTACTCTCCACTTATCAGCCCAAGCCTGGATATTGTCCAGGTCTTGCTGCATGCGGGCTCAGACTGCTTCATTATTTGAGGGCTTGCGAATGGAACTGAACATTGTGCAATCATCAGCGAACATCCCCATTTCTGACCTTATGATGGAGGGAAGGTCATTGATGAAGCAGCTGAAGATGGTTGGGCCCAGGACACTGCCCTGAGGAACTCCTGCAATGTCCTGGGGCTGAGATGATTGGCCTCCAACAACCACTACCATCTTCCTTTGTGCTAGGTATGACTCCAGCCACTGGAGAGTTTTCCCCCTGAATCCCAATGACTTCAATTTTACTGGGGCTCCTTGGTGCCACACTCGATCAAATGCTGCCTTGGTGTCAAGGGCAGTCACTCTCACCTCACCTCTGGAATTCAACTCTTTTGTCCATGTTTGGACCAAGGCTGTAATGAGGTCTGGAGCCGAGCGGTCCTGGCGGAACCCAAACCGAGCATCAGCAAGCAGGTTATTGGTGAGTAAGTGCCGCTTGATAGCACTGTCGACGTCACCTTCCATCACTTTGCTGATGATTGAGCGTAGACTGATGGGGCGGTAATTGGCCGGATTGGATTTGTCCTGCTTTTTGTGGACAGGACACACCTGGGCAATTTTTCACATTGTCGGGTAGTTGCCAGTGTTGTAGCTGTACTGGAACAGCTTGGCTAGAGGTGCGGCTAGTTCTGGAGCACAAGACTTCAGCACTGCAGCCAGGATGTTGTCAGGGCCCATAGCCTTTGCTGTATCTAATGTGCTCAGCCGTTTCTTGATATCACGTGGAGTGAATCGAATTGGCTGAAGATTGGCTTCTGTGATGGTGGGGATATCGGGAGGAGGCCGAAATGGATCATCCACTCGGCAATTCTGGCTGAAGATGGTTGCAAACGCTTCAGCCTTGTCTTTTGCACTCACGTGCTGGACTCCGCCATCATTGAGGAATTGGATGTTTGCAGAGCCTCCTCCTCCCGTTAGTTGTTTAATTGTCCACCACCATTCACGACTGGATGTGGCAGGACTGCAGAGCTTTGATCTGATCCATTGGTTGTGGAATTGTTTAGCTCTGTCTATAGCATGTTGCTTCCGCTGTTTAGCATGCATGTAGTCCTGAGTTGCAGCTTCACCAGGTTGGCACCTCAATTTTAGGTACGCCTGGTGCTGCTCCTGGCATGCTCTTCTACACTCCTCATTGAACCAGGGTTGATCCCCTGGCTTGTTGGTAATGGTAGAGTGAGGAATATGCCGGGCCATGAGGCTACAGATTGTGCTGGAATACGATGCTGCTGCTGCTGATGGCCCACAGCGCCTCATGGATGCCCAGTTTTGAGCTGCTAGATCTGTTCTGAATCTATCCCATTTAGCACGGTGATAGTACCACACAACACGTTGGATGGTGTCCTCAGTGCGAAGACGTGACTTCGTCTCCACGAGGACTGTGCGGTGGTCACTCCTACCAATACTGACATGGACAGATGCATTTGCGACAGGTAGATTGGTGAGGACAAGTAAGTTTTTCCCTTATGTTGGTTTGCTCACCACCTGCAGCTGGCCCAGTCTGGCAGCTATGTCCTTCAGGACTCGGCCAGCTTGGTCAGTAGTGGTGCTACCAAGCCACCTTAGTGATGGACATTGAAATCCCCCACCCAGAGTACATTCTGTGCCCTTGCTACCCTCAGTGCTTCCTCCAAGTGGTGTTCAACATGGAGGAGGACTGATTCATCAGCTGAGGGAGGGCAGTAGGCGGTAATCAGCAGAAGGTTTCCTTGCCCATGTTTGACCTGATGCCATGAGATTTCATAGGGTCCAGAGTCAATGTTGAGGACTCCCAGGACCACTCCCTCCTGACTGTATATCACTGTACCGCCACCTCTGGTCGGTCTGTCCTGCCGGTGGGACAGGACATACCTAGGGATGGTGATGGAAGAGTCTGAGACATTGGCTGAAAGGTATGATTCTGTGAGTATGGCTATGTCAGGCTGTTGCTTGACTAGTCTGTGGGACAGCTCTCCCAATTTTGGCACAAGTCCCCAGATGTTAGCGAGGAGGACTTTGCAGGGTCAACTGGGCTTGGTTTGCCTTTGTCGTGTCCGATGCCAGGTGGTCCGTCCGGTTTTATTCTTATGATGACTTTTTTTAAGCGAGATTTTACAACTGAGTGGCTTGCTGGGCCATTTCAGAGGGCAATTAAGAATCAACCACATTGCTGTGGGTCTGGAGTCACATATAGGCCAGACCGGGTAAGGACGGCAGGTTTCCTTCCCTAAAGGACATCAGTGAACCAGATGGGTTTTTACGACAATCTGATACTTCTCCAATGCCCTTCTCACCAGCCTCGAGTGTAATAAATTGGATAGCCAGGTGGTGATGGTTAGAATATTAGAGTCTGATCTTCAGTTGCTTCTAAGCCTTTATTCACAGAGATCCACATCACCCTCTGTCCACCCCCTAGATAAGCTCTCATAAAAGGATAGAAGAGAGTCCCCAACTGATATGCACCCTCTGAATACAACTAACATTAATTGATATAAATCACATGGATACAATTAACCCAGAGCTCCACGCAAACTCCAACGCATCCAAACAGGTCCTGCTTGACCAAAACCCAAGCATTGCTGATCTTCACCGATTTCTCCAACACATCAAAATTCTTGCCCTCTTTTACAAATTGCTCTATGGTCTTGACCCATGTTACCTCTGGCCCAACATCCCTGCTCACACCCTACAGTCGACTGACTCTGGTCTCCGGTACGTCCTTCCCTCCCTCTGCTCCTCAGTTAGGGGCAGAGCTTTCAGCCATCTAGGTTCTAGCCTCTGGAGCTCCTTTCTTAACCTATTTGCTTTATTACTGCTGTACCTGCTTTTAAAATCCTCCTCAAAACCCATCTTTTCAACTGTTCCTCAGTCAACTCTCTGAAATCTTTCACTACCGTGTTTCTCTCCCGTGTAGCACCTTGGGACGTTTCATTGCATTAAAAGCACATATAAAGGCACTAGCAGAAAAAAGATTTACAAGGATAATACCAGCACTGAGAGGTTATAATTATCAGGAAAGACTGAACAGACCGGGGCTATTTTCTCTAGAAAAGAAAAGATTGAGGGGTGACCTAATAGAGGTCTTTAAAATTATGAAGGGGTTTGATACGGTAGACAGAGAAAATGTTCCCACTTGTGGGGGGTGGGTCCAAAACTAGGGGCCATAAATATAAGATAGTCACTAATAAATCCAATAAAGAATCTAGGAGAAACTTCTTTACCCAGAGAGTGGCTAGAATGTGGAACTTCCTACCACATGGAGCAGTTCAAGCAAACAGCAAAGATGAATTTAAGCGGAAGCTAGATAAGGAATAGAAGGATATGCTGATAAGGAGAAATGAAATAAGGCGGGAGGAGGCTCATGTGGAGCATAAACACCGGCACGGAGTTGGGCTGACTGGCCTGTTTCTGCGCTGTAAATGCAAGTTATTCTTCCAATACAAGTTCAAGCTGCTGTTGTTAAACAGAATCGGTGATAATTGAGAGAGCTGCGTGAGGAGCTCAGTTTACCTCCATGGCATAGTTTTGGAAGATACTGGTGCTGCTCGTATATTGAGAAGATCCTACATCTGATTTGTCTGGCAAAGGAAAGTTGGAACTTGTTGACTGAGCACTGCCTGAATACAAAACAAATCAGAGAGGTTAGAAGTAGCATCTTTTAAAAATGATCGATTTCACATTTTTTTTGGTTGAGGTTACATTCTAACCAACACCTACCAGGCTTTTAAGCGAACACTGAGTCATCCTATTATGGTAGGTTTCAAAAATGAGACCATTTTACAGCTGACCACTATTGAAGGGCTTATCTGTAGATCCTAGATTACTATAGATCACTTTAACCCAGTATACTTCTGACAGACACAGTCCGATGATGTAAGTTAAAACTATCTCCACTGAACACTTCTGTAGCCAGAAATCAGTTTTGTAGTCTCAGTTTTTAAAAAAAAAAACTGTATTTGCATTGCAGTTTAATTGGATCAAGCCAGTTTTATATTTGGAACTGTTACTGTTTTTATGGGTCGGATTCAAAATTGAAAATAGGCCCTGTGAACTTTTATAAAGATTAGCATCATAACACTTGGCAAATAAAATTTTACAGTATAATTCAGATTGCAATTTGTTACATTACACTGAGAAACAATTCAAATTGTTTATCAAAATGCAAATTCATACCACGTTGTTAAGAAGATGCCAACGAATGCATTATTCTGTGAGATATATGCTTTGCACGATGTCCTAGGCTTCACTTACCGACTTGTAATTGCTGCCTAGGTGTCCCATCATGGTTACCAGGGCTTTCCAAACTAGGCTGTCTCAGGCCCCATCCTCTGGCCTCGACTGCAGGCATGCTATCGCCTTGGGGTGAAGCTAGACGGTCTGAGTCATCGTATACCTCCTCATCTCCTAAGGACGATGCATCAGGATCCAGCGCTCCAATTGAGGAGATACTATTTCTCTCTGAATAACGTCCCTAAAAATTTAAGTCGAAACAAAAAATATTTTCAGTTTGTACTCAAAATAGAGATTATGCATTTTTCCTATGCATTACACTTACAAGAAGTCTTATTATCTGTGTACAGTAAAAAATACTATTTGTTAGACTGAAATATAACAGCAACTTGTAAGTTTATACTTTTTTTACACAATCTTAATGATTGAAATTTTTTTTTAAAGATCCCACATACAGCAAACTCTTCCAGAGATGTTTTGGCCTGAGACTATAACTGTAGGTGCCAGACTTTATGTGCAAGATCCTAAGTGCACATCTGTTCAGGATCCATCACCAAATTGTTTTAAATGCCCTGCACCATTTTAAAGTTCAAGTGGCAAGAAGTCCTACCTTGCCATTATCTTTGATGGGCACAGCATATGTTGCCAACTTGGTGTACCACTTGCTCGCCTTTTCTGCCACTCCCTTTCCAGCAGAGAACATGCTGTGTTTTAGTACATCGAGGGTGGGTGGCAGCAATGAGTCCAGTTTAAAAGGAGGTGGAGACATGAGGGTCAAAGCTCCACTTGTCTCTTGAGCTCCAACTCTCCTGTTGCTGCTTGGAGAGTATGATGGCGAGGACCACAGCCTGTCTCTTCGCTTGACATTGAAATCCCCTTTTGTGTGCGGTTGAAATGTCCTAGATCGAGAGAGTCCCGCTACTCTGGATGAACCTGAGGGAAGGCTAGATCTCCTTGATTCCTTTACTACAGGTAGTACTTTGAAATTGGCTCGTATTATCCTATTATCCTCTGGTTTTGAGAAATCCATGCTGGGTGTGCAGCTAGTCAAAGGACTACTCATGGAGTTCATGTACATCTCTATTTCTTCTGCCAAATTTCGCCGAGCTAAAGGAGTAGAGAGACATTTACCATAGTCTTCTTCCTCCTCTTTCTCTTGATCACTTTCTGCAACCAGAAGAGAAAGGGGGTCGTACCCTCTTCGAACCCCCCTTCTTTCAGCTAGTTTGATCCCCGCTCCTGCACTCAGACTCCTTTGCAATTGCTTGGGCTGAAACCCTCGACTCAGGTTTTGATTAGATTTCCCACTAGACTTTGCAATATCAGGTTCACTGTCCAGATCTTCCAAGTCGAAGATAGCAGTAGAGTCTGTTTTATCCTCTTCTATGTTGGTAGATGTTTCATCCAATTCATATGGTATGTCGTCGTCGCTCAGTTCCTTTTCTAGGTTTAAGCTGACCTGTTTGCGCATATGCCTGGGTTTGCCAATCTCTAGTGTGTTTGGTCTTGTGGCCATACGTAAAGCTGTCGAAAGTATTTTGGCATCAGCACCCAATTTTTCAGCAATTTCCCTGGGGTCAGTGTCTATGCTTCCTCTGTGCATCATAAGCCCTGCAAAAGCATCACCACTAAGATTGCGGTTCCTGCCTCCCCACACCATTTGTTCCTTCAAGCCAGTCTCCACAGCACTCTTGTGCCTCTTGCGTAAACTGTTGCTATGCATTGGTCCGGGATCAGGATAAGCAGCATTATCGAAGGATGTAGTAAACAGCAGTCCTGCCACATTTTCTGTAATCAGACATTAAATATTTACAAGCAATTGAAAGTTGTGTACAAATACAGAAATGTACTTTATTTTATTTCAAATTTGGAATAAACAGATTCTGATAAATATTTTTTCTTAAACTCCTTTCCCTCTTTATATCACAGCTGGCTGAAGGAACAGGCAAGCAACTTGCTCCCGAGCCTCAAGTGACATAGTGGTGTTGCAGGCTGCAGGAAGATTTTTTCTTTTTCCTCTTTGCACCTGACACTGCTCAATATATCCCTGATATCACAGGAAATGCACATGGGGAGTTACAAACACAAACTTGCATTTCTACCTCATGCCATTTGGAAAACGCACTGTTCACATCAGATCCACTTAAAAAAAAAATAGGATTATAATAGTTTATCAGACACCTTCAAGAACTTTGGGACATCAATTGGGAGTCAGTTACCCCCTAGTTTAGATATCCTACAATGATAAAATCTGTGCCATGTGATTTATGACATTGCTACTCTGTGCAGGCCTTGCCCTGACACTGGGGAAGGTTTATGGCCTGAATTATAAAGCTTCTATTGTCACTTTGTAGTAATTCAAGAGCAGGCATGAGCAGCTGTGTTAAAGATGCACTTGTGACTCTTCATCAACTGTACCCACACACTTCAGCTGTTCCAATGTTGCTGCCAGTTTCCAAATCTGTCCTGCAGTGTAAACCAGCCGAACTCGGCAGAATAGCAACTGATTCATAAGTGCAGTTACATTCAGTGGTTTTGCGATATAAAATATCAAATCAGAGCATTTGAGGTCAGTCTCAAAAATAATTCTGCAACGTCATTCTTACTATGCCAGCACCAGCATCAGTAATACAAAGGCGGCTCACCACCACCTTCTCAAGGGCGATTAGGGATGGGCAATAAATGCTGGCCTTGCCAGCGATGCCCACATCCCATGAACAAATAAAAAAAGAGATACAGGGTCTGTTGTTCTGCTGTTTTCTCGATTGCAGTGAGGGGTGACGGCTTGTCTGATGTAATCACACCCGCAGTGCTGAAGCATTACTCTTATGGCATTATGCTTCAGCCTCCATATTCTTTTCACAAAGGATGAGAGACTTGCAGAGCAACACACAGATGAATTAAAAGTGTACTTTACTAAACATGTTAAAAAAAATATCTATTTCTTATCAAAACAGGGGCTGTGACATCTTTTTAGCACCCTCAGGCCAAGCATTGCTCAGGCTAGGTGCAGAGTAAAACTTCCTCCACATTGCGCCATTAACACTCCTTACCTCCAACTCCAGAAGAGCACAACCTACTGTGTTAGTGGGAATTTTCCACTTCTCAACAGCCATCCATATCCCTTGAAGGCGTGGCTGCCAACTCAGTGCCAATTACTGGTGAATGATTTAAGTTTTGTGCTGCAATCTCATTTCACTTGTGACCTTTAGAGGAAGCAGAAAGAAAAGACTTTCTATCCGCCAGCCCTAAATTGTAACCCGTTTCCAAAAGTGAAAGAGATGGCTTTGGACGATTTTACCACCCAGACCATCTAGACTGAGGGTTTTTTAATAATCTCTGAAAACAATTAACTGAAGTGCAGATTGCTCCCTTGGTGTCCTTTACAATTACATACACAATGATCACACAGCATTGCTTTAATCTGAAAATGTAACCCCTTTTCAGCACACAGTTTACCCTGTTCACCTATAGGTGCACAGGATCATCTAATTGTTGAAGAGTTTGGAAATTTGTAAGTGCAGCAGAGAACGACAGTCTGTGAGTACAACTCCTAGGTATGAAGCATGTTATGGGATTACACACCATTGTTTTCTGCAGTGGTCTGGTTGGGTTCAGCAGTCTCAAAGCTGCAGTTCATCTTTACAATACTGGTCACAGATTTTAAATCACTTCTGGTTCCTTGAAAATCCAACTGGGACAGACAATCTCCACTGCCCTTTGCACTTTCACTCTCAGATACTGTAAACAATGCAAGAAACAAATCAATGATCCATTAATTATAGGATAATCATTAACAACTGAACAATTTCCTTAGATTTGAATTGATAGAACTGCAATAATGACTTTACATCTTTTTAAACCAATTTTCTCCTCCTTCTCTCCTGAAGACGTTGACTCTTCCAGAGGCCCTCTGGCACCACACACCATTGTATCTCTTGCACAAACATTCTGCACGCTCAGACAGCAAGTTTTAGTTGGCTATTTGCCCAATCTGTCCTCATCCCAACGACCATAAATGTGCACTTGCAGCAAGGGTCAGTGGATAGTGATCAGGACTGTTTTTTTCCTTCTCTAACCCAGCAGTGCTAAAGCCAACTGTATGTCCCTACTGTCACCCAGGCTGAAGTCAGTTAACGTAGCACAGACCAGGGGACCCTGCAGCCTGTATAGCTTAGTTACACACTAACTTTACCAAATAATTGTAAACAATTTTACAACACCAAGTTATAGTCCAGCAATTTTATTTTAAATTCACAAGCTTTCGGAGGCTTCCTCCTTCCTCAGGTGAACGTTGTTACCAAATAAGGCATCATTAATCATGTGGACATTCACGCTATGAAGCATGCTAAAAGTTAGCATGTGTGGTCAGCTTTTACTGTCAAATCAAAACAGGTTATCAAAATCAACTAATAACTTGGAGCAGTCTGAAAGCTGTAATCTAACCTTGTGGCTTAAGTTACAGTTCTAAAGGTCTCCAGTTACAATCTCGTGATTTATGATGTCATATAAACCCAGCGGTTTGACTCTTATCTTGTGATCATTCTCAGGTATGTAGGAACAATCTGAATGCTTTGATCAAACTTACTTGTAACCATTTCTAGATCTATTATTTTCTATTTGTCTCTGTCCGCCTCGCCCAAGCCCCTAGATGCCAAGATACTCAGAAGTGAAACCAAATTCATTTTAGAAACCAGCTTCTTCGTTATTTCTGAAACATGTTGGGGGAGGTTGACATTTATTAACCCCTCCACCCCCCCCCCAACTCTGCACCAGCACCCATGTACTGTTCCATCCGCAGCTTTTCCCAGCATTTTTCTAAGTGCAGTGCAGTTTTCATTCGTGAAAAAATTAACTCCAGACATTTCAAACACTGTTTGTGCATGAGCATCGCGGAATTTCAGTAAGAAATGCCTGGCTGGCTGCATAATACACGATCCAAGAACAAATCTCCCTTTAACCCAACTTGTTGCAGTTAATCCAGTCACACATAACAATTCTCTTTACAAAATATACTGAAACCATAAGAGGGGAGGATGTACATGAACTGGAGTCGCTCTCTTTCTTGTCATCCTTGTCTATAGGTTGACCCACAGCAGACTGCTCAGGTCCAAGGGCTGAAGACACTTCTCCTCGTCTAACTTCTTCTTTTGATAAGGAGTTATATCCAAGATCTGACTGCCCACCTTAGAAAAAAAGCAATAATAATACATCCTTATGGCCATAAGGAAATACCCTTACAGATATGAAATTCTTTAAAACACATACATACTTTTGTAATGTTGAACAAGTTCTTTTTTGACTTGTAATGTATGCTTCCTCCCCCTGCTCTGTCATGTTACCTCTTCTAAGTGTCACTTTTAGCTGACTGCAGCTTTTCTCCTTTTGAGGCTAGCACAGGGAGGTCTGGCTGCTGAATGCTGTTATGAGACACACATTTTAGAAGGAAGAGCAGGGCCAGCCCATTCCAGTTTTCCTCCCTCCCTATGAATGAAGTGGTCGGGGCAGAAGGGGGCAGGCAGCTGAAAAATAGCAAAACTCAGCCACCATAAGCAGACAAGAGTTTGAATGTGGCAGGGAAGGCGATGGGGCTTGGAGTCACATCCAGCATTTGAAAACGATGTGGGATGAAGTTGAAATCTTGGTTGTTGAGTCCGTGTTTCCCTCTCAAATTCAGCGCTGACCTGAAACAAGATGTTATATTGATACAGGACTCCTTTCCTGGCAGTCCGTTTACACTTTTCAGCTGCTCAGCAACCAGCAATCCCACTTCAACCCACATCATCTTCGAGCACAGCAGCACAAGTACTAGACAGGACTAATGGAATGAGTCGGAACTAGATGCAGGGGCATTTGTGAATTTTAAAATAAAACAAAGGATGATCACTTTTTAAAACTTAACTAATATAATCGTAATATTGAGTCATGGCACAAGGGGAGAGCTCAGACAGCTCAGTCAACCCTGGCAGGCCTAATGAGCAATGTCAGCAATCTTCAGTGGATGGAGCAGTTACTGTTACAACAACTAATAAATTTTGCATTATCCTGGACTGTGATGAGCTTCATCTTGAGCAATTTACCCACACACCTATTTTCCATCACAAGAACAAATAATTCTTATGGCAAACTACAATCTCATGTCAGAACATAAAAAACAGCTAGTTATTTCTAATACTCACCCCCTCGCCCCAATTTCTATTGCACCACACTGAACAAGGGGTCAAGGAATTGACTTGTGCCCCAAAGCACAACCAATGTCATTTCTTGAACCAGCCACTAGGAGGTGCATCATGTCAGCACTGCAGTGACACTTTCCCCTATGTCCTTCGTGAAGTAATGGCTGGGCTCTGCTTAAGATGTTTCTCACAGCTGAGAGACCAGCTTCTCATCATCTCACAAATCACAGGCACAAATCTACCTCTCAGTGGGGGGAATTTTTTTTATTTACAAAAAAGCTGGTCTAATAAGTGAAAACAATTTACAATGACAATATTACAAAGGGACATTACGACTTCAATATCAATGAAGAATTATTTTAATCTTTTAATGATCTGTAAGCAGTTCAGAAACAGTGTGATGGCACAAGCCCAAAATACACACACATCTCTAAGCAAGCATTGAAAATGAGACATGCAAAAAAGGTAAACTATATTGCAGAGGTTAAACAAATTAAGTTTCAGGCTTACATTGGCCACAGGCTTTAACACACAGATGAAAGCCATTACTGGCAAACATGGCCTTTACAGAGAAAGAAAGCTTTTAAATGCAGAGGACATCAATTAAATTGGACCAGTTTGAATATTTACTCAGGAGTTGCTGCTAGAATCAACGGAGTGTAAATTAGTGCAGAGTTAGATACACGCAGAGCAAGATTCAAACGTGCACTCTGAACGTTTGTTCAGAAATTTGTTCCACTCTATTTTTCACTTTTGCTGTAATTACAATCATCTTTTGGTTTCCAAAGCAAATAATCCTGCAAGTGATTCATGATCTTTGAGAAAAAGGAGGGAGAGAAATGGACCCATAAATGCTTTCATATTGTTTTCTGTTTCTTCCTTTCAACTTTCTGTCATTTGGTAGAGTTTAAACAATAAAATTTATGCAACATATTATACAGACGGGGACTGTGTGTAAATCAGATTATAAAGTGTGTAAGTTTAGCAATATGGATTAATTTAATACCAGTAAACGGCCTAAATTATTCAGTTAAAAACTGTGAGTGCAATGGCACATGCAGAACGCAGAGGAAATTAAAAGAGGACGTGGACTCTGAATTGCACTCTTACTGATATAAAATACTGATTCACATCCGACCTGCTGCACTGAGTGTTTATGGCCATGACTCGCACTAGATAAATTCGCAATCCAGGGGAAGCACTAAGTGGATATAACACCCCCTGCCCACAGGGTGGTGGAAGGAGAGGAAAAACAAGAGGACAAATCAATCTGGACAGCTTGAAGCTTCCAGTGTCTGGTGACAAGAGGTCCCCATGGACACCTGGGATCAAACTCACTTTACAGAAATGTTCAATTCACCAACATGAAGTGAATCACCATTGGGGTAGCAGGCTTTTTACCGGATTGCTATTGCTACCAAGGGCTATTTTGAATAAACTCCGGCACCTTAGAATGGAAAAAAATTCTGCAATTTTCTTCACATACAGCTCACAGAGAACAAATGACAACAATAAGAATTAAAAAGAAAACTAAAAGTTATGAGGAAACCAGTCAGAACAGAAACAGAAAAAAAAAGCATAGAAAACACACTGGACAATAGACAATTACCTGAAAACACACGGACATCTTTCAGTTCTGAGGAAATCCAGAGAGTGAGATATGGAACTCTTTCGTACAAGGACTCCTGACTGCCATATCCATAACTCGAGCTAGAGCCAAGCCTAGCTGCGTGCAGAGAACATACATACAAGGGTAGGCATGATGGTGGGTGAAAGTAAAGGAAAATAAGGAAGGGAAGAAGTCATCATGATAAGCAGGAAACCAAAAGCCACGTAAGATGGATACAAGCAGATAATCACACACAGGCACACAAACGGGAGGAAACAGCAAAAAGCAATGAACAAAACAAAAGATAGAGAATTTTGAGTTGACAGATTTTGGTGACACCGTTAAATGTACCTGTACTAGATCTATCATCAGTGGAATCTACTTTCATTAGTTCAGGGCTGAACTGGGGTTGCTCCGCAGTGTTAGTGTCATTAGAGCTATCCATGCTGCCGTGGCTAACAGCATCCAGGTCACTGCCATCTGCTTAGAGAACAGAACAGATTAGAACATGTCTCTAGGAACCAGCTATTTCTAGCCAATTTTTTCCCTCCCCTCCTAAAGGCGTCATCCCACAGGTGGCTCAGTACCTGGTACAATCAGCCACCTGTGATTGCATTGACGGTGAGTGTTAGCATGCTATTCGATCGTGTGAATCAAAGCTGAGCCTGACCTGTCCCACCAGATATCCATACATGCGCATTCCCAGCGAGGATTGCGGGATTGCTATCGGAGTGGAAACCGTGACAATTTACACCCTCCTTAAGCTGGGATCACTGAGACCCAATGTAGTGCCCTTACTGGCACTCCAGCCAAGATCAGCTAACTCAGACAGGGAATCAAACCTGTACCGCCCTGGTCAGTATAGTTCACTTACCTATTGGAGAAATTTTTTGAGCCATCAAGGAACCATATCAATCCATTTTAAAAAGGAGTCTCCTCAATAAGAACTTATGTCAAAATTCCAATTTTTAAAATTTACTTTAACATCCTTTTAGATCCTTCCCTCTGCACCAACATTTAAAAAAAGTGCTGATGACATAAATGGGGAAAACAATGAATGACTTGTAGGAATTATTGAGCTCTAGAGATTAAAATACTTGTTCAACATATTTAAAATGACATAATTGCTGAAACGCCCTGAAATGTCTCAATTGACATTAGTTCAACTCCCTCAAGCTGCTAAATTCAATCACTCTTCCCATCTGTTCTCCAATTAGATCAGCAATCACCATTTAAATAAAAAAAATTTTTTTGGGCAGAACAAATCTTGTACATGCTTCATCAAGATTCGTACTCTGAATATTTTCCAGTTAAATCGATCAATACCTTAGTTTTGTACTAGAACAGAGTGTCTGTAACTGTAATTCATTTTGCAAAACAGCATTTGCACTTCTAGCGCCCTCTTACTATGTCATTATAATACTGATGTGGTTTCAGATGCGAATCAACATGAAATCGGCAGTGAGCGATCTGCAGTTAAGAGGTACAAGACCATCACCTGGGCTTAACCCAGAACAGTTCCAAACTCTTCTCTCCTAACATTAAGATTGAACCAGGTGGGATGCTCCTCTATCGCTGGGCAGTGTGCGAGGTGCAGCCAGCAGCACGGATAGTGGGCTGTAGTTCTGACAGCTGCATGACAGAAGAGTATTCCTAAACGTGGACTGAGGACCAATTGTGTTGATTGAAATAAACATAAGCTACGGTACTTTTGTTTTGCACGAATAGATTCTCACGTATATTAACTCAGTATTAAAATATTTCCAGTTACAGGAATAGTAATTTTAAAAAAAACCTTAAAAACAGGTCAGCTGTAAAAAGCTTTGAGTACGGAATATTCTGCATCAAAATTAAAATAGAAGCACATTCCACCTGATGATACCTCTGTTAAAATCCCTTTACACAACTTAATCTATTGCAGACAGTGAAATATCTGTACTCTTCCCAATAGCGTTTGCTGCCTATGTGGACATGCCAATTGGCTGTTCCATCTCATAATAAAGCATCAACCTAGGGGGCTCGCCTCCTCCCAGGGGTCAATTACACTCTGCCTTCATCAGACAAGCCACACGAACCACAATGTGCCAGGTTTGATTCACAGACTGTGCTGAAGTAGCTGATTGCATCGAGTGCAGCAGTGGCACCAGTAGGGCTCCTGTCCACGCTATCATGCAATTGTACATTGCTGTATGAAACATAAAGCTTTTGTGGTAGGAAGGCAGGAAGTGAAAGGTGGAGTTTTACATCTTGTTACATTGAAAGTGGTAGTACTGCTAGAATTAATTGTAAACCGGTTCAACGATTCAGGCAATACGCTGTCACAATTTTAGACTCATTATTTGAACTACAGGTCTTCCTATGTCCTTTATTAGATCTCTCAAAATAAACTCCAGTCACAAACGGAGAAGTGCATTTAGAATAATTATTTGCATTCCTAGAGGATACCAAATAGAGAATTGCAATCCCTCAACTAAGTTTACCATCTTGATCAGCTACACGATTGAATGTGCCTCCTGCATAGATTAGATGATCAGGAAATGCTTTCTGAATTCTACAATCTTTGCCCAATGCTAACTTTGAGTCCTACCCGAGAGCACCGGGGTTTGCGGTGGGTTTGCTATGGGCTTTTTCAAAGCCCTGCGGAACTGAGCTGTTGCGAGCACGACATTCCTCATCTTCATCCATAGAAAGTATCCGCCTCTGTTGCTCGATGGCCAAGTACTTTCCAAAACAGCCTGCGGAAAATCAATTGAGACCCACTGTCAGCCCATCGCCAAACCAAAGATAAAACCTACAAAACACCGGACACATGAGACTTGCTATCTTGGCTATGGAGTCAAGCATCATAGCAGCTTAATTTTAGGACATCATCTATGATGTTGCTCACGGTAAGTCAGAAGATGCGGTGTTTTATAGGGACAGGATTGCTATACTGAGTAATGCACAATGTATTTGGTTTTTGCTAAGGTGAAGCTGTCTCCTTTTGAGGCCACAAAGTCTAATTGTTAAGTGATACTGGGTGAGGTTAGAGTTTAATTGCTCTACAGGCTGCAGGTCAGAAGCCTGGTTCTTTTTATTTTTTAAACTGTGATTGGTAAAGTCAGTCAGGGATTAGGCATCTTGGCTCCTGTGTTGATCTCAACTGCGGCGGGGTCCTCATACAGCCCAAATGACAACTTTTATGACAGAAATTCGCAGTGTGACAAGTGAAATATGATAAGAGATGAGCAGGAGACGTACCATTTTTATTGTATTACACACACAACTTGCATTTATATAGAAAAAACATCCCAAAGTGCTTCATAAAGGCCTAATCAAAAAATGGATGCTAAGCCAAAATTGGAGATATTAGGAGGGGGATCAAAAGCTTGGTCAAAGAGGTGGATTTTAAGGAGGGCCTTAAAGGAGGAGAGGTAGGTGGAAAGGTGGAAGAGTTTAGTAAGAGAATCCCAAGCACAGCATCTTGGCTGTCAATGTTGGAGCAAAAGGAGGGTGGGGGGGGGGGGGGGTAAGACCAGATTCAAAGGAACGGGGAGGGGGGTTGTAGGGCTGGAAGAGATTACATAGATAGAAAGGGGTGAGGTCACAAAGGGGTTTAAACACAAGCATGAGAATTTTAAATTTGAGGCGTTGGCATCCAGGTCAACGGATAGAGGTGCTGGGTGAAAGGGACTTGGCGCGAGAAAGGATACGAACAGTAGGATTTTGGATGACCTGGAGTTAATGGATATTGGCAGAGAATTGGAATGGTCTGAAATGAAAACGACATGGATAAGGGCTTCAGCAGCAGAAGGACTAAAGCAGGGGTAGAGGAAGGCGATGTTACGGAGGTGGAAGTAGGCAATCTTTGTGATGGGGTCAGGATAGAATAGGATGCCAAAGTTGCAAACAGTCTGGTTCAGCCTGAGTCAGTGCCAGGAAGGGGGATGGAATCGATGGCAAGGGTACAGTGTTTGTGGCAGGGGGAGAAGATGATACAGACTGAAGTATAGATAGACATCAAAATGAGCAACTGTATCACAGACAAATGCTGATGTGACGTGGGAGACTATTAATGATGAGCAGGTAAAGGAATAAAAAACAAATCTTCAACACAGTTTGACACCTTTGTTCTGGTATTGCTTTGTGTAATTTATGGAAAGCATATATATATACACATATATACACATACCCACATGGCAGAACCCCCTTAAGATGTTGCGGTTAGAAGCAGTATAGAAATGAGGGGATTGAAGAATTTACCCAGTAGAGTTATTGCTCATATTGTCACTCGATTGTGTGCAATTCAGAAATCACACACCTCCTCTGTCTAAAAAAGGAGACAAGTCTTCTGAAGAGATGCATCATTGTACTGTAGTGTCCATGCCGCACTACACATCTAATAAATATGAAACAGCTCAAATCGCTTTCAGTTCCCATTTGAGTCATTAGCACCATGGATCACTAATGAGTTCAATTAATTTTCATCAGGCCCAAATTGGTAGGTAGAAGTTGAAAAGGGTTTATTTTAAATCATTAACTGGATAAAATACTGCCCAGCTGTACATTTGCACAGCAAAATTATCCAATGTGGTGAAGTTTCTTTTACATGATTAAGTTTCACTCCAAACAGTAATACTGAATGATAAGAGAATTTAAACAACAAACAAAGGATTTTTGGCTAAGGAAGTTGCAAGTACAGTGACTCTCTCAAACAGTGATTAATTGCATCTCTTGGTTGGATACAGATTCATACAGACCTGGAATGTTGGGATACAGGCCGGGAATGGTGGGGTACAGAGTGATACAGGCCGGGAATGGTGGGGTACAGAGTGATACAGGCCGGGAATGGTGGGGTACAGAGTGATACAGACCGGGAATGGTGGGGTACAGAGTGATACAGACCGGGAATGGTGGGGTACAGAGTGATACAGACCGGGAATGGTGGGGTACAGAGTGATACAGACCGGGAATGGTGGGGTACAGAGTGGTACAGACCGGGAATGGTGGGGTACAGAGTGGTACAGACCAGGAATGGTGGGGTACAGAGTGGTACAGACCGGGAATGGTGGGGTACAGAGTGGTACAGACCGGGAATGGTGGGGTACAGAGTGGTACAGACCGGGAATGGTGGGGTACAGAGTCATCTGAACTTGGAAAATCCTGGATTTCAGCCTTGATCTGTGCTGAATTAGCCAGTCTCAATTGGTGGGGATGGTGAAGGTACTCCAACTCAGCTCTGTTTTCCTGGGCTCAAGATGGGGTAAAATCACAGCCAAGATTCCCATTCCTTTTTTCTAAGTGGTAACCCCTGCTGAAACTGTGCATGTATGAACAGGTGAGGATAAGGATGGCATGGATGTCTCCCTTAGTTGAATAGCCCCCACCACCTATCTATGCTCACACTTGAGGAAAAGACACGTAACGAAATAGGTACGGGTGTCAGCTCCCATCGAACCACACCCCATAACGCAGTGCTTTTAGGAAAAAGAGGGAAAAAAGCAGTAAAAATTAGATGGAGGAAAAGGCAGTGCTTTTGCAATTTTATA
This sequence comes from Heptranchias perlo, assembly GCF_035084215.1. Taxonomy (NCBI): domain Eukaryota; kingdom Metazoa; phylum Chordata; class Chondrichthyes; order Hexanchiformes; family Hexanchidae; genus Heptranchias; species Heptranchias perlo. The sequence goes on from NC_090358.1 coordinate 1,654,487, forward strand.
ATTTAACTTCAGTTATTGGGGTATGGGGAGAGAGTGGGGCAGTGGGAACGGTTTTGGACTGCTCTAGCAAAGAGCCGGCATAGACATGATGGGCCAAATGGCCTCCTTCTGTGCTGTAAGCTTCTGGGGTTGTATTCAGCTCATACTGTTAAGCAGTCTCAATGTCACATGATTGCTGGCAGGCAGGGTTACCCATTTAAATTTATATGTTTTGTATTTTTTTTAAAGTTTGTTTGAAAATAAGGGGCTGGGCCTTGATTTCCTATGAACAAGACTTGGAGAATTTCTCCAAGAAATTCTCAATCCTGAACACAGTAAACTCTGCTCAATAGGCTTTACTTCTACATGGAGTTTTGCAACTTGCAAATTTGATGTTAATGCTATTAAAGAATTTACAAGCCAATCACAAAAGTCACCGACTCAACTTGTAAATTGATCCAACATAGCTGTCAGTCTAATTCTAAAACCTAGACACAGCTGTGTTTTCTGCCATGCTATAAATCATTAACGCAAGAATCTTGTACAAGGCAGATAGCCACGTAACTAAGGCAGAGTTGCTTTTAGTAAAACAAACAGTAAAAAAATTTAAAAGTACATTATTGATTTAATATGGGTGGCCAGATTATTTTTGGATCCGTTACACTGCAATCATAGTTAGGTGTTTGTAGCATTCACACCACAGTTTCAATGATCTCAACGAGGCTACCAAGGAGATGCCAAGCCCTTTCCCACATAGAGGGAGGGAACATTTCAGAATGATGGCATCCCAGTGGTAGAGGCACTGGCAGAGGCTAAAAGCAGCTTGTTGGCTTGGAAAGTGCAAGGCAAGGAAAAATAACAGCGAGGGAAGGATAATAAAATAACTACACAAAAAGTCTCAGTAAATATATAGAGGCCCATACCTTATTGTAGTAACCGTATGTAATAGCATTGGGGTGAACCCCAGCTTTCTTCATCTCAAACAGAACTCTGACAGCTAGCACCGGCTGCCCATACTGCCCACATAACTGCATCAGAACACGGTAACACACCTAGAGCAGAAAACACAGCTTCTGTCAGTAAGAAATCCTTCAGGGAAATGCGCAGAAGAAATTGACTTACATTTTTTTCCCCAGTTACACAGGTACCAACGCACACCATGCAATACTGTCTGGCCAAAGTCTACATCACCTGAAGCTTTTTAAAACTTAGTTTAGTTACATGAACATCTGACGGACATCATATATGGAGAGAAACAACAGCATGGTATCTTCAGCAGAGTGTGGTTTCAATGGCAAATCCCAAAACTACTTGAAAGAATTGTAGAGAATCTAATATTGGATTCATGGAGTCAAAATTGAGAGAGCTGATCATATAAGCCTGCTCGGTCTCATGTATTTAGCATATTTTATTTTCAGCATGTAATTTATAAATATAGACATGATACAGTAACCTATTTATCTCAGGCATTGAATTTTATTGAGGACAAGATGACAAGAAATTTGAAACTTGCAAGAGCAATATTTCTCACTACTGGAACAAGTACGTGGGCCCAAGGCATGCTTCAATGTGCCAGTGTGCCTCTGTCACGCATTTAAGAACCTACAACAGGAGGCACTTAATCTGATGGCAGATTTCAAGATCCATGGAAACGTGGGACAGTTTTGCTGTTGTTTCTTTGTGTGAAAAGCCAGTTATATGTGGGAACGATAGACAGTGGCAGAATCATTGTCTGCCAGTGAGAACACTCCCTTTCGAATCGAAGAGTGTGAGCAAAGTGTCAGGTACCAGCTGATGTAACATTCAAAACCACAAACCAAACACTCAGGATAAGGGAGACAAAAAAAAGAAAAGGAGGACAGGGCAGTGTGTTAGACGCCCCATAACCATTTAAATCAATAGGGGAAAAAATACTAATTTAAAGTTACACTAAAATTTCATTGGCAGGGGGAAAAAACAGAAATAAAACAAGCAACACTTCTCTTTTAAATGTGTTCTTTAATATAACTTTTTTCCCTCCCACTGAGTTATAAAGGTAATACTGAAATTGCCATTTGTCACCATGGTGCATGTGCCAGTATCGCATACCTCATCTGGTGGGTCCAACTTCTTGACCTGCATCTTTCTCAGTACATCGTAAGCGGTGCGAAGAGCTCTGACCTTCGAATGGCAAACCTTCACGTAACCAGGAAGGCAGATGAACCAGAGACCGTAGCAATGGCGCACAAGGCATTTTGACCACATCTGAGGAATTGATGAATATCTCTTTGCAATTTTTTGAGCTGATTTTATCTCCTGAAATGCAACAGAATATAACTAATAAGATTTTGTTAAATGAAATATATAAGTCACATATATCTACAAGGTGTTCACAATTTTAATGCTGCTACTTTAAGTTGTAAATATCACTCTCTTTATGCACAGATGACATAAAACGCACGCACATCAGACTTTACCCATTCACACATTTCCACTCTACCTGCACTACCCAATTATTCACATACTTCCATTGTACCGACAGTACTCAATCCTTCATACCAATAGCACCCAATTTTCACACACACTGTACGCAGGCATGTTTAGAATACAAACATTAATCGCACAGTACCTGCTTAGTTCTTCTGCCTATTGGTGCTGGACTATTGGGACAACTATTTTTTGAAGTTAATCTGCTAGCTGGAGTCCTTAATAAGCCCACAGGCCTGTCAAATAGCTCCGGTGTCAGCACAGGGAAGCCAATGTAACTGAAAGAACAGAATCAGGTCAGAATTAACACAATGCTAACGTTTAGCAAGCACAGTCAATAGTGTACATGTGATTAATTAATAAATTTTTAATTCAAGCATATTATGCAGAATAAAATGGTTTTAACTGAATGTATACCTAACCCACAATTAAAATTAGAGATAAAAAGAAAAAGCACAACAGGTTTGTCAGCATGTGCAAGAGAAAAGACAGATTAACATTTCAGGTAGAATACGTTCAGAGAAAGGAAAATAGACAATGCTGGTCTCCACTCAGCAGGTCAGGCAGCATCAGTGGAGAGAACAGAGGAGTTAATGTTTCGTCAGAACCCCAATGGCTACACAGACCTGTTCTCTCCACAGATACTGCCTGGCCTACTGAATGTTTCCAACATTTTTGTTTTTTCTTCAGATTTCCAGAATCTGCAGTTTGTTCTTTAGGTTCTGAGAAAGGATCGTTTATCTTTTAGATGTTGACACACTTGCTGTGGTATTTCCAGCATCCCAGTTTTCTGTTCTCAGCCAAGGTAACTGTAGGGGCTACAATTGCCTCAGCGCCCCAGGTTAGGCAGAAGAGAACAAAATATTGGCTCGGGTTCCCACCCCAATTGCTATACAGTGGGTGTTGGATAGGCACTAGATGCTCCTCCCTGTGTCAGCCTGCTGACATTCTATGCTAATCCATGAAGAATGGCCACTTGGGTGAGCTAGTGGAGGGCACCCAGTCCCTTTGGAACCACATCCAAGCAAGAAGGCAACAAGTTCAGAAGACAGTTTCTTTTTTTTTAAAATCGTGTTTGCAAGCTTGTACTGCAGATTTTCTTCATTAAAAAAAATTGAAAAGTTGAAAACCGGTTCCCAAATCAAAAAATAAAAGCAGAACTTTCATGTGAAGCATCTTAAAAACATAGAGATATAACAGCAGCTCTTGGAGGACCAGTTACATTTTCAGCACAAAAATAGATCTAATGAGATTGCGTAAAGAATAATTGGTAGAAGGGAGTGATTATAAGGCTGCAGCATAATCATGGTTCTCTAAATTACATTACAAACGTGCTAATTTACAAAAATCATCTGAACCTAGTAATTAGCTCACAGCTTTTAAATCAGGATTTAAAAGCATACTTAGATAGTTTTAACTTTGTGTCTGTGAGGAGAGGATATTCTGATTTCACTCAGTTTTGTGCACACAGCACGTCCACACCATCATCCTAATGTGTGATGTTTGCATAAGGATATTAATACTTTATTAAGAATGATTTATAGTTGCAAACACTCTATCCAGTGTACAAGTTTTAACGATTATCCAAAAAAAATACTGTTAATTAAAAAATGTTAAGGTTCTATACATTTTGCATTTTAAAAAAAAATTATAGAAGATAATTTGTGCGCCTCTCATATATTTCAAAGTCCAGAGAGATCTTCCAATCCTCAATCGGTAAATGTGATTTCCCCCATGCCCCAACCTTGCAGGCAGTAATAGTGTTTGGATGCATACCTATACTGAAGGGGATACTCTTCTCCATTAGGCAGGCTTGGAAGCTCAGGAGGGGTTATGAAAACTGTATGCTCACTTCTGTAAGACTCATCCAATTCTATGAGACGCAAGTCATCTGGGCGTTCTGCATCCAACTGGATTAGTTCAAAAGGCAGAATTATCAAAAGTCACACACCATACATTATTCAGAAGCAGATCCCCTGCACATTACCACATATAAATATTGACACTGGTAGGAATTGATGGAGGAAAATTAAACACGGGCTGCAAATGGAGCACAATATGTCACCTCTCAGTTTCCTCACGTCATGCATCTTGTGTGGTCAAGATAGCAGACTGAAGGTCCACTCCCACAACTTCTTGTAACTCTAGCTGAATTCTGGGAAGTTGAAGAGAGAGAAGTGCCGATCATCTGCTTGGCAGCCCCACACAATGCAACAGCTGAAATCAGTACCTCACTGTATAGAGAACTATTTACTTCACCCCATTCATTGTCATGTCTGTTACAGGAACACAAGGCGGCCATTTGGCCCATTCCAGCCGCCTATGCCAATATGTTAGTCATGACAGTTCTTTTCTTTAATCCCAATTCCCTACCCTTTTTCTACATCCCTTAATATCTTTACTTCCCACCTGATGTTGCATTTATGGCCTTTTGCGGCTGTGTGCTCCATTTCCTCATAATCCTTTGTGTGAAGAAGTTTTTCCTGTATTTACTTTTCATTGGCTTAGCTTGAATCCTCAGACTTGTTCTCGATTGCCCTACTAGAGGGGAGACTCATTCTACACTGTCAGTTCCCTTCATTACTTTAAACATTTGTCCCACATCATCCCTTAACCTCCTCCTCCAGAGAACATAACCCAAAGGTATCCATTCTCTCATCACAGCTCAGTCCCTTCACCCCAGGTATCATCCTGATGAACTATTGCTGGACTTTCTCCAAGGCCTGTGTATCCTTGCTAAGGTTGGACGCAGTTAGGAAGTAGACGGAACGCCTTTTAACGCAAGAAGTACCACCATATCTAAGCGGTCCATTACCTTTGCGTTACAGCAATAGGCAGAATGGAGAATGTATTTGAGTCTCCCCCATACTTTAAAACGGAGGCCATATCCCTTTACACTGTAATAAAGCAGTTAATACATTTTTTTGATTGTTTTGCATTCAGTGCACTATTCAACAGTCTACTGTGCCAGAATAGCTTGTGGTTTTCTTACTTCACAATTGTTTTCGGAACATATAGGAATGTACAAAACCAGAAAACACCATTATGTTCTTTTTTGCAATTAGATTCTAGAATTTGTAATCAGGCTATGGATTTCATCAGCACCTTAGGTCAACAGTTATCTACATTGGCATGTGAGTGTGCATGTTTGCAAGAATAACAATCTATTTCTAACATGACTGCCCACTTTATAGCCAACATCAGAATTGAGCACCTCCAGATCAAGAGTAGCCCGATAGCTAAACTGGTAGTCTCGAACGCTCTACAAGGAGAACGGAGTTTGATCCCAGCTTCAATGACAATCCCCTTTATTACTTACTTGGAAAACATTACTAAAATAAAGCATTCGTACCCAGAATGGTGCGAGTCACAAATCCTGAGGAGTTTCCCTTCATTACTTTGAAATCTAAGAAAGGGACTTTCCTGCTGCATTGTGGGATTTGTATTGCTCCTGCTGTGTGTGTGAAAGGAGCTACCAAGCTCCAAGTGCTCAAGTCCTTTCTATACTTTTGTCCACTGGAATGAGGAAACCCAAATTAACAGCACTTGGTCACTTAAGAGTGAGGCCTCCATTTCATTTCTTGGAGATGGAATCCAATTAACATTCCAAAGGAGAACAATGTTCTAAAGAGTCATCATCCAATAACCATTATGTTTTGTGTACATTACACCTCCCCATTCATCACTAATGGCACCATTTAAGCCACATCATACATTACTGAGTTTTAGTGCACTGCCAGGAAACTTAAAGAAGCACGTATTTTATATGGTGATGTATTTTACTTTCTCCCGTCTCGCCGCACCAAGCACCATTCAGGAGACTAAGCATGTGCCAAAGCAGCTCAGTGATCAGCTGCTAGACGTGCACATGACCTCCACTTGACACCTCCTGCTCAGTGGCATGGCTGAATACTTGACATCTCCCCACATCTGGACAGCTGCTCATCTCCTTGCTCCATTTCCCTATTGGTGGCTGGTTATTAAGTCAAAATGCTCCTGCCCTCTGGAGCGCTCGGCCACCTCCCTCTGTTCCATTTGAAAACCTCCTCAAAACCCTTCTAATCAGTCTTGCACCACAATGCTTTCCATTCATCCCTCCTCTTGCTTGCTGTCCACTGTTTCTCTCTCTTAATGTAAAGCACTTTGAAGTAGATTTTTTAGCTGTCAAAGCCAAGATCAAGAAATTGCCATGTGGGAAATTAAGGTTGTCAGTCTGCATCCTGTCGGGCTGCCAACAGTCCCTCAATCAACTACAAAGAATCAATTCAACATCCTTGTAATTTTTCTGTATTACTGCTTCTTTATTTTTTGAATATGGAGTTTTTAAGTCTGTGTAGACTTTCCTGGGAGGACCTAGACATCAGGAGGGAGAAGATTTAATGTCATAGTTGAAACTGAAGCAAACTCTCTGCTTAATGATCTCCACTGAGATTACTTCAGCTGCTTTGCACAGTTGGCCTCAATAACTATGTCAGGCTAATTCCCCCAATGCCATCAGAACTCATTGTTCAGCCAAAAATATTCCTCACTAAATATCAACTGAAAGACAGGACAGTTATTTGTAAATGCTATATATTCGAAAAAGGGTTCCTGATGATGACACTGACAGTTTAATTAAAATAATAAATATATAAACACTATCACAAACAATATTCTATACAAGAAATGGCAATTAACTTGTGCCATTTGCAGCAAGTTGCTACACAGAGCATCATATCCATGTCCCTGTATAGAACTGGACTATTTTATGTGATTTTTTATTTATTTATACAACACAAAATGCACAATTTCTCCAGCCAGATTGCAGAGACCATTAGAGAACTGAAGACCTGAAATGTCAGATTTCCAGGGCGGAAAAGATCCGCTGGATGAAAAGGCAGTGTTGCTTAATGAATACTTTGTCTCAGAGAAGACTGAAAAAAAAATCTTTAAAAGCTTGTGGACAAGGAAGTAGATATCTGCATTAATAAAGGAACAGTTTGTAATGAGCCGAGGGCTGACTGACAGATAACCAGGATTAGATGTTGTGCACCCCAGAATACTAAGTAGTGGGGGATCTAACCATGATTTTTCAAAATTCATTAAATGGGGCTGGTCAAAGGACTGGAGCAAGGCAAATGTTCCACCTTTGTCCAAACAGGGGGAAAGGGCAAGTCAGGCAACCATCAACCAGTGACTTGGGAGGAATGCAGCGGACTACAGGAAAACATACACAGGCTAGAAAAATAGGTAGATGAGTGGCAGGTACAGTTTAATGAAGAAAAAAAATGAGATACAACATTTCAGCAAAAACAGAGAATGAAAGTATACTGTAAAGGGTAAATTTCTCAATGCAGTGGAGGAGCGAAGAGAATTAGATATTTAGATACATAAATCCTTAAATGTAAGTGGAGACATAAAAATCCATTTTAAAAACAAAACCAATTGGATTTTGGGATTTATAAATGAGAGGGATTGAATACAAAAGCTAAGAGGTTTTGACGACTCTGTACAAAATAATTATCAGGCCATATCTGAAATACAGTGTACATTGTAGGAGGGATATAATAGCCTTGGTGAAGTTGCAACACAGATTTACCAAGATGCCACCAGGAATGAGGGGGTCCAAGTTACAATGAAAGGTTAAATCTCTCGAACTGAGAAGGCTGAGGAGGGACTTGATAGAAGTGCTTGAGATGACAAAAGGAATAACAAGGTACATATGGAATGTGGCATGCATTGCTACAAGTGGCAATTAATTGATTACAGTATTTAGAAAGGCACTGAGTAATTCCTTAAAGAATATAAAAGGATATATGAAGAAAATAGGGAAATGGAATTAGATTTTCTAATCTGGACCAGTTGGGCCGAATGGCCTGATTCTGTGCTGTACATTCGACGTAATTCTAGATTGCAGAGAAAGCAGAAAGATGGGACACTAAAATCTCACACCAGTGTGGCTTAAACTCAATGCAGGCAAAAAGGACAGAATGGCTTCCTCCCCGGCTCAAATTTCTACTTCTGAGTACTGGCCTGGTGCCCTTTTTCCTCAGATGTTCTTCCCCCTTCCTGTGAGGAAAACCAGGCCTTTACTCATTAACTCATTTTTTTCTCTCTTTTCTCTTCTCCCTCTCCATCGACAGGATCTGAAAGTTACCATGTTTACGATGGCATGTATGAATCTTCATAAATACTATTCCAGGGACATGATTTGGGGCACCAGACTGCTGAATCTTGCTCCACCCAAAATCACTTTTAATTTACCAGGATGTGCACCTCACTTTGGGGAATCAGGCAAACTGGAAAACAGCAACGTCAGGAATGCAGATAACAGCTTGTCTGAAATTGTAATTATAGCTGGCAGCGAGAGAAAGCTGTTATTTAGATTTGTTTGTCCTCAGCAGTAATACATTACACTTAACAGGGTGAGGATTTAAAGGGACAGTATAGGTTTAATGGACAGTTTTCAGGAGGGTTCAGTTCCTAAAGCAATCTCTACAGAAGACTCCACAGGAACCTCTGTACTGCAGTGGCTACTAGATCTATAGTGCATTTTTCACTTTGTTGTTCCTGCAGAAACAGTGACAAAATTTATTATAAGCGATGATTATTTATCATTAATTTGTAGTAGTACATTGGATCAATCCTGGTGCTATCGACTCCTCCATCCACAAACATGATCAAATGTTTCACAAAAATGCTGCTCTTATAAAACCACTCAAAGGGGCGGCTGCAGACCTTTTGAAAGCAAACAAAGGGGCAGACTTATTTAAAAGTCATGAGGTGTCCAAAAGATCTTCATCTCATATATGTCACAGGAAACTCCGCAGTGCGCATTCCAATACAGCGTCTCAGCCATGTGTTAAGCAGCCACAGCATATGCTTTTGCTTAAGGACAGCTGGAGAAATAAAAGCACAGATATCCACTTGGCCGTTCTTCCTTAATTCTTTTATACTTACAAATTGACGAAACAGATTTTATGTTCATTTGGCTCGTATATCGGAGTAAAGCTTAATTTCGAGCCAGGTCACTGGTTTCTAATGCTCTGTAGACAATGGAAACCATCTAATAAATCTTACCCCACCCTCCACAGAGAAAAAAAGCTTGGCTCCAACACAATAAGATCTCATTAAGAGAATAAAAGTCCACCAACTGACTGGAATGCAATAAAGCTCCACTGTAAAACATGTCAGGATATTAGAAAGTGAGGCACTTTATTTTAGGCATCAGGACACAACTAAATGTGCTTTTCATTGCTAAAACGGACATAGGACACAAGGGAATGCTTATGAAGTTGCTGAATTTTTAAAGCATCCAAGAAGCTTTTATTAGGAAGAGACGAGTGCAGAGGTCATCAGGTCTACTGGCAATAATTCTCTACATTCAGAGAATGGCAGGTGACCTACTTTTTCTCAACAAAGGGCTGGGGGGAGGGAGAGAGAGAGAGAGAGAGGGAGGGAGAGAGGGAATGAATTCGTTTGAACACTAAATGGAGTGTAAGCTTCATCACTTCACACAAGGAATTGTTTTCCAATTAAATTAGCATTTCACTAGCGTAACTCCAAATTTATTAGCAAAGTTTCCTGACCTGCTGGCTAATGGACACAACCAGTGTTTGGGCAGCAGTGTCTGTGTAGGGTTTACAATGCAACAATCAGCTGTACGGGAATATAAACTAAGTGACAAAATGCTTCTTTTTATAGAAAATGGGAAAATGCTATTTTTCCCCACTCAGTAATTAACAACCCACTAACACAACCATGTATTTTAAAGCTGTGCATTCCTGTGATTTCAATAGCACGTCATTGAGAATGGAGAATAATAGATAAGTCTCCCCTTTTTTATTAAGTGGGAATTTCTGGACCCTGACAACTCTTGAGCACTGTAAACAATCAGGAATTTTAGGCCAAGTTCATGTGCTGGTTTACATTCAAAATCTACCACTGATGAGTTTGGAATATTTGGAACAGAACCTGCTCATTGGAGTTCAGAAGAATGAGAGGCGATCTTATTGAAACATATAAGATTGTGAAGGGGCTTGATCGGGTGGATGCGGTAAGGATGTTCCCAAGGATGGGTGAAACTAGAACTAGGGAGCATAATCTTAGAATAAGAGGCTGTTCTTTCAAAACTGAGATGAGGAGAAACTTCTTCACTCAGAGGGTAGTAGGTCTGTGGAATTTGCTGCCCCAGGAAGCTGTGAAAGCTACATCATTAAATAAATTTAAAACAGAAATAGACAGTTTCCTAGAAGTAAAGGGAATTAGGGGTTACGGGGAGCGGGCAGGAAATTGGACATGAATTTAGATTTGAGATTAGAATCAGATCAGCCATGATCTTACTGAATGGCGGAGCAGGCTCGAGGGGCCGATTGGCCTACGCCTGCTCCTATTTCTTATGTTCTTATGTTCTAACCAGCATTTACATGGTGCATAAGTGCAGATAAAAAGAAAATGTTGAATTTGAACAAAGTATGCAGTGCTGCAACTATTAGTGCTGCATGTGAGTCGATAGTATGTGATGGAGTTACTAATCCAGTGGGTGAGTATTCCAAGGCAGGAATGCAACAGAATCTAACCACTCACTTAGATGGGTGCAGCCGCACAATTCAGCCACACAAACCCAGGACAAAGCAGTCGGCTTGATCAGCACTCCTGCCACTGAACTTAATGTCCACCGCGCCCATCATCAGCGTACTGTGGCTACAGTAAGTGCTGATCTACAGGATGCACTGGAACAACTCACCAAGGCACCTCTCTCCCCTGCAACCTCTACCACCGAGAAGGACAACAGCAGCAACATTGGGGGAGCAGCATCACCTCCAAGGTCCCCTGCAAGTCACGCACCATCCTAACTTGGACATATCCACTTCGCAGCATCAATATTTTGGTATTCCCTACCTGAGCAACACCTCCTCAAGGACTACAGCAGATCATAGAATCATAGAAGTTACAACATGGAAACAGGCCCTTCGGCCCAACATGTCCATGTCGCCCAGTTTATACCACTAAGCTAGTCCCAATTGCCTGCACTTGGCCCATATCCCTCGATACCCATCTTCCCCATGTAACTGTCCAAATGCTTTTTAAAAGACAAAATTGTACCCGCCTCTACTACTGCCTCTGGCAGCTCGTTCCAGACACTCACCACCCTTTGAGTGAAAAAATTGCCCCTCTGGATCCTTTTGTATCTCTCCCCTCTCACCTTAAATCTGTGCCCCCTCGTTATAGACTCCCCTACCTTTGGGAAAAGATTTTGACTATCGACCTTATCTATGCCCCTCATTATTTTATAGACTTCTATAAGATCACCCCTTAACCTCCTACTCTCCAGGGAATAAAGTCCCAGTCTGTCTAACCTCTCCCTGTAAGTCAAACCATCAAGTCCCGGTAGCATCCTAGTAAATCTTTTCTGCACTCTTTCTAGTTTAATAATATCCTTTCTATAATAGGGTGACCAGAACTGTACACAGTACTCCAAGTGTGGCCTCACCAATGCCCTGTACAACTTCAACAAGACATCCCAACTCCTGCATTCAATGTTCTGACCAATGAAACCAAGCATGCTGAATGCCTTCTTCACCACCCTATCCACCTGTGACTCCACTTTCAAGGAGCTATGAATCTGTACTCCTAGATCTCTTTGTTCTATAACTCTCCCCAACGCCCTACCATTAACGGAGTAGGTCCTGGCCCGATTCGATCTACCAAAATGCATCACCTCACATTTATCTAAATTAAACTCCATCTGCCATTCATCGGCCCACTGGCCCAATTTATCAAGATCCCGTTGCAATCCTAGATAACCTTCTTCACTGTCCACAATGCCACCAATCTTGGGAGAAGGCCCACCACCTTCTCAGGGCAACTAAGAACAGTCGATAAATGGGAGCCAGCATCACCTACACCCCACACCAAATTTAAAAATTAAGAAAAAAACAGAAATATTTTTAAATAATGAAGTGGCAAGTTATGGTGACTTTTTGAAATAATGGTTTGAAATGTATAATATATATTTTCTGAAAATTATTGGTTCAGTGGGATTTGCTATCCTTGAACCTAGAACATGTACTTGAAGGTGTGTGCTAGAAATAAATGTAATGTGTATTTAAAAACGCCACTACAGTGGCTCAGATTAAATTAGAATGTGGCAGCGCAGAAATTTCTGAGGGATTTCTACTTCCACATATTTGCTATAGTTTCAGCAACACTGATCCTGGCAGCATTCAATTGGGAGTAAATAGAAAAGGTCTTGAACAAAGGAATTTTCTACTGGAAGATATCCCAGAGGTTAAGTTACTACATAAGCACTTACCTGGGTTTTTCAGTTGTAAAATTTATTAAAGGTGAGGGGTGGATACATTTTGCACAAAATACTCCTCCATCTCTACATAAAAAAAATCCCTGGGGGCATTCAAATTTTACAAATGAATTTTCAACCTTGAAACTGCCTGCACAGATCTTAATGAGAGCCACTACTTAGGACCAGTCAAGAAGCCAACCTGGAGGTTCCTGGGATTACAAAGACCCAAACAAGCAGGATTCCATGAAATCAAAAATCTACAACTGAAACAAGGGCATTGTCTAATAAGCAGAAAATGTTTTGGTAAACTATTTTAGAGAGAGATGATGGAGCACTTTGTACAGGAAATAGCCCCCTGGTCTTTTTTAAAAAAAATTCGTTCATGGGATGTGGGCGGCCCCAGCAAGGCTGGCATTTATTGCCCATCCCTAATTGCCCTCGAGACGGTGGTGGTGAGCCACCTTCTTGAACCACTGTAGTCCATGCCCTTTATACCTTTGCCAAAATTTTACTGGTAATATTTAAAAAGCAAATTGTAAAGAAAATGTAGAAATGTACTGATTGATGGGCCACCAGGTGGTAAGATGCCAGGGGTCTGCCATACAGGTTCTGATCATGCGGTTAGTGGAATGGACAATATATTGATGAGGAACTTTGCCATTGGAGGAGAGAAAGTAGATGGGGGATTGGGGGGCGGGGAAGAAAGAAAGGAGGTCAAACTCAAGGTGCTTTTATGCACTGTCCACCAGTGGCTCAAGAATGACACAAGCAGGGTTCTAGGAAAAGGTCAACCATTCACTCTTTTAGCTTTGGGAAACAGCTCATGGTGTGGGGGGGTGATTTAAAAAAGAGTGGAAGAAAAAAGGGAAAATGTACTAACTGCAAGATGAAAACTTTAAAAAGTAAAATGTGGAGGAAATAGTGCATTAGTTGCATATGTCAAGACTTTGCTGTGTCTCTTGTAACATGGCAGAATAAATGACACACTCCTATTGCACCTTATCCAGGATCTAGATTGCAACAATTTTGGAAAGGACGCAACCCATCTGGTTGTGACATTCAGTCAAGCAAGACTACGTAGTTTAAAGGCCAGCAGCTGCATTTCATACAACTTGCATCTGTCAAATGCTTCATTTTAATGCAGAGTGAAAACTGCCCTCGCAGGTGGATGTAAAAGATCCCATGGTCCTCGAAGAGCAGAGGAGTCTCCTGGTGTCCTGGGCAACATTCACCCCTCAACCAACATCACTAAAAACAGATTACCTGACCATTTATCTCCTTGCCGCTGCATTTGCCTACATTATAAAAGCGACTGTATTGCAAAAATACTTTACTGGCTGTTAAGCACTTTGGGATGTCCTGAAGACATGAAAGATGCTTTGTAAATGCAAGTTTTTCTACCTTCTGCTCAGATCAAGATTTTTCAATTTATAGGGGAACTCATACTAAAGATGAAAAATTCTCTCCCTGCTAGACTACATAACGTTGTGTGGAGAAATGCATTGGGCAACCTTCACCTGTGGTAATCCGCTACTTTATTTTGCAGTACTGAACGAGTGCTGCATTGTCAGAGGTGCCCTTGTAAGATACTAAACTGAGTTTGTTGCTGCCTGCTTTGGCAGTTCAGATAGACTATTGTATGCTAAACAATCGTGAGCATTTTCACTCTTCAATCTTATTCAAGATAAATTGTGATGTGGAGATGCCGGTGATGGACTGGGGTTGACAATTGTAAACAATTTTACAACACCAAGTTATAGTCCAGCAATTTTATTTTAAATTCACAAGCTTTCGGATGCTTCCTCCTTCCTCAGGTGAACTATAACTTGGTGTTGTAAAATTGTTTACAAAAGATAAATTGTGGGCTGGCAGGGAAGAAAAAAGCAGAACACAACTGTTTTTGTCAGTAATGGTCAATAAAGTATCTAAATGTGTAATGGAGAAATTCAAATGAAGTGTCTGAATCAACTGGCTTACCCACACCTCTCTGCTCAACACACGGGTTATGTTGCTGCTAAATCAACCACAGCCTTGTACATTTTCGGAAAAACTCAGCAGATGCTTCCAACTGTGACAAAACCATATGTGTTTTCACATTTGTAAATAATGCTGTCAACTGCAGATGTTTGCAGTGCAGGGAAGCACAGACGTCTTGCAAGGGGGGTATCCTCAAATCATGCCGAGTATCCAGAATGACATCTGAATTAGACAGTCTACCATTTTTAATGATGGGTTCATGTATTTTATTCAAATCTAATTGCCAGAGTCTGACACGCACAGATAACAGACTGGTCTAATGGGATTTAGTAACCTTGATTTCCAGTTTCAACGTTAACCTACTTTTCTTCCTGAAATATAAACTGGCACATTTATTCACAGTGGACTCTCCTCATAGAATGATACAATTCTGGCCATTTGCTGGTGTAACCCATTAATCTTCCAGCATGTTGTGACACAAGATGGTGGGGTTGAGGCTTGCACCCATAATGCTTCACACAGTAAGTTCCTGGATGGTGGTCATATGATTAAAAGGAGCTTAAAACAAAGAGGCTAGGTTCGCTTCCACACAAAAGGTTTAGAAGAGTCATCCTCAGCTATTTTGGCAAAGGTGTAGGCACGTGGGAGAATGGTATGTGGTATGGATGCCCTAAATATGGGAAGACAATACTGTTACAATTCAAGCTCTCACCGTATATTTTTTCTCATACCCAGTGCAAATGGCAAGTCCATGCTTCCTGTAAACCAAAACATGATTTTGTGTGTGAAATATTCTGGGAGGTAATGTGCTCTGCGGCAATCAGTTAATCCCTGATGCTGCAGATCAGGTCAATGGAAATAGAACAATATGCCTCATACTCTCCTGGTCACTCAGATTGACAACTAACACTGTGATAGACTGCACATCTCAGGCTTTTAGTTGTGACTCAGGTTTATCAAGAAGTAAAATTGAACAGATGCAAGATCAAACACAAAAGTTGGCCTGGGTTTTTAATTTTTTTTGCCCCGCCCAGGAGATTACAGGTTCCGGGTGGGGTAGTGAGTGTATGTATTGCAATGCACAAGGCATCACAACTGTATGGGATAGGCTGGATGGATCAGGTGGTCTTTTCCTGTTCGTCAATTGTCGTATGTTTGTAAATAAATAAATATTTGCGTGTGGGATATAAAATAACTTGTGAAATTTTCCAGTTTTAAAAAACCTGCTGGCTGAACGCGTTCCCTCACACACTGAAATGTGTGTGGTGCTTATGAATATAAAATTTACAGTTCCTAACCATGGAAAGCCAATATTAAAATAAATAATTAATTGAGCGAGTGAGCAGCCCACCTTACCCGATGGTCGATAATTAAACAAACAAACGGTTGTCTCTGGGGTACAAATTAATTCATTAGATCGTCCAGGTTTCATTAATGCATTGTCTGCATAATTCCCCTCAATGAAAGGTGTATGTATAAAATTAAACGATGACCCACCATGAGTGTCTGACAAGGAAATAACTGAGATAAAATGTGTCCAGCATCCAGAACACACATTTGAAACGAGACATCCTGTGTGCAATGACACAAGATATTGACCAGTATATACATGTGTACATGTGTGTAAACTGCTAAATCACATGGAAGAACTTGGTTAAAGGGAACAGAGGCTTCATCCTCCAGGCAACTCCATGAACAGCAGCAATATTGCTCATTGTTTAATATACCAGATGTCTCAGATCCGTGGCCCAAGAAATCTCTGACAACACACCCCACCAGCAGATTTCCCTCCTAGCCCGCCCACCCACCCAAGACTGACAAAGCTTGGCCACTAAGAGACAAGACCAAATGAAAACATCACCGAAATCAAGAATTGAACAAGCCAGAAATCCTGATGAATTAATGGTTTAGCTAACTTTTATATATTTAGGAAAAACAGTAATGTAACAAGGGCTGGAAGTTTAAGTAACAAAAAAATGTCAAGAGCACAGCATTAGGGTATCAAGGGATATGGATCAGTTAGGTAAATAAAATTTTAAACTTAAAAAGGTAGCTTTTGACCAATTCCATTTTTAGAAAAATTAGCGTTTTGTTTAAAATTATAGAAAAGTAAATAGAGTGCAAGTAGATACAGCTGTACAGCATCAAAACACCTTTAACGATACATTATGTAAAAGTCTGCAATGTTATGTACTTACTCAAATGAAAATTAAACATGTAACCTCCGCCCACAGAGGTTTCAAGTTATACTCTACAATTAGATATAGTTTTATCATCTAAATTCATGTTTGATCCCAGAATCCTCACCTTCTACTATATAGAATTTTTGATCCAAACATACGATTCCGTTGCAAATGAGTTCTGCATTTAAGATTTAACTGATGTACTGGAATCTAGAATCTACGAGGTCTCCACATATTGTGCTCGTCATGTTTTCATCCATTTAAAAACAAAAATTCCTCCCTCACTTCCAAGTCATCGCACTCAATTACTTTGCAGAAAGGGCAAACAGCGAGTTTCTGCTAATTCTGCTCTACAATCAAACACTCGGAGGTACAGAAAGACTCAGCATAACCCCACACCACCATCCATCCTTGGAGTGGAGCAGCTCATATTTGCTCTGTGCTACTCCCCCTTCATCACCAACAACCCAACTCAATTAGGGAATTCCCATGTGTGAAATCATGGGTACCACCTTGTATCCTAATGCTCTGTGGTATTGTGCATCAACTTATTATGTTACCAGCCTAACCCCACAACATAGTATTTGATTGCTTCGAAATTGCAGAATAAAGCTTACTCTATTTTGTGCTGCAGATACATTCTTGCAATTCCAGAATATAAATGTAGTCTTATTGGGTCAGATGCTACTTGAATAAACACCTAGTGTCAGACCTCATCATAACAAACTCAAGGGGAATCAACCAAGCAGTTTGTTTTGAACAGGAGTAGTATGTGATGTGATCATGTTTTGCTATTCTGAGGTTAAACTGCATCCAAAAAGACTGACAGACATTTTCTTCATTCTTTGTTCAATAGGAAATCACACAGAATAAATGCAACAATCATCCCCCCTGAAGAAAGGAATGGCTTGCTGTCAAATGCTGCAGTTAGCATACGGTTAATTGCAATCCTTAGACTACAAATAAAATCTACAAAATGCAATACAAGTGCATTAAATGCTTGGTATTCTACACTAATAATCTGATGCTAATAAAATAAAAACTTTAAGATAACTTTGCTCAAAAATAATTGAGGAAATGAATAAAAAAGCCAAAGGGTTTGCACATCAATAATTTTTATATGTTTTCATAATTAACTTCCAAAAATATGTGCCACAATCACTTGTTAGAGGCACATCTTTACTGCAAATTCCTGACTAATGAGTCAAAGTAATTTAATAAACTTGTCCAGATTTAAACCTGAAATGAATGAACAGAGTTGGCTAAATGTATTTTTCCATTTTGCTAAATGAGTTTTGTGTCACCAACCAACCTTTCTGGCTTGGCTTTTCTATTCAATTAGTAAAGAAGCAAATGTATTAAAACCAAAACTGTGCAAAAGTTGACTGCTTGGCTAAACTGGAAAATTATAAAATTTTCCACTGGCTGTTTTCTATTCTGGCACATAGTAATTTTATCATCATTTGACTGTGTGTAATTAGCCTAAAAGAGATTTAAAGATGTTTGAGGATTATTTTCAATCTCATTAATTCTGATTATTTAGAGATTGTCAGATTAGTAAGAGTTAATTGTTTTGATACCTGTGAGGTTTATAAGAAAACAAATTCATAATTCAAAGAATCTTGTCAACTCATGCAATTAGCACATTGATTGGTGCACACATAACTTTTCAAACTTGTTTTAGCCCAAAGGTTTTGTTTATCAAGAAATCCTCAATAGCTACAAATGCTGGGGTGTTACTCAGCTCTGAACCACTGTTCTGAATCCCAGTAACTGCAGCCCATTTATATGAGGCAGATTATTACAAACTTGTGAAGGATGGTTGAGGTTCTACATCCTCGATTGATCATAATAAGCTTTGGCTCAGAAATGAGGGAAAAAGAGAGGCTGGAATGAACAATTTGTAATTAGCAATTTTATTTTATAGGTGACCAACAAAGCCCGTCTATCAGCCAGAGGAGAACTCGAGTCATCCAAGAAGGTTTGCAATCTATCCAATTACCCAACTTTCCAAAGGGATACCCGATATTCAACTAGACATTACAGAAAGGTTCCAAGCTCTTCAGTCTCTCAGCATTGCAGGAGTAATCAAATACAGACTTCCTAAATTTGGACACGGGAATTTGCAAAGGCGTCTAATTTCAGAATCCTGCACATAACCACAATTAGTTTCCTCCCATTCCCCAAACAACCTGGATTATTTATGAACAAGCTGAAAACCAACTTTCATATTTAAACAGGTCGATCAAAAAAAACCTGGAAAAATCAATTAACATTGAGCTTTTTTTAAATAACAAAAGACTTACTTTGTCCACACAATCGTCGAAGAATGCCAGACTTGCATCCTTGTCACTTACGAAGGAACATTCCTCGATGAATCGAATAAACATTTGAGTTTTTGTCATTAATGAGAAAAACTTCTGGTGAGAGCGGTCCCGGCTCTTCAGAAAACCTACAACGATTAACATGGAGTCACTAATTTTTAAAAAGATAAAAATTCCTCTCAATGGAATGTGATCCCAAAACATGGGTAAAAATCCTGAGTAGCCCTGATTATAAGGCATAGCGACCCCTTTGTTTAATATAGCTAGGGCCACTGGTCAGAATCTCAGAATGGAATAACAGAATTTGACATATTGAGACACCATAACCTGTGGTCACAATACATTCCTTGAGAAAACTGCTAATTTTCAAAGCTAACTGCTAGATACAAGTGACAAAAATGAAGTATTCTTGTCTATACGGTATCATGGCAGTGGTTTCTTTCGGTCATGGTACATAGGAGATTTTAATACTGGATTCACTCTCAGATGAGGAAATGGGGGAATTTTCTTTTTAGAAATTGTAATTTAAATAGCAGTTTTAAACTTTAATTCAAACTTCATTTTTAAAAAAGTAGATGGCTAACATTTTTGAGTTCAGGTAATTTACAATGCAGATAATACTGTGCGCAATACTTTCTAAAGGAGGCACCTAACTTGATAACTCAAAGTCAAAATCACAGATATTATTCTTTAGTCATCCTTAACTATTTGTATCCACCTTGAAGATCAAACAGTGAGCTTGCATCTGTTGCTTTCTCAGACGGAGCTTCTGTGATGGGGCGAAGGTAGGTTCTGTAACCCTTCAGTATTGAAGCCATGAATCGGAGGAAGGCTTCTTGAATCTCCATCTCCAGCACCTGCATCTTCTTACCAGAGTTGAAATCATGATCATTCATTGTTAACTCCATTAAAGCTTCCTCTCTGGGTCTTTGTTGCACTGAAAGTAAATAAATTTAGTTTCACATTTAAATGATTAGAAAATACACATCCTCAAATGCATTGCGGTGGACAATGGAGTAATTTTAAATTATTTTAAAATATTATTTAAAAAATAAATAAATTTGGAGATTTGTTTTTCCAATTCCTCCCCCCACCAAAGGCACTGGCTCGTGGTGGTGTGCAGGTCCACTGCAGCCTCTCTGATTTCTTTCCCAAAAGGCCATTTTTCATTTGTAATCCTAGACAATGTGCATTGGCAGATTATTGGACTGTGGAAGGCATCACAACTGATATCTGATCTAGTCTTTATGTGCCGTAAATTCCGTAGTATACAGGGAAAGGGCAAGGAAACATGTTCAGAGTAAAAAGCTCCACTGACGAGCTTGCATCGGCTCAGGCATGATGGGATACATGGCCTCTTTTTGCACTGTAAATTCTGATAGGACATACACATGTGCAGTTCCAGCAAGATTCACTAGACAGCTGATATCTGCCCTCCTTAGTCTAGGGGTGAAGGTAATTGTAGAGCTCCTAATATCACGCAAGCTGACATTAACTAACTGAGCACAAACCGGGAATTGAACTTGGGCCTTGTGATCTGCATGGTTGCCCAATTGTCTTTACCAACAGAGCCATCTGTGGAATTCTGTAGAGAATTTTCCAATTTTATGTGGCTGATGTACAATATAATCAGGACGTAGTGCAATGTTTCGTCCCTATAAACACAGGCCATTAAGTTCTACACTGCTCCAGCTTATATGAAAGGGACTGGCAGCTCTGATCAGGAGGGAACTCACGGATTAGCGCGCTTTGGTAATTAATTGATCGGGGGGTTGGGGGAGGGGGGGGGGTGAGTCTAAGATTAGCACACTTTGGTAATTAATTTACAAGTATAAAGGTTTTTTTTAAGAAAGGCTGTGACCTACAGAAAGAAACTCAGAGGTAAGATCATTTTAGAGCCTTATCCTAGAATGCACATATTTCTTTCTAAACCACACCTAACTTCTAAATAAAGTCCAATCTTTGTATTGTTGGTCACAGAGTGGAATCACATTAAACATTCACTCCCTTCACCACCGGCGCACTGTGGCTGCAGTGTGCACCATCCACAGGATGCACTGCAGCAACTCGCCAAGGCTTCTTCGACAGCACCTCCCAAATCCGCGACCTCTACCACCTAGAAGGACAAGGGCAGCAGGTCACATGGGAACAACACCACCTGCACATTCCCCTCCAAGTCACACACCATCCCGACTTGGAAATATATTGCTGTTCCTTCATCGTCGCTAGGTCAAAATCCTGGAACTCCCTTCCTAACAGCACTGTGGGAGGACCTTCACCACACGGACTGCAGCGGTTCAAGAAGGTGGCTCACCACTAACTTCTCAAGGGCAATAAATGCTGGCCTTGCCAGCGATGCCCACATCCCACGAACGAATAAAAAAAAACATACTTTATAAGTCCACAGCGCTGCCAGGGGAGCTGTCCACCAGCACAGCATCTCAGGAATTTTGGGCATCGGAAAATTGTGGGCAGAGTATGTCTGAATTTCCGATACATGCTTCCGCTGGGCAGGGTTCCTGCCTGCAGCACAGGCGCCCCTATAGTCTCCATGGTTATCTGAAAACTTCGCCAGTTTTTAAAAAGGATAAACAAATTTCAGCATTACGCAGTTCGTGATATACTTACACTCTACTAGCTGTTCATAAATGTTGCTCAAAGAGTTGATCAGATTTTTACAAGGTTTCTTTGGAAGCACTTTCCACGTAAGGCATTTCCTGTCTTCGGTTCTGAAACAACAATCTTCTTTTAACTTGAACACAAATACACAGCAAATGAATTTGGAAATTGCAATCTCAATATTGTTTTCACTATCAGCAAAAAATAAATTGCAACGTAAGTATACTGTGTACCTGAAATTGTCAATTTAACAAAACAAGATACCACTTTAAATTGTAATTCAGTGTACACACTGATGAGTCAGCTGGCAGATTGGAGACATTGAACCATCTACTAATGCTGACAGATATTGTAATTTCTTGCTTCACATATCAATCTGGAGATTTAACTCAACACTGATAGAAACCACCCCCAGCTAAGAACCAGTATCATCAATTTGCTTTGTAAACAAGTAAATTGGCAGTCTAAAACAAAGAACAGGCCACATTTCTGTGGAATCAAGCTAGTCAACATAGTGATAAATCAGTAACAGTAATAATTATTATTTTAAACCAGCAATGTACAGCTGTCACGCTGTAATTACACTTCCTTGCCTGCTGCAGTACCACTATTGAGGGAAGGGTATAATTACAATGTGACAAGTTTACATAGGCAGTTTCCATTATAAATGTGGACATGAGAATTTATAATGGAAAAGAAAAATAAGGACAGAACATATGACTTTAAAATGGTGACTGATTTGTGTCTGCGTGCCCTGGTCCAATTATCTCTAGCCTCTAACCCTGCTTCATCCTAAATCTACACTTGGTCTAGACTCTCCATATGCAATGCCACAGGAGGTCGACTACTTATTGCTTAAAAATCCACTTTGTTGTGAGACACTATTGTTCAATATGTGCTCAGTTCATTTGATGCAATTCTTTTTTCTTTTTTCCAACTCAATTGCTATTCATAACCACATTTTATATTCTAGTTGTACATAATCAAAATCTTACTGAGAAATGGTGTTAGTGTCCAGGTCCACGCAGCTTACATCACTTGGAGGATCATATAGGTCAAAATAGCGAGAGTCAACCCCTACGATAAAGGGGCAAGGGGCACTAAGGACATCTGCCAGAGCCAACGGGCATAGAGGAATGTATGGACATGGCCAATGGAATGGAAATATCATCTGCATATAAAGAGTCACAATAAGATCAATACACTTTCTGATAAAAGCCTAACCGCTTTCGCTCAACTGCAGTATAAGTGAGTCACGAGCTGAGCTAAGGCTAAATCATTACCAAGAGTTTTATTGATCATTTCCACAACCTGACTGAAAATATCCAAACTCTTACCAACTTTTGAAATCTATAAATGATGCATTTTTGTTCCTGGAAGTATGGCTTTGTCCTAAAACTTTGTATTTTCCATAGAAAATATGTGAGTAGAAATACAGAGAGTATGAAATCTAAAATGTTTTATGGCTAAAATTGCTCCCAAAATATGCAAGTAGTACTTTTATCACTTAGTCAAAAGAATCAACACTTTTACAGGGTAGGGTTAGGATGGTTCACCATGTCCAACAATCTCACAAACAAATTCTTGAAACTTGCCAACTCGTAAGTTTTTAAGAGGTATAGTGATATCCTTTTAACGTAGATAAAGCAGGTTGGATTTAATTAATTCATATCCTCAAGGCAATAATAAAAGCCAGCTGCTGAAGCAGCAAGCTGCTACACTTGAACAGGCCTTTACAAGTTCAATAATGGTTCAAAACTTTTTTCCACATTATAGTTGATCCCTCTAGTCTTTTATGACCTCAACTAGAACTTGCATTCTCTTCAATGTTCTATCACACAGAGAGGCCATAGAAAACATCTCTCCAATACCAAAGGCCATTGCAGAAAAGGTCATACTGCAAACACTTAAGTTAGACCTCCATCCTTATGCCAAGATCTGCTGCATCTGTACCTCAACATTCCTCATGAATCCAAAAAGTCTGTACCTAAACCCAAAGACAAAGTTTTATATACCACTGTTCTGCTTATGAAATCTTCTTCCAGACATTGTACACATCGGGAACTCTATCCTTTGTATGAAGAAATAACTGTTCAAATTGGATTGCTGGAGCTATTTCTATGGATTCAGATATCCCCCTCCCTACCCCAGCAGAAAATTCACCAATACCTGTGCTTCCAGTTCCACAAGATATCTGTCCTCATTACAGTTGTCTCTCATTATATTACTACACCACTTAACACACAAAATCCTGATTATCGCTTTCACACAATAAATACATCACTTAAAGCAATCCTTTTGTAATATGCCCACTTCTTTATTACCTTGTAATACTCCATGGGGCCAATTTTATAAAGAGGGAGCAGCTACTGTAGTTTTCTATACTGCTGGGATTTTGAATCCCATAATTTAACACTTTAGATACACTGTAGTCTTCCACAGAACAGAAATGCCTGATGCTAAGATTTCAAAGCTTCAAAAGAGATGGCCTCGCTTCCTGTGAGAAATCTCCTTTCAACTTAAAGATTAAGTGTCATCCTCATATGCCTTTAAAAAGTAGCATTTTGAAAGAACTGTGATTAATTTCAACTTTTTCTCATTTTTTTAAATGGGGTTTTAAAACAATATTTTTGTTTAAACAGTGATTTTCTGGCAACACCATCACAGACCAGGTGAAAGGAAATGCTGAGCCTAACAGTGCACCAGCTTAATTAACAGCAGTAGAGAAAACCCAGGGGTGCTTCAGTGATCTTATTATTTCAACTGTGTGCATGTCAATTCTGTTGTTTCACAGAGTCAGGCTCAGCAATTTCTCCCTGCCAGTTTCCTCAATCTTATGACATTAGGGTTCCTTGTTTCAATCAACTTCTCAAATAAATCCAAAGAAACAGAAAAAAATGATCTAACGTTCGCAGAATTCTTTGCACCTATCTACTTTGTAAAAGAGAGCCCAGATGATAAGTGTCTCTCTGAGTAACTGTATGGAATGTCCCCAAAGTGTCAAAATAATAGCTTTTCAACCAACTTGTTTGCAAACGTCTAACCAATACCTCCACTTCTTTCATTTTGATGGGAAGCATTGCTGGTCATCTCAAACCCTGAAAGTATTTAGAGTCAACAGGCTTAATTACAGGACAGCTCTATTGAACACCAGATTAGGGGGTTGGCAAATAAAATTTAGAACTTGCAAATTAAATTTGACTTTTTCAAAAGTTCCCCTCCCCTCCCCACACAAAACCGCCCAACAGAGTAAAATTAGGCAGGATACTGATATCTTTCATTCCTTTGTGATGATGCATCACCAAACTAGAAATTTCAATGCATGAAGCCTATTACTGAAGTGGCATCTGTAGGCTGTTGAGCTGTAATAGTTTCAATTTATTTCCATAATTTGCAATAAATTCAAAGGGTATTTAATCGTTAATCACCGGTAAAATCAGCAACTTCCTGCCCACCATAAAATACAGGTTGAATTCACAACTGAGCAAAGAATACACCAGATTTCATGGTATTTCGCATCAACTGCTCCCGTTTCATCATCTCTGCTGTGGTCACACAGGGGAAAATACATCAAAACATTGGGTACTGAAGGGAAACAATGTGCAGCTTATAGAAAAAGTCTGTTCACAATAATGGAAAATATGTACAGTATCACAGTCAGAAACACCAACAAAGATAAGTTTGTAAAGCTCAGTTGTAAAGGAAGGGTATAGCCAAGCCATACAGACCAGAAGGCCCCAGATGTGATTTCTAGTCTGTGCTCAGTCAGTTGATATCAGTCACAGTGGCAGTAGGGGTGCTATAACCAGCTTCAGCATTCCTAGAGAAAACCAACAAGGTTCCCACTTCCAGATGCTACCTAGTGATTTGCAGCCAAGTGCACCTATGTTGGTGTTCTGAGAGAAACAGAACTGGGCTTGGATCCGATAACAACCCTCCCACCTCAACACACCCACAGTGTAACAGCCAACCAACACTCACTGTCTGGGCACACACTAACAGAACAGTCACGCAGGCCAGGTACCAGAGGGCACACTGTGTCCCTGGAACCGTACCCCAAAAGGATTGAACATCTGAACAAAGGAGAATTAGAACTAAAGCAAGAAAGACAAAAAAAAACTATGACAGCATCACTAATACGGTGGGACTTTCCATAACAGGTATGGATGATGAAACTCAGTCATCAGTGCTGAATTATAGGAGAAACCCATTTGTATTAGTGAGTTAATATCTGATTTAACAAATTGCTAACACAGCTCACATTATGCTGTAAAGTGAGGCACACTGACAAAGAGCCAAAACAGTTTGAATATTTATTGATTAGGTATTTTAATGACTGCAATAACAATTCTATTTGCCAAGCTCCAAATTATACTCAGATTGAAAAAAAAGTCATTTACACCAAGACTTTAAGTGTTTTGTACATTCATCGAATTCTACATCATAATGTTCATTATTAATTCACATAAGTTAATTTTTGCTGGTATTGATGTGAGAGAAATGGTTTGATTCAGCTAATGTAAAATCAAACAAGTTTCACACATAAAAATAAAAATGAAGCTACAGCTTTGCAAATCTGGTCACAACGAAGCTCTCGACAAAATGAGCTTAATACTCACAGAAACAAGTGCTTCAGCCACACTGGTCAACACAGCCGGCCGCAGAGAGTGAATAAGAATCTTGTGTTCAGTTACCGCATACAGCAGAAGACTTATTGCCTTCTCCGGGCCCAGGTTCTGCAGCAAAGTAGTGAAGCTGCCACCGCTGAAAGTAAGAGGACAGACACCATCAAAATGCAGTGAAGTAAGGCACTGGTCACTTTTCAGTTCAGCTGGTTCTGATTAAAATATTTCTCTGGAGTCCCTAATTTGTGCCCCAGGCTGCAGCAAACTATTTCCTTTGCCTTCTTTAGGTTTCCTCCACTTTGCAGACCATTTTCAGACAGAGCCATGGCAGGGACAGCAGATGAACTGATCACATGGCGGTCACTCTGAAACAACACAAAACGGTCCCTAAGAGTAATGCAAGTTGACTTGTCCTCGGGGAAATGCCTTCCTGATGGCATAGGGTGATTTTGAAAACTCAACTGTTGGAAATCATTGCTAGTGGTGGGAGGCAGAGAGGAAAGACTCGAGGGCCTGTCGCTCTGTGGCACGGTGCATTAATCCAAGAGTATACGGCACCATAGGGTCCAATGACTTCTGATGTCTGAAAGACTAAGTTATAGTACTGCATTAAGCACAAGCCTGAGCTGTTCAATAAAGTGAACATGATGCTTAATCCCCAGCTTGTTACTGAAAACTACAAGCTATAGCTGGGACAAGTCTGGTTACTTTCCAACAAAGTACTTTACATTGAATGAGGGTAAGGGGAGGAAGAGAGAGAAGGATCAACATTGCTCTTAGGTTATAAATGCACTACAAGTTGGTGGACTACATGAGGAACTGATGCTGGGAATGAATTATACAGATGTAATTCAATCAAGAGGCTTGTGACTTAACAAGAAGACGGAAGTACAAAACTACAGTACTGTTGTACTGCACTTCCCTGGGAAAGTTTGATTTGTTACATCTTTACTTCCTTTTTTTGGATCTCATTTTCTCATCCTTTTTGCTTCATACTTTCTAATTTATTTGTTCTTCTGACTTTTTGCGTCTCTTTTTGTTCTGCGGATATATTGAGTTTTGCTTATTTAATTAGCAGAATAGGTTTAAAGTCTGGAGACTTGCAGTTTACGTGGCATAAAAAGTGGCACACTTATCATAGGGAGCTGTAAAGCCATTTGTCTGGGAGATATAAATTCCATAGGCGATGGGCTGCATTTATATGGCTATTCCATCTATTGTACAGAAGAACCAGACAATTGAATATTGGATCTTCCATTACTGACACACTACTCTGACGTGCTATGGTGGATAAACAACTCAGTATACAGGAGTTTACATCAGTGTTCAAGAGTTGCCACACTGGCATTCAAAAGCAAACATCTTTCAGTTTTTTATACCGCATTCACTGCTCACAATGCGGTCTTCTCTACATTGGGGAGACTAAACGCAGATTGGGTGATCGCTTTACTGAACACCTGCGCTCGTCCGCAAGCGTGATCCTGAGCTTCCGGTCACTTGCCATTTTAATTCTCCGTCCCACTCTGACCTCGGCCTCTTTCACTGTTCCAATGAAGCTCAAGGAACAGCACCTCATCTTTCGATTAGGCACTTTACAACCTTCCGGACTCAACATTGATTCCAATAACTTCAGACCATAGCCACTGCTCCCATGTTTTTGGACTGCAGGTGCTGGTAATGGTTCTGTTGTTGCCATTTACAGCTCCTCTAGACCCATCTTTTGTTTCTTAACTTGTCCCATTACCACCCTCCTTGCCTTGCACCATCATCCCTTTTGTCATTTAATTACCCCTGCCCCCTGCCCTATCACAGTCCTTCCCTTTTGTTCTTTCCTCTCCTCCCCTTCCTTCCCCCCGTCCCACTTCCCCTAGCTCTGTTCTTGCTTAAAAACTGTTAAATCTTTAACTTCTTCCAGTTCCGACGAAAGGTCATTGACCTGAAACCTTAACTCTGTTTCTTTCTCCACAGATGCTGCCTGACTAGCTGAGTATTTTCAGGATTTTCTATTTTTATTTCAGATAGGAATAATTAACTTTTACAACATTTATCTTGTACTGGTACAGGAGTTAACAGTGAATCATGTTACTGAACTAATAATCCAGAGAACGAGAGTTCAAATCCCACCATGGTAGTTTGAGAATTTGAATTCAGTTTTAAAACAAAAAGCTGGTGTCAGTTAAAGTGACCACGAAGCTGTCAGTCTGTCGTAAAAACCCAACTGGTTCACTGATGTCCTTTAGGGAAGGAAACCTGCCGTCCTTACCCGGTCTGGGCCTATAAGTGACTCCAGTCCCACAACAACCTGGCTGACTATTAACTGCCCTCTGAAGTGGCCCAACCCCCTCAGTCTTATCAAACCGCTACAAAGAATAACAAGAGACTGCAGCGGTTCAAGAAGACGGCCCACCATCACCTTCTCAGGGCAACTAGGGATGGATAAGAAATGCAGGTCTTGCCAGCGACACCCACATCCCAAGAATTAATAAAAACAAATTATGCATTCTACAGTGCTAGATGAATGCTGATTATCTACTTGTACCAACGGAGCATACTGCACCACATATACATTGACAGAACCCACAAAAAAAGCCATGGGTTGCGTTATTCTCCTCTTCTAGCTGAAGGAGAATGCAAGAAGGTGCTTGCAAAGACTGGGAAAATAAATAACTCAATCCACTAAATCACTAAACGGTATTGCTGGAAACAAAATCAGTGACACAAAGATGATGCAAAAGTATGTACTACACAGAGAAGGAGAAACAAGCAGTTAACATATAAATATGGGTCTGATATTTCATATGTTTGCAGTCTCCTTGTGTACTGTCAGCACATAATCACGTACTGTGTATGGACAAGTAGTGTGATTCTGTACAGCCGTTAACACTATCGCCTCTGACAGTAACTAGAAAACTCCAGCCTGGAAATTTCTGCACTGAGTTTTCCCAAGTTCCCAGATGGATAAAACTGAGAGTTCACCCCGTACAGAATTCTGACCAGAAATAAGCATCGGCAAGGAATTCCTCACTCTGTTTTGAGGAAGCTAGGGGAGGAAAGGAGGAGGATGGGAGGGGAAACCAAAAGCTCATTCTAGAACACACTCACACATCCTAATGCCCAGCTGGAGAACAGCAGTGACGGTGTACAGGGAGGATATCCCCGCTTACTCATGATGACTTGGGGATGGTGAGTGGCACAAAGTGTCCTTTAAAAAAAAGGAAGTTCACTTAAAATGAAGTTTAAAAATAATTAAATCTGTGCTTGTCTACACTTACCTCAGTGGTAGTGGTGACGATACAGGTTGGCAAAGCATCAGGTGGTCATGAGGTGATTGCTGTAACAGAGATGACAAGGCTGAAATTCAGCAGACTCTAACGAATATAAATTCTGGTCCCAGCAGAAGCTGCATGAAGGGAAGCCCTTCCCTCCACTATAACACCCGTTTCTTTTATTTCAAATTTTATTTACTTCTCTAGCATCTTTCTCTCAAATTCGCATCTTTTACTTTCCATTTCTTTTGCTTATGTTGATGATTATTTTCTTCACCCTCAAATTATTTTTCAAATGCCTGGATTCTCTATGGGTTTAGTTTTACTCCCTGAGTTCTACCATTTTCCCCTAATAGAGAGGCACACTGCATTCCCAGATGACTGCTATTATATCATCGATATTCAGGGTGCATTTTGGGGTAATATATTTTTGCTAAATGTCAAATGGCAACATTCTCCTGCTATAATGATACTGTAATCCAAACAACAGAATACATTCCATAGTAATATACTGCTGCTCTGACTGTGGCAATCATGCAGACAGACACTCACCTGTACGAGAATCCTTGGTCTTTGAGGAGAAGGAAATGGGACATTGTGCATGAAATGGCAGATGTGTCTGCAAAATAGAAGTCATAAAGGCATGTTGAATATGTCTTTATCAAGGAAGATGCTGCCAGAGTCTCAATAAAGGAAGATGTAGTTAAGATACTGGATGGGCTAAAAATTGATATAGAGGTACTAGAAAGGCTAGCTGTACTTAAAGTAGATAAGTCACCCGGTCCGGATGGGATGCATCCTACGTTGCTGAGGGAAGCAAGGGTGGAAATTGTGGAGGTACTGGCCATAATCTTCCAAACATCCTTCGATACGGGGGTGGTGCCGGAGGACTGGAGAATTGCAAATGTTACACCCTTGTTCAAAAAGGGTGCAAGGATAAACCCAGCAACTACAGGCCAGTCAGTTTAACTTCGGTGGTGGGGAAACTTTTAGAAACGATAATCTGGGACAGAATTAACAGTCACTTGGACAAGTGTGGATTGATTAAGGAGAGCCAGCACGGATTTATTAAAGGCAAATCGTGTTTAACTAACTTGATAGAGTTTTTTGATGAGTTAACAGAGGGGGTAGATGAGGGCAACGCGGTTGATGTGGTGTATATGGACTTCCAAAAGGTGTTTGATAAAGTGCCGCATGATGGGCTTCAACCTTGATGACAAGCCTATGGAACAAAGGGGGCAGTAGTAGCATGGATACAAAATTGGCTAAGTAACAGGAAGCAGAGAGTAGTGGTGAACAGTTGTTTTTCGGACTGGAGGGAGGTGTACAGTGGTGTTCCCCGGGGGTCAGTACTAGGACCACTGCTTTTCTTGATATATATTAATGACTTGGACTTGGGTGTACAGGGCACAATTTTAAAATCTGCAGATGACACCAAACTTGGAAGTGTAGTGAACAGTGAGGATAGTGATAGACTTCAAGAGGACATAGGCAGGCTGGTGAAATGGGTGGACACGTGGCAGATGAAATTTAACGCAGAAAAGTGCAAAGTGATACATTTCGGTAGGAAGGACGAAGAGAGGCAATAAAAATTAGAGGGCACAATTCTAAAAGGGCTACAGGAACGGAGAAATCTGGGGGTATATGTGCACAAATCGTTGAAGGTGGCAGGGCAGGTTGAGAAAGCAGTTAAGAAGGCATACGGAATCCTGGGCTTTACAAATACAGGCATAGAGTACAAAAACAAGGAAGTCATGATGAACCTTTATAAAACACTGGTTCGACCACAATTGGAGTATTGTGTCCAGTTCTGGGCACCGCACTTTGGGAAAGATGTGAAGGCCTTAAAGAGGGCGCAGAAAAGATTTACTAGAATGATTCCAGGGATGAGGGACTTTAGTTACGTGGATAGACTGGAGAAGCTGGGGTTGTTCTCCATGGAAGAGAAGATTGAGAGGAGATTTGATTGAGGTATTTAAAATCATGAAGGGTCTCGACAGAATAGATAGAGAGAAACTGTTCCCATGGGTAGGGTCAAGAACCAGAGGACATAGATTTAAGGTGATTGGCAAAAGTGCCAAAGGTGACACGAGGAAAAACATTTTTACACAGCGAGTGGTTAGGATCTGGAATGCACTGCCAGGGGGGGTGATTGAGTCAGATTCAATTGTGGCTTTCAAAAGGGAACTTTATAAGTACTTGAAAGGAAAAAGTTTGCAGGGCTATGGGGAAAGGGCAGGGGAATGGGACTAACTGGATTGCTCGTGCAGAGCCAGCATGGACTTGATGGGCTGAATGGCCTCCTTCCGTGCTGTACCCTTTCTATGATTCTATATGGAGAAAGCATCTGTAATCACTATGGTCTTTTACTAACAACAAATCTATTCAGCTGAATGACTAAGCTACTTTGTGATTATTTTTTTTTAAAATAAATCTCTCCAACAAACGTTACTGGCTGAATTCAACATTGGGTTTGTGTGTTTTTTTAAAAAAAACTTCACTTGATTTGTGCCATTGCATTAAATCAGATTTTCTGTTGACAAAAAATAAAGACTAAATAAAGGAGCTTTTCATCGAGTTCCTTCAGAAGGCAGCCACCATAAGCTGCTTTCTCACAGACCTATTGACAACTGACAGAAGAGTGACAAGTATAACATTAGCACAGCCCATATTTTTGCCACAGCTAAGCGAGATCTAGGGAGGGAGGTTGAGGAATAAAGTAATTGTAAAAATAAATACACATAGGCACTCCAATTGTGAATTTTTGTATCAGCAAAACCTTGTCAAAAATTCCCTGTCCACGCTGGCATAACACTTGAGGCACATCGCCACTCAACTCAACTCCAGCATATAACTGCTGGGATGTTCTCCATATTGTGGTACCTTTGGTATGGCAGTAGAAACTTCCAGAAACTCCATATATCAAACAGACTTAGAACTGGAGAGAATGATTCGGCTGATTGTGCCTGTGCCAGCTCTTTGAAAGAGCTATCCAATTACATAGAAACATAGAAAATAGGAGCAAGAGTAGGCCATTCGGCCCTTCGAGCCTGCTCCGCCATTCAATATGATCATGGCTGATCCTCTATCTCAATACCATATTCCCGCTCTCCCCATACCCCTTGATGCCTTTTGTGTCTACAAATATATCTATCTATCTCCTTCTTAAATATATTCAGTGACTTAGCCTCCACAGCCTTCTGTGGCAGAGAATTCCACAGGTTCACCACCCTCTGAGTGAAGAAATTTCTCCTCATCTCAGTCCTAAATGTCCTACCCCATATCCTGAGACTGTGACCCCTCGTTCTAGACCCCCAAGCCAGGGGAAACATCCTCCCTGCATCCAGTCTGTCTAGCCCGGTCAGAATTTTCTACATTTCAATGAGATCCCCTCTCATTCTTCTAAATTCGAGTGAATACAGGCCGAGTCAACCTAATCTCTCCTCATACGACGGTCCTGCCATCCCAGGAACCAGTCTGGTGAACCTTTGCTGCACTCCCTCTATGGCAAGTATATCCTTTCTTAGGTAAGGAGACCAAAATTAGTTCCCCTTCCCTCACACTGTGATCATATTTCAACCTACTGTCAGCTGAAGTAGGAAAAAATTAACAAATGGGAGATACATTAATTATTCAGGAAATTATTTAGAATGTGTTATGCAATTTTTTTAGGCAAGTACCATAAATTCCAGTGTGTACATGACACCTGAACAGTCCATTAATCCGCAATTACAACTCATTCACCAATCTGAACTACTTTTTAACCACATCATGAATTTTTGCAGCAAGTCCAGACCTTCCTTTAGAACGATCGCCATAATGCTTGCCAATCGTATCCGTCCCCTTCTCTCCTGAAGGCATTGATCCTCACTGGCTGTGGTTTCCACAGGCACACTCCACTACTTTGCCCAGCTGGCCTTTATACACTTGTGAATTTTGACAGTGAGTATAGCCGGCTATTTGACCATTGGGGCATCACAGCCGAGCCTGCTCCTCACCTGACATTATTAACATGCACTTCCAGCAGGAGCTGCTGAATAATGACCAGGCAACCCTGACCTATCTTTCCCTCCTTAACCCGGCGAGCTGAGGTCAGCTAACTCAGCACCAATTGGGGATCAGACCTGGGACCGTGCAATGTTTACTGTCATTTCCTTTCATTCTCAGCAGTCAGGAAGAATTAATCTTTTAAAGGAAACTTACTTCTCAATAGGTAGTGCGTGAGGTCCAGAAATAGAATAGCGGTATAAAAACGTGAGAAATTTTCGAAAAGCTTCAAAGAATGGCCAGTGTGACAGAAGGCAGATGCACTTGCTGGTGTGAACAGTTTTCGAGAGGATGGGTTTTCGATCGGCAGCACTAACCAGTCCTAACTGTGATCGTTGCTTGTCTGACAGGTTCTCTTGAGAAAGAGGCTCATAGAACTGAATAGCTGCACCATAAACCTGGGAACAATGAGTAAGGGCATTTGAATCATACACTGCAGAGTAACACTAGGTTGCAATTATCAACTTGGTGATAACAGAAACAATCCCTTTAAACAATTACAAGTATAAATAAGTGTAATTAGTCTGGGTCCACCCAATATTGCATCCTATAATTTACACATCAGAACTCAGGCAGAAAGGCTTTGCCTTGCTTCTAATTTTTCTCTGGCACTTACTATACAGTGATTATTAGAAGAGCTGAGTTTGCAAGTATCTGACAGGGCTAGAGTGGTCTCCTGGGCTAGTTTTGATCATCTATGGGGGTCAGAGAGGAATTTTTTCCCCTAATTGGCTTAGGTTTTTATCTGTTTTTTCACATCTCCCAGGAGATCACATGGCTTTAAGGTGGGGTAGGGAATGTGTATATTGTGATACACAAGGCATTGTAGTTGTGTGGGACAGGCTGGATGGACCAGTGGGCCTTTTCCTGTCCATACGTTCGTATGATACATTGGCGAAGGATGCAATAATGCGTAGAATGATAGGTGTTTACAGCACAAAAAAAGTCCATTCCGCCCAACATGTCTATTCCGACTTTTTTCTGGAGCAATCCGAAACTAATCCCACTGCCCTTGTCTCTCCCTGTCGCCATGTGTCTAGCTAGAGGTACAGCTAGTGGTGGTTACTCCAAGATAAGATGCCTGGTGATGAAAGCGAGTCAAATTTGTGTGATGGGCTCAGTAATACAATATGTGAACCAGGCAGAGCCATAGTACTCAATGGTCAACTAGTCAATGCTAATTTGTGCCTAAGCCAAGGTAAGTGAGATGAGTCATTATGGAGAAAGAGTGCACATTCCGAATCAGGCAAACAGAAATTGTGTGTGTAGATTTCTCAGTAGTTTGATTTGCTTTTGATAAAAATTAACATTCAAAATCAAAAAAAGGAACAGTTGAAAAAGTTTGCATTGCAGCAGGGATATGAAAGCTAAGAAGCTTTTGGATAGGGTTATTTCATAAATAAAATCTATTAAGATGGGGACAAGACTTCTTCATTGTGGTTTGAAGGTTTCCTGCCCCAGCTAGGTCACCCTTGCTGACTTAACACAAATTTTGGCGCAATGGATTGCACCCCAATTTTTTCATGACAGCTTTCTCACCTCCTTGATGGGGTGCAATCCCACATGCACAAGTCGTACTCCAATATCTCATCCAAGTGGCATCATTCATGTTTGAGCTTTGACCAGGTGTCAACCGCAAGCTACTCAAGCCAAGCTCAATCCTATCACTGCCCTTTGTCTACTTTTTGAAGGGACTGCTGGATAGTGATCCAAAGCGAGAACACGGACCGAATTCCCCTTCCTAATCCAAGTCAATTGCAGTGCCCTTGCTGTCGTCCCAGCTGCATTCAACTCAGCAGATATCGAACCTGGGATCTTCCTTTTCTTTTTGACTTAGTTACCCATTTTAGTTACTCATTATACACCATAATCTTTACTGATGACAATCTTGTCAAAGGGGAACATTTGGGTGAACAGAGTTATACAGTTGTATCAATTGAAGATGTGTATTAGGTAAAAATACATTAGTATTTTATTTAATTTGTTCCTGTGATGTGGGCGACACTGGCAAGCCAGCATTTATTGCCCATCCCTAACTGTCCTGTAGGCATTAAGAGCAATCCACATATGGTGATCCATGAAGGCCAGACCCAGTTAATGGTGGCAGGTTCCTTCAGTGAAGGGCATCAGTGAACCAGATGGGTTTTTACAACAATGTGGCAGCTTTCATGGTGCTAGCCCACAAATTACTAGATTTATTGAATGTAATCTCACAATTTGCCCTGGTGGGATTTGAACTCATAACCTCTGGCTTGCTACTCTACTACCAGACCCACTAGGCTACTGTACCACTTTGACTTAAATAACACTGAAGAACATTTAAAATCTCCTGCAGCTTTTGCTCCTAGTCAACAAAATTTAAAAAGCAATATAAAAGGAATATTTTATAATTTCAGTTTTTATAATTTATAAGGATTATCTTAATATTCAAGTGCCACTACTTCTTCACTTATGAAGTAAATTAATTGGTGTCTTACACTATGAAGCTCGGTCCTTCAACTAGGTAAAAAGAGATAAACATAACAAACATAAGCATACACTATATCATGTGGTACACTAAATAACAGGTCCCTACAGGCTTGCTCCAAATGTACCTTTTCTGCAGAAGCTGCCGTAAGCACAAATGTAGAGAAGACGGGGAGCGGATATTTGGTATTACAAGGCCAGCATTCAATAGTTGTCCCCATTGGCAGGCAAAAGAGAGGTACTGATGCAGGCAATGGAAAGGATTCATAATCTTCCTCTGGATACCTACATATCAAACCTGCAACAGAGACAAGACAATAGCCAAAAATGAAAATGTCTAAATTATAAGCTTTTTGTACACTATACCGTGACTTTTCTGAGACTAGAAGCTACAGTTCTCTCAGATCTTCCTTACGGAGAAAGGCCAACGATGACTATATATGACTATATATGTTCTTTGACTATATATGCTGTGCCTTTATGCAACTCTTCACTTCACCTGACGAAGGAGCAAAGCTCCGAAAGCTTGTGATTTCAAATAAAGCTGTTGGACTATAACCTGGTATTGTGCGACTCCTTACATTTGTCCACCCCAGTCCATCTCCAGCATCTCCACATCATAAATAATTATTTAGAGGATCCTTCCATGAATTCACTGAAATAACAGATGGTCTGAACACAGACCACTCATGGACCAGTAACTTTTTTAAGCACTCAACCAAATCTCAATGTTATTCTCAGCTAGGCAATTGCAAATTTCCATGATGAAGACTTTGGAAAATAAAAGCTGGCTTCCAATTGGCCTGTAAAATGACTATGAAGCATTCAAGGCACCCGGCAAGCAAGAAGAACAATTCCCCCACCAGAACTTAAATGTTGGCATGCCAAAAAAAAATACTCATAAAAAGATGAATATTTTGAATGTCTTCGAAAAGAGCTGTAGGGGAAATAAATACTTTCCACAGGTTTAAAATCTTAAGCCAAATGCTATACATCACAAAATCTACTACAGTAATAAAGGAAAGAGAATTTAGTTCAGAATTCTTTGCACTTACAGGTGGTTTAATGAAACTGTAATTAATGACCAGTCAGGTTCACAAAATAAAGGCAATTCATCTTTTCATTCACACCTGACCACTCAGTGTATTAATAGTGTCTAATTTTCAATTTTTTTGTCGTCTCATCCGATAATTAACATTCATACTTCAGCACGTAACAAATGTGCATGTTGGCACTTCTTCCTGGTGCCACAGTCTCACTTTCTGAACCGAATACACAAACTCAACCAGATCTGGATGATTCATCCATATCCAAGTCAAAACCACAAATGTTACCCATCTAGACCTCAATAAGGATACATCACTTACCAGCTTTGTACGCTATAGTGTTGGTCTTGGCCAAAGACTTTTTGTAACACAAATATACTGCTGATCCCCACTGCAACAGAAAATTAAATAAATCACCGAACTGCACACACACAGTAACATTCACCAAAACTGCAACATTATTGTCGAGATTTGCCATAGTCTACATAAAAATATATCGGCTCAAACTGATTTTATTACAATGCAACAAATATGTAGGCGTTTTTAAAAAAAGGTGATTTAATAGTGACTTGTCACTTAGTGATTAGGACTTCTCAAGCTTGTCCAGATAAACCCCTCTCCCATTCACAAACATTTGTTACTGAATATTAATTGCAGAAAATTAACCCTATAAAGAAGTGAACATTTCTCTGGTGCAGATGACAGTCCAGTCACTGGGGTACAGAGCAGATCACAAAGGAGCATATGCAATCAGAGAAACAAACAAGGAAATACTGAAGATGGAGAGGCAAATACACTAACGTTACTTATAAGCTGGAGATTCATTAGTTTTCTGGCTCACCAAATGTGGAAACAACTTGCCCCAAGGCTGGTTGCAAGCAAAGCTTTCCAGTCTGAGTACAACCACACAGCCATTAGCACTTCAAAAATTCTCTTTAATTTAGGAACGTATCATCTTAAAAAAATAAAAACTCCCCCGGGGCAAAATCGGTTGTCAAGCATGGATTGAATTGTGGAGTATCCACAAATCCATCTCAGCATATCTATTGGACTGTTTCAAAAAAATGATCAAAGCCACAGGGGCCTGGCAATAGATCATTCACTGAAAGGGAAAACAAACAAAAACTGATAAAAACAATGAGTGATGATAGCAATGTGGACTACTGCCCAGAAAAGAGGAAGGAGACACAGTGATGACTACAAGGCATAATGTTACAAGCCAGATCGCCACGGCAGCATGGAATTCATCATCTTTCAAAATGGGCCAAGTTCCTCACCATTAGATCAATGGGGAGCTTTCAGGTAGGCTCAGTTCTTGACAAAACTAACAGCCCGCTTCCTCAACAGGAACAGTCCCATCTTCCTCATTATTGCACTTGTATATTCAAGACTGAGATCGATAGATTTTTGGACTCTAAGGGAATCAAAGGGTATGGAGATCAGGCGGGAAAGTGGAATTGAGGTTGAAGATTAGCCGTGAATGGTGGAGCAGGCTCAAGGGGCCGTATGGCCTACTTCTGACCTATTTCTTATTTTCTTCCAAAACTCTGCTACAGTGCCAACACATTCAGTGCTAGGGACGGTCATTTCACTCTGCAACATGTGCTGTTACACAATTGTTTATGATGCTTATGATCCACACTATTTTAAGTATTCATCTTTAAATTACATTTTCTTACATTAAAAAAAATTTGGCAGCAGTTGTAATTGGTGCAACAAGACTGACTGAATTACTGCACTCTCCTGTTTACTATCTTGCTAAGTTACCATAGGACAACACCCTTACAATCTCATACAATCTGGAATGTCATGGGAGGACAGGAAGTGTTACACAACTCAAGGTTAAACAAGAGAACAGATGTAAGTATCAAATACCACTGGGCCATACAGCCCTGATCCAACACGTGGTCATTGTTGAATAAAACTCTAAACTGTAAGCTAACATATGGAGTTGGAAACTGATAGTGCCAGTCAATAAATTCCTTAACAGAAAATCTTCTTTGCAACATGCTTTATACCAGAACAAAACACCAGCCTTAGTTTAACATATTGGGAACTATACACAAATTGGGGGGGGAAAAAAACACTTCAACCAATACTTTTTGGTGTTGTACTAATATTATTCTTGTGAGATACTGTAAATACATCACCTCCAATAGCTCCAATCCCAACCACAACTCCTGACACATTTAACCATCAGTATACTTCACCCTATAATTACTTAAACTCAAATGCTCTCTGCCGACACAATCCAAGTTTGAACAGCAAAGTCTTTACTGCTGGGTGTTTTTCACAGTCCAAATGGACATATGAAAATTTCACATGCCTTGTGCTTCACTGTAATCCTACTACTAACACTGTAGGATTGGCTCAGCTGATAGCACTCTTGCCGAGACAGAAAATTATGATGGGTTCCTGCTCCATTTCAGAATTTGAGTATGTTTTTTAGGCTGACGCTGACTGAAGGAGTACTGCATATTGAAGGTTCCATCTTTCAGATGGGGCTTTGATTTAGTGTCACCAAATCAAAGCCCCATTTGCCCGTTCTAGTAGTTTAGATGCACATTAACCATTAGCAGGTCAGTGCTCTGACCAACATTCCTCCCTCAACCAACACCACCAAAAAACAGATTAACCGGTGATTAATCTCATTGCAATTTGTGAATCTTGCGGTCTACAAAATGGCTGTTGATTCCCTATGAAGCAATTACTGCACT
Organism: Heptranchias perlo; assembly: GCF_035084215.1. NCBI lineage: Eukaryota > Metazoa > Chordata > Chondrichthyes > Hexanchiformes > Hexanchidae > Heptranchias > Heptranchias perlo. The sequence goes on from NC_090358.1 coordinate 1,694,484, forward strand.
CCAGGGCAATTTATTGTTTGTGAAGAGCTTGGTGACATTTCAGAGAGCTGCGATGAGGTGCTATTCAAATCTATCTTTCTCTTCTGTATAAAATAAACCTCTAAATGGTTTCATAGCTTGTAATATGTTGAATTAATCCAACTAGGGATTTTCATACTGGAGTCAATGAATCCTTGTGGATCCATAAGGGAAACCCAGGTGAGCTGAGAGGTCATCAGATCTCCGTATCTTGACTTATCAATACATTCATTTTGTTGCTATATTCCAATAAAAAAAATAATTTTCTCCAATAATAGCACTCTTACGAGGGGCAGCTGACGCTGTCTTTCAAAAGTTAGGTCAGGGGATACCTGGAGTGCATCAATGTTTGCAAGTGGATCCCATACAGGTGAGGTTGAAAACTACTAATTAAAGTGGCCCAGTGAAGCAAAATTCTGGTTAAAGAGGGAAGAAAAATGTGCTCCTACTAAGATCTTTCAGTATTGCTGTACCAATGCAAAAGGGTATAAAGCACATAAAATATGAAATAAAAGGATTAGCTTTAAATTTCATAAGGAATATTAAGACATTATATTTCAGCAGAAAAACACCCAAGTATATGCTTCCATCTATGTATCATAATTTGGTTCTAACACAGACATTCTGACCTCAGTTAGTAACAGAGATAGTGTTATAACTGAGGCCACTATGCTGAGAGCAGGATGAAAGACAGTTTTATAATGGAATCTCTTAGAATTAGTATAATCTATACAGTGCTTGTATTTTAAATGGTTTCCATTATACTGGCTTGAAAGCTACCTGAAAGTGGATTGTCGACCTTACCATGCTGCTGTTTAGGTTTTTGTCCACCCTGCAGAAAGTGTGTGGTGGAGACTCTCCCTTACTCGGAACAATGATACAAATATCAGTGACAGCCAGAGAATTCTGGGCTATGTTTTCTGGTGCCCGGCGGTATGTTATGTAGATTCGTTGAGATGAAGTACCACCACTTATATTAGCAGGTCGGCCATAAGGCGTGGTTTGAATGATCTGACATCCATGCTTTAGCCTCTCTTTCCATTCATATAAAACGCTGGAAAATAATACAAATAGATTCAAAAAGTCCTACAGTTAACAAACCACATGCACGCTGGACTGATTCCGTCTTACCAGTCAGGCTTCAGACAATGGGATCTTGGAAATAAAATATGGTGCATTTAAAGCTACAGAAAATTAGTTGTTTTATCAACATCATCACAAATCAGATAGAGGTCCCCTTGTCCTAATTAAGACGGACAGATGGACAATTTTGATATTTGTTCTAAGAACATGGTTATTAAGAACTCATTCAAAGCATATAATGCTAATTCAAGAATGTCAGCTTTTAATACATTAATTCCAGCTTTCTCAACCAGATTTTGTAACTGTAATAATCTACTTACTATGTGCAGTGCATGCTTGAGAATGTCCTTCTAATTACATACTACTGTCTAGATAATGAACAAGGTTGTATGTATATATTAGTTTTATCAGTTATGTGAGATCAGTTATCAAGAGAAGTTGAATACTAAAACAAAACATGATTAGTAAAAATTCAAATGTTCAGCACTCTGTCTCTCACTAGTGTCATCGTATTACATTCCCTGTTAACTGATCGCTCTGAATTTTCTAAGACTATAAATCAAAACAATTTTCATAGTTTAAACTCACATCAGGAATGGACAGAATTATGGGCCCCGAAATAAGACCAGTCACTTAACCCCTCTGACCTTGCTGTCCCGATATTAACCTACTTTTCTGAGCAAGCGAGCAGGACACCTGAAGGAAGGAAGCGGGGTCCAACTTTAAATATGCAGATCGGGTCCTATGATGTCATCAGGACCCGATCTGCAATTTTAGTTGAATGCCTGAGCGGAGGTGGGGGGGGCAGCGTCAGCTTCACCTCCAGGCCAGGCCTACCGGGAGCCGGATCCTGGGCCAGAAGAGGCCCAGAAGGCAAGTTTTAAAGTTCTATTTTAGGTTTCCGTGTGGGCCTGGAGGGGCAGGATGTTTCCACCCCACCCCCCGCCCAAGGCAGGCACAAACAGCACCAGCAACTCGGCCAGAATATGCAGATGAGGCCCAAGAATTAACTTCTATTGATCATCAGGCTTCTTACTTCAGATGCCTGCTAATTGCGCAGGGCAAGTCTGGGCCCAAAAATGGGGAAGAGGGAGCCAGTGAAGATTGGCAAAGATGAGGTGATAGGGAAGCAAGACTTACTTACTATGGAGTAAGAAGCTGTCAACAGAGTTTTGAACAAGGTGGAGTTTATGTAGAGTGGGGCTCAGAAGGGTGCTGAGGGGAGCACAAGAGAAGTCAAGTCTTCAGCAAGGTCTTTTTATAGTAAACGTAAAATATACTGAAACTTAAAGTTGATTGCAATTAGTTGTATTGTGTCCTTGTGGTAAAATGCACAATACACAAATATCATCTAGGAATATCTGCAATTTTATGGAGAGTTTCTGTGCACTCTGCTTCTCAGAATGATGATGTTACATGTATTCAAATGTCAATTGCATTAGAAACGACCTTGTATCTTTGAAATGTTAAATGCCTGTGCAGCTGTCAAGACACTCAGATTGTTCTCTAAGCCAGCTGACCACGAGAGTAGAACAGGCTAATTCTTGATTGACGTTAAGTTGGAGAAAAGTTGTGGCTCACACCCGACTTGATGTTAGAAAAGCAGATAGCAAGTGGTGGTCACGGAGACAAGGATGGTGGCCGAGCAGTACTTTTGTCAGTAATTTTAAGGCAACATTAAACTTAGGGAATTCAGGAGAAACTTCTTTACCCAGAGAGTGGTTAGAATGTGGAACTCGCTACCAGAAGGAGCAGTCGAGTAGCATTGATGCATTTAAGGGGATGCTGTAAATTCTATGTAAAATCTTTCCCAAAAAAATTCGAAACATCTTTTCCTACAATTTGAATTTATATTGAGTTTCCCAATTTAAAACAAAACTTCAGCAATAAAATTATTCCCTTGAATACAAAGGCAATACAGATGGGGCACAAATACACAGCTTCACATTTACAATACAGCCCAAGTCCAGACTGCTCTTTACAGATTAAATTTAATACTGTATTTAGTCTATTGCAATTTTTACCAACCAAAATGTGACCCTGAGGATAATTTACAGATCTTTTCATTTGTTGTGTTCAGTTAAATAGAACTCCCACTCTGTGAAAATGAAGGAGTAGAAGAAAATGACCTTGCTGCAAGAACGCGATCAATCATGAGGCCCAAGACAAGTATCTTGTGGTGATTAATGCAACTGCCTAATCCATAGATCCAGACAGTCTAGCAAGATATTGCTCTGAAAAGAATGTGCAGTATAATAATCCTAAGATAGAAGGAATTGGAAATTTCATAGAAAATCTCCTATTTTGCTAGCGCTTTCAAGATTGGGATAGATAGGTTTTTTTGTTAGGTAAGAGTATCAAGGGATGTGGAGCTAAGGCGGGTAAATGGAGTTGGGGTGCAGAGTAGCCATATGTAATTGAATGCCGGAGCACGCTCGAAGGGCTGAATGGCCTATTCCCAATGTTTCTAACATTGTGCTTTCTGCAGTCTGACTGACAGAATATTGCATATATACTTTTATAAATGTATTTTGAAGTTAATACAAAGTATGCCTGTTGTTCTGCATGAAGAACTAGCCTGTCCTTAACATGTAGGCTGCAGCATGCATCAAGGGTCAAAAGACACTGAACATGGCCTGTCAGTTGAAACACTTTCTTTTGCACTACAGTCTGGGTCTTGGGAGAGCAAACTAACAGCTGCTCTCCTGCATTTACTTTGTCTGCCTGTAAATAGGTTGTAATGTGGGGACCAACACTCCACACATGCAAGGGCTGGCTGTGACATCATGATATCACTACTGAGATAATAGGTAACATTTACATGTAATGATGTCATGACATCATCACTTAAATGGCCGCTGGCTGTGGAAGACCCACAAAAGCTGGTGACCAACGAGCAATACAAGAGTGGCCTTTGAGCGAAACATCAATTTATCTATCGAACATTACATTGAATGCAAATATAACGTATTTTGCCACCCATACCCTTGTCATTTCACCTGAGATTTGGGTTTAAATTCAATCCAAGGATGGGACGATGATGCCCCTACAGTCCCCCTCCCTCCCCACTGTAAAATTCACAAAGAAAAAAAAATGGTTTGGATAATCTCAATGAAATTCTTCATGAGTGCATGAACTCAGCAGAACATTAATTAGCAGGAAATTAGGAGATTCCCTGAGGGGTCAGAAGATGATTGGGAAATGGAAATACCACACTGGTGCAGTAGAGTGTGCTGGAGTTAAAGCAGAGGAGGTTTGATTCTGCATCCAAACTATGGGCAATGTTTTACTTGACTTAGGAGTGCCCAGCACTGACATTAGATATAAAAAGTGAGGCACAGATCATAGCTTTTTAACCCTCCAGCCCAATAATCCTGAATGGCAAGTATTGCACCCATACCCCTACATTTACTGTCCAATGTAGGTAACATATTCCAAATTGTTTTGTCAAAGTCAATTTGGTATTGTATAATGTTTTACTGACTTACTAAACAAAAATAAAAAAGTGGGATATGCTGACATCACCAGGGAGTTATGAAAAAAATCTTATAAATGAGGGAGTGTAATAAAGTCATGGGAATTACAGTCAGCGTCCAGGGGACAGACTATAGCTGTAGTAGATTCTAATGTGTTTTTCCACAGCGAGTGGTTATGATTTGGCATGCACAGCCTGAGGGGGTGGTGGAGGCAGATTCAATTGTAGCTTTCAGAAGGGAATTGGATAAGTAATCGAAGGGAAAAAATTTGCAGGGCTACGGGGAAAGGGACTAGCTGGATTGCTCTTGCAGAGAGCAGGCATGGGCTCGACGGGCCGAATGGCCTCCTTCTGTGGTGTAACCATTCTATGATTCTATTCTATAGGAATGAGACATTAGTTCTTTAAATAACGAAAAGCTTGAACTTTCAAAAGAGCATCTTTCCTTTCACACAATAACGGCAAAAATACTCCAAATGTGATTATAATAAAGTAGAATTTGACGAAGGTGCAGAAGCACTGAATATTGCTTCAGTCGCTGTATCTCTGAAATACATATTTTAAACAGGTTACTGAAAAACATGATAGACAAGCTGCAGCTGATATTTTATATTGGACATAAAAGTCTTGTATGAAGATGAAAGTTATACACTATTTTACAGTACATAACCTGTATTGGTGTTCATTTATAAGAGCTTTCAGAGTTACATACCCTAGATCAGTCAGTGGTGGTTTATCTCTACCCCTTTTGTAGCATAGCAGAATCTGAGGGCCCATCAAACTTCCATTATTGAGATCAGCAGATAACCCAGTTTGAGTGGTTTCCACACATGTATACCCTTGGGGAACTTCCTCTCCCAACGATTTCACAATAATAGCCACATCTGTGATCGGTGCTTTCGGTTTAGCTATTTTGTGGCAGCTGTCATTAAACTGTATTTCCTCTTCAAGTGGCTTTGATGCACTAGTCATACCTGCCACCACAAAATAGTCAGCAACACGTGGGCCTTTGTCTTCCATCATGGCTGATCACCTGAAATTTAAGAAGAACATCAAGACCGTGCAAACTGCAATCTGTTACAGCAGGTTCACAATCAAATTAACCTCGAAGAAAGGGAATCACAAAGCAATTCTAAAATCAGGTTCAGTAAGTAGATTTTAAAAATTCCCCTCCCCAACCCCACACAAACACACAATTGTCTTCCTTTTTACACCCTCCTCTTCTGAAGGTGTTGACTCACGCTGGGTTCCCCAAGTGCCAGCAATCATTTGATATCTCACCAACTGACCATTTTTCATGTGCGAATGGAGGCAGTAAACTCTGCCCAGTTATTTGACGCGGGGGGGGGGGGGGGGGGCGAGAAAGAGGCTGGAGGTGGGAAGAGAATATTAGAGCCAAACCTAATGCCTGAGGGATACGGAGAAAGGACAAGGAACTGGGATTAAAAAAGGTAAAATGAGCTGCAAGCCTATTAAAACGGAGCACACTCAATGGGCTGAATGACCTACTTATGTTCTGATGATATCCATGCACAAGCCCTTCTAACAGCAGTCACCAAATATTAATTTAATTGGGGTAGAGGTGAACCCTGGCTGATTTTTTTCCCCCCTCTCCTTAACTGAGGCCAACTACAGTATCCCATTAACACCTGGTGGGCAGGGAGAAGGAGGGAGAACAGGCAGAAGGTTAGGCAAAGAGAAGGGGAGGAAGGGACAGGAAAGAATTGGAGGTGGGATTTACGTATTTAGGTCATGTATTGATAGCTTTATTATTGATTGGACAAGCATAACAAGTTATGATGTAAAATGAATGGAAAGCTTTTATATTAAAGTCAAAATCATATCTTAAAAAAAACACATGAATTGTTACAAATTTCTACAAAGACATTCTAGTATAAACAGCACAAGTTAAAATTAGTTACAAGTATGAGAACTATTTACAATGTTCCACCTCAAATACCTTTTTTTATCCCATGCAAACTTTGAGGTGCAAACCATCCACATACACCTGTAATCAACATGTGGAAATTAAACTCACTACAGAAAGACTCCGTGTGATGTTCTATTTGAGTCAAAAATAGACCACCAATTTTGTAGTTGGAACACCATTCTTTGATTGCTGTCACCTGGGTTGAAATCTATCCCAGAACAACAGAATGAAAGTGTCCTTTCTCTGTCAGATCCTAGCAGGCACAAGTCCACAACACAACTGTGTATAATTCAGGACTAATCAACAGCCTCACTCAGAGAGGCTGGTGTGGGAATTAGAAATATCACACTGGTGCCACAGGTGATGTTCTTCTCAGGTTAAGGCCATGTGCTATACTTAATCAGGTTGTGTTCAATGCTCAGACTGAATGTACAAAAACAGAAATGCATTGATATATTTTTTCTTGACAAGTATCTAAATTAACCCCCAAAATTAACCACCTGAGGAAGGAGGAAGCCTCCGAAAGCTTGTGGAATTTAAAATAAATTTGTTGGACTATAACTTGGTGTTGTAAAATTGTTTACAATTGTCAACCCCAGTCCATCACCGGCATCTCCACATCTTGAGTCAGAAAGTCATGGGTTCAAACTCCACTCCAGACACTTGAGTACATAATCTAGGCTGACAATTTAATGCAGTTAGGAGGGAGTTCTGCACAGGGTTGGTCACTACAGAGTATATGCAAAAAGGTTTATGGGGTTAAACTATTTCAAGTATTCATAACTGATCCTTCAGTCAAATGTTTTGCCTAAAACATCTGCCATCTGTTGTTCTAATAAACAAAAACAAGGTGAGACTGCAAATTCACACCATATAATTTTTATTTGAATGCAAAGGGTGCATTCGGGCTTCCAAAATGATTTGATAACTAACCCCAGAAGTGAGGCTTTCCACTTCTGAATCCCAGCACTGATGACAAATGGCAACATCATAAGCTCCGTGTGCAAGGAAGAGATGTACCAAGCAAGCAGGGGAACGGTGCACAGGGAAGCAGCTGCCTCAATCGCACCAATGGCCCTAAAAGCCAATATCTCTGCTTGCAATGCTAGCCCTGTTGTGGTTGTCATTATGTTTTTGATAAATTTTGAAATACTTAATGAATAGATGACTTGCATATCTGTGCTGCATTTGCACAAGGCTATTTTGTAATACTTTCAAAATGCATCTTTGACAGAAGGTGTTCCAATTACCATGATAAAACCATCACATACCTGTAATGCTCGTCATCTGATCTAGCCATTTTTTTTTAAAGAGTGTTAATGAACTAACACTTCAAGTATTCCAATCTGAAGCAATATGGCATAAATAATTTCAATAGGTTTTTCATTGAGAAACCCAGGTGCAGGACACCAGCAAGCTTGAAAAGAATTAGAGAATGTGAGGTAAATCAAGGAGTAGTGATTAGGTTGGGTTTTAAAAGGACAAAGATTGTATGAGGAAAAAAAAGACTACAGGTGGTAAGGAGCTCCACAGTTTTGAGGTCATGGGAGAATGAGTTGAACAGGAAATAGTGCAAGCAGTCTCAATTTCAACAGAATAGAGAAGAATCTAGGAAGACAGATTTGCAAATTAGAAGGAACAAGAAGGGAAAGTCCAAAGGAGCACTTCCCGTCATAGTGCTGACAAAAGAGACAAGAAACGTTGAATAAATGAAACAACTTTATTGCACACTCCATGTTTAGTTAATTGCCACATTTGTCATTACTGCTGTGCATCATGCAAAATTAGCAACGCACTTTTGAGAGACAGCTCAATCCCGCAGCTAAAGCTGAAGATCACTGTAACACTGTTTTGTTGGCAGCATAGTAAGGTCACCAATTCTCCCATCGGTTCATATCCCAGAGTAAGCATTTCTCCCCATAGTACATGGGTGGATTGGAATGTACTGAACACTACAGTTACAATACAATCACTTCACTGAATTGACAGAAAAATACTTTTACATTAACTACAGACCAAATTCAATGGCAGCAAGTTACAAAGCAAACAAATAATCTCAGGTTCAGGATTTTGTGCGCACAGGCTGGGAAGTGTTCCTTTCACTCTTTTTTATTAAGAAAGAGTGAACACATTAGCTGACTACATAAAACTACAGTCTGAATGAAGGTCTTGTTCTACTTTGGTAAGAGAAATGACATTAGAAGTAAATTCAGTTGAGGCAAAGGGCACGCTGCCCTTGCTGTATCATTCAACAGGTGCAAGACAGTTAGACGCAATGGTGTTTATAGCCGACCCATAATAAACCTGTTACAAATGTTCCAGAAAGTAGCTACATAAAAAAGGTCACTGATTATAATCACTGCTAGGGACAAAACCAATTAACTTGCTTTAATCTAAATCTAAATTTCCATTGCCATTATTAACCACTTAATTTTGCACCCAGAGCTGAAGGAAATAGATCAAAATAACATTTTATTTTCAGAGGGTGAAACCCTCTTAATGAAAAACCAATTGCTTGTTCCGTAATTAATGTGGGAACAGGCAGCTTTGTAGTGTAAGATTTCTGAAAATGCAAGTTCATTAAGAGTTGCTAATTCTCCCATTTTTCCTTAAAATGGGAATCTCCTAGGTCTATAAATTACTGTCCATTCAAATGGCTGGACAAATGGCCTGCTCTGTGCCTACCAACATCATTTGTGAGCTGACTGCTAGAAGGTGCACAAAAGGGATTGTGGGTGACTATTCCCTCGTCCCCCAATGAAATTCGCTCCGTGTGAGGAATAATTGGCCGCTGATCAGCCCCTCCCCTAAAGCTCACTGACAGAGTAATCACTGGTGTAAACCGACAATTAACCCATCTGTTATTGACTGTGTTGATGCATACATGCCAAACACCACCTCAGATACAGTAATAAAGAGGACCAGTACCAAACTATATTTCCAACACAACTATATTTTCTCCACAGATGCTGCCTGACCTGCTGACCGTTTCTAGCATTTTCAGTTTTTATTTCAGATTTCCCGCATCCGCGATAGTTTGCTTTTGTTTTAGATTTTCTTTTTTCAGACGCTGATGGATCTACCGTGTATTTCCAGCATTTTCTTATTATGAGCAAAATGAAACTGCCAAGCAGAGTGACCAGATGACAGATTAGCACACTGTCATTTCACTTCTGAGGCCTAAGTTTTAATTAAACCAAATTAATGGGACAGAAGCTTCTCTCTCTGTTGCCTTTAAGGATCCTAACTGGAACGGGTTTGGGGTAGTCGCATCTATTTTCTAGAGGGTAGTCCCACACAAAAGTGCCCATAATTCAGCGCTAATTAAGGCTCAATCGCAGGCTGGTTTAGACAGTCTGCCAGAATGGTTATTGTGGGAAATAGGAAATACTGGCACAGAAAGGGATGCTTTTCTGAGATCCGGGTAGAGCATAGGGAACTTTACTGTGCATCTAACCAATCTTGTTCCTGACTTGGAAGCACTCAACGTTAACACTGGCCAACAAAAGCAGACAGGTGTTCCATTTCCCAGGACAGATGTCCCCAAATTTAATGATGCATTTAAAACAGATGTGTCTGATCCCAGTTTAAAACACCCCGCAAGGGTGTTATAGTCAATCTATTCAAAATATCCGTTACATGCTATTATTGTTGGCCTTTTGTCATTGCATAGAGTGAATACCTGCTTTATTCTCCATCCATGCGACTTTAGATGGTAATAGGTCCAACACAACACAAAGCCTGGCTCTCCTTCTTAAAAGTCCCATCCTTCACAGAGATGGTACTAAGCATGGACTTAAATTTAGCCTAAATAGAATGCTCTGCACAATAAGGTTAATCGCTGTTGAATCAGAAATAGGCAAGACAATGTTCCTTAAATCATGAAGATGGCCAAAACTGGCCATGACATAGATATGGCATTTTAAAACAAAAAAAGTATAATGTTTATGTAGTGTAAACACAAATCTGACTGGAATTGCTGGTAGAGTCCGCGTTGGTGCATATTTTTTTGCAAGAACCAAGCTGGATGAGCTGACACCGTAGCCCATTTTATATGTTTATGTTAGAATCATGAGATATCAGCATAAAATGTTACTAATGCACATGGATGTTCTGTGTGCTGAATTCATTTTAAAATTATTTGAGAGCGAATGACTGATTATGTCTGAATTAATCTGGACGAAAACAAGAGAATAACCATGGGATAAATTTTATATAGATTTACATTTGCTCTTTTAAGCACTAAACCAGCTTACAATAAATACAAGAGGGAGACACAAGAAACCTCCCATCACCAGATAGTTTCATGACTTATCCAGGGTTGTTCGACTGTTCTAAAGCACAATTTTTTTTTGCTGCAAGGCTCTTGGTTGACCTCCTCTTCTGCTTGCAATCTGCCAAATATGCAGCCATGTCTGCCCATCCACAACAGATAGCTAGCTATGCCAACCTCCTATTTCATAACAATCTGCTGGTAGAAGGTCGCTCTTCTGACCTCATTATGACTTATTTTGTCTCCACTTTTTAAGAAGCATTTTTATGAGGCACTCATGGTTATAACACATTTTACTTAGAGAATCATAGAAGGTTACAGCACAGGAGGCGGCCATTCAGCCCATCGAGTCCCGTGCCGGCTCTATGCATGAGCAATCCAGCTAGTCCCACTCCCCCGCCCTATCCCCATAACCCTGCACATTTTTTTGTCTGAAGTACTTATCCAGTTCCCTTTTGAAGGCCATGATTGAATCTGCCTCCACCATTCCCAGTGCATTCCAGATCCTAACCACACTACTTTGGAGAGTCTGAATAAAAAGGATCAAGGAGTCACTCCACCAAAGTATTACCGTGGTTGTGTCTGATCTTTATGTTGGTACTGATTCCATTACTTTGCAGGGTATTCCAAATGCTGCTTTTGCAAGTCACAAAAGATATAGTGAAACTTTATCTTAAGAGCCACATGCATGAAAGCCGATCCAACGTTAGCACTAAAGACCATTATAGTTAAGTCTACAAACAAATGATGGTCTCATCATTCAGGCAACCATCAATTCAAAGGGTATCAGTACAACTATACACTTGGTCACTTTGCAGCCTTGAACACATTCCATCATTTGATTGAATGCATAGCATTCCATGTCACTACTTCACAATGTCTGCATATTTTCTTGGTATTGCAACTATCCAAGAGATTCTCTCCTGGACCAGCTTCAATCACCAAAGGGGTCGGAGAGGAATTTCCCAGATCTTCCCCCCCTCCCCCCCAAATTGGCCTGGGTTTTTAAATCTGGTTTTTCACTTCTCCCAGGAAATCACATGATTTTGGATGATGTGGAGAGTGTATATATTGATACACAAGGTATCACAATTGTTTGAGACAGGCTGGATGGACCAGAGCGTCTTTTCCTGTCCGTCATTGTTCGTATATATTCCTCAACCACCACCAAAACAAGCTTTCTCAGTGGTCTTGCTGGGTTTACCTACCTAAACAATAACTACACTTCAAAAGTAATTAATTGGTTGTAAAGCACTTTGAGACGTCATGAGGATGTGAAAGCCACAATATAAATGCAAATTCTTTCTTTGCTTTGGGGTTAACATAAAAGACTATGCATTACATAAAACCTATTTATTGTTCTTAAGTTCCCCTCAATTATTGGAGCTACAAATGAACGACAAAATTGACATATATCTATAAGTATGTGCTATTCCTTAAATAAAGTTTTATGCTGAACAGTACCCTGCATAACTTAGTTTGGAGATTGCAGAGGTTGATCTCTCTAGATTGTATCACTCAATTAACCACAATTTTACACTTTGTGCTAAACCAAAGATTCCCTTATTTTAAAACAATAAACCCAATAGCCACATATGTGTAGAGCAGACAAGAGTGGTTATGAGCTATGATCTACACTACAGTACACATTACAGTGTTACCTTTCATCCAATAACCACCTCACAGTCTGCATTTATAAAGCTTATATCCTGCACTTTGCTACAGATGTCTCCACAGATCCCTCACCAGTATACGTTTCCCTAGGTCCATCATTTGGTCCAGTTTCCATCTGTACCAATCTCTGGTGTGCTGTAACCATACCAACAGCTACCTGCAGTGAAAAGTAGGCTATGTTTTCTAAACATACAGACTATGAGATTAAACAAGAGAGTATCTCAGTCTCAAAGTGAGGTGAAAATTTCACGGTGCTTTGTTGGATCCTATCAGTAAGCAGGTCATCACTTCCAACAGCTTACAGAGCTGCTACTGCTATTTACAGGTTGTCTACAGGGTTCTCATTTTTCACAGAGGCAGGCAGAAACAGAGCTATAACAATTCCATGAAAGGGTGCAGCTGTGAACAACTGGTCATCCTATAAAGCTGCAGGGAGAGAAGATGGAGTTAGAATTGGGCCGGGAAGCACACAGGAAAACAACAGAGCAACACAGAAGTGATAGTGTAATTCTGGAGCCTGGTCCCACTTGTGCTCTCAATACGTTTAAACATTTACCACCCAGGAGTGAAGCATGCGTGTTAAGCAGATATGCACAGAGCTCTCCTGACAAGAGTAGGATTCACAGGCAGGTAGCATAAACAAGGTACTTTTGGCTGCGAGTCAATATTGTAGTTACCCATCTAAGACTGCAGCTAAAAGCTTGCGGCTAAATTAGGTACAATTAATCTGGAGTTACTAATTCTTCATTACAGCCCTAAAATTAATCAGTATTTAGCTATTCTAGTTTAAAAGAATTGTTGCCTGCATGACATTCAAACATCCAGATCTCAATTATTGATGAATACTGGCGTACAAACTCTCTGCGCTGAAAGGATAAATGCCATTACCCAGCTCTAACACACTGGGCCATAATTTGCTGTGGCAGAGCATCTAACAACATCTGCCATTAGTAAGACTTGCCCTTGCACATTTAGGTTTTTTAATTTTTTGCGTGGCAAGTTGCAGAAAGTACGAGCTGATAATGTCGCAGCGAGGGAAACAGGGTATCTGGGACCCGAGTGAACAGGGCAAGCAATGGTGTAACTTCTCAACCAATCAGAATTAAGAATTGTGAAATTAACAGCACAAGGACTGAAAAGGAATTAATTCAATGTCAAATCAAATGCAGAAAGAGAAATAAAGAGAGGAAAAGAAAGATTGGATTAAGAGAGAGAAAAAAGAAACAAAGTAAAAAAAAAATTAATTTTTAAAATCTCCAACAATTTAAACCTGAAGGAATGAGACTCCACACTTCTCTAAGTTAATTTTCAGTGCCAAAGAGGTTGACTGGCAGTAATTAACACTTATTGCATCATTAAAAGGGTACTTAGACTGAAATGGACAAGATTTAACTTTCTGTGGCGAGTTTAGCACGTATCTACCATGAAAATGCAGCAATTTCATGGAGTTCAATGTATTTCAATGGTGAAGCAGACTACGAGATGTCGTTTCTCCGAAGCTTAACGGTGGAGCGGTGCATCTTGGACAGCAACTTTTGGATTTCCAAGTTTAACCTTGCATCTGCACTCGTCTGAAGTTGCTGTAGCATTTGCGCATAAATAACGGCGAGTGCCATTAGCCTCACTGTTATTTTGACAGCAAATTATGGCCCAAAATTACAGTAATGTACTATCAAGGGATTTCCTGGGCTTTTTAAATTGGAGATTTGAGAAAGTACAAGAGACAAACAAGGACCAATAACAATGTTCCAACAGGACCCTTCTGCCCTGGTATGTGAGAGCTCATTTTACATTATTGCTGAGTTACTATTGGATGCTGCAACACAATGATGCACCAATATGCTACAACAGAGTGCAAGAACATTGATTTACGTCTATGATTCCTTACCCTATGACTTCTTGATCCCAGCACATTGTCAGCAGGAAGATTTAAAAGCAAGTCTAAAAGTCAAAGTGGGCTGCAGTCAAATATTTCCCAATTAGTGGCTACACAGTTCAGTTATCAGATCCCTTAAAGTATATCACAGACCCAACCCCTTCAGTCAGTAAATGACACATGGTAATGGAGGAAAAATGGTATATTTTATTTAAAATCAAGTCCTTACATTAGAACAAGTATCCCACAGTTTAGTGACAAATCCCAACACTTTCCTTACTGGCAAGAATTTTCAGTACTCAATTGTTCATCATACATAAAAAAATGCTCTGAAGGATTTTGTCAGATTATATAATTTACCCTCTACAAAAAAAAACATAAATCCTGTCCCACATACACACATGTAAAAACTCTTGGCACATTTTTACTAGACTCAATAGATTTCCCAAATAGTTCGTTTTTACCTAAACCTAATTTTATCCCTTAACATACATTGAAACAGAGAAAAGAAGTTACGGCTAAAAAGGTCATCGAGACCCATGTGTCGTATTATCTTGCTTTTGGTTACTTTGCTGCTCAGAATAGTAAATGGTAGCCACTTCTCCTTTTTCTAAAACAAACACATAATATTTGGATAGTGTGTACTGGTGAACAATTCACAAGGTTTAAGTCCCAACCTCTACTCAAACAGCTGGCAGTAATGCACAGGACAGTTTATGAACTGTTAAAATTCTTCATCTTGTGCCATCATATTTCCTCTTCTTGCAATCCAGTCACTTGCTACGTTTTTCTTACCTCATTGACTATGCTGCATTTATCACTCTGCATCATCATCTGGTCACAATTACTGCAGAGCAGGATGTGTAGCAACTTCCAGAAGCCAGGAAAATTGGTTTAATTATTGATACAAAGAATTACATTAATAAAATGTTAAAAATCGAATACAGTCATCAGTCCAATTGTGTAAACATTGTAGGTACAATATTCAAACAGCCTCACTGTCAAAATCTCTCCACTTTGGGAAGAGGAAAAGGAGACATTAATTTATTATGGATGGCAAATTAATATAATTCATCACACTCCATTCAACAACATTGTGCACAAAAAAAATATTCTGGTCAGTGCTGCAATGCAGTATTATGCAGAGCTGCATGTATCATGTAAAACCAATCGACTTTGCTTCCAATACATGCTTGCGTGCCACCATTGTTGTTCCAGAGCATGAGGTACTAATCAGAACATACATCATACATGTTAAGAGGCCATTCCCATCCCTGATCACATCTCACACATCAGCAAGTTTTGAAAAGCACAAATGCAATTCAGACCTCTGCCCAATCCAAGGCACCAAACTTTGTACAAACCTGTACATATAAGGATTGCATACCATCGGAAAGAGTGGTGAGGGTACTGGAGGCAAACTACCAACTATTTGATAAACTCAGACTACCAATAAATTTAAGCAACGGGGCCTAAAACTGAATTAAAAATGTCACAATTCAGACAAATCGTAAGTTCCTCAAAGTGTGGTAAAATACATTTCCCGCAGCAGGCAATGGATAAAAAAATACTCGTACAGCACACAGTTTGCAGACATCAAAACAAGCTTATGGTGGCTCAGATGCACGCTGGCATTTGTTACATGCTACGCTGAAATCGGTCTCCGGAATTTATCTGCCTCGACTCTTCTTAAAAAACAGGAGGCCGTTATTTGTGGAAATGATAGAATACTGTGGTCTCAAGTCTCAGTTCCGATCAGTTTGGGTTCTAACAGTAAAAGTAACATCCATACAAAACAATTTTGTAATGAGTATAATTTAGGAAATGCATGAGGTAAATTATAACAATTGTTTTTCTGAAGACTTTGTTAATCTTCCCAAGCTGTTCATTACAGCACAGTATAGAGACAATGTCACTACTATTAGGAGGACTCTAATGTTCACAGTTCAATACAGTCCTGAGTGGCTCCCAACTCCTAAAAAAACAAATGACACTTCAATACACACTACCAGATTTAAATTAATTACTCAAGTGTATGGGATGCAAAGTATAGTGATTGTTTAGACACAAAGCAAACTTGAATGATGAAACAAAGTGCTAAAAGAATTACTGGTGTGATTAAAAATTCACAAATAAATATTTCTAATAATTTATTTCTTGCCTTGAATCCTGCATCCAGTTCCCTAACCTCCAAGTACAGTATTGTTTAAAAAACAGAATGGACTAAAATAATCTTTCTCTCTTTATAATTAATACTGTTTTTTCTCTCTCTAATGAAAACTCCGATACCAGTCATTGAGGAATAAATGAAGAAATTTTTAATTTTTAAACCCAATTTTTAGCAGCCAATCATAGGGATTAATAATTTCATGCAGATCAAACATTAAAGATGCTTTGTGGTTTTAAATTTAGAAATCAAATTAAATTGTGTGTGGAATATACCGTTGAGAAAAATATTTTGCTTAACATTAGGAACTGCTTAGCCCGAGAGTTTCTTCATTAGAAAAATCAGAGCCTAGATGCCACGTGTCAACACACACATAATTCGAAATGCCATGTTTAAAAGCACATATTATTCAAGAGATTTTTGTTTTCAATCTGTCCAAATAGAGATACAGTAGGAATCTAAATGATTCATGGAGAAGTAGAACTTATTTTCTTGTGCTGTCAGTTTGAACTCTCACACATTCATCACACACGAAAATGTTAATAGGACTATCATACTTGGTTTAGAATATTTCACTTCAGATACTTGACATTCAGATGTCACTTCATACCGTAAAACAAATTGACCGACCTGAGGATTTTTTTCATGGGATGAATGTCCATTTTAATGTATTCGAGCTTTTAAAGGAATTTGAACATTTTTTGGCAAATTTAGTTGCACCTCATTGTAGCAAATTTGTGTTGCTGATCCCCAACTGAGTTCCAGTGTAATCCGTACAGAAATTTAACCTTTGATAATATGGCTCTTCCTCACTGTTAACTACCATTACATCACAGATTGCCTATGTATTTATAGTACCATATTCACATTGACACGTTCATGGAGATAAATTTCAGGATCCCAGTTGGGTCACTGCAATCATGCTGTTGACATCTGCTCTTGACCTTGGAGTTCTGGTTCTGCATTTAATGAGCATGGAACAAAATTTTTAGAAAATCTCTTCTGAAATGTAACATGAAGGGATTCCAAAGCAGCTTCCCCCAACATCAGAATGTAGGCAAGCAAGAACCAAACAAACCTGCATTTATATAGCACCTTTCACAACCTCAGGATGTCCCAAAGCGCCTTACAGTCAATGAAGTACCTTTGAAGCAAAGTCACTGTTGTAACGTCAGGAATCATGGCAGCCAATTTGCCAAACGCAATAATTAAACAAAATGGGAGCAGGGGAAGAGATTTGGCAGATCACTTAGCATTATGCTCAATCAAGGTTTTAAAATTTAAATTTAGAACTGTAGCCTGAGTATTCCTTTAACTGGTTTCAACCCAAAAAAATACAACATGCCAAAATCTCCACAAATAAACAGTGAGTATTATAATCTTAGTTCAGTACGCACACAACTACTGTAACCACTTTTTTTAAAAAAAAAGATTACAACTGTGCCACTTCTTTAATGTATCTGTGGGCACAGCTGCATGCAATAACATAGTCAGAATCAGAAATAATCTGCTCAGGTGAAGCTGCTCGCTCATAATAACATCCATGTATCGGGCACTATAGCTTAATGACCAGACTAAGTTGCAAGAGATTTTATTATTTTCAAAACTCGGACATTCATTGCTTTCAGTTTTGACATTTGACTGCACAATAATTGGGAAACATTTTTTAACCCTAACTAAAATCAACCTTGTAACCCCGACTACCTGCAGGGAACAAACTTAACAAGGACAATGCACTGGTATTCGCCCTTGCTCTGTTGAATTTTGATGAAGACAGAAGAAAAATGCTATGTTTCTGTACCATCAGCATGGTTACAACTTTAACTGGTGAATGGCTGACCGTGTAAGAAACAACACTCAAACATAGAATCACAGAATTGTTACAGCACAGAAGAAGCCCATTCAGCCCATCGAGCCCATGCTGGCTCTTTGTAAGAGCAGTCCAGTTAGTCCCATTCCCCCGCTCTTTCCCCATAGCCCTGCAAATTTTTTCCCCTTCAAGTATTTATTTAATTCCTTTTTGAAAGCCATAATTGAATTTGCTTCCACCACCCTTTCAGGCAGCGCACTCCAGATCATAACTACTCGCTGAGTAAAAAAGTTTTCCCTCATGTTGCCTTTGGTTCTTTTGCCAATCACCTTAAATCTGTGTCCTCTGGTTCTCGACTCTTCTGCTAACGGGAACAATTTCTCTTTACTTACTTTATCTAAACCCTTCATGATTTTGAACACTTCTATCAAATCTCCTCTCAACCTTCTCGGCTCTAAGGGCAGCCACTCCAGCTTCTCCAGTCTGTCCGCGTAACTGAATTCCCTCATTCCTGGAACCATTCTAATAAACATGTGTTTGGTATTCCACCCAAAATATCTGGTATTTATGAAAACTGAACAGTATGAAATTGTTGCCTGCCCTGGAGTTGTCCCCACTAGAAACTTTGGTCGGACTGCAAAAAAAAATTTCTCTCGGGACCTAGACTAATGAAATAAAATATCTTCTGTTCCAAGTCTCCACCCAAACTGTTCAGCTGCCTTTTCATTTGCAGATTCTGATGAACCACAGTGCAACTCGAGCATGTTCTGTTTTTGGGTAGATTAGAACCTAGCGTTCCAAGGTGCAAGAGCAATATGTTTACCTACTGGGTCACCCAATCCACCCATTAATAAACATTTTTATGTTTCTCAGTCGAGATTTCAGTACTATAAAATCTTTGTCAAAAACAATGCGCTTCTTCCAAATCCGAAACTCTTTGCTTCAGGAGCAAACATCAAGATAACAACCAGAAATGCAGTTAATTCTAGTTGCAAAAATATTGTTTTATTTTCTCACGCATTTCATTATATGCAGCCTTGTACCATTTCACTACTTCCTCACCCACCTCCCAGCTTTACATTTCCCAAAAATTCTTTAACATCCCACAGAAATACAATCAACCTCAAAATCATTGGCAATTAATCCAAAAATTGCAGGAATATCGACAACTGTGGTGAATTATGTTTTTGTGTGCTTACCCAAATGTTTTAAAAAATTTTAAATCAACCCCGTTTTAAACCCTTGCTTGCTCCAGATGGTGTTTTGCAATCTGGGGCACGATAATATCACAACATTCTGTAGTGCACAAGAAATGGTGCACCAGGTGGGCACAGAAAGGTCCCATTACACTCTATTTTCGGTGATGTCTGGCATCCATCCAATTTGAACAGTTCCTGCTAATATCGTCTGTTCACTGCTTTTCAAAGACCTGTCTCATCAAATCTTTCTCAAGGCCTATTCTTCTAACATTAGTTTCACTGACTTAAGCTCTTACAGGGCAAGTAATCACTTCAAACAAATAAGCAAACAAAAGATGGTCTGTTTTGAATTCTGCCCAATACATTAATTTTTATTTTGTTTCTATAGAATGATATGTAAACATCTGCAATTAACTAATTTTATCCTTGAATTCTAATTTATGTCATAAAATCACAATGTGTACATCAATAATAATTTGTATGAGAACAAATGGATATCTGTTAGCTAGCGTTAGCTAATAAAAAAAGCTCAATTTTTATAACAGATTATCACAGGCGTGTAAGCATAGAGGAGGCCATTTTGGCCCATCATGCCTTGCCACTGCTAGGTCCACAATAGAGCTGTTTATTCTCGTATAATTTTTCTGTTCCTTCTCCATACCCTTTAAGCGTGAGTTAAACACAAAGAAAAATATTAAACTCTGAGTGACTCGGCTTTAATAGCCACTTGTGGGAATATATTCCATATTCTGATAAATCTTTAAACGAAAGAAATCTCTTCTAATGTTTTCCTTTATGCTCCTAATAATAAGTTACTGCTCATTATCAATTCATTTCTTAATTTTTAGTACTTCTTTTAGATCACTCCATAATCTTCTCTGCTCCAGTGAATAGCTCTATAATTTATCAAGTCTCTTATAACTAATAACCTCTCATCCCTAGTATCACCCTAGTGAATCTATGTTGAATCTTTTCCATGAATCCAACTTTCATCCAAAATTGAACATTAATTATTCTAGTCAACTGAATATCTTGCACAGATTCATCCTTAATTCCATGCTTTTTTATTCAATGCCTCCATATATAAAATCCAGAATACGATTTGCCCTTTATTTGGCTTTATACAGTCAAGTGCTGCCTTTAAAAGGTCTGTGTACCTGTGCACTAGATTTTGCCATTCCTGCACTCCTTTGGGAATTTGACCATCTCTGGCATGTATCTCCACTCTTTGTTCTTTTGCCCACAAAGTACCACTTCACATTTATCTTAGTTCAACTGCATTTGCCACATATCTGCCTTCTTCTCTATGTTCTCCAGTGGTCTGCAATCTTTTTCAATTTGCCATGGTCCCTAATTTGGAATCTGCAAATTTTGATATAAATAAATGATTACAAATGATTCCACAAGCCTCTCAAAAAGGCACATCAGAATGAATCAGGAGACTCAAACACAGGCAGTTCTCAGAGAGAAAAAAAACTTTCAGCTATCCTGAAAATAATGGTGTACTCGCAGCTTTCTTTCCACTAAATAATCATCCAGTTGTCTGAAAAAAAGCACTACTTTAAACCATTGCAGGACTGACATTCACACAATAGATCAGATTCTCAAATAACGTGGAGTTTCTTACTGTGCCTACTTAATTACTGCTACCTCTGTGATGACTTTCTCTTCTCTGCTATCTCAATCTTGTTTCTTTGCTTTCCATTCCAGTCTCTCATTCTTACAAATACTAAATCAAGTTGCATGAAAACAAATACCTGGGCTTAGAGTGCTTTGCAAGTGAAGAAACTACATTTGTATAGTACTAAGGCGCTTTTTAAGCCTTGGATACAAAATTCTGTCACCCAAGATATGGATTATACAATAAGCTCTTATAACTTTTTGTGGACACAGAATTAACAGGCAGAGCTAAAGCACAGAGTTAAGTACTGCCAGCAAAGCAAAGCATTCTGAGACAACATGTCAACATGAATAAATGGTTCGACATCTGGTGTTTAAAAGTCACAGTCAGTTTTTAAATGGCATCCAGAAAGTCAGTCAATGTCAGTACAATGTCTTTGTCAGAACAGTGTGCAGTGCATATCTTATAGCATCTCACCTTATAATGTCATAATGCATTACTTAACATTATCCTATACTTCTTGAAACAACTGTCCACATCACTGACACAAAAATGGATCACTATGTAACATAGGATACAGAAAAAGATCACATCAGGAAAGCCATTCAGCCAAGCTTAGCTCATCCATCCACATAGGCCCTACAATTCCCCCCTAGTCACAGCATGTAACTGCTTCTTAAATGCAGGGGTTCACCTTCACTATCCTACTCAATTGCATATGTTTATCATTCTGCGTGAAGAAGAACTTCCTGACATCAGTCCTGATTTGACTGATATCAGTTTGAACCTACGCCTGTGCAGCTGGAATGTGTAATTTAAAAATGTACGTCACCGGTGACCCTATCGCATCCACTAATGTCAGCTGACAAACAGATCTTTCCTTTAAAAAAAGAACAACACTTTTTGTGCACGTTTTATTCTTTATGTGGGTCTTTGCTGCTATATACATGGAGCAGCAGCCAACAATGCACAGTTAGGCACTGAAGCATTCCGCCCATTCTTAGGTGGTTTCCTGCACTGTTTGCTACAGAAGTATTGATAACTCTCCCACTGTTCCCATTTTGTAACATGATCAGGCTCCCATCTTTCATAAATCAACCACTAATCAGTGAAGCAAGGTCACATTATTTGCAAGAGACCTGCCAATTACCTGGAAGGATTTACCAGCCTCTACTCTCATTTTAATAAGATTTTAGCCTTATTCAGATAAGTTAGTCCCAAGAAAATTGGCAACTTTCTCAATTTTAAAATGAGCTACAGCAGAAATTTAATGGCTTTAATTTAAAAATAAGTTTCAATTATGTTAAATATGTTTAAAGTGACCCATAGAATCTTCTGGTCAAGATCTAGTATCACAAAGATAAAACAAATTCTTAATGATTTTCACAGGGAAGAACCATATTCTCAATGATTTACAAAATCTTTTCAACTTTGGACATACATTTGTCCAGTAAAATAAAACATATTAAACCGTGGCCCAATATTATGATTCTGCTATCAGTCAGAGAAAGCATTAGGAAATTTGTTGAGGGATTTGGCATTTCCCAAAGCTCGTCAGATATGCATTATTAACTTGCTTACCCCTTGCGCCTTAGAAATGTCATTTAACAGTCTAAGTAATTTAATGTATGTGCCATTTCCTCTGGTCTTGCTGCATATGAAATTTGCTGTCTACTATCCTGGACATGATCAGATTGAAAACAAATCAGGCTTAAAAGGTCACCGTCAAAATTTAGTAAATTATTTTCTCTACCTCTTTATATACTCTGCAACATACATCATTTTTCAGCAATTTATTTTCCAGGTCTCTGGCAATGCTGCTGTTGCACCAGCACCAAGAGGTATATAGCAGTGCTCACTCTTCAATGTTTATTACATTAATACTTACCAATCTGTAGGATGCACTGCAGCAACTCGCCAAGGCTTCTTCGGCAACACCTCAGCACCTCCCAAACCCGCGACCTCTACCACCTAGAAGGACAAGGGTAGCAGGCACATGGGAACAACACCACCTGCATGTTCCTCTCCAAGTCACACACAATCCCGACTTAGAAATATATCGCCATTCCTTCAACGTCAGTGGGTCAAAATCCTGGAACTCCCTACCTAACAGCACTGTGGGAGAACCCTCACCACACGGACTGCAGAGGTTCAAGGCGGCGGCTCACCACCACCTTCTCAAGGGCAATTAGAGATGGGTAAAAAATGCTGGCCTTGCCAGCGACGCCCATATCCCATGAACAAATAAAAAAAATCAGAGTGCTTGCTGAATTATTAACAGAGGAAAGATCTGAAAAAGCGTTTTTGGTATGTTATACACCAGGGTACCTACCTATGTTCTTACAATTTAAAAAAAATACTAGAAAATATTTTCAAAGCTGTAATATGATCTTGGTGTTCAGATGGCTTTTTGAAGCAACTTGAACTTTTCCCTTGCATGTTTGTCTATTTCTAAATGTTAGAATAATAACCAGGCCATAGTCTGGTCAAAGTATCTGCTATTCTATTTAAACTTATCTTGATCATTTAGACACATTTGTATTAAAAAAAAGTTTGAGTTTTTTTCAGTATAGATTATAGTTAATTGGTCCTTAACAAATCAAACTGGACGACTGTTGAAATTGAATTGTACAATAGTATGGGTTATGGGAAAGAGATATGTATTTATAAGCAAAGTATTGTTTGTGTGTTGGCCATTATTTTCCAGCTGTTGAGGTGGTTGGTCAATTGTGTTACTAAGATTTCAGTAATTCACATGTGAAAGTGTTGTACTAAGTTCACTGGAACTATGAATATCCAGAAGTATAGTTCGAGATTTGTGATTCCAAACCTGGGTTGTGTCTGGAAGGAGTATTTTGAGCCTTTAACATCAGGGTAAATTATTGTCAATGGTAATGAATTTAAAGAGATGAATTAAGAATCACACACATTAAAGCAGGTTGACTGAAGTCCAAGTTTTGCTATAGCGTATTTGTACCTATTATATATTAAAAACGTGAGTCATCTCAAGATTCCAGAGGTATTGCACCTAAAAAACTAAAGTTTTATGTTGCAGTCATTTCTGGTTGACGGGCTGAAAGGGATTGTAAAAGATTGTCTGCAAATCCTCAAGGAGTTTAAAAACAATGGAAAAAACATAAATTCATTGTTTGGTCCAGCCCTTATCCAACAGAAAAGGTTGCACAGTAGAAAAAGAACCTATAAATATGAATGTAAATCACTTATTAGCTTTGTGATGAAACCGTTTTGAACATACACCCTTTTTTTTCAGCACTTCCTAAATGCAGGAAAAAATTTAAGCTCAAAGTAAATTAAGAAGGAACACATACATTATTTGATGTGGGTGCTGCACGTCACATCTGCCATGCAATGCGCAGGATGATGTGTGCACATCTCAGCACCGGATTTTCAGCCAGGAGGAATTCATTTTATATTATTGAAAAACTGGGACAGAATCAGTTTTTACCAATCTACCAACTTGAAAAAAAAAATCCAGGAATTATAGAAATCAGTACAAATTGTAGAAATCAGTAAAAGCTGTCTTCAACAATCCTACATATGGGAGACATACACAATTTGCAAAGGAGATGTACAGCACTCACATACAGCTTCTACTTCACTGAACAAATAAATACCAGCTCCTCTAACTCTCATAGCCTTCAAAGCAATAGATCTATTGTCTGCGAGGAGTAGAAGCTGTCAGATGTTAGCCGGTGTATCCCATCTGATCAGCTCAGCCTAGGGTAATGCAATGCACGCAAAGCTACCGAGTGTATAACTTTTATATATTTTTTTTGAAATCAGAAGGACCAAGAAGTGTATTCTGCAGCACACAAATGCTTGAAAAACTTTTAAATTTTGGGATATCACGGGAACAGGTGTAGGCCATTCAGCCCCTCGAGCCTGTTCCACCATTCAATGAAATCATGGCTGATCTGTGACCTAACTCCATATACCTGCCGTAGCCCCATATCCCTTAATATCTTTGATTAACAAAAATCTATCAATCTCAAATTTAAAATTAACAATTGAGTAAGCATCAACTGCTGTTGCGGAACAGAGTTCCAAACTTCTAACACCTTTTGCATGTAGAAACGTTTCCTAACTTCACTCCTGAAAGTTCTGGCTCTATTTTTTAGGCTATGTCCCCTAGTCCTAGACTCCCCAACCAGTGAAATAGTTTCTCTCTATCAGCTCCCCTTAATATCTTGAAAACTTCAAGATCAGACAGGATAGGACATCAAAACATTTGCTGGACTTTAGTATAAAGATGAACAATTAACAGATGGCATTTAGAATAGTGGAGAGGGGAGCAAGAGAGTATGACTAGCAAACCCTTATTCTTAAAATAAATTTATTTATTATATACTTAGAGAACAGGCTTCCACTTATATACGTTTAACAAAATTCTACACTTCATATTCACTCCCGTAGGCTGGAGTAACAGGCTGCAGCAGCCCTCGTTAGTTGTACGGAAACATAAGGAAACTGTAAACATTTAATTGTGTTTAATGTTCCGTGGCAGATTGCATCACAGCTCCTTTCCAGTAAGCATGTGGCAATATCTGTCATCAATGCTCAGATAAGTGATGACTCATGTTTTGAAGGACAATGGAGGGTAAATTAGATTCAGTCCAAGCACACTGGGAATTCTCCACTTTAATAGAAGGATTACAAATCACAACAAATGTCAATTTACATCTTCATAAATTTCAGCAGCCAAATTTCAAACCATTCCTGCAGGTGGTCCTGTGGAAACGCACTAATTTGTAAAACGAAAAAAAAATGCCTCTATTACAACTGAGAATGCAGGGGTGTGGGGGGAGGGGGAAAAAGATAGAAAGGGGGGGAGGGGGAAAAGATAGAAAGGGGGGGAGGGGGAAAAGATAGAAAGGGGGGAGGGGGAAAAGATAGAAAGGGGGGAGGGGGGAAAAGATAGAAAGGGGGGGAGGGGGGAAAAGATAGAAAGGGGGGAGGGGGGAAAAGATAGAAAGGGGGAGGGGGGAAAAAATAGAAAGGGGGGGGAGGGAGAAAAAATAGAAAGGGGGGGGAGGGGGAAAAGATAGAAAGGGGGGAGGGGGAAAAGATAGAAAGGGGGGAGGGGGAAAAGATAGAAAGGGGGGGAGGGGGAAAAGATAGAAAGGGGGGGAGGGGGAAAAGATAGAAAGGGGGGGAGGGGGAAAAGATAGAAAGGGGGGGAGGGGGAAAAGATAGAAAGGGGGGGAGGGGGGAAAAGATAGAAAGGGGGGGAGGGGGAAAAGATAGAAAGGGGGGGGGGAGGGGGAAAAGATAGAAAGGGGGGGGGAGGGGGAAAAGATAGAAAGGGGGGGGGGAGGGGGAAAAGATAGAAAGGGGGGGGGGGAGGGGGAAAAGATAGAAAGGGGGGGGAGGGGGAAAAGATAGAAAGGGGGGGAGGGGGAAAAGATAGAAAGGGGGGGGGAGGGGGAAAAGATAGAAAGGGGGGGAGGGGGAAAAGATAGAAAGGGGGGGAGGGGGAAAAGATAGAAAGGGGGGAGGGGGAAAAGATAGAAAGGGGGGGAGGGGGAAAAGATAGAAAGGGGGGGAGGGGGAAAAGATAGAAAGGGGGGGAGGGGGAAAAGATAGAAAGGGGGGGAGGGGGAAAAGATAGAAAGGGGGGAGGGGGAAAAGATAGAAAGGGGGGAGGGGGAAAAGATAGAAAGGGGGGGGAGGGGGAAAAGTTAGAAAGGGGGGGGAGGGGGAAAAGATAGAAAGGGGGGGAGGGGGAAAGATAGAGAAGGGGGGGGAGGGGGAAAAGATAGAAAGGGGGGGGAGGGGGAAAAGATAGAAAGGGGGGGGGAGGGGGAGAAAGATAGAAAGGGGGGGGGAGGGGGAAAAGATAGAAAGGGGGGGGAAAAGAAAAAGGGGGGGAGGGGGAAAGATAGAAAGGGGGGGGAGGGGAAAAGATAGAAAGGGGGGGAGGGGGGAAAAGATAGAAAGGGGGGGAGGGGGAAAGATAGAAAGGGGGGGAGGGGGAAAAGATAGAAAGGGGGGGAGGGGGAAAAGATAGAAAGGGGGGGAGGGGGAAAAGATAGAAAGGGGGGGGAGGGGGAAAAGATAGAAAGGGGGGGGAGGGGGAAAAGATAGAAAGGGGGGGAGGGGGGGAAAAGATAGAAAGGGGGGGAGGGGGAAAAGATAGAAAGGGGGGGAGGGGGAAAAGATAGAAAGGGGGGGAGGGGGAAAAGATAGAAAGGGGGGGAGGGGGAAAAGATAGAAAGGGGGGGAGGGGGAAAAGATAGAAAGGGGGGGGAGGGGGGAAAAGATAGAAAGGGGGGGGAGGGGGAAAAGATAGAAAGGGGGGGAGGGGGAAAAGATAGAAAGGGGGGGGAGGGGGAAAAGATAGAAAGGGGGGGAGGGGGAAAAGATAGAAAGGGGGGGGAGGGGGAAAAGATAGAAAGGGGGGGAGGGGGAAAAGATAGAAAGGGGGGGAGGGGGAAAAGATAGAAAGGGGGGGAGGGGGAAAAGATAGAAAGGGGGGGAGGGGGAAAAGATAGAAAGGGGGGGGGGAGGGGGGAAAAGATAGAAAGGGGGGGGGAGGGGGAAAAGATAGAAAGGGGGGGGGAGGGGGAAAAGATAGAAAGGGGGGGGGAGGGGGAAAAGATAGAAAGGGGGGGGGGAGGGGGAAAGATAGAAAGGGGGGGAGGGGGAAAAGATAGAAAGGGGGGGGAGGGGGAAAAGATAGAAAGGGGGGGGGAGGGGGAAAAGATAGAAAGGGGGGGGAGGGGGAAAAGATAGAAAGGGGGGGAGGGGGAAAAGATAGAAAGGGGGGGGAGGGGGAAAGATAGAAAGGGGGGGAGGGGGAAAAGATAGAAAGGGGGGGAGGGGGAAAAGATAGAAAGGGGGGGAGGGGGAAAAGATAGAAAGGGGGGAGGGGGAAAAGATAGAAAGGGGGGGAGGGGGAAAGATAGAAAGGGGGGGAGGGGGAAAAGATAGAAAGGGGGGGGAGGGGAAAAGATAGAAAGGGGGGGGAGGGGGAAAGATAGAAAGGGGGGGGGAGGGGGAAAGATAGAAAGGGGGGGAGGGGGAAAGATAGAAAGGGGGGGGAGGGGGAAAAGATAGAAAGGGGGGGGAGGGGGAAAAGATAGAAAGGGGGGGGAGGGGGAAAAGATAGAAAGGGGGGGGGAGGGGGAAAGATAGAAAGGGGGGGGGAGGGGGAAAAGATAGAAGGGGGGGAGGGGGAAAAGATAGAAAGGGGGGGAGGGGGAAAAGATAGAAAGGGGGGAGGGGGAAAAGATAGAAAGGGGGGGAGGGGGAAAAGATAGAAAGGGGGGGAGGGGGAAAAGATAGAAAGGGGGGGGGAGGGGGAAAAGATAGAAAGGGGGGGGGAGGGGGAAAGATAGAAAGGGGGGGGAGGGGGAAAAGATCAGAAAGGGGGGGGAGGGGGAAAGATAGAAAGGGGGGGAGGGGGAAAAGATAGAAAGGGGGGGAGGGGGAAAAGATAGAAGGGGGGGAGGGGAAAGATAGAAAGGGGGGGAGGGGGAAAAGATAGAAAGGGGGGGAGGGGAAAAGATAGAAAGGGGGGGAGGGGGAAAAGATAGAAAGGGGGGGAGGGGGAAAGATAGAAAGGGGGGGAGGGGGAAAAGATAGAAAGGGGGGGAGGGGAAAAGATAGAAAGGGGGGGAGGGGGAAAAGATAGAAAGGGGGGAGGGGGAAAGATTAGAAAGGGGGGAGGGAGGGGGAAAAGATAGAAAGGGGGGGAGGGGGGGAGGGGGAAAAGATAGAAAGGGGGGGAGGGGGAAAAGATAGAAAGGGGGGGAAGTTCTAAACTCTCCAGCCAGGGGAAACAGCCTCTCAGCATCTACCCGGTCAAGCTCTCTAAGAATTTCATACTAAACTCCAGAGAATATAGGCCCATTCCACTCAATTTCTCCTCATAGGGATCAATCTAGTGAACCTTCGTTGCATCCCCTCTAAGGCAAGTATATCCTTCCTTAGGTAAGGAGACCAAAACTGTACAGTCCCCCAGGTGTGGTCTCACCAGAGCCCTATATAATTGCAGCAAGACTTCCTTACTCTTATACTCCAACCACCTTGCAATAAAGGCTAACATACCATTTGCCTTCCTAATTGCTTGCTGTACCTGCATGTTAACTTTCTGTGATTCGTGTAAAGGACAACCAAATCCCTCTGACTACCAATATTTCTCAGTCTCTCACTTTTAAAAAATATTCTGCTTTTCTATTCTTCCTACTAAAGTGGATAATTTCACATTTCCGCACATTATACACCATCTGCCACCTTGTCGCCTACTCACTTAACCTGTCCATATCCGTTTGCAGGGATCATTAACAGGTATGTTGTACTTTAGTTTTAAATGACAAATTCAGCAACAAGCAAAACAAAGTCAGGAAATATGTACATTCACCAGAGGCTGAGTGCACTGGATACAACAAAGGCTATGGGCCCCTGACAACATCCCGGCTGTTGTGCTGAAGACTTGTGCTCCAGAACTAGCCGCGCCTCTACCCAAACTGTTCCAGTACAGCTACAACACTGGCATCCACCCGACAATGTGGAAAATTGTCCAGGTATATCCGGTCCACAAAAAGCAGGACAAATCCAATCCGGCCAATTACTGCCCCATCAGCCTACTCTCAATCATCAGCAAAGCGATGGAAGGTGTGGTTCACAGTGCTATCAAGCGGCACTTACTCACCAATAACCTGCTCACCGATGCTCAGTTTGGGTTCCGCCAGGACCACTCGGCTCCAGACCTCATTACAGCCTTGGTCCAAACATGGACAAAAGAGCTGAATTCCAGAGGTGAGGTGAGAGTGACTGCCCTTGACATCAAGGCAGCATTTGACCGAATGTGGCACCAAGGAGCCCTAGTAAAATTGAAGTCAGTGGGAATCAGGGGGGAAACTCTCCAGTAGCTGGAGTCATACCTAGCACAGAGGAAGATGGTAGTGGTTGTTGGAGGCGAATCATCTCAGCCTCAGGACATTGCTGCAGGAGTTCCTCAGGGTAGTATCCTAGGCCCAACCATCTTCAGCTGCTTCATCAATGACCTTCCCTCCATCATAAGGTCAGAAATGGGGATGTTCGCTGATGATTGCACAGTGTTCAGTTCCATTCGCAACCCCTCAGATAATGAAGCAGTCCGTGCCCGCATGCAGCAAGACCTGGACAACATCCAGGCTTGGGCTGATAAGTGGCAAGTAATATTCGCACCAGACAAGTGCCAGGCAATGACCATCTCCAACAAGAGAGAGTCTAACCACCTCCCCTTGACATTCAACGGCATTACCATTGCCGAATCCCCCATCGTCAACATCCTGGGGGTCACCATTGACCAGAAACTTAACTGGACCAGCCACATAAATACTGTGGCTAAAAGAGGTCAGAGGCTGGGTATTCTGCCGCGAGTGACCATCGCCGTTCCTTCATCGTCACTGGGTCAAAATCCTGGAACTCCCTTCCTGACAGCACTGTGGGAGAACCTTCACCACACGGATTGCAGCGGTTCAAGAAGGCTGTTCACCACCACCTTCTCAAGGGCAATAAATGCTTGCCAGCGATGCCCACATCCCATGAACGAATTTTAAAAAAAGGTGCTTTGAATTATGTTATCATTTTGGGTGAGGTGCAACAAACAAACACACAGGAACCGACAAGTCTTAGGAGACTGCAGAAAAGAGAAAGGATAAACAAGCAGCAGATTCAAAGGATGAGAAGGATTGCTACTCACCAATTTTAGAGCACCAAAGCATCTAGTCTGGCAAGAGACAGTCGATCAACAAGAGCAACTCAGGTGGTGACCAAGGGCTCATGAGGGTAGGGCAAATGCCCGAGTAAATAAATCATCAGTAGATTCTATGCTATTCCTATCCTTGGGTCCTTCAAAAATGATCCAAAGACTAAGATTGTTTTTGGAGGTGGAGGAGGCCTTATAGTCATCCACCATTCAAATTACTCCAAGAAGACCTTGTTTGCGGAAACACCACCTGTTTGGGACAGACGGAATGGAAAAACTTTTTAAAAATCCAATGCCTAGGTTAAAAATAAGCCAGCCCGATGGCCCAGTTCATTTGTTTTCGCATGCTTCGCCACTGAGGAAAAGCTTGCAGGTTCCTGCCAGCAATTCCCTCAAGAGGTTGAATTCTCAATCTCAGTATGTCCAGGGCAGATGGTGAAGATTTAGAGCCAACACCTACTTCTCTCTTACAATTCGTACTGGCCAATTCCAAAACAGTACTGGCAGAAGTTTAGGAGCAGGTCACCTGCCAATCCCATCAAGCAGGGAGTAAACATGGTGCAGGGCTTAACTCTTAATTGCATGAAACTTTGTAGTACTGACTAGTGCCTGATTATTCATGCAAACATTAATTGTATAAGATCATTTGGTGCAGGTCTTCTTTCTAAGATCAAACCTCGCCCACCTATTTGTATAACTTATCACTGTTGGGCCCCCAAGATAAGATCATAGCCAAATTCCTTACTGTAATGTACACTTTCATTGTGTGAAAGTGAGAACCTCTCTGGATAAGTCAAGGGCATCCTGAAACCCATCGTACAGGGAACCCCCAGCTTCTGTCGCGACACTACAGACTTCCTACAAAAATTCAGCACCCACGGACCAGTTGAACCAGGAACCAGTATGCCCCACGATGACGGCATCGCTGCGACAGCGTCAGTACTCAACACCAACAACAGCCAATCTCCAGACGCCATCCTACAACTCATCCGCTTCATCCTGGATCACAATGTCTTCACCTTCGACAACCTGTTCTTTACCCAAACACATGGAACAGCCATGGGGACCAAATTCGCACCCCAATACGCCAACATTTTCATGCACAAGTTCGAGCACGACTTCTTCACTGCACAGGACCTCCAATCAACGCTATACACCAGATACATCGACGACATTTTCTTCCTATGGACCCACGGCGAAGAATCACTGAAGAGACTACACGATAACATCAACAAGTTCCATCCCACCATCAAACTCACCATGGACTACTCCTCAGAATCGGTTTCATTCTTGGACACACGAATCTCCATCAAAGACGGGCACCTCAGCACCTCACTCTACGACAAGCCCACGGACAACCTCACGATGCTCCACTTTTCCAGCTTCCACCCTAACCACGTCAAAGAGGCCATCCCCTATGGACAGGCCCTGCGAATACACAGGATCTGCTCAGACGAGGAGGAACGCGATGGACACCTACAGACGCTGAAAGACGCCCTCGTAAGAACGGGATATGATGCTCGACTCGTCGATCGACAGTTCCGACGGGCCACAGCGAAAAATCGCATAGACCTCCTCAGAAGACAAACACGGGACACAACCAACAGAGTACCCTTCGTCGTCCAGTACTTCCCCGGAGCGGAGAAACTACGCCATGTTCTTCGCAGCCTTCAACATGTCATCCATAATTTCGAACACCTCGCTAAGGCCATCCTCACGCCTCCACTACTTGCCTTCAAACAGCCACCTAACCTCAAACAGACCATCGTTCACAGCAAATTACCCAGCTTTCAGGAGACCAGCGTCCACGACACCACACAACCCTGCCACGGCAAACTCTGCAAGACATGCCAGATCATCGATACAGATACCACCATCACATGCGAGGACACCACCCACTAGGTACATGGTTCATACTCCTGTGACTCGGCCAACGTTGTCTACCTCATACATTGCAGGAAAGGATGCCCCGGAGCATGGTACATCGGCGAGACCATGCAGACACTGCGACAACGGACGAACGGACACCGCACAACAATCGCCAGACAGGAGGGTTCCCTCCCAGTCAGGGAACACTTCAAAAGTAAAGGACATTCAGCCACCGATCTTCGGGTAAGCGTTCTCCAAGGCGGCCTTCGAGACACACGACAATGCAAAATCGTCGAGCAGAAATTGATAGCCAAGTTCCGCACCCATGAGGACGGCCTCAACCGGGATCTTGGGCTCATGTCACGCTACATGTAACCCCACCAGCGAAAAAAAGTTATCTGTTTTTAATACAACTGGGCATTCTCTCTCTCTCTCTCTCTCTCTCTCTCTCTCTCTCTGCCTTTCGGGTCTCTTTCTCTCTCTGTCTTTGTGATCTGACCCATTGTGTATTCAGTATTCTGGGATGTAATGTTTTCTGTGGCTAACCTGTCTGAACACCAACGACTCCTTTGATTGCTGTGATCGTCTCCCAGCCGAGGTGTGATCGGGGGCAGCTGGAAAGATTATCTGTAATCACCAGGCATTGTTCTCTGACTATATATGCTATGTGTTTTTAGAACCTTGCACTCACCTGACGAAGGAGGAAAGCTCCGAAAGCTTGTGATTTCAAATAAAACTGTTGGACTATAACCTGGTGTTGTGTAAGTCCTTACATTTGTCCACCCCAGTCCATCACCGGCATCTCCACATCATATTTATTCTGGGTTAACTTGCCCAGAAGCCTTCAAGAAACTTACTGGCAATTTAAGATTTTAAAAGAATACCATCCTTTCAATAATTTACGGGTTTTTTTGCTTTGTGTTGATAAGCACAACTCAAATAAACAAACTATTCTAAGGAATTGCAATGTGGGAGAAGGATCCTTTTATTTCAATGGAGGTCACTAAATAGCATAATAGTCTATCCCCACATTATGCAATTAAGTGGCATGTATTGTACATGCAATAAATAATATTGGGAAAAATGACAAGTACTGTATAACGAAAGTCCAGAGTTGATTTTAAGCAAGTAAGCACACGTCCAAAACCAACAAAGAGTTCTAAACATGTCAAAATCATTTCCTGACCAGCTGCTATTTTGCACAATATACAGAGCTTGCTTCCA
Source organism: Heptranchias perlo (assembly GCF_035084215.1). NCBI lineage: Eukaryota > Metazoa > Chordata > Chondrichthyes > Hexanchiformes > Hexanchidae > Heptranchias > Heptranchias perlo. The sequence continues at coordinate 1,728,418 of NC_090358.1, forward strand.
CTTGTAAAAAGCAACTATCTTCTCATTTAGATGAGTGGACTAAACAGATAATGCAGTCATTGGCAATTGGCAATGGACAATGGGTAAGTGATATCACAGGGGTACATGATGGACAAACTTCTTGCGAGATATGTTCCTAAATGGAAACAAACTAATACATACAGAGCGTGTTGACAGAACGACAGAATTTATAGCACAGAAGGAGGCCTTTCACTCTATCATGCCAATGCTAATTCTTCAACTGGAGCCATCTACTTTAATTCATTTCTCTTCCTTTTCCTTGTATCCTTTTATATTCTTCCTTTTCAAATAAGTATTAAATTCCCTTGCAAAATATGTTATAGTCTGTCTGAACAGATGCTTAAAGCAAATCATTCCATGTTCTAATAACTGAAAAAAAATCTAACTTCCCCCTTCATTCTTCCAGTGATTACCTTGAGTCTATCCCCCTCCCTTGTTACTTATGCACTATTCACAAACAATCTTTTATTATTTATCTTCTCAATCTTTCATAATTTTGTAATCTTCTAAATAGATTCTCTTCTTAACCTTCTGTGTTTCAGTGAAAAAGCCCCAATTTTAATCCTTTTTTGATAGCTGTAACCTCTCATTCCTGGTATCATTGTAATGAATCTTCACTGTGTCCTTTCCATTATTCTCATATCCTTCCTACAATAGGGTGTTCAGAATTGCTCACAATAATACAACTGTGGCTAAACCAATGTCTTGTACGAATTCAACATTTCTTCCTTACACCTTTAAAACCCAGGCTACCATCTGTCTTTTTTTCTTAAAATGTTTGTGCTCATCAACACGAAGGATGTTAGTGTTGGGGAATGGAACTCTTTCCATTTCAGGCATCCGGTGTCAGCATCAAGCACTCTCCAAACAAGTATAGCACAGCCAGATGTAGAGTAAAGCTCCCTCTATTCTGCCCCAACATGTGTGAGTACCAACTTCAAAACAGCATCCCCTACTGCACCATTCCTCACCTCCAGCCATTTTGTGGCCTTTCCAAGGGACTGCTCATCTGTGCCGAATTAGTAACAGTTTTGCACTGCAGCCCCCACAGCCACTAGCAACTGGATTAAGACTGCCAAATTCATTTAATTGGACCCTTAAAGCCTGCAGACAGAAAATTTTGATGGCAGGGATTTGAATCCAGATCCCAGAGGCAATGGTGCGCTGTAATGCCACTATTTCACTCAGTTCTCCCCATCATATTGCAGGGCTGGTCAGGTTTTGGATGTGATAAATACCGCATAATATCACTTAGTAGGATGCCTGTGTCACAGATAATATATTACAAGGCATCTAATATCATAGTAAAATAGAATCTACAATTCTGGCGTAATTTCCAAAAATTCAGAATAAAGTAATTTAACAGAATGCCATTAAAATAGTGCATAGGCCACTCTCATATTTCAGGGTTACTTCTTTAATACCATGCAAGTTGGTCCCTTATACTTGAAGAGCAGAAAAAAATGGCACGGCTTACTCACCACATTGTACAGCATGTCTAGCACATTAAATAAGCAAAGTGATTAAATGATGATTCAAGTGTCCACAAATCAATAAGTGATGGGACAAAATGATGTCTCTGAGCCGCCAAAGTAGACAATGCTGTTACAAACTCTTACCCCTCTCTCTATCTCGGTCACATACACTATGCACTGTGTTAATCATGGGGCAATTCCTATTTCTTTAGTTAGTCCCCACAAATGAGTTTCAGTGGGTATGGAGGGGAGGGAGGGTGCAGGAAGAAAGGGACATCAGCTTTTTAAAATCTGTGGCATTTAAGTGACATGTTCTTGCCCCTCCTTTCTCCACAGGACTGTAGATTCATCTGGGTCTCAGGCCAAAGCAGATCTGGGCCAATTGAACTTGAGAGATTGCCAACAGACACTGGAACTGGTCCAAATTTACAAGTGAATCTGATATCCTTTAAATGAGGTATAAAACATCTGTTCAGGGTCTAATTGTTTCCGGAAGATTCCAGTGCACCAAAAGTGAAAGGATATCAAAGGTAAGATTCAAAACTAATACAAATCTTGATGTTGGTGAACAGATAGCTCACATCCAGAACAATATGTTGTGTCAGCAGAACTAAGAGGACATGGTCCCAACAGGGTTTCTAAAGAATCTGGTGCTGCACCCCTGTCAGGCAGTATTTATTATAAACACTTAATTTTAATGACAAGAATTCTAATATAAAATTAGGTTATTTCTGTATGTAGTGCAGCAGATAAATGGTATGCACCTCAACCACAACATGACCTCCCAATCTCAGAAAGGCCCCCTGGAGGTAGAGTTGAACAGAGGCAAGGAACTTTCCTTATTGAGTGGGCAGCAGAGTGGAGGGTGGGGAGGTTAAGTAAATTTTATAAAAACTAATCCACCATTTTCACATATCTCCCAATGGGAGGAAAGAATATTAGAATTTGCAAAAGTATAATAGAAAGACAGATTGATGACAGCTCAGAGAAATCCGAAGATTAAAAATCAGACATGTCCTTTAACTGGGGTACAGTAGTGTAGTGACTGGGGCACTGTGGTGTATTGATTATGTTACTGGACTAGTAATCCAGAGGTCTAGGCTAATAATCCAGAGAACGCGAGCTCAAAACCCACAATGGCAGTTTGAGAATTTAAATTCAGTTGTAAAAATCTGGAAATAAAAGGCTAGTATCAGTGAAAGTGACCATGAAATTGTCGGATTGTCATAAAAATCCAACCGGTTCACTAATGTCCTTTAGGGAAAGAAACCTGCCATCCTTACTCAGTCTGGCCCATATGTGACTCTGGTCCCACACCAACACCTTAACTGCCCTCTGAAGTAAATTTTATAAAAACTAATCCACCATTTTCACATATCTCCCAGATAAGTGCCAGGCAATGACCATCTCCAACAAGAGAGAGTCTAACCACCTCCCCTTGACATTCAACGGCATTACCATCGCCGAATCCCCCACCATCAACATCCTGGGGGTCACCATTGACCAGAAACTTAACTGGACCAGCCATATAAATACTGTGGCTACGAGAGCAGGTCAGAGGCTGGGTATTCTGCGGCGAGTGACTCACCTCCTGACTCCCCAAAGCCTTTCCACCATCTACACGGCACAAGTCAGGAGTGTGATGGAATACTCTCCACTTGCCTGGATGAGTGCAGCTCCAACAACACTCAAGAAGCTCGACACCATCCAAGATAAAGCAGCCCGCTTGATTGGCACCCCATCCACCACCCAAAACATTCACTCCCTTCACCACCGGCGCACTGTGGCTGCAGTGTGCACCATCCACAGGATGCACTGCAGCAACTCGCCAAGGCTTCTTCGACAGCACCTCCCAAACCCGCGACCTCTACCACCTAGAAGGACAAGGGCAGCAGGCGCTTGGGAACAACACCACCTGCACGTTCCCCTCCAAGTCACACACCATCCCGACTTAGAAATATATCGCCGTTCCTTCATTGTCGCTGGGTCAAAATCCTGGAACTCCCTTCCTAACAGCATTGTGTGAGAACCGTCACCACGCGGACTGCAGCGGTTCAAGAAGGCGGCTCACCACCACCTTCTCGAGGGCAATTAGGGATGGGCAATAAATGCCGGCCTTGCCAGCGACACCCACATCCCGTGAACGAATAAAAAAAAAGTGGCTAGCAAGCCACTTAGTTGCATCAAACATAAGATGACTCACCACCACCACCTCCTCAGAGCAACTAGGGATGAGCAACGCCCACAGCCTGAGAATGAATTCAAAAAAGGATAAACTAGATAGAAAATTTGAGAGAAAAGGTTAGATGTATTAAATTAATTCTTCATGATCAACTTCATAAATGAATACACAGGAATCTAGCCCATGTGGATTTCAGTAAGGTCTTTGATACAGTTTCTCTGCAAAGGCTGGAACTGAAAATAAAGAAAGCGGGAATGAGTGGAAATATTTTGCAATGGATACATAATTGGTTGACTAATAGAACCCAGAGGGTAGTGGTACAGGGATTGCGATCAGCCTGGGAGAATGTTACCTGGGGTCCCATAGGGGTCCGTTTTGGGACATCTTTTGTTTAATATCTTCATAAATGATCTGGAGTTCGGAGTCACAAGCACAATGGCTACTTTTGCAGATGATACAAAGCTAATGAAAGTAGTAAACATGAAAGCTGAACAGGATAAGCTACAGGAGGATTTGAATGTACTTGGGAAATGGGCAGACAGGTTACAGGTGAAATTCAATGTAGAGAAATGCAAAGTGCTTTATATTGGGACAAAAAAAAATGCAGGAGGACTATTACTTGAATGTAACTAAAACAATGTGCATGGAAAACGGAAGAGATCTGGGGTCCTGATGAACAATAAATTGAAGCTACCGCAATAATGCTCGATGAAAGTGAGTACAACAAATAAGATGTTGGGATACATTAAAAATTTAATATTGAGCCAAAATGGTGAGGTAATCCTGCCACTTTACAAATCATTGGTGCAACCGCACTTAGAACACAATGTACCGTTCTGGTCACCGCAGTACAAAAAGCATATTTCAACAACTCAATGGATACAGAAGAGAACAACTATAATAATCATGAGGATGGAGTGATTGAATTATGAGGAGCAATTGTGTAAATTGCACATGTTCTCACTGGAAAGAAGGTTGGGAGGTGATATAATTGCTGCTTTTAGGATTCTAAAGAGAAATAACGTAGACCCTGACAAGCCGTTTTACCTTGTTCAGGACACGGCCTGCGCTTAAAGAGGGGTACAAAACTAGTCCGCGGAAACATTATTTCAGTAAGCAAGTGGTAATCTATGGAACAGACTCCCTAGTGAGACAGTGGCAGCAGATAGTATTGATTCATTCAAATGCAAATTAGATAGACTTCTTATAGAAAAAAATGCTTTTGGATATGGTATACGAGTAATTTGAGACATGTGGTAGGGATAGCATGCTGGGGACAAACAGGTAACTTTGGACCTATGATTCCCTAAGCTTTCCACCACCGGGAGCTTCCTCACCACGTCTAGGTCTGTTGTAGACTAATTGATGGAGATTGATTGCTATGATTAGCCAACAACTCCATTATTGTTGTATCATGTAACTATCAGGATGGTAGAAGGTGAACTAGATGGACCTTGGTCTTTTCTAGTCTAGCAATTCCTATGTTAGTAAAGCATGTGCTATGAAGAAATTCAGGTAATTATAGATCTACAAAAGCATCTGAACCAGATGGCATACTCCCTATAATCCTCATGGAAACAAGAGGAAATTAGTGAAACTCTGTCCAGACAGTTAAGAAATACCTGAATAGTTTTAAGAGCTTCATAAATATGGGGCTGTACACAGACCAGAGAATAGTAAATGTTATCCTACTAAAACAGTGCAGACCAGGAAAGTCCCAGTTTGGATGCGCAGTCTAAGCTCAGTTAGCTTCGAGTACCACTGATAATGAAGATGATGAAGTTGAAAAGAGAAGTTTCAGGAAGGCAATGTTTGTGTACTTGCACTGCTCACATCTGCTTTTTGCCCCTGCTAGTCAAAGAGCATGAATATGAAGATAAACAGCTCAGGTCGCTGGCCTCAATAGACAAAGCACGTTTTCCTGAAATTAAGCCCTTCTTCCTACAAAATGTCTCATTAATGCTGCATGAAAACTGCACTTATACTAATAGCTACTGGACTCAGAATGGGAATGACAGAATCAATTCCAGCCTGGCAGAAGCTGTTTTGTATTGTTTTAATCCTCGGGAACAGAAGAGAGCTTTGCGCATGTGTACTTTACACTTGTAGAGAAATCTGCCCTTAAATTTAAATGTTTTTAGAGCAAGAACATCCACCCTTCTAAAACATTTCAAAGACAACTTTGTGTAAATTCATAAAGTATCTAAGAGATCCCAGGGACATCCTGAGCACTTCTCAAACTAGGTTTGCCTTAGCACTGGAGTTACTGCAGTGTCAAATCCAAACAGTGCAAGACCACGTCCACTGGACTTCAAAGTTATGCTGTCATTTTTGTATCGAGGATAACAGTTTATAACTGCACCCTTTTTACAATGGAGTTTTCCCACTGACAACTAGCTATGCAAACAAGGTAACACTGTTGTTTCTGGAGACCATGAACAGCCCCAAGAGGTGGTTTCTGAACCACTGAGGATGGCACAGCGACCAGATACAGAATTATGTGCAACTTAAAAACAGTTGCACAATCACGGTTGCTTTTAATCTTGTTCCAGCGCCTGTAATAGGAACAGGGAGATTTCCACAGCCCTCGGAAGCTCAGCTAGTATTGCAGAAGTGTTTCCTAAAGTGATTCAGCAATATAAACAAAACTGGGTGAATCATCACAACTCTCACCTCCTAGAAACCAATCACAGACCAGCATTGGCTAAAGACTGGGAGCTGAACACCTGCTCTCCTTCTGGCCGTCAGTAGTCAATCACATCAGTTAGTACTGAATTATTTTAGTTTGCTACAGTTCATAAATTTAGAATTATAAAAGTTTATGCTGCAGTAGTTTCACTCTCTTCAGCACAATGAACTTGTAGTGGTGACAATATGGCAGTGAAGTTTGTGCAGCAGGTTGATTGAGGAACCAAACCTTCCCAAAACAACTCCAGTGGCACGATATCCCTTTTTCACCCCTTTTCTCTTGAAGATGGTGACTCGTGCTGGGTTACAACTCAATATATACCAGGAGCATTCCAATATCTCGCCCAAGTGGCCAATTGTCTGATACATACTACGCAAATATGGAAGTGTCATTGCAGATAAATTCTATCTGTTCTCATTTGACATCAACACATAAGCACTTTCCAGCAGCTGGAGGGAGTCCCTGGATAGCACTCAGCAGCAAGAATCCTGGCTTTTTCCCCACTTTCCTCATCTGGGAAGTCCAACTGAGTCAGCAAAAGGAGGCATACAGACCAGGAAAGTTCCAGGTTTAATCCTCGGCATGTGGTGAGTAAGTTGATCTCACAGTGAAGAATGACCTCTGAGCAAGGATTGGCGGAGACCAGAGCCTCTGGAATCGTAATTTTTTTTGTTGGGGGGGGGGGCGGTGGGGGGGGGGGGGAAGTGGTGGTCAGAGAAAAAATTGGCAACAAAAAAAAGTCCCTTTAGGCAGATAGTGTGTAGTGGGCATCTGCAAGTTCCCTTTTAAAAAAGTCCATTTTGAAGCAAAATATAGGACCTTTCTTTCTGTATTAATTAATTTAGTTACACTGAACTGTCAGATTCAGTGGCTTATTCCAGCCAATTGACATAAATGATGTCATCAATACTCACTATTTTGTTTAACATCAAAGCAAGTTTGAAAATAAAGTTTTTGAACCATAACTAATTGTTGTGGTTTGATTTTTTTTCATATTAGGTGGTAAAGCAGAATTGTAAGACATATTAGCACTTCGGTATCCAGAGGAGTGCAATTGCAACCCACTACATCCGATAGTTCAACTCTTATATATTTTGAAGTCAAAAGTGAGGTCAAAATATGAAAAATTATTCTTAAACTTTACACTGCAGCATATAGTGATGGTAACACCTGCAACAGCAATATGACTACATTTGAGAGTTTTCCTGAACTGAACTCCGTGTCAACAAAATACAACAAACACCACCCACTTTAGGCTGACATCAAAACAATGGTAACAAGACAAATAATGGATTTGCCTAGTACAAAAAAAACACTCCTTTACCAAATAATAGACCCAACAATCAAATCTCAGTCCTTTAGTCTGAATGGATTTTAAGAACTCTACTAAAATGTTCTAGACATTTTCTTCAAATTAAATTTTCACTCCATTGACTTTAGCTGGTCAATGGTCACTTTCAACACACACACACACACAAAAATATTCTTAAACTGATTGCCTTGGCACTTAATACCAGGCTTGTTTTTCCATTTCTCCCTATAGCAGATTGCATCATACATCTCGCCATTGTGTTATTTTGCACCGTGTAACTGAATCTCTGACCAAAATGAAATTCTCTCTCATCCATTCACAGCTTACTTTTTAAAAAAAAATTAAAGTTTGTATAACATGAGTTCATAAACACGAGCACGGGGTTTTCCCGGTGACTTTTGCACGGGCAGTATTGAAAACATGCTGACAGATCTATGGAGCCAATTATAAACCTCAATGAGGATCATAGAAATCCCCTATTGACAAATGCATCCAGAAATGACTAGACTTACTCCTGAGATCCAACTACCATTTTAATATGAATTTCATCTTATCCCCATGTGTATGTGTATATATATTTTTTTTTAAAGTTAAAAACAGGCAAATAATCTACCATAAACAGTAGTGTTGGGACGCCACAATCAATATACACTTCTTAAATCCTTTTCACAAGTCCACTGTAGTAGTTTTGACACACAATTCCTCAAATAAAATTTAAATCACTTAGGTCATCGAACATCAAACACGAATTATAATCTACAAAAACATAACGGAATCCTAAAGGAGCTCAATCGAACAATATTTTCTACTGGGACACACACAGCACCTGCCTCAAAGAATCATTAAAACCGTACTGGAATTAGAAACAAGAAGTCATTTAAACAGGCGATTTCCCAAAAGTTAAAAATGGTTGAAAACTCGTTTAAAAAACATTTCAGTGGTTATTGTTCTGTTTCCACTCTGATAAAATTGGCTCAGACACTTTAAATAATAAATGCCTTTATCAATTATTCATCCACCCCGTTGTTTGAGAATACCTTCCGGGAGGTTTTAAGTAAAATTGAATAGAAACCCCATGAGTTTTTAAGTAGATCGGAAATTATTGAACACTGACTGACCCAATGACAGCTCCCAATAAAATATGGTCACCAGCACCAGGCTAGATATAATCAGATAAAATATAATCAATTATATATATTTAGACAGCTATAAATATGAATATCAGCATAATGTCACTATGTTAAGGCCTGCAACTGATATTTTTACACTGCTCCCTATCTAAATAAACAGCAGGCAGGTTAGCCCAACGGCACTACGCATGCGCACTAGCCCCGGCCAGCCCGGTAACACCACACGGACCGGTAAATAAACCAGAAAAATATCTCCCTAAATATCAGAACGGGGAACTCACCGCTTTCTTTACCAGGCTGAGATGAATCAAACGAAGTGGGAGGAAAAATGTTTTTCATTCATGTTTCGTGACGGACGCTCACAGGGATCCCGCACTCCCCGCCAATCGCCTCCTCGCCCCGTCGGCCGCCATCTTGGTTGTGAAGGAAACGCGCGCGCAACCGCGAGGGCGCGCCGAGTGCAGCCAACGCCCGAGGAGTCCTAGCGCCCGCCTTGTTACTGCCCCGTCATACCAACGCCGAGGAGTCCTAGCGCCCTCCTTGTTACTGCCCCGTCATACCAACGCCCGAGGAGTCCTAGCGCCCTCCTTGTTACTGCCCCGTCATACCAACGCCCGAGGAGTCCTAGCGCCCTCCTTGTTACTGCCCTGTCATACCAATGCCCGAGGAGTCCTAGCGCCCGCCTTGTTACTGCCCCGTCATACCAACGCCGAGGAGTCCTAGCGCCCTCCTTGTTTCTGCCTCGTCATACCAACGCCCGAGGAGTCCTAGCGCCCGTCTTGTTACTGCCCCGTCATACCAACGCCCGAGGAGTCCCAGCGCCCTCCTTGTTACTGCCCCGTCATACCAACGCCCGAGGAGTCCTAGCGCCCTCCTTGTTACTGCCCCGTCATACCAACGCCCGAGGAGTCCTAGCGCCCTCCTTGTTACTGCCCCGTCATACCAATGCCCGAGGAGTCCTAGCGCCCGTCTTGTTACTGCCCCGTCATACCAACGCCCGAGGAGTCCCAGCGCCCTCCTTGTTACTGCCCCGTCATACCAACGCCCGAGGAGTCCTAGCGCCCTCCTTGTTACTGCCCCGTCATACCAACGCCCGAGGAGTCCTAGCGCCCTCTTTGTTACTGCCCCGTCATACCAACGCCCGAGGAGTCCTAGCGCCCTCCTTGTTACTGCCCTATCATACTAAAGCCCTTGCCCTAAGGGGTGGCAATTTTATACGTTAGCAAGAACAGAGCATTGGGACATTTTTCCCCACTTCCTCATCTTACTCCTCGGAGTAACTATTTCCAATGCATAGTAAGGCATAAATCTTTGATTGCTTGGATTTACTTTGTTTCTAATTTTCTCCCATATATAGTTGGAATTAAAACACCGGCAGGAACTGGCAGAGTTTTAGTGGTGAGCAGAGCAAGAGATATCAACGGGATTAGACAAAGTCAACATGGATTTATGAAAGGGAAATCGTGTTTGAGAAACCTTCTGGAGTTTTTTGAGGATGTAACTGATAGAATAGATAAGGGAGAACCAGTGGTTGTGGTGTATTTGGATTTTCAGAAGGCCTTTGATAAAGTCCCACATAAGAGGCTAGTGTGCAAAATTAAAGCACATGGGATTGGGGGTAATATACTGGCATGGATTGAAAATTGGTTAACAGACAGGAGACAGAGAGTAGGAATAAATGGGTCTTTTTCGGGATGGCAGGCAGTGACTAGGGGTACCGCAGGGATCAGTGCTTGGGCCCCAGCTATTCACAATATATATCAATGATTTGGATGAGGGAACCAAATGTAATATTTCCAAGTTTGCTGACAACACAAAACTAGGTGGGATCGTGAGTTGTGAGGAGGATGCAAAGAGGCTTCAAGGCGTTTTAGACAAGTTGAGTGAGTGGGCAAATACATGGCAGATGCAGTATAACGTGGATAAATGAGAAGTTATCCACTTCAGACGGACAAACAGAAAGGCAGAGTATTATTTAAATGGTGATAGATTGGGAAATGTTGATGTACAAAGGGACCTGGGTGTCCTTGTACACCAATCACTGAAAGCAAACATGCAGGTACAACAAGCAGTTAGGAAGGCCTGCTCTTATATTCTATGCCTCGGCTAATAAAGGAAAATATTCCTTGTGCCTTCTTAACCACCTTATCGACCTGTCTTGCTACCTTCAGGGATCTGTGGACATGCACTCCAAGGTCCCTTTGTTCCTCTACACCCCTCAGTATCCTCCCATTTATTGTGTACTCCCTTGCCCTGTTTGCCCTCCCCAAATGCATTACCTCACACTTATCCAGATTGAACTCCATTTGCCACTTTCCTGCCCATCTGACCAGTCCATTGATAGAGGAAAAGACTATTTCCACTGGTTGGGGAGTTGGTGATGAGGAGTAATCAATTTTAAATTGTCACTAAGAGAGTGAGAAGAGAGGTTAGCAGAGATTTTTTCACACACTGGATTGTTGGATCATGGAATGCTTTGCCACCCGAAGTAGTTGAGGTGAAGACCATTGCATCCTTTAAAGGAAGGGTACATAAACATATGAAGCAAAAGAAAATACAGAGCTATGAGGAAATAGTAGGGCAGTGGGGTTAGTTTTGCACTGCTCCAGCAAAGAGCTGGCACAGGCTTAATGTGCCAATGGCCTCCTTCCGTGCTGTAAACTTCTGACGTTCTATGATTCGGACCTGAGTCATCTCCTGGAACCAGACCTGTATCCACAGTGCAACATTTGGCACTCTCAGTGGAATTTAAGTTCCATGCCACTGAGTGCTTCCAAACACCAACAGAAGACATCACATGGATCAGCCTGTATGCAGGTCATCGTTGCCCTCTTCTGCCACATGCCAGCATTCATCAAGTTCAACAGTGGCAATGCAGCACCATCTGGAGAAAGAGGCCCGGCTTTACCGGACGAGTGGCACTGCCCAAATATGAAATACCATCGGCTGCATCCATTGCCATCCCTTCACCCACAGGCTGTGCCCTGCCTTTTATCAACAGAATTACTGCTCCCTCAACAGTCAAATGATGTGCAGCCACCGGCAAAATATTATGCACATTAATGCTTGTTTTTCATGGAGTGATTACTGCACACGCATCTTAAGGGAATCAAGGGTTCCATTACTGTTTGAGAAGAAAAAACAGAACATAAGTTTGGTTTCTGGGAGACTTGGATTACCTGCTCCAAACATGACTATTGACACCTGTGTGGAATCCCAAGACCTCACAAAAATAGGCCCACAGTGACACAACAACAACAACAACAACAACAACAACAACAACAACAACTCGCATTTATATAGTGCCTTTAATGTAGCAAAACATCCCAAGGCGCTTCACAGGAGCGTAATCAAATAAAATTTCACACCGAGCCACATAAGGAGATATTAGGACAGGTGACTAAAAGCTTGGTCAAAGAGGTGGGTTTTAAGGAGCATCTTAAAGGAAGAGAGAGGGGTGGAGAGGTTTAGGGAGGGAATTCCAGAGCTTAGGGCCCAGGCAGCTGAAGGCACGGCCGCCAATGGTGGAGCGATGAAAATCGGGGATGCGCAAGAGGCATGAATTGGAGGAGCGCAGAGATCTCAGAGGTTTATAGGGCTGGAGGATCTTACAGAAATAGGGAAGGGAAGAGGCCATGGAGGGATTTGAAAACAAGGATAAGAATTTTTAAATCAAGGTGTTCCCGGACCAGGAGCCAATGTAGATCAGCGAGCACAGGAGGTGATGGGTGAACGGGACTTGGTGCGAGTTAGGATACAGGCAGCAGAGTTTTGGATGAACTCAAGTTTATGGAGAGTGGAGGATGGGAGGCCGGTCAGGAGACCATTGGAATAGTCCAGTCTGGAGGTAACAAAAGCACCGATGAGGGTTTCAGCAGCAGATGAGCTGAGATACGGGCGGAAATGGGCGATGTTACGGAGGTGGAAGTAGGCGGTCTTGGTGATGGAGCAGATATGGAGTCGGAAGCTCATCTCAGGGTCAATAGGACGCCACGGTTGCGAACGGTCTGGTTCAGCCTCAGACAGTGGCCGGGGAGAGGGATCGAGTCGGTGACGAGGGAACAGAGTTTGCGGCGGGGACCAAAGACAATGGCTTCGGTCTTCCCAATATTTAGTTGGAGGAAATTTTTGCTCATCCAGTACTAGATGTCGGACAAGCAACGTGACAGATATCCACGATGCAGAAACCTAATACAGCAGAGCTCTGATAGGCTTCTATGAAATAGAGCAAGCTGATAAACTGATGGTAGCTTGCTCTATGTTGTACCATTGAACAAGGCAGACGGAGTCATACCTAGCACAAAGGAAGATGGTAGTGGTTGTTGGAGGCCAATCATCTCAGCCCCAGGACAGTGCTGCAGGAGTTCCTCAGGGCAGTGTCCTAGGCCCAACCATCTTTCAACTGCTTCATCAATGACCTTCCCTCCATCATAAGGTCAGAAATGGGGATGTTTGCTGATGATTACACAGTGTTCAGTTCCATTTGCAACCCCTCAGATAATGAAGCAGTCCGAGCCTGCATGCAGCAAGACCTGGACAACATCCAGGCTTGGGCTCATAAGTACAAATGTGCGTAATATCGTGACTGGTTTATAACTTTAAACATTAACTTATTTACTCTCCCCAGATGCTGATCTGCGTCTTTCCAGTGTTTTCTGTTTTTGTTTCTGGGAACAATGTGTCCTTTGGAGAATCTCTGACTGTTTGCAGTGGAGATCACGGTTTGTGTGTTTAGGCGACTCATTCCTGCTCTTTGCACAAGTTTGGATCTCAGCCCAGTTACCAGAACCAAAACCATGAGTCAAGGCTGAGCCAAGCTCTCTGCATGTACAATCCCTGGACCTCTGATATCCGTCACTGCTGCAGAAAAGTTAAATAGGAACAAGTGTTTCAGATTTACTCTTCTAAAATTCTTCTCCTGTTAGATTAAAATGTTCGTGGACTTTCTACTCTCCTACACCAATGTGATATTTCCAGCTCCCACACAAGAGCGAGACTGCCAGCTTAGTATCAATCTGTGGGAAGGTTTGTTCTGTGAACCTCAGAGCACCAGGAGCTGGGTTGAATCTGCTCAAACTCAATTTAGGGTCCTTGGCCCAGAGCAATCCAGCCGTATCAGCGCAAAACATCAGGGAATTTGGAATTTACACCCAGCGCAATTCGAGTTTCGGCGATCTTTTGCACCAGCTTAAAAAAAATATCGTGAAGCCACCAATAAAACTGGCCACGCCCCCAATCGAAACAACGAGGATGATGAGTTTCTGTCGATTGCACCCGCCTATGGCCATTCCAGGAGGGTTTAAAATTACACTAGTTTTCTTTGGCGCAAAGAACATAAGAAAAAGGAGCAGGAGTAGGCCATACAGCCCCGTGAGCCTGCTCCTCCTTTCAATAAGATCACGGCTGATCTTCTGTCTCAATTCCACTTTCCCGCTCTGTCCCCATATCCCTTGATCCCCTTAGTGTCCAAAAATCTATCGATCTCAGCCTTGAATATACTCAACAACTGGACATCCACAGCGCTCTGAGGTAGAGAATTGCAAAGATTCACAAACCTCTGAGTAAAGAAATTTCTCCTCATCTCAGTCCTAAATGGCCGACCCCTTCACTTGAGACTATGACTCCTAGTTCTAGACTCTCCAGCCAGGAGAAACAGCCTCTCAGCATCTATCCTGTCAAGCCCTCTAAGAATTTTATACGTTTTGTTTTATTCGTTCATGCGATGTGGGCGTCGATGGCAAGGCCAGTATTTATTGCCCATCCCTAATTGCCCTTGAGAAGGTGGTGGTGAGCCGCCTTCTTGAACCGCTGCAGTCCGTGTGGTGAAGGTTCTCCCACAGTGCTGTTAGGAAGGGAGTTCCAGGATTTTGACCCAGCGACAATGAAGGAACGGCGATATATTTCCAAGTCGGGATGTTGTGTGACTTGGAGAGGAACGTGCAGGTGGTGTTGTTCCCATGTGCCTGCTGCTCTTGTCCTTCTAGGTGGTAGAGGTCACGGGTTTGGGAGGTGCTGTCGAAGAAGCCTTGGCGAGTTGCTGCAGTGCATCCTGTGGATGGTGCACACTGCAGCCACTGTGCGCCGGTGGTGAAGGGAGTGAATGTTTATGGTGGTGGATGGGGTGCCAATCAAGCGGGCTGCTTTGTCCTGGATGGTGTCGAGCTTCTTCAATGAGATCACCTCTCATTCTTCTAAACCTCAGAAAGTATAGGCCCATTCTACTCAATCTCTCCTCGTAGGATAACCCTCGCATCCCAGGAATCAATCTCGTGAACGTTCGTTGCATTCCATCTAAGGCAAGTATATCCTTCCTTAGGTAAGGAGACCAAAACTGTACACAGTACTCCAGGTGTGGTCTCACTAGAGCCCTACATAATTGCAGCAAGATCTCCTTACTCTTATATTCCAACCCCCTTGCAATAAAGGCTAACATACTATTTGCCTTTGTAATTGCTTGCTGTACCTGCAAGTTAACTTTCTGTGATTCGTGTACAAATCCCTCTGAACACCAACATTTCTTAGTCTTTCGCTTTTTAAAAAATACTCCGCTTTTCCATTCTTCCCATCAAAGGCACTAGTAGGCAGGGTTTAAACATTTTTAAATAGTAAAAAATAGAAATTTACTAAGAAATTGATGTGTACGCCAATGAAAGTAGGAAATGCTTCAGTATAGTTTTTTTGAGTCTTTTTCAGTGATTTTAGATTAATTTACTCACAGGCAGAGATTTGACACCTTTTTTAAAAATACTTTTTTTTAGTGATAAACCCATTTTCAGCTGCATTAAAAAAACTGCACCAGGTTACCCCACTCTTAAATACGACTCTTAAATACGTCAGCGAATATTTTTGTTTGCAAAAAAATGAAGAAACGGTTTTGCTGTTAAACCGCCAAATTGTGCTGATTCATGGCAGATTTTACGTTTGTGATTATGTTATGGCATTTTAGTGGAAACTCGGCTTAGCTCAGCGTAAAATGCGCCAATGCAAATTTTGGGCGCAATTTGCCGATTGCGGCTGAAGTGGAAACTCCAGGTCCTTGTGGATGGAGAGGGAGAGGCCACTGTTAATCCATCAGAACAGGCGGGATTTGAACAGGCAGTGGGCTGGCGCATTGCAATTAATCCCCATCTAATGTTGCATTTTTTTAATCACAGCTAGCTGAACTCCTATGGCATTGCTCATGGCTCATCTGTGTCTAAAGCACAATTAGGATGTTTATCCACTGGGATGGAACTGAGCTTAACCTGTCCTGTCCCTTTAATGTCCTGTGGAGAAGCAGTCTAAGTAGGACTATCCTGAGGTTGATTAGAGGGTAATTGTCGCTTGTAAATCCCTGGCTCCTGCCACTGGAAGGTAGCCAGGTTATCAAAGTCAGACGAACTAGCAGGAAATCATAGAATCTTGCAATGCAGAAGGAGGTCATTCAGCCCATCATGCCTGTGCTGGATTTTTGAAAGAGCTCTCCAATTTAGTTCCACACCCCAGCTTTTTCCCCATAACCCTGTAAATTAGTCTCCTCTTCAAGTACGTGTCCAGTTGCCTTTAGAAAGTTCCTATGGAATCTGCTTCCACCACCCTTTCAGGTAATGCATTCCAAATCATAACAATTCTCTGTGTGAAAAAAATGTCTCCTCATTTCCCCTCTAGATCTTTTGCCAATTATTTTAAATCTATGACCTCTGGTTACTGACCCACTTGCTAGAGGATACATTTTCTCCCCGTCTACTCCATCAAAACCCCTCATAATTTTGAATACCTCGATTAAATCTCCCCTTAACCTTCTCTGCTCTAAGGAGAACAATCCTAGTTTCTCCAGTCTCTCCACATAACTGAAGTCCCTCATCCTTGGTATCATCCTGGTAAACCCCCTCTGTATCCTTTCTAAGGCCTTCACATCCTTCCTAAAGTGTGGTGCCCAGAATTGTACACAATACTCCAGCTGAGGCCTAACCATTGATTTGTAAAGGTTTAGCATAACTTCCTTGTTTTTGTCGTCAATGCCCCTATTTACAAAGCCAATTATCCCATATGCTTTCTTAACTGTCTTATCAACTTGCCCTGCCACCTTCAAAGATTTGGGAATATGTACCCCCATATTCACTGGCTTTTTTCTGTTTTAATATTTTTGACACTCTGAAATGTGATGTCTGACATGTGGCATCTGAAGTGTGTCAGACATGTGAGCCACATGACTTGTACATGTGCTGCTCATAGTGGGCCAGAGGATGTGCTGTTTTATAAGGACAGGAATATTACAGGAATACTGCTAAATGAATAATTATTTTGCCAAGTAATTTTATTCACTTTACCATTCTATTCTCTCATCCGTTTTAACTGTTGTATCAAGTTCGGCAAGAAAAAGAAAGACAAGCGTTTATAAAGTGCCTTTCACGACCTCAGGATGCCCATTGTGCTTTACAGTTTTTTTTTTAAGTGTAGTCACTGTTGTAATGTAGGAAACACAGCAGCCAATTTGCACAAAACAAGATGATAATCACCAGATAATCTGTTTTAGTGATGTTGGTTGAGGGATAAATATTGACCAGGTCACCAAGGCTAATTCTCCTGCTTTTCTTCAAAATATTGGCATGGGATCTTTTATATCCACCTGAGAGGGCAGACGGGGCCTCAATTTAACATCTCATCCAAAGGACGGCACCTCTAACAGCGCAGCACTCCCTCAGTAATGCAATGAAGTGTCAGCCTAGATTTTGTGCTCAAGTGGGACTTGATTCCCCAACCTTCTAACTCAGAGTGCTACCCACTGAGATGCAAACTGGATTACAATGGCAGTACTGTAAAAAGTCACACAGCTGTTATGGAAAACTGAAAGTATATTTATATCATTTGCTTCATCACAACATATCTTTTTTTTAAAAGCCTGTGACAAACAAAAGTTTATCTGGGAAACGTTTGGCCCATTCAGCATCAAAAATACTTTCACCTTATCGACAAGAGAAAGATCCTCCTTCTTTGTTGATGGCATTTCTATTATTCACAGAGTTTCTGCCACCATTTGTTGCCGAAGGGTTTGTACGTTGCTAAAATATGGGATAAGTTATAAGCAACACAAAGATTGAGCATTAGCAACTGATGAGGTGATTTCCACACCAGCACAGAAGTGCTTGTCATATTGACTGCCAAAAGTTCTTGAGCCCCAGCACCTAATGTGAAAAAGTCTCTGAAACATTACTGAATTGATTACTGGGTGGTTTTCACACCGAAATAAAAAGTGCCTGTAAAAGGAGCTCAATGCTTTGTTTGGCAAAAAGGAATTTAATGAGGCAGCGCAGCACTTAAATTAATAAATCCAGACTTTTGCTATTCATTTAAACATTTTATTCATTTATCATGGGAAAAGATAGAAAAGGGATTTGCACATGGAAATTTTATTCTCTTAAAAATGTTTTCTTTTCACCATATTTAATCCTAGCAAACAATAATCCGCCTCAGTTCACAAACAACTAAAGTTTTCCCTTCAGTTTGAGTGCACATGGGAGAGTGGTGGAGACAGCGAGGGATGGATCTGCTGGAGGAACATTCAATCTGGTGCTGAGCAAACCCGAGGGAGAATAAAACAAGAGTTTTGTTGATGAGGTTTCTCACCCCTTGGGGGTTTGGAATAAATTTAAATCCCGGGACCAGAATAAAGGTTCCACCGAGATTTGAACTCGGATCGCTGGATTCAGAGTCCAGAGTGCTAACCATTACACCATGGAACCTCTGAGGAAAGCAGCGCCTCACACCGGGGACATCAAGGATGTGGGCCGGGGGTCACATTCCCTTCTCAATGCATTCTCCCTCCTTCCGACTCCCTGTGAGGCCTCGGCACCTCCGCCATGCGCAGCCGGGACGCGGGCTGCATTTCCCCGGCTTTCCCCGCGGGCGGGGCGGGGGGGGGGGGGGGGACGGCGCTGCCGTTCGTTTCGCTGCCGCTGGGTGGCGCTGGAACGTCATCATCGTTCTCCGACTGCGTGACGTAACGATAATTGACAACGACGGGACCGCGTCATCAAGTATGGACACGCCCTTAATATACGTCTTACCCCCACCCCTTAATTGACGTCATCGCGGCTGCTCAACCAGTCCGCCCCGCCCCAAAGATGACGTCAGAATAAATAATTAACTTTAATCTAATTCCCGCTGTAATTATTCATTCATTAATAAACGGAGCGAGAAAAGGTTCAAAAATATCCGCGTTATGGAGACAAAAAAAACAAAACATTTGTCGAAAAGGATTAAATTCCCCGACGTGACCTTTAGCCCGGAAGGGGAAGCGGAGCGGTGCCGCTCCGTCAGTTCGCTGCTCGAGTCGGTCGCTTGGTCACTTTCCCTTCGCCTTTAAATATTTATTACTCGGCCGACAAAATGGGGACGCGGGACGACGAGTACGATTACCTGTTTAAAGGTAGGACCCGGGGGGCGCCGGGCCCAAACCCGGGGATCGGGGGTCCGGGGGGGGCCTGCGGCCAATGCCCTCCCCGCGGCCTCGTTATATCCCTTACCCGGGGCCCGCGGCTGGAACCTGTCAGCAGGATCCCGGGGCGAGGGGGGCGAGGGCGAGGGCGAGGGCGGCGAGGGGGGCGTGGGCGGCGAGGGGGGCGAGGGCGGCGAGGGGGGCGAGGGCGAGGGGGCGAGGGGGGCGGGGGCGAGGGGGCGAGGGGGGCGGGGGCGAGGGGGCGAGGGGGGCGGGGGCGAGGGGGGCGGGGGCGAGGGGGGCGGGGGCGAGGGGGGTTTAACTCTGTGTCTTTGGGGTTTACTTTTATTTTGAATATTCCAGATTTTCTTGCCCAGATGTCATGTAATGTAGGGGGTCTCGGCGAGACTCTCCCTCGCTCTCTCCCTCCTCCTCCTCCTCCCCCCCCCCCCCCGGCCCACACCCCCCAAAGCTCTGAGGTCTGTTCTAATGTTGAAGGTGCTGTAAAAGGGCTGCTGCTGTTTTGTGTTCCCATTTGTGGGTCTCCCTCTGCCCAAGTTGCTCTGTAATTGACTGTGAGAAGAGGCAGTGATTGTATTTTGCTTGCTGTCTCCCAGTGACGGCATGTCTGAGATCAGGAACTGCACTCAGAGTTGTGGGTGTGGGTTGCGTTATGTCTTAACTGTGCCTCAGTGCTGGGGTATTGTGTGGCAAGATCTGATTCAGTAACTTGCTATTTGCTTTGCTGCAATCTGAGGCTTTAGACTCACTTGATGTATTTAACATTGACTATTTGCTCTCTTGTTTGAACTCTGGTGTCCTGCACAGTGGACTGTGGGTTTTTACTCTAATAAAATGGTGTTGAAGTATAATCTGTGTGTGTAGAAGTGAGCATCTGAATTAAAAACTATTCAATAGTTAGTTTTGACATTTTGAACACTTGATTATAAATAGGCTAATAGTAGTGAACAGAATCTGCAACTCAAACCTGATAAATGAACACTTGTAACTTGCACCTTGTATAATTGAAGCAAGTCATGTGTCTGTTGTTGTCAGATTGTCCAATGTAACTGCATTTAAATAGGAGAGAAGATTTAACTTGGAGCAGGCAGTCATTTAGTTTCCGTGCATGTAACAGGTGGTTGACCAAAACCAGATATTTTATTGCTGCATTCCTTACACTTTCTCTTTTTAAAAAACAACTTCATTTAACCACAGGGTGAAGGTTTGTTTGTGCTTGGCAGCAGTTTTGGTTGAGTTGACCTAAACTGGGTTTGAGATGGAGAATGGCTTGAAAATTTGGGGATTACCTTGAACTCCAGTGACCTCTCTGTAAAACCAATTCACTGATACATTTGGATTTTAGTTGGATTGTCCTACGTTTTCTTTTTCCGCGGCGAGTTGTTATGATCTGGAATGCGCTGCCTGAAAGGGCAGTGGGAACAGATTCAGTAGTAACTTTCAAAAGGGAATTTGATAAATACTTGAAGGGGAAAAAATTTAGAGGGGAAAGAGCAGGGGAATGGGACTAATTGGAGAGCTGTTTGAAAGAGCCGGCACAGGCATAATGGGCCGAATGGCCTCTTCCAGTGTTGTACCTATGATGATATGTTGAATGTTCTTTGGGTGTTGAAAGTGTCTTTCATGTTGCATTTTATTTGTATAACTCAACAGCAGCCTGAACTGTGTTCATACCTATGTTCACTGAAACCTAGTTGCCTTGGATACAAATGTGGTAAGTGGCTTTGATTACGTTCTCACCTTTAGCAGCTTTCATGATTCCTTGTTTTACAACTGGATAGAGATAGATGTTTAGTGGCTGTATGATCTGGATTGCATTGATCCATTCCATCAAAATTTGTTTCTAAACATTTTACACTGATTTCCTTTAATTCTCAGTCAAGGATAGACAGGAGGAAAGTCACTTGCCTTAAGGAGTTGGCCATGAAGAGTTGCAATATTGTGACCCAACAGAACATAGGAATAGGTATAGGCCATTCAGCCCCTCTACTCTGTTCCGTCATGGCTGATCTGTATCTTAACTCCATTTACCTGCCTTGGTTCCATAACCCTCAACTATCCACTTCCCCCTCCCCTGTGACATGGCTGATATTAGGATCTTGTGTGAGAAATTATGTGCCAACCAGATCCTACCACTCTAACAAAGCATTGAAACACCAGTGTGTGCCATCTGTAATCCACTCCCTCTTTATAACTCTTGGGTGCCGGTGCATCTCTACCCAAGAAGCAGACTTCTGAGAGAAAGGCATGCAGACAATATTGTGCTTCTTTGACCTAACGTTGGGTTTTGACCTGAGGACTGAATCGACAAAAAATGACTCGCCATTCATCATCTTGTCACTGAGCCAGCTGGGAGGGCTTTTGGTACAACACTGTTCGTACAGTTGATCAGGTAATCAAGGATGTGTGGTGCAGAACAGCGCTGACATTGTGATAATGTAAATAACCTTGCTGGTTGGAGCTTCCAACAAAATGTACTCAACCAATACAGTCTCCCTGGGCTAGAGCTGATTCTGCATAATATGGACAATGCTGTTGTTTGATCAGGAAGTTGAGACTCTGATTCATTAAGTGAAGTGTTGCAGATAGATGAAGTTTTAAACAAGGTATCGGGAGTGAGATACAATATGAATGTAAACATTAGAGGCCTATCATTAAAGGAAAATTGATGTCAGAAAAATAAATTATGGAAAGTAAATTATGGCTGTGTGGAGAATCTTCACCTCTTGGGCTTTCTTACCATTAAGTTGAGTGGCCAGTAGAAACTGATATGGTAAATTAATTGGAGAATAAGGGCCATGCTGAATATTTCAAATAGATTGTTTACTTTTTTTAATGAACAAGGGTGGAACCTAATTCTCAGGTGTTGGGGATGTGTGGATATGTTGAATGTCGCTGGGTGACAACTTGATGAGAAACTGGTGGAATGTACCCAGAGGCCCTTGAAGATAGAGGAGTGTGAAATATTGGATGGGGTAAACATAGTGAGAGGGGAAGTATTAAGGGGATTAGCATCTTTGAAAGTGGATAAATTGCCAGGCCTGGATGAAATGTATCCCAGGCTGTTAAAAGAAACAATGGAGAAAATAGCAGAAGCTCTGACCATAATTTTCCGATCCTCCCTGGCTACCGGCGTGGTTTCGGAGGATTGGAGGACTGCTAACATTGTACCGTTGTTTAAAAAGGGAGAGAGATAGACCGAGTAATTATAGGTCAGTCAGTCTATCCTTGGTGGTGACCAAATTATTGGAATCAATTCTGAGGGACAGCATAAATTGTCATTTAGAAACGCACAGGTTAATCAAGGACAGTCAGCATGGATTTGTTAAGGGAAGGTCGTGTCTGACTAACTTGATTGAAATTTTTGAGCAGGTAACAAGGAGGGTCAATGAGGGTAACGCATTTGATGTAGTAGATTTTAGCAAGGCTCTTGACAAGGTCCTACATGGTAGACTGGTCAAAAAAGTAAACGCCCATGGGATCCAAGGGAAAGTGGCTAGTTGGATCCAAAATTGGCTCAGTGGCAGGAAGCAAAGGATAATGGTTGACTGGTGTTTTTGCGACTGGAAGGCTGTTTCCAGTGGGGTCCTGCAAGGCTCAGTACTGGGTCCCTTGCTTTTTGTGGTATATATTAATGATTTGGACTTGAATGTGTGGGGCTTGATCAAGAAGTTTGCAGATGATGCAAAAATTGGCCGTGTGGTTGATAGTGAGGAGGAAAGCTGTAGACTGCAGGAAGATATCAATGGACTGGTCAGGTGGGCAGAAAAGTGGCAAATGGAATTCAATCTAGAGAAGTGTGAGGTTAATGCATTTGGGGAGGGCAAACAAGGCAAGGGAGTACACAATAAATGGGAGGATACTGAAAGGTGTAGAGGAAGTGAGGGACCTTGGAGTGCATGTCCACAGATCCCTGAAGGTAGCAGGACAGATAGATAAGGTGGTTAAAAAGGCATATGGGATACTTTCCTTTATTAGCTGAGGCATAGAATATAAAAGCAGAGAGGTTATGCTAGAACTGTATAAAACACTAGTTAGGCCACAGCTTGAGTACTGCGTACAGTTCTGGTCACCACATTACAGGAAAGACGTGATTGCACTAGAGAGGGTGCAGAGGAGATTGACGAGGATGTTGCCAGGGCTGGAGAATTTTGGCTATGAGAAAAGATTGGATAGGCTGGGGTTGTTTTCTTTGAAACAAAGGAGGCTGAGGGGAGATTTAATTGAAGTATATAAAATTATGACTGGACTAGATAGAGCGGATAGGGAGGACCTATTTCCCTTAGCGGAGTGGTCAGTGACCAGGTGGCATAGATTTAAAGTAATTGGTTGAAGGATTAGAGGGGAGCTGAGGATAAATTTTTTTCACCGAGGGTGGTGGGGGTCTGGAACTCACTGCTTGAAAGGGTGTTAAAGGCAGAAACCCTCAACTCATTTAAAAAGTACCTGGATGTGAACTTGAAGTGCCGTAACCTACAGGGCTACGGACCAAGTGCTGGCAACTGGGATTAAGCTGGATAGCTCTTTTTCGGCCGGCACAGACACGATGGGCCGAATGGCCTCCTTCTGTGCTGTAACTTTCTATGATTGTATGAAGATATATGGATTTATTTTTGTGATTCTAGATAGGATGAGTTCCCGATCTTAATCAGGCACGAAAGAGAATGGATGACCAGTATTCTGCTGTGGGGAGTGAAGGAAAATGAATGGGAATCGCACACCAGACTAACTTTCACTGAAGCTCTGTAGGGAATATGCAGATTTGACACTACCTTGGCCAGGAAATAGGATAAGGAGATAGAAGTGGAAAAGCACAAGTCCTGATCCTGGACACTTTTTTAAACATCATTCTTTGGGATGTGGGTGTTGCTAGCAAGGCTGGCATTGATTGCCCATCCCAAGTTGTCCTTGTGAAGATGGTGATGAGCCATCTTGTACTGTCAATCAGGAAAAAAAGCATTGGAAAGGGCACAACTGGAAATTACGGGGAGGAAAAGTTAAGTGGAAGCCTGATTGAATAATGCATGTTGGTGATTTGACCATGGTTGTGCTGGGCTGTTGCTGTTATGTCGACTTTATTTGAACTGACTTGAGTTTTTGCCGGTGAGGAAGTCCCCAGATAGGTTGAGGCTTCTGTACTTTGAGCCGGTGGATGATAAACGGGGTTTCTGTGAGCGTTGACAGAAATTACATTCTGACCTTGTTTGTGGAAACGCAGCAAGTGACTGCAACAGTGTGTTAATGACTGGCAATTGGAGCTTAATGTGGATCGAATGCAAAGTAATGCAGATGGATGGGGACTAGCACTGCCTCAGATTGGAAGAAAAATTATCTTGATTCTGAATGGGCTGGAGGAAGAGAAGGCTTAGAGGTGGTTATACTGCTTGGGGATGGTCATTAAGGTACGGAATATTGGGGTACGTAATCAGAACATGAAACAAGTCTGAGGATGTGGTTGACTCTGAAACTGCATTTTAATCTTGTGCCTCCCAAGGGATTTTTTTCTTGTTTTGAAGCAGAAAAGAACCAAAGGTGCGTCCTGTGCTTGAGTAGTGGCTGAGAGCTGGTAACCTTGTTTTTTTTCCCTGATTGACCTAATGCTGTATCTGCTATAATGACCCTTGATTGTCCAGTGGTAAAGGGACTGGACTCTGTGCTACGATTAAAGTGTTTTGGGCAAGGGGAGTCGTGCTGGGGTAAAATTTGAGTCGTCATGTTCTAAACCCCATCTTCCCAGTAGCCGATTGGATCCTGACGTTTCTTGCCACATTGTGTGTGTGTGTGTGTCGCCCAGAGTGGATTGTACTGGGCTGCTCCTTACAGCCATCTCATGGTGTCTGTGGGCTGAACTGAGAATTCGTGTTTCAGACGTAAGCTTCTATTTTAACAGAAGCCATTTGAACAAGGTATACGGTTATACTCAAAATGGATGAGAGGCAATTAAAGTTTCTAAAATCACAAGTAGGGTGTAGATGAGTGGATTGTGGGATGAAAGGGCAACACTTCAAAAGAATGAGGCCACTATCAGAGCTTGGGAATGTCTAGTTCTTACAATGTGACTAACTTGTGGAAGAAACTGTTCCTAACTACGGATAACCTGGGGTGTTTTTGGAAAAGATGACTAGTACAAAATCAAAGCTGAAGTGGTAGGTCAAGAGGTGATTGAGTCAAATTAAACTGTTTGCTAGAGCTATTTGGTCTTGTTTGAACAGTGTCAATATTGGCTGCATATAGTGATACCACTATTCCCAGCTAGAATGCAGATTGGGTAATTCCCTCATAAATCGCTCCTGAAGACCACACTGCTGTAAGTGACTGGGATTGATTTTATGCACATAATTTGTATGTAACTATTCTCCACTCACTGCATTTTGCTGGAGAAATAATCCTGCTTTTATCAGGAGACGTTGCTGCAGTTTTGGTCATTAGTTCTGTTTGCTGTAGTTTGTAGGGACCTTTTTTTAAATAGACTCTGTAGATTGTTTGTTGTAGTGCACTGTTTAAACAAACTCTTTTGCTGAGTAAATAGACTTTGTTTGCTGTACAGTACACTGTTGGTGTGAGTCCTGCCCTAAGACCTGTCCCATCTCCAACTCATTGGCTGACAAGGTTGTCAATATTTAAATTATCAGTTTTTAATGAATCTTTAATCGTCTTGTCTGATTTCCGCACACAATGAAGAACTGGGGGGCACAGGCAGTTGCAATGAGCAGCACTGAACAAAAACTGAACTTGCACATAAATTTGAAACTTGTAAAACAAACAATTAGTGAGTTGGCAGTTTATATGAAAGGATATGTGGGAGAGCTAAAGGCTGAAATTTACTTGAGGGTTTTGGGTGACTTGCAATGAAACTGGAGCTCCTGCTGTTTTGGCTTGAAATCTGAACCTCTCTACTAAGTTTGCTCTTCACATTTACTCCCAGGTATTGGGTGTTACAAACTGTGGATTATATTTGACAAAGGAATGCTTTGCGTCGTAAAGCTGTTTATAACAATGGTATTGTATGATTTCATATGCAGGTTTATTTATATCCAAGAGCCTTGTGTATTCTTCGAAATACATTTTGTCTATTCTACAAAGGCAACAAAGAGAAAATCAGTTTTTTAAAAAAAAATCACTAATTCCTGATTTAATATAACTCATCCTCCGGGTGTGGTCGTCACTGCCAGGCCAGCAATAACTGCCTGTTCCTAGTTGCCCTCAGAAGGTGGTGGTGGACTGCCTTCTTGAAGGGTTTAATAGAACTTGAGTAGCTTGCCAGGCCACTTCAGAGGGCAGTTAAGAGTCAACCACGTTGGTGTGGAACTGGAGTCACAAAAAGGCCAGACTGGGTAAGGACGGCAGGTTTCCTTCCCTAAGGATTAGGTGATGCCAAGCATGGGTTTTATGCTTGTGGATTGTAGGAGGGAGGGAGTGAAGGCTGAGGGACGTTAAATTAGAGAAGTGTGAGGTTCAGCACAGTTCTAGATGCATTGCTTTTAATAATGAATAAAGAACACTAAACGTAAAAGGCATTTTTCAACTAATTGAGTAATGCTATTTTGTTGCGTATGCAAGATGTTGTAAATTTGGAGATCTGAGGTTGGAGTGCCGACAGTTGTCTGCTAGTCTAAGGAGTTAATAGCTGCTTTACATTGGGTTTAACATAAGAACATAAGAAATAGGAGCAGGGGTAGGCCATACGACCCCTTGAGCTGTTCCGCCATTCAATGGCTGATCTTCGACTTCAACTCCACTTTCCCGCCCGATCCCCATATCCCTGGATTCCCCTAAAGTCCAGAAATCTATTGGTCTCACCCTTGAATGTACTCAACGACTGAGAAACTACAACTCTCTAGGGTAGAGAATTCCAAAGATTCACAAGCTTCTGAGTGAAGAAATTTCTCCTCATCTCTGTCCTAAATAGCTGACCCCTTATCTTGAGACTGTGCTCCCTAGTTCTAGACTCTCCAGCCAATGGAAACAGCCTCTCAGCATTTACCCCGTCAAGCCCCCTCAGAATCTTATGTTTCAATTAGGTCACCTTTCATTCTTCTAAACGCCAGAGAATATGGGCCCAATCTACTCAATCGTTCCTCATAGGACAACCCTCTCATCCCAGGAATCAATGTAGTGAACCTTCGTTGCACCACCTGTAAGGCAAGTAGATCCTTCCTTGGGTATGGAGACCAAAGCTGTTTGCAGTACTTCAAGTGTGGCCTCACCAAAGCCCTGTACAATTGCAGCAAGGCTTCCTTACTCTTGTACTCCAATCCCCTTGCAATAAAGACCAAAATACCATTTGCCTTCCTAATTTCTTGCTGGACCTGCATGTTAACTTTGTGTTTTGTGTACGAGGGCACCCAAATCTCTTTGAACACAAACGTTTAATAATTTCTCACCATTTAAAAAAAAAAAATTCTGTTTTTCTATTCTTTCTGCCGAAGTGAATGACCTCACATTTCCCCACATTATACTCCATCTGCCACCTTCTTGACCACTCACTTAACCTGTCTATATCCCTTTGCAGACTCTTTGTGTCCTCGTCACTGCTTACTTTCCCACCTAGCTTTGTATCGTAAGCAAACTTGGATATGTTACACTCTGACCCTTCATCTAAGTCATTAATATAGATTATAAGTAGTTGAGGCCCAAGCACTGATCTTTGCGGCACCCCACTAGTTACAGCCTGCCAACCTGAAAATTACCCGTTTATTCCTACTCTGTTTTCTGTCCTTTAACCAATCCTCTATTCGTGCTAATATATTACGCTCAACTCCATGAGCCCTTAGCTTGTGTAACAACCTTTCGTGTGGCACCTTATCGAATGCCTTTTGAAAATCCAAATATACTACATCCACTGGTTCCCCTTTATCTACCCTTCTAGTTACTTCCTCAAAAAACGCTAATAAATTTGTCAAACGCTATTTCTTTTTCATAAAACCATGTTGACTCTGCCTAATCATCTTATGATTTTCTAAGTGCCCTGTTACCACTTCCTTAATAATAGATTCCAGCATTTTCCCAACGGCTGATGTCAGGCTAACTGGCCTGTAGTTTGCTATTTTCTCTCTCCTTCCTTTCTTGAATAGCAGGGTTATATTTACTACCTTCCAATCCACTGGGACCGTTCTAGAATCTAGGGAATTTTGAAAGATCATAACCAATGCATCCACTATCTCTGCAGCCACCTCTTTTAGAACCCTAGAACATAGGCCATCAGGTCCAGGGGATTTATCTGCTTATAGACCCATTAACTTCTCCAGTACTTTATCTTTGCTAATATTAATTACATTAAGTTGCTCACTCTCATTAGACCCTTGGTTCTCCACTATTTCTGGTATTTTTTTGTGTCTTCTACTGTGAAGACAGATACAAAATATTTGTTTAACATCTCTGCCATTTCATTATTCTCCATTATAATTACTGCTGTCTCAGCCTCTAAGGGACCCACGTTTACTTTCGCTACTCTCTTCCTTTCTAAAAACTTGTAGAAGCTCTTACATCCGTTTTTATATTTCTTGCTAGTTTACTCCCAAATTCTTTTTTCTCCCTCTATCAATTTTTTGGTCATCCTTTGGTTACTAAAAACTCTCCCGATCCTCAGGCATACTACTGTTCTTGACATTATAAGCCTCTTCTTTTAATCTAATACTATCCTTAACTTCTTTAGTTAGCCATGGATGGATCACTTTTCCCGTGGGGTTTTTATTTCTCAATGGAATGTATATTTGTTGAGAATTATGAAATATTTTTTTATTGGGGTGCTGGTGCCATAATTGGCAATAATCCTAAAGTAAACCTAGTTTTTATGGGGAGCCGGTGAGCTGGGACCTGATATAAAAGTGGCTGTGGGATTGTGACTAATCCGACGACATTCCGTTTACAGTTTATGCATGTAGGCTACGGTTTAGGCCTGTAGTTCCCTGACAGGGACTGTTCCCTGACACCGACACCTGTAATCTTCACATTCTACATACAGATTAGTACTGTGAGCTGAAGATTAAAGTTTCTATGGTGGTTGGTTCAGCTTTCTTTAATTGATATTAGTTCTGCAACCTTTAACTTCAGACTGTGTGCTCCTCATTCTATATGTCCTAGGTGTTTACCGTCTTTTTTTTTGCCTGGTATGATTGTAATGTACGCTCGATTTTACAGAGCTTGGGGCAGTACTGATGAGATAATTTTGCTTTATTTAAATCTTTGACATTGTTAGGGCCACTGTTCAATTTTTCTGAATATAGAACATCACCATATCCCTTTCCAATCATGGTTGGTGAGAATGTAACTCCATACAGTTTTAACTTGGTAGACTGGGTGTTCCATACTCAGTGAAAGGTGTCGGGATAAGAATCGATAAGAGACCTACGAATGTTTGTAAACTTAACGCTCAACTTGTCTGACCAATGCAGAGCAGCTACAAAGAGCCAATAGAATGTTGAATACAGCCGGAGGGCTGTGTCCGGCCCCGGTGAGACCCACAGCCGGAGGGCTGTGTCCGGCCCCGGTGAGACCCACAGCCGGAGGGCTGTGTCCGGCCCCGGTGAGACCCACAGCCGGAGGGCTGTGTCCGGCCCCGGTGGTGTGTAATAATGTACTATGACGGTGGAAATAGAAAACCAAGGCTGCTGACTTCTGATTTGGTTGGAAAAAATTTGTGGAGTGTGATCCCCAAAGGACCAGTACATAAAAAAAAAATCTCAAAATTCCATTTAATAAAGACCTAATTTGACTTGGTTCACTGACATGTGTCAGTGGCCTAGTAGTGCCTCCAACTGAGGGGGAAGGGAGGGCACAGGGAGCAACCAGGCCACAACTGTGCAGATGTTTTCAGGCTTCCAATTGTATATAGGACGTCAACCTGCAAGAGGAGCAAAGTCATCGGTTTGTCATAGCCTCTGATTTGGTTAAACATCGGCAGTAATGGGATGTACTAAACGGTTGGAACCATCATTGTCTAAAGTGGGTTTACACCAACACTCTGTCCTGTATTTAGTGTAAAAGCTTCACCTACTTAATTTTTGTCTGAATAGATTGAAGCCTCTTGTCCAGATGTTGATGGTCTTAACGTGAGCGATGTTTTCTTGTGCGGTCAGTATTCAGCAGAGGTTGTGTGGCACCTTGTGGCTGTTGGTTTAAGATTATTTGTGGCTCTGCAGAACTTCATATTTAACAGAAAGACAGACATTGATATAACACCTGAAATGCATTCCATTGAAACCTGGGAATGTACAGGACCAGGAAAGAGAATGGCGGTCCATCTGACTGATGTCAAAGTTTGAAAGGTACTGCATGCTACTCTATCTCTTGTACCTCTGAATCTCTTGCCAGATACCCATCCACTTCCCTCTGGAATTCGCTGGCGCTCTCCATAGGAACACAACAGGAATGGCCATTTATTGTAACTGAAGCAGCCCTTTCCTGATGAAATTCTAGAGCCTGAGATTGTAATCATGTCAGCTACATTACCTCGAAGAAAGGAAGTTATGCTCACACCCTGAAGAGGAGAAGGCAGCCCTTTCTAGATTACGCGCTCGTACAATGCCAGGAATGTAGATGTTTCAAGTTGAGCTGACTTGTTTACAGAGGCTGACCGTAATGTTTTCTGTGTTGTCAGTAGTTCCCATAATGAATCAGTGAGATTTTAAATGCCAACTAGCTGATCCCCAGTAACATTGCTCACAGGTAGTCTGGGGTCTGGAGCATGGTTGTGATGTTTAGCTGCTAACCTGGCCTGTCGCTTTAAGGCCACTGCTCAAGCACTTCAGAATTCAGGTAATTGTAGCTATATGAAAATTGCTACAGTGAATTGGAGATCACTAAATTGCATGTACATTTCAGGCTTCAAATCAGAAGAACCCAGGATGAAATTCCTGACTTTAAAACAAAAATATTATTTTGCACCTGTAATGGTGTGATATCTGTAGTGAGACAAGATAATATATATTTTGAGTCTCGAGTGTGTCTGTCAAACATTGTCACAAGTGCAAGTATTTTTTTTAAAAAGCCAGTCACTTAATGCTGGGAGCTTCTGACCTGGAGCAGAAACTGATGAGCACTTCACAATTTGCAACGTTTCCTGATCAAACAACAATTGAACTGGGTGACCTAGAAAGCACAGGCTGGAAAAGACCACAGTCTATCCCATCTGTCCGAATACTTTCTCCAAGGTACTTGTTCAGATTTAAGTTGGAGCTTTAACCTGCTTGGTCCTTCTGGTAAACCGTACCAGTAACCATCTGCCCCCTCAATAAAGTAACACATCCTAACAATTCATCTTAATCTACTTCTCCTTTCAACTTAAATCCAGGGCCCCTCTCTGCTGTCTCGTGCCAACAGAAATAGCCCTGACTGATCTCCATCTGAACCTTCATATTTGGAATACTTCAATTATATCCCCCCTCAGTCTTCTCCGTTCCAATGAGGCATCCCAGATCCTCGAGTCTACCGCCACATGTTTTATTATCCAAACCCATTAGCTTATTTTGTACCTTTCCAGCTGAGCTATATCCTTCCTGCAATGAATTCCAAAACTGTGTGCAGCACTCCAGGTGGGATCTAACTAATGATCTATATAATAGGAACATAGGAACAGGAGTAGGCCATTCAGCCCCTCGTGCCTGCTCCACCATTTGATAAGATCATGGCTGATCTGTGATCTAACTCCATATACCTGCCTTTGGCCCATATCCCTTAATACCTTTGGTTGCCAAAAAGCTATCGATCTCCGATTTAAATTTAGCAATTGAGCTAGTATCAATTGCCATTTGCGGAAGAGAGTTCCAAACTTCTACCATCCTTTGTGTGTAGAAATGTTTTCTAATCTCGCTCCTGAAAGGTCTGGCTCTAATTTTTAGACTGTGCTCCCTACTCCTAAAATCCCCAACCAGCGGAAATAGTTTCTCTCTATCCACCCTATCTGTTCCCTTAATATCTTATAAGCTTCGATCAGATCACCCCTTAACCTTCAAAACTCCAGAGAATACAACCCCAATTTGTGTAATCTCGCCTCGTAACTTAACCTTTGAAGTCCAGGTATCATTCTAGTAAACCTACACTGCACTCCCTCCAAGGCCAATATGTCCTTCCGAAGGTGCGGTGCCCAGAACTGCTCACAGTACTCCAGGTGCGGTCTAACCAGGGTTTTGTATAGCTGCAGCATAACTTCTGCCCCCTTGTACTCTCGTCCTCTAGATATAAAGGCCAGCATTCCATTAGCCTTCTTGATTATTTTCTGCACCTGTTCATGACACTTCAATGATCTATGTACCTGAATCCCTAAGTCCCTTTGGACATCCGCTGTTTTTAACTTTTTACCATTTAGAAAGTACCCTGTTCTATCCTTTTTTGATTCAAAGTGGATGACCTCACATTTGTCTACATTGAATTCCATTTGCCACAGTTTTGCCCATTCACCTAATCTATCAATATCGCTTTGTAATTTTATGTTTACATCTACACTGCTTACAATGCCACCAATCTTTGTGTCATCGGCAAACTTAGATATGAGACTTTCTATGCCTTCATTTAAGTTAATAAATATTGTGAATAATTGAGGCCCCAAGTCAGATCCCTGCGGGACTCCACTAGTCACATCCTGCCAATGTGTGTACCTACCCATTATCCCTACTCTCTGTCGCCTTTCGCTCAGCCAACTTCCTAACCAACATGACAGCATTCATTCCTTTAATGTATTCTCCATTTCCCTTTTTATGCAACCTAACATCTCATTAGCTTTTTTGATAGCTGCCAGATGTTGGCTTGAAGTTTTTAGAGATTAATCTATAATGATCTTGTAACATTTAGACTTATTCTTAGAGTCAGAGATCCACATTTAGCAGAACATGATGTGCATTACATGTTTAAAAACTTTGCATAAAACAGTATATCATCTGACTGACTTTGAGTGATACCACAGGAGATGTTAATCTCACACCCAAAGACCCCAGGACCCAACACACACTTGCCCCCCTCCACCCTCCTCAAGTGCTCCAGACTCTTCTACCTGCTCCCCCACCACACACCCGACCAGTTCTGACTCTGGGAATCCCTGCAGTGCTGTAGACCCCTGCACCTTCTCCCCCTTTGCCATCTCCTAGAACCTTTTGCCCCTGTACCCACAGACGCTGGGACCCTCCTCATTACATTACTACTAGATGCCAGGAACAATCCAGTAAACCAACCTCCACATTCCACGCCAGGTTCCCCCTCTACAGTACTGTCATACCCCAGCCTGAGCCTCAGCCCACAGTGCTGGCAAAACCCAGCAGCTCGTATATCCACTACTAAACCCCACATACTCACCTTCATGACACACCAGTAAATGGTGGGCAGTGGACTTTTACAAAAGATGAAAACAATTAACTGTATATTGTAAAGGAATCAAGGATATAATAATTAAGGGCACTCACACAGCTTTTGTGGAAAAATGGACAGTGTCATGAAATTTAATCTCACAAACACTGATTAAAATCCCAGAATACCTTGCAATAAAGTTTAACTTTCACTGTAAATCGGTGACCAAAGATACGCTGTACATTACATGACGTAGCGCTCCTATCGCATCTTCCATCTCACTGTACAGCCGTGGAGAGTTTTAAAATCACATTTCAGATATCGCACTTTGTTCCAGATACAAAACAATCTTAAAGCGTTGTTTGCTTCTGAGTTGCAACCTGAAACTTACATCTTGTTCCCATCTGCAAATTCTACTGACCAAACAACAATTAAACTCTTGATCCAGTCTCTCTTTACTTAACAATTTAGACTTTTCAGACTTTTGTCGTGAGGAAATATTTTTCACACAGATGGAGCCTGTGCGTCTGTGGTTCTCCCACACAGTGAGTTGTTGATCCCACAACAGCCAACCCAAAGGAACAGCCATGAGACCATTTCCGCAGACTCCTTGTTTTAGACTGGTATTGGTGGGAGGTCTGGAGCAAGATTGCTGCCCTCTGGATTTTCAATAAAATGGAAGGGTAGGAAAATGCCTTTTTAAAAGAAGTACTCTTGTCCTGGGGCAGTTGTGATTGGGTTACAGCAATGTACAATTGCCCATGTCATAAAATAGGGAACAGATAAGACAGGGCTTCATGGATGTGGGTCATCTGAAGCATTTCTTTAATCAGTTGTTCCACTACAACAACAATGTGCATTTATATAGCACCTTTAACATAGTAAAATATCCCAAGGCACTTCAGAGGAGCATAATCGGACAAAATTTGACACTGAGCCACGTAAGGAGATATTAGGACAGGTGTCCAAAAGCTTGGTGAAAGGGGTAGATTTTAAGAAACATCTTAAAGGAGGAGAGAGATGCGGAGAGGTTTAGAGAGGGAATTCCAGAGTTTAGGCCTAGGCAGCTGAAGGTACGGCCACCAATGGTGGAGCGATTAAAATCAGGGATGCGCATGAGGCCGGAATTGGAGGAACGCAGAAATCTCTGAGAGTTGTAGGGGCTGGAGGAGGTTAGAGATAGGGAGGGGTGAAGCCAGTGGAGGAATTTGAAAACAAGGATAAGAATTTTAAAATCAAGGCGTTGTCGGACAGGGAGCCAATGTAGGTCAGCGAGCACAGGGGGTATGGGGTGAACGAGACTTGGTGTGAGTTAGGATACAGGCAGCTGAGTTTTGGATGAGCTCAAGTTTACTGAGACTCCTTTACAGGGCATGCACACCAGCTGTACCAACCTGTGGTCCTCGGGTGACGCGCAGCCCCTTGAGTCCTGCCAATCCGCCCTCCAAATCCAGGCAGTTCCCTCCTGTAACCACTTATTATTTGCAGGTTTGTCCTGTTTGAATTTTGTGGGCCTGAAGTTTTGAAAGGACATTTCTTGGTTCTATTGCTGAATTCCAAATCAGCATCTTGAAATATAAGCAAATTAAATGGATTGGGGATTTAAACTATGTACATGGCCCCTGAGATTCCATGGAATTCAACTTTACGGCCCTTGACCATGCAAGCTTGGACACCCCAGGTTCACACAAGCCAACGTTTGATGGCAGCATGGCCCAAAAGAAGCTTCCTAACACCAGAATTGCTGCAATGTTTAGGGTAGTTACTTTTCAACAATAGCAGATCCATTTTTAAGGTGCCAGCCTTGGCTCAGTGGTAGTACTTTCGTCTCTTGAGTCAGAAGGTTGTGGATTCAAGTCTCACTCCAGAAACTCGAGCACATAATCCAGGCTGACACTCCAGTGCAGTACTGAGGGAGTGCTGCACTGTCGGAGGTGTCGTCTTTTGGATGAGACATTAAACCAAACTGCCCTCTCAGGTGGACGTCGAAGATCCCGTGGCATTATTTGAAGAAGAGCAGGGGAGTTCTCCCCAGTGTCCTGGGCCAATATTTATCCCTCAACCAACACCACTTTAAAAAAAAAACAGATTATCTGCTCTTTGCTGTTTTTGGGACCTTACTGTATGCAAATTGGCTGCTGCGTTTCCTACATTACAACAGTAACCACTTCAAAGGTGCTTTGTTGGTTGTAAAGCGCTTTGGGGTGTCCTGAGTTTGTGAAAAGCGCTCCGTAATTGCAAGTTTCTTTTTTGCAGCTAACTTTACTTCTCTGAGAAACTGAATTCTTTGCTAATCAGATACAGGCAAGAGGCCAGAAGGTGATTTGCTCCCAGGCCCCTGCTGCTGACTGACTGCAGCTTCTCGGACTGAGTTCAGTGCACATCTGTCTTCTCTACCCCTACTTCTCTGTCGTTTTTAGAAAATGGGAAAAGTCCAAGTATTTTGAGGATATGAATTGTGGTACAGCAATTGTAGAGGATACTTCAGAGATCACCTCATTATGTTCTGTTAGTGCATTGAGCATTAAACCTGTTTTAACTCTGTTGTCAGTAGGTTTTTGAGAAAAATGTGCTGGGCCTGTGAAATTTCAGGCCATGTTTGCTTGGAAAAACACCCAGCCATGCAATTAAATTTTTTGTCTGTTGACAACATTTCGAGCTACATAACACTGAGGGGATGTGCTGCTGTTTACAGCCGTCATTGGTGGTGCAGGAGCAGTTAGAGGCTATAAATCGAGTACCGCACAAGTAGTGTCTTGGCACAGCGTGAAAATTTACTGTCAAATAAAAAGGGAAAATTGGAAATGTTGAAAATCTGTGGGTCAGCATCTGTGGAGAAAAGACAGGTTATGACGTCTGTGCTGTCCCTTGACTTATTGGGTGTGGACCCTCCCAGATGTATTCTGATGAAGGGTACACACCCGAAATGTCATAACCCGTCTTCTCTTTGCAGATGTTGACTGACCTGCTGTGTGTTTCCAGCAGATTCTGTTCCAATTTCATGAAAACGCACCTGTTTGTTTCTCCTGCACTCTGTAGTGTGACAACACAGCAAGCTCCTGCAGCAATCTGGGTCACACCTGCAGTATTCTTTACCAGTGGTCCATGCGCATTGATGAGGTAAAGTAGGAAGAGTTGATTCTAGTAAAATGACATTATTTTAATTCGAGGGGCTTGCAACTCATTTCTGCAAATGTTAAAGGGCACTTGGTATGTGGGCTCAGTGCTCTGTACACACCTTCCAGAAATAGAACATTCTTGCAGCAATTTTTTACACCGTGTGGCTTTTGAAGGGAATTTAAAATGAGTTACCTTCATGGCACTGCATTGTGAATTCAGAAATTGCCTCTGTCTTCTCTTTATCCTTCCTCATCGACATTCTCGTTCTGTGGCACTAAAATGATTGGTGTTGCAAGTTGATCTCACTAACGTGTTCAGGACACTTCACCCAACATCTTTGAGCTTCCTGGTTGGTCTGTCTACAAAGCACAGCTAGTTCAGCTCACAGTAATAAAGGGCATTTTTGAAATGAATAAAAGATCATTGTGATTCCAGAAGTACAAATTAGGGACATTTTTTGTTCTCCCTTCTGAAGATTGACCTTGTCAGGATTACACTTCACTATAACTGAAGGGAATAAAATCCTTCTGGATATGTGTGACAGTTGAAGCAGTGATATCAGCACCTGCCTGAAATTGAGTTAATATTGGGTGGTAAATCTGGCTATATCCTGTTTTAATTTACAGCTTTGGAAGTCGTGATCTTGTTTTTAAGCAGAAGCTGTGCAGAATTTGTATAAAACTTAAGTAACAAAACCGCTTCAAGTTTGGGGCTTCTGCTATTTTTGCAATGCAAGTTTTGATATGTCTGAAAATTTTTCAGTCTATCCCTTGAGCAAATAAGTTTTCTGAGGGGAAAACCTCAGGATATTGGCCTATTAATATATTAAAACATTTTGTCCATCTTTGTACATTTTGTACATCTCCTCTTAAAGTCGCTTTGCAGCATCCTCCACTTCCTGGGAGGTGAGAATGGCCAACAGCTTGTTCAAGGCCTCTGCAAATGGTGTTCTTGAGTTGGATTGCTGGTAGTGCCATGAGAACAGCTTAGGCTGACTTCTCCTGCCTTATTATCTCCATGCACTCTAGTGGAGTAGTGAGGGAGTCCTGCACTGTCAGATGGGCGGTCTTTCAGAGGAGACGTTAAACCTCTCGGGTGGACGTAAAAGATCCTACGGCACTATTCGAAGAGGAGCAGGGGAGCTCTCCCCAGTGTCCTGGACAATATTTATCCCTCAACCAACATCACTAACACATTATCAGGTCATTATCACATTGCTGTTTGTGGGACATTTCTGTGTAAATTGGCTGCTGCGTCTCCTACAACAGTGACTACACTTCAAAAGTACTTCATTGATTGTAAAGCGCTTTGGGATGTCCTGAGGTTGTGAAAAGTGTTACATAAATGCAAGTATTTCTTTCTTTACACCTCCTCCTCCCCCATATCTGTAGTGAGAAGCATCAGGGCTGCATTTTCCATCTCCAAATGTCAGTGAGGCTTAATATTGAATTTGGAGGACTGTTATACCATGGCAGTGTGCGCTGGGGCATCTGATGTACATTTCCAACACTTTAGTTCTGGCTGCTGTTTTGTCAATTAATTTTGATCTTGCTAAAATTCTTTGGCGTCCACCTTTTCATGCACTAGAGCATGTATATGTCTGAGAAATTTATTTCAATACAACAAACAAGGGTTGAGATGCAAACTTGAATAACAGTAATAGCCCTGAGCACATGATTACAATGGTCTCTTCTGCTCCATGAACCTGGGAGACAAATCCGATCTATTACAGGATTCAAATTTAAGGTAGCAGGATCCAGTAGCTTGTATCAAGAAACCAGACCTGCTAATAAAATAACTCTGACTTTAAATGTCTGAGCACTGTAAACAAAGACTTGCATTTATATTGAGTTTTTCAGAAGTGCCTTGGTGCTCCATACTCAGTGCATAACTGTTTATTCGACACATGCCTATTTGCCACATCCCACAAACAGCCATAAGGTGATTTATTTTCCTGGTGTTTCCTGGAATCCCGGGAGAATTCTCTGTTCTTAAACTGTGGACCATGTCACAATTTGATCATCTCATCAGAAAGGTGGGACAACATTGTAACATCCCCTCAATACTGCACTTAAGTCAAACCAGATTATGATGCTGAAATCTTAGAGTGGGACTTGAACCACAACCTTCTGACTGCCAAATCATGACTGCGTTGGAGTCGCAGTATTTGTTACTGGTCCATTGCCATCTTAGCCTAGTGGAACTGATGTATGATTTTCAGTTCCTGCAATTGGGGTTCAGCCAAAAGAATGAGATGCAAGTTGGTAAGTGGCACAGTAGAGAAGAGGAAGCTTTAACATTGCGAGACAACGCAGGGCACCGTGTTATCTGGAACTTGGCTCTAGCCCTATCCTCTGCAGGGTAATGAGTTCTGTCATTTGCACAACGGTAAGCTTATAACAATGAGGTCATGCATTACAGGAACTGCTGAGAGATTAGATCGTTGCAGCCTATTTCTTTTGCTCACTTGTTCTTCCTGCCCTGCTGGCAGGCGCCCATTGTCTAGAGTGGTTTTTCCATCACTGCCCATCTATCCCTGTGCTCTGTAATGATTACCTAATGTTGGGCTACTAATGGGTGGAAATTGTATTTTTTTTTAATCTCAGTTTTTACAAACTTTGAGTTATTAATAGAAGCGTAGAGTACAAAAGCAAGGAAGTCATGTTTAGAAAACACTGGTTAAGCTTCAGCTGGAGTATTGTGTTCAATTCTGGGCACCACACTTTTTAGGAAGGATGTCAAGGCCTTGGAGAGGGTACAGAAGAGATTTACTAGAATGGTTCCAGGGATGAGGGACTTTAGTTATGTGGAGAGACTGGAGAATTGGGGTGATTCTCCTTAGAACAGAAAAGGTTATGGGGTGATTTCAAAGTCATGAATAGTTTTGCTGCAGTTATATAAGGTATTGGTGAGACCGCACCTGGAATACTGCATACAGTTTTGGTCTCCATACTTAAGAAAAGACATACTTGCTCTCGAGGCAGTACAAAGAAGGTTTACTCGGTTAATCCTGGGGATGAGGGGGTGGACATATGAGGAGAGGTTGAGTAGATTGGGACTCTACTCATTGGAGTTCAGAAGAATGAGAGGCGATCTTATTGAAACATATAAGATTGTGAAGGGGCTTGATCGGGTGGATGCGGTAAGGATGTTCCCAAGGATGGGTGAAACTAGAATAAGGGGCATAATCTTAGAATAAGGGGCTGCTCTTTCAAAACTGAGATGAGGAGAAACTTCTTCACTGAGGGTAGTAGGTCTGTGGAATTTGCTGCCACAGGAAGCTGTGGAAGCTACATCATTAAATAAATTTAAAACAGAAATAGACAGTTTCCTAGAAGTAAAGGGAATTAGGGGTTATGGGGAGCGGGCAGGAAATTGGACATGAATTTAGATTTGAGGTTAGGATCAGATCAGCCATGATCTTATTGAATGGCGGAGCAGGCTCGAGGGGCCGATTGGCCTACTCCTGCTCCTATTTCTTATGTTCTTATGATAGAATAAATAAGGAGAAACTGTTTCCAGTGGCAGACGGGTCAGTAACCAGAGGACGCAGATTTAAGGTGATCGGCAAAAGAGCCAGAGATGACATGAGGAAACTTTTTTTTTTACACAGCGAGTTGTAATGATCTGGAATTCACTGCCTGAAAGGGCGGTGGAAGCAGATTCAATAGTAACTTTCAAAAGGGAATTGGATAAATACTTGAAGGGGAAAAAGTTTACAGGGCTATAGGGAAAGTGCAGGGGAATGGGACTAATTGGATAGCTCTGTCAAAGAGCCAGCACAGGTATGATGGGCTGAATGGTCTCCTGTGCTGTACCTACGATGATACTGTGATGATAAAGGACTGACTTGATAAGACATGATGTGAAATGGTCTGTGTATTGACTTTTTATGCGGGTGTAGGATTGAAATGTTTACTTTCTAAATTAATTTTGTCTGAACATTAAAACCTTTCATTAGTGGTCAGGTACTGCTTGAATTTTAACGTAAAGAGAGAAAAGTTCAGAGGAGACTACATAGTTCCACTGTGGTTCAACGGTCACATCTCTCACTCCGTAACTTCTACATGAAGAGAGTGAAAGGGGTTGTGTTTCTGCTCCTTGTGGGACACTCGTATTGTCTTCAATTGCAGCTTGTCCCAAAGGTTTGGTTAAGCATGACTAAGGATTTCACTCACTTTTCTGTGGTTTAAACCTGGTGCCTCCTGGCAGCATCACTGGCTCACAGCGTTATGGGGCTGGAACGCAAACCCAAAACTAGTGCTCAGTGACATGTCACGATGCAACCCTCCCACCACCAATTAAAAGTTCACTGAACCATTCCTCGTTCTATTCCATGGACTATTTTACTATTTTTAGAACTTGGGCTTCACAGCCAATGAAGTACTTTTGAAGTGAAATCACATGTTTTGTGGGCAAACATAGCAGTCAATTTGTGCACAGCAAGATCCCACAAACAGCAATGATATAAATGACCAGATCATCTGTGTTGGCTGTGCTGGACCAGTGCTTTTAGTGAACAATATTCGGCTGGAGGAAGGCACCAAAACCCAGTGGGGAATGGGTCCTGTGCCAGTCCAATAAAATCTGTCAATTTAGCTCAACTGTGAGAGACCTGGCCGAAAATCAGTATAAAAGTAGCTCCGTTAATCAGCAGAAGTAAATTAACAACATCACCGCACACCTAGAACCCAGGTATGTTAATAGAATGAGTGAAAATTCTTTAAATTGTTGCATTGTGGTCAGAAGTTGCATAAATGATGTTGAGCTGTGGACCAGCGAAATATTTCACAACCTGAGCCACAATCGCTTGTGAAACCCAGACTCCAGACTCTGCCTGTGAGACTCTGTCTGAATGTGTTCAGGTGTGAGGGGGCTGTAACTGTGCAAAACTGATCGGTTTAAAGTAGAAAATTCAATGTTTTTTTTTTGCCTGTGGAAGAATGTCCCAATTTAATTGGAAATGATTTATTCTAAGTCAATCCAATGCGAGTGCCACGTATCAGTGACACCTCCATGTTTGAGATTTGATTTCATTTCAGGAGCTGTCTCCCTGTCCCACCTGTGTTTCATTTACATAACAGTAATCAATTATCGGAGTTGGGCGGAGGTTATTGCTTGGCGTTGGTATATTTCCTGTTGTAACAAGTTCGTTTTCTATCATTTAAGAACAATGCAAACTAAGAACCCAATGAGCACATTGTGAAACTCTAGTATTGAGTCACTGCCCGTGTCCCCCACACAGCTTTACCCAATCGACCTTGCCACCAATTCTCTGTTGCTGTTGGTTTATTTTGTCCGTATCTTGGGTACACAGTGTTGTCAGCGACTTTAGAAACACGTGCCCTGAATCTGCCGGCCATACCTTGTCCATTAAATCTGTTGCTACCAGAAAGGATTCCAGAAACAGTCAGGCAGTTCAATGGGAAGACGGTAGGTTTGGGATTCTGAAAGGACAAAATCAAATGCATTGAAAATCCACCTTTGCATAAACCTCTCTGGTCCCAGCAGGATCTGGTAATCTTGCTGTATTGCCACTGGCTGGAATCAGGATCCGACTGTGTTGGGTCACTGAATCCTGTTTCCCATCCCCAGAATCACCGATGACTCTAATTCCTTGGTGTTTTGCTCCTTTTTATTGAAGATCAGAGTTACACCAGAGACTCTCCGGGCTGCAACTTTCACTCCAACATTTCTGCAGTTTCCTTTATTTAAAAAAAACTTCAGATTTTTCTCATTCCAGACTCCTGGCGGTTCTGTGGATATTTAATATCTTGCTTCCTCTCAGTGGGAGCTGTATTGACCCTGACAGTCTGTGAGCCAGTTTGACTGAATCCGGAATTTCCTTCCATGATTGTTTGTCATTTTTGAAGATTTTTCCCTCCCCTGTAATCTTATGATTCCAATCAAACACGGACTGTTCGAGAACAGAAACCGGCCATTCAGCCAAGTCTGCCCAAGTGTTTTTCTCCGTGAACTGCCTATTCTAATCCGCTCATTCCCCGTATCCTTCATTCTACACAACTAGATTCCCCTTTACATGAATATCTGCTGCAAACTGAAGTAGCGAATTCCACATTGTAATCACTTGTGTGATTTTTTTTTTTCTTCGAACCTCTGCTGGAAAGGATCCTGTCTGATCAACGCTCCTGTTTTCTGCTTGTGAATCAGGGTGTTGCCTTTGTTTCCTTCTGTGACTCTCCAGTGCTCCTTCTGTGGTGTGAGCTTGGAGCTGACTCCATCCCTCTGAGCGAGAGCAAGGATTTCTTGTGCACCTGCCGCTGGGAGAGGAACCCTGAAAATAAATAATCCAAAGGGTAAAAAATGGGAAGAAACTGCCCCATGGTGAGAACCCAACGATGGCGTTACCTTTGACCTTTCAGGTAGTTGTGTCTCATGGTAAATTAAACCGAGGCCCCGTCTGCCCCCTCGGGTGGATGTAAAAGATCCCATGGGCACTATTTGGAAGAACAGGGGAGTTCTCCCCGGTGTCCTGGTCAATATTTATCCCTCAACCAACACCATTAAGAACAGATTATCTAGTCATTATCACATTGTTTGTGGGATCTGACTGTGTGTAAATTGGCATTTCCTACATTACAACAGTGACTACACTTCAAAAGTATTTCATTGGCTGTAAAGCGCTTTGGGACGTCCTGACATCATGAAACGTGCTGTAGAAATGCGAGTTCTTTATCACTTATTTGATAAATTTGAGCCTGTTTAGTTCACTGGTGTATGAATCCTCCTTGTGATTTTCAAATAACTTGTACCGAGTACTCGATCACTCCTATTGGCCCAGCACGGGGCTGGGGTGCCTGTTGTTTATCAGAATATTCGAGTGTTACAAACCAGGGCTTGGTCCATTTCAACAATGGGAATAAAACGGAGGGCCTCTGTCCACCTCCCGATACTCCACAGTGATCCTGATCCTTTTATTCTCCAGAACCAGAGGCCACCAAATAAATTGTGGTGATTTGTAACTTTTTATTAACTCTCGACTGCTGGTGCGTTTGCTGATGGGTGGATTTGTGTGAGGTGTACGGAGTTGTATCCCTTTCACTTGCCTGGTTCCCCCCCCCCTCCTGCCACCTCCCCCACCTGGAGCAGGTGCCTGTCCTC
Organism: Heptranchias perlo; assembly: GCF_035084215.1. Classification (NCBI taxonomy): domain Eukaryota; kingdom Metazoa; phylum Chordata; class Chondrichthyes; order Hexanchiformes; family Hexanchidae; genus Heptranchias; species Heptranchias perlo. Next base: position 1,772,184 of record NC_090358.1, read on the forward strand.
CACAGCCTCAGACTGCACCTTCTATCTCCTCACTTACTGCTCCTTAGTTTGATGGTGACCTTATTTTCTTCCTGCCTTGCAGTTGTGCTCATTGGTGACTCAGGTGTGGGAAAAAGTAACCTCCTGTCGCGCTTTACACGCAACGAGTTTAACCTGGAAAGCAAGAGCACTATTGGAGTGGAATTTGCGACGAGAAGCATCCAGGTGGATGGGAAGACGATTAAAGCACAGATCTGGGACACGGCTGGTCAGGAACGCTATCGAGCCATCACCTCTGCGTAAGTTTTACATCTTCTGGAACAAAAAGTTGTCTGAGTTGCATGTTTTAATATTTTCCCTTCCCCTCTAATAGTGGGGCGGGTCTGCGGCAGGCGGCCTTTTCTCGCATTTTGCTCGTACTTTGTATGAGCCGATCTGGCGGATTGGCTCAGCATCGGCGTCAGTTTCTCTGTCTCTGCAACTCAATAGTAAATAGGGAACTCTGGGAGAAAACATAAAACGTGGGCTCAAAAAACCCAGTTCAAACCACGTAATGTCCTCTTACAGTGGAGGTACAGGAGTGAACTTTGTTATAAATGAAACAGCCAACATTTCAACCCGACTTGCAATCCTTTCTGGTGTAAATGTCTCGCTTTAATCATAATTAACCAACCGAATCTATTTTGAATTCTGTGTCTTGTGGTTAGGTATTACCGTGGGGCAGTTGGTGCCCTTTTGGTTTATGATATTGCCAAACACCTCACGTATGAGAATGTGGAGCGGTGGCTGAAGGAGCTGAGAGATCATGCGGACAGTAACATCGTCATCATGCTGGTGGGGAACAAGAGCGATCTGCGCCACCTCCGGGCAGTGCCTACAGATGAGGCAAAGGCGTTTGCAGGTTTGGGTTCACTGCCCTTCCTTGGATTATTTCTGTTTGACCCTCCGGTTTTATAAATTGATGGCCAGAGGAATGATAAATGTCAGTAATGGATGTTGTTCCTCCGACTCTTGCAGTACTGAGTCTGTACGTATGTAGTTTCAGGTTAAGGGGCAGTGATTAAACAGTGCATGCAGAGGACTTGCTGCGAGAACAGCTCCCCTATAAGTTATAAAAGTTTAATTTTTTTTTTAGGGCTTCACAAAGAATTGCCATTTCAGTCTCCTCCTTTCCAGGGCTGCGACAGTGAGGAGCAGCCTGGGGAACTATTTGGAGCCACCTGACTTGGGCTAAACATTGTGTATTGCATCGTACTCGTTGCTCTGGCTCAGTTTGGGGTGGCATTGGAGTTAGGGTCCAGTGTAGTCTTCAGGTGAAGCAGGGTTAGAGAGCGTGATGATTGAACCAGCGCTGTAGATGGAATTCAATCCCTGTCTCAAAGTTATACATTGTTATTTTTATATAATGTTTTGATAGCAAAACTGGTAATTTGGAAAGCAAGTAGGGGTGGTTGGAGCACAGGAGTAACACAACCAGTGCCACCACTGGCAGGAGGGTGTAATTACAGCGTGACAGTGTTTACATAGGCAGTGGACATAGGAATTTATAATGGGAAAAGTTCATGGGAATTGCGTGCAGATGTAACATTTTTAATATTGGTGAATAGATAATTCTCTCCCTTTACTCCACTCCTCTGAAATGCTCCATCTGTGGTTCAGTAGGTATCAGCCTTGCCTGAGTCAGCAGAAACTTGAGCCCATAATCCAGGCTCATGCTCCAGTGCAGCACTGTCAGAGGGGCCGTCTTTCAGATGAGAGATTAAACCCAGGCCCCTTCTGCGCGCTTAGCTGGACGTAAAAGATCCCCTGGCACTATTCGAAGAAGAGCAGGGGAGTTCTCCCCGATGTCCTGGCCAATATTTATTGGGATGTCCTGAAGTCAGTAAAGGGTCTATTTCTTTCTTTCATCTGTAGCTCCCAGGCTAATGTTCTGTAACTGACGATTCAGTGTGTCTCTGGCTGGGAGTGGAGCAGAAATTGTCCTGAAAACTGCTGCTGTGACAATCATATCATTGCAGAGTGCTGTGTTTATAAATTATTTGCTTTTCAATTTCTGATATGAAGTGTAACCATAAAATATTCATATTTTCAAAAGGTATTGGTGTAATCTCATTACACCTAAATCTGGTACAGTCCCCAAAGAATTCTTAATAGACTCTGTCTTAGATATTCCAGTGCCCAGCTGTTCACCTTGTGTTGAAAGACACTTCTTAGAGTAACAGCTCAGCACTTCGGGCAGAGTCTTCCGTCACGGGGCTCTGCAGGGACTGTACCGTTCTGCCTGGAAGCCATTGTTTGCCTTCTGCGGCAAACGGGGAGTGTGGAGCTCCCTGTTTCTGGGAGGGAGGGGTTCTGTGTATGGGGGGGTGGCAGGGGCCATGGGTCATGGGGCCGGATGAGAAGCCGGAGATCGGCCCCTCTGCCTGAAGATGACCTTGGAGCCCCGGAGAAAGTAGTTTTATTTTTACTTCAAAAAAAACCCATCCCATCAATGACCTCATCCTGTGACTGACGTTTTTTTTTTAAAAAGGCTGATGGGATTGTTTTTTGTTGCAGAAAAGAATGGATTGTCTTTTATTGAAACTTCCGCTTTAGACTCGACAAATGTAGAGACTGCGTTTCAGACTATCCTCACTGGTAAGTGGATCTTCCACGGTCTGTTCTGTCCTCTCTCTTCAACCACTGATTTTTGAATTGGGTCCAATGAAAACTCAGTGATCTGTATAAAAACCGAGCTTCAGTGTATGAGACAGCTCTGACTTGATGTTTAAGACTTAAGGCTGGACCTGAAATACAGGATCTTGTGTTAATCAGTTTAAATTGTGCAAATTATAGGTGGAGCTAGCTCCACAAAACCAGGTGCCTTGTACCTCCCGCTGTGTGGGTGACGTATTGGTGAACATTATTATTTTTGAGTGCAGCTCCTGTACCCATCAGTTTCTGAAATTCCAGCACATGTCTTTGCTGGAAGATTTCACTTGGGGATTAGGCTGTTCTGTACAGCTGGCTATCTTTCTGTTAATCCTCCGCTGAGCCTTGCAAAAAGCAAGAAAGCCCCACTTTGCTCAGTCTGAGAACAGGAGAGATCCCAGTTCAGTGCAGACTCCCAAAAGTGGATGATGATAATTTAAAAATTTTCATGAATTTTTATGTACATTGAGGGGTGTTAATGCTGGGAAACTCTCTCCTGTTTTAGACATCAGTGTCCGATTCGCCCAGTCTCAGCTCGGGCGTAACACAGACTCAATATAAAGATCCTTTACTCTGCCCCAGTAACGTGCCTTAATCTCAGCCTCCGAGCAGCCCCAGTTATACCAGGTCAGTATTCCTGTTTTCCACACTGGCCATCCTTGGGCAGGAGACTTGCCTTGTGGGTCCCTGCTCAGTGAGGTGAGACTGACTAAACTCATTTCACGTAGGAAACCCTTGCAGAAGATGGAGGCCTTCATTCTGTTGGTCTGGATTAGCGCTCAGTCCCAATGGTGAAAAGGCAGTCAGCTGACCCACTATCGCCTAGTGCCCCAAGCGCAAAAAATATTGGGAGGCAAGGGAGGAACTGTGTGCAAAGGTGAACCATGGCATTAAACTGATTTTAAAGACTGATTTTTAAAAAAAAGTGCAAGTGCTAGAAATGCACAGCAGGTCTGTCGCGGGAAAGGTAAGTTGCTGTTACTGCTGCAGAGTTTTTGATAGGAGCTCCGACAGGTTCCAGCCTGAAACCCATCCCTTCTCCATTCAGATCCTGAAAGTTCTGGGTATATTTCCAGAATTTTCTGTTTTATTTTAATTTGCAGTTTGATTTCTTTAAATTTAAAGTCTTTGACTGTAGTCACACTGTGCAGAAAGTGCAATTGGGTTTGTTTTTTTAAGAGTTACTGCAATATGATGTAATATCTTTGCCCACAAACCTATAATTTCAAAGTGTGACTGGACCTGTGTATTGCAGTATTCTAAAAGAAAGATTTGTATTTCTGTAGCACCTTTCACAGCCTTGGGATGTCCCAAAGCACTTCACAGCTAATAAAGTGCTTTTGAAGTGTAGTCACTGTTGTAGGAAACACAGCAGCCAATTTGCTCACAGCAAGATCCCACAAACAGCAATGTGATAATGACCAGATAATCTGTTTTAGTGACGTTGGCTGAGGGATAAATATTGACCAGGACTCCCCTGCTCTTCCAATAGTGCCATGGAATCTCTTATGACCACCTGAAAAACCGAGGCCCTGTCTGCCCTAACGTCTCATCTGAAAGACAGCACCTACGGCAGTGCAGCACTCCCTCAGTGCTGCACTGAAGTGTCAGCCTGGATTTTGTGCTCAAGTCTCGAGTGCTACCCTGAGCCATGGCTGACACCCATTCTATTCTAGAGAGCAGGATTGGGATTGTCACTGCGTGCTGGGACTCTATTCCTATCCAGTCTGCGTCATTCACGTAATAAATTCCTGATGACGGGAGTTTTTTGAAGCTTCTCTCAAACAGTGGAGGAGTTGAGGGTAGGTGAAGTGCAAAATACAGACTGTTTTTCATGAGATAAAATTCTGTTGGAATTTTTGAGTCACTGTGTGGGTGAGTGTAGGTACAAACTTTGCTTGTAGCTGTCTTCTAATTAAATCCCTACTGGGCCCAGCAAATTACCACATCCTGTTGTACAAGAGGAAAGCTACAAATTCCATTATTATCTTTGTGACTGGCATTCTTATTACTGGCAAGTCCTGGTTTATATGCACAGTGGCTTCTAATCTTTTGTCCTGACTTTAAGTGGAATCTTACTCGCTGCTTTATCAGGCTTGTGTGGATTTCAGTGGATCTGTAATGAGGTCCCTTTCAGAGTGTGGAGAATTGGTGCCATAGTCTGTACTCAGCAGCATTGTTCCCCAGATATTCCATATCTGAATCAGTCCAGTGTGACTCCTGCTGTCACCGCTTGTAGTCTGGTTCATCACGGAGCTGGACAAATGAGCACATCTGCCTCCCTGGGAATCATCTCTTGGGCGTGGCTGAGGCAGCTCTCCGTGACCGAACAGTTAGTTTTACATTCGTCCCCACGTCCTTCACCCATGACTGTTAATGTTCAACAGCAGAGCCTGGAAATGTTGTCAGTTTCTGTAACAGCTGTAAACAGTGAGGTGGATGGGATGTCATTGCAGCAAGTGGCAATGCACCAGACAGGATGTAGTGAACCCCACTACTTATTCCTGACATAACAAGTTCTTGGTCTCCTGGCCCTGCTGTTGGAGTGTAATCCAGGGCTGCTTTCTTGCCTCTTAGTGGCCAGAACAAGAGCTGCATTCGAGGCTTGGGCCAAGGTCCAGTGAGCTGTAGATTAGTGCCAGAGGAGGGACAAAAGAGGAATAATAAACAAAGTGTTCATATTTTTAAAACTCCCTCTTTCTCCTCCCTGTATTCACATTGTGGAAAACTGAGCTGCTCGCTAGTGAGACACAACAGGGGATTTCTTCAGTATTGAGCTCTTTCAATCTATTTAACCATTTGCTCATTAGATCCTGTTGTAATTTGCTCTCATTATTTTCTGCATAAACAGAATTCATAAAGATTTTTTTTCAGGAAACTTTAAATTCTAGCTTTGACTCTGGAGTTTAACCTGACACGTTAGCCAAGACATTGTCTGAATCATTTTAAACAATGTCCTTTCTGGGGAGCAGACAACTCCTAATGACTTGCTGCAGGCAGATTAAAATGCACGCAGTAATTTCTTGCCTGAGGTTCTGCTGGTGAGAAGTTTGAGTTGCTTTTTAAAATGAGGCTCAGTACCTGATCTTTGTTAGAGTTGGAGAAAGGTTTGGTTTCATTTGGAGTATTGCCCGTGAATTGGGAATGTTGTGGGCCGCCAGGAAAGAGGTTCAGACCCATCATTTCTACACCTACAGTGTGCCAATTTCAGCTGTTGGCATCAAGGGGGGCGGATACTGAAGAGAGACCAGAATTTACACCCTCTCTTCATTCTCTTCTCCTCCTCTTCCTCCCCCCCCCCCCCCCCCCCCCAAAAAAAAAACCACAGGAAGGGGTGAAAGTTGCAGGGAGAGTAACTCCCTGTCATTACGATGGTTATCCTTAGCCAGAGAGGGAATGGTGCAACTTTTCCTTCAGTGCTTGCTGCCACAAGACCTGCTCCAAGATATTATCTGGTGCTTGTGTGACTAAAGAATGTTGTGGAGTTCACAGGGCTTCATGTAATGGGAATTTGTGGGTGAATCATAAAAAATTTATGACACAGAAGGAGGTCATTCGGCCCATCGTGTCTGCGCTGGCCGAAAATGAGCCCCCCAGCCTAATCCCACTTTCCAGCACTTGGTCCGTAGCCCTGTAGGTTACGGCACTTCAGGTGTACATCCAAGTACTTTTTAAATGAGTTGAGGGTTTCTGCCTCTTTCACCCTTTCAGGCAGTGAGTTCCAGACCCCCACCACCCTCTTGGTGAAAACATTTTTCCTCTGCTCCCCTCTGATCTTTCTACCAATTACTTTAAATCTATGCCCCCTGGTTATTGACCTCTCTGCTAAGGGAACTAGATCCTTCCTATCCACTCTATCTAGGCCCCTTAGAATTTTGAACACCTCAATTAAATCACACCTCAGCCTCCTTTTGTTCTAAAGAGAACAACCCCAGCCTATCCAATCTTTCCTCGTAGCTAAAATTCTCCAGCCCTGGCAACATCCTCTTAAATCCCCTCTGCACCCTCTCTAGTGCAGTCGCATCTTTCCTGTAATGTGGTGACCAGAACTGTACGCAGTACTCGAGCTGTGGGCTAGCCAATGTTTTATACAGTTCCACCATAACCTCTCTGCTCTCATATTCCATGCCTCGGCTAATTTTTTAAAAATTCATTCATGGGATGTGGGCGTCGCTGGCAAGGCCAGCATTTATTGCCCATCCCTAATTGCCCTTGAGAAGGTGGTGGTGAGCCGCCGCCTTGAACCGCTGCAGTCCGTGTGGTGAAGGTTCTCCCACAGTGCTGTTAGGAAGGAAGTTCCAGGATTTTGACCCAGCGACGATGAAGGAACGGCGATATATTTCCAAGTCGGGATGGTGTGTGACTTGGAGGGGAACGTGCCGGTGGTGTTGTTCCCATGTGCCTGCTGCCCTTGTCCTTCTAGGTGGTAGAGGTCGCGGGTTTGGGAGGTGCTGTCGAAGAAGCCTTGGCGAGTTGCTGCAGTGCATCCTGTGGATGGTACACACTGCAGCCACAGTGCGCCGGTGGTAAAGGGAGTGAATGTTTAGGGTGGTGGATGGGTTGCCAATCAAGCGGGCTGCTTTGTCCTGGATGGTGTCGAGTTTCTTGAGTGTTGTTGGAGCTGCACTCATCCAGGCAAGTGGAGAGTATTCCATCACACTCCTGACTTGTGCCTTGTAGATGGTGGAAAGGCTTTGTGGAGTCGGGAGGTGAGTCACTCGCCATAGAATACCCAGCCTCTGACCTGCTCTTGTAGCCACAATATTTATGTGGCTGGTCCAGTTAAGTTTCTGGTCAATGGTGACCCCTAGGATGTTGATGGTGGGGAATTTGCCGATGGTAATGCCGTTGAATGTCAAGGGGAGGTGGTTATTGCCTGGCACTTGTCTGGCGCAAATGTTACTTGCCACTTATCAGCCCAAGCCTGGATGTTGTCCAGGTCCTGCTGCATGTGGGCACGACTGCTTCATTATCTGAGGGGTTGTGAATGGAACTGAACACTGTGCAGTCATCAGCGAACATCCCCATTTCTGACCTTATGATGGAGGGAAGGTCATTGATGAAGCAGCTGAAGATGGTTGGGACTAGGACACTGCCCTGAGGAACTCCTGCAGCAATGTCCTGGGGCTGAGATGATTGGCCTCCAACAACCACTACCATCTTCTTTTGTGCTAGGTATGACTCCAGCCACTGGAGAGTGTTCCCTTTGATTCCCATTGACTTTAATTTTACTGGGGCTCCTTGGTGCCACACGCAGTCAAATGCTGCCTTGACGGGAAGAGGCCGAGATGGATCATCCACTCGGCACTTCTGGCTGAAGATGGTTGCAAACGCTTCAGCCTTGTCTTTTGCACTCACGCGCTGGACTCTGCCATCATTGAGGATGGGAATGTTTACAGAGCCTCCTCCTCCTGTTAGTTGTTTAATTGTCCACCACCATTCACGACTGGATGTGGCAGGACTGCAGAGCTTTGATCAGATCCGTTGTTCGTGGAATCGCTTAGCTCTGTCTATCGCATGTTGCTCCTGCTGTTTAGCATGCATGTAGCCCTGAGTTGTAGCTTCACCAGGTTGGCACCTCATTTTTAGGTATGCCTGGTGCTGCTCCTGGCATGCTCTTCTACACTCCACATTGAACCACGGTTGATCCCCTGGCTTGTTGGTAATGGTAGAGTGAGGAATATGTCGGGCCGTGAGGTTACAGATTGTGCTGGAATACAATTCTGCTGCTGCTGGCCCACAGTGCCTCCTGGCTGTCCAATTCTGTTCTGAATCTATCCCATTTAGCACGGTGATAGTGCCACACAACACGTTGGATGGTGTTCTCAGTGCGAAGACGGGACTTTGTCTCCACGAGGACTGTGCGGTGGTCACTCCTACCAATACTGTCATGGACAGATGCATCTGCGACAGGTAGATTGGTGAGGATGAGGTCAAGTAGATTTTTCCCTCGTGTTGGTTCGTTTACCACCTGCCGCAGGCCCAGTCTGGCAGCTAGGTCCTTCAGGACTCGGCCTGCATGGTCAGTAGTGTTGCTACCGAGCCACTCTTGGTGATGGACATTGAAGTCTCCCACCCAGAGTGCATTCTGTGCCCTTGCTACCCTCATAGAGGAAAGTATCCCGAATGCCTTCTTAACCACCTTATCCAACTGTCCTGCTACCTTCAGGGATCTGTGGACATGCACTCCAAGGTCCCTTTGTTCCTCTACACCTTTCAGTACCCTCTCATTTATTGTGTACCCCCTTGCTTTGTTTGCCCTCCCCAAATGCATTACCTCACACTTCTCTGGATTGAATTCCATTTGCCACTTTCCTGCCCACCTGACCAGTCCATTGATATCTTTCTGCAGTCTACAGCTTTCCTCCTCACTATCAACCACATGGCCAATTTTTGTATCATCTGCAAACTTCTTAATCGTGCTCCCTACATTTAAGTCCAAATCATTAATATATAATCACAAAAAGCAAGGGTCCTAGTACTGAGCCCTGCGGAACCCCACTGGAAACAGCCTTCCAGTCACAAAAAAACCCGTCTACCATTACCCTTTGCTTCCTGCTACGGAGCCAATTTTGGATCCAACTTGCCACTTTCCCTTGGATCCCATGGGCTTGTACTTTCTTGACCAGTCTGCCATGTGGGACCTTGTCAAAAGCCTTGCTAAAATCCATGTACACTACATCAAATACACGACCCTCATTGTTCAAAAAATTCAATCAAGTTAGTCAGACGTGACCCTCCCTTAACAAATTCATGCTGGCTGTCCTTGATTACTCCGTGCCTTTCTAAGTGACTGACTGTTTATCCTGTCCCTCAGAATTGATTCCAATAATTTGCCCATCACCGAGGTTAGACTGACTGGCCTGTAATTACTCAGTTGATCCCTCGCTCCCTTTTTGTACAATGTTAGCAGTCCTCCAATCCTCTGGCACCATGCCTGTATCCAGTGAGGATTGGAAAATGATGGCCAGAGCCTCCGCTATTTCCTCCCTTGCTTCTTTTAACAGCCTGGGATGCATTTCATCCGGCCCTGTTGATTTATCTACTTTCAAAGATGCTAATCCTCTTAATAAGTTTCTCTCAGTAAGTTTATCCCATCCAATATTTCACACTCTTCCTCCTTAACTACAATGTCTGCATCGTCCCCCTCTTTTGCGAAGACAGTCGCAAAATATTCTTTTATGCCTAATGTTACCCTGTATGCTCCTTGACATCCAGGAGACTCTAAATTTGGCAGCCCCACCCTTTTTCTTTGTGGAAACATGTTTACTCTGCACCCCTTGAAATGCTTTGTAATTTAAGATCATGACCTCCTAAAGAACTTAGTGTTGCTGTAGTCTGTGGGGTCTTCCTGTTACAATGCTTCCTCCTGCAACCTCTAATTTTAGAGTTGGGATGTGACAAGGCAGGCGGTACACTGTCACTGCTGCTGACTCCCAATGCATTGGATTAGGAACAGGTTCTCCAGTTTTATATAAAATCTTTGGAAACTGTTGCTGCACAATGAATTATCACCTGTTAAACTTGCATTTTAAAAATATCTTGTTTCAATTGGTGATGCTTGGAGTAAACTATAACTTCTGCTGTTCTGAGCTGCAATATTTGAATATTTAGGAACACTCTCAAAGATAAAATTGTTGAGTGCAAAACCAATTTACATTTGGTATACATTTATACAGGTCATACAAGAACGGACTTAGAATTAGGACTAGAAACATTTGCTCAAGGCTCATATTATGAAAGGATTGTAATAAATCTTTTAATTGCCCCCTCTAGAAATTTATCGCATTGTCTCTCAGAAGCAAATGTCAGACAGACGTGAAAATGATATGTCTCCGAGTAACAACGTGGTCCCCATTCACATGCCTCCAACTACTGAAAACAAACCAAAGATGCAGTGCTGTCAAAACGTCTGAGATCTAGATACAGAAGCTACTCGTCATTCCCTGAGCCTCCATATACTGTATCTGTGTCATGCTTGCAGTTTATTCATTTATGTTTTTGTAATTCAAAATTTGCTGATTAATGTGACAGTTATCTTAAACCTGTTACACTGTCTTTATAAACAAATTCTGACATGTTAAATGTCAGCTATGGAACATTTTTATATATAATATATATTCACAGGTAGTGTAAAATGGTTTAAAAATAAAACCATTTTGTAAACGAGGTTATCATGTAAAGTAATGCTGTTTTTAAGTGGTGTTAGCAATAGGGCAGATTGAATGTGACACCTACAAGCCTTACTGTCGTAGGTGCTTTAGGAAATGGAAATGTAATACCTTGTTGAGAGCAGTTGCTGCTTGTTCAGACCGGGAATGCTCATGAAGTGTGAATAACACAGACGGCGTTTCATTAGCCAGCTCCTCACTAATTTGCGTCTCCTTTTCTTTCTGCCATGTTTCTTGGTATTAAATGTAATTGATGTTTTGTAAATTACTCTTGTGTATTTTATGCATGTACTATGATTGTCTCTTTTTCAAATATTTAGGTTATAATGGTTTAAAATATATTCTGTGCACTTGAATCCTAATTAAAAAGAAATGGAAGGGGGACTGCTTCAATGAGAAGTGATGCTTCTATTTATGGGATTGGGCAGTGGATGGGGATTGAAGCTGTCTAACTGGAATGTCCCAGTGTTGGGATCCAGCTCGGACTGATGGGATAAATGTCTCCCTTATTAAATGGATGCATGGGTTCTACAAGAAAAAGGTGCATTTTAGATTATTTTAAACCCCAAGTGACCAACTTGGGGTTTAAAATAAGTGGACGATTGGAGGGAGGTAACGCACTCACTAAAGTCCCCCTGCCCCCCCGGGCTTTGGTCGTACCACTCCTGGCTCATTCCTTGACGTAGCTACCAGACTAGGCCTGTATTAGAGAACCAACACAAGGATGTAACCTTCCTCACCAACCTATCTTTGCAGACCTATCTGTCTACAATAATATTGTTAGGCATAATCACTACACAGTCCTTGTAAAGATAAAGCCTCCTCTCCACAGTGAGCCTATTCTGTCATCTAGTGTGGCATTATTGACACTCTAGCTTTGGGTTACTAGATCTGTCCTCTGTATCATGTAAGTTAGTACACAGCAACTCATGGATATCAGTAGAATTGTATACCACCAGACCCTATAACCTCAGGGCACTTCCCTCGTGCCCCAAGCACGCTCAAGCTGAGACTGACTCTGGTTTAATGGGGAGTGTAGAAGAGCTTGCCAACATCAGGCATACCTTAGAATGAAGAATCATTAGAATTAGAGCTGCTATACAGGACTAGCTGCAGCAGGTGATCCTACAACCAATAGAGCAGAGTCAGGCACTGTGGCCCTACCACATCCCAGTGAGATTGGTGGTGGACAACCAGCCAACTAACAGGAGGTGGCTACATGAACATATTCCATCCCCACTGCTGCCACTGTCACCTTGAACCCAGTCACAAAGAAAAATAGAATGAAGTCATCACAAATAAAAAGGCATAAAGTACAATTTGGTGAAAGTAACATTTATTACTTTTCATAAAATATGACAACTCTGAGCAAACTTATTACAAATTAGTTCTAAAAAAAAGTATTGCCTGTGGTCTTCAAAGCATTGTCTATACTGTGTTTATGGTGCTATCACTACTGAGAGCCTGCATGTTTCTTTTTACAGCAACATATATACATGTTTTGGTTGAAGTGAAGCGTTAGTTGAATGCTGTTCCATGCTATAAGCCCCAACCCAAAGAGTAGGATGTTTAAAAAAATAATCAAATTTATAGATTATCTTCTTATACTTCTATACATTGGGCCCAGCTGCAGATTGTTTCTCAATTTTAAACTGTAAAAAAGATCACAACTGTTAATCCTCTTGAGCTACATCATGCATCAAGGTCACTGCATCACTGACAGATTCTGGCAGAACATAAACTGTAACATTACAAATACATGGAGACTTTGGAATGGTTCCAATGCTGTAATGTCAGTTTAAGTTAAATTTTCCCTTTCTGCTCTCCTAATGTTATCTGCTCCCTTGTAGTTAGCCAGGCACCATTTGTGCAGTCGTACGAATCCCGATTTACTATCAATGAATTTCTTGAGTTGGCCACTAGGAGTTGTACGAGAATGACCTGCAGAGACTGGAAGCCACAGCAGGAACTTTATACCCCTTACACAACTAAACCCTACTGCTCTCTTACACAACTAAACCCTACTGCTTTCTTGCCCTTCTTGTGGTTTATTTTATTTGAATCCTCTTGATCAGATTACTGCCTAGTAATCACTGCCAACTAACCATTATACATAAACCACTTCAACTCCATGATCAGATAACAGTGTTCTGTTTCTTGCTCAGGAATTGTATCTACTGTTTAATGACAAAGCACAAGGAAATATTGAACAGGAAAAAGTAACTTGGCTCATGACACAGACCATGTACAATCTACCATATTGTGTACTCTACCCACCCTGATCGCCAGGGTGAAAACTTTGCCTAATTTCTCCTTAACTCCCAAAGGTAATCAAGTGAATAGTCATCCACACATATGACTACTCATCCCTCGATATTTGTGTTGTGTAGATGACATTTCCTTGGTCCCAGCAACACAGGAAATATATTCGAGAGTATGTGATTGTCTGTACTTAATCCTGGTTGAGGGTTAAGTGCAGACAATCACACACCCTGGTGACTTTGGTTTAGTCCCCACCAGATACTTGTCAATGAACTCCTTCAAAACTCTGGATAAGAGCATTAGAATCATGGAAAGGTTACAGCACGGAAGGAGGCCATTCAACCCATCGAGTCCAAGAGCAATCCAGCTGATCCCACTCCTCCACCCTATCCCTGTAGTCCTGCAATTTTTTTCCTTTCAAGTACTTATCCAGTTCCCTTCTGAAGGCCATGATTGAATCTGGTCATTAACTGGTTTTGCTTTTGTTAGGAGATTGCTCTGCAGTGAAAAGTCTGATTGCATGCTGAAAAATGTTTGAAGTTAGTCACTATTCAATAAGTAGGACTGCATGTAAAGTTTTAACACAGTCTGCAAATTAATTTTCACTTGACAATGAAATTAATCTTAAAATTAACATTTCATTGCAGTGGTGAAAAAAAAATGAAGCCACTGCTTATTTTTAATAAATGAAGCTGGTGAATAACATTTAATTATCTTATTACAGTAGAATCCTCTCAGTCTCGCAATAATCACTGCTGTTCTCAGTCTAAAGTTACCGATTTTATTAATTCCATTTGCCAATTAGCCCAGGTGACTTTATACCCAGTTTTATTAAGCCAAACAACAGTGTTCACCCTGCATTTCTGGTCTTTCCCCATTCCTATTGCTGTTGTCCCTGCATCTGAACTCTTTCCTGTTATAGCTCTGGCTTACCTCATTGTCTATATACTTTATTCTGGATTTTTTTTTGCTTTTATCAAGTGAAAAGTTAATTCACACAATTTTTTTCATGCAGCTGATTGGTGAGTAACTTTTAAAACATTTTTCCAGCCTGAATGAGATATTTAAGAATATGGTGTTTCTCTGTAGCAAGCACTGAAATTAAATCCAGTATCACTCACTGTATCAAATCATATTATGCAATGCTGTATCAGTTTAACTTACCTTTGGTTTGGGAGTTTGTAGTTCATTGTGCAGTTACACACCACAAAGTCTGCCAATAGCAAAAAAAAATAATTGACCCCAGAATGAATAAAAGCTCAAACTCCACGCATGTATATTTTAAATGAAATCAGTAGAAGTATGTTTTAAGGACCTCCGATCCTGTTACTACCTTGTAACAGTGCAGTTGTAACTTACCTTCCAGAAACTCACTAGGACAACAGGAATTATCAGGTTTTCCTCATTGATGGAATATATTCTAGATCCCACATTCCCCATGGAACATTATTTAGTAGCTATAATCATCCAAAAAGTTAGTACTCCATGTTATGCAATTTAACCTGAATGATACAGTGTGGGATTTTTAGGTCATTTTAGGTGCAGAATGAGCTTTTATATTATTGCTCTGTGCAATTAGGGGGTTGACATCAATGTTACAAGCTTTTCCCAAAGGATTTTGACAGTGCAGCAGCTGTTCAATTAATATCACAGCCTTATCAGTCTTCAATATCTGTTAGGATTAAGATTCAATTCTGACGGGCTTCAATGCAATGACTTTTTTAAAAAAAATGGTTCTCACTTTATTCTTGTGGCCATTTTCAATTTTAGTTTCCTCCCCCGCTGTGTTCTCGTGTCCCCCTACCCCTATACCCAATCCTTGCACCAAGCATCATCCATAGCTGAGAGGTTAGGCAGTGGCCTCCTGCTAGGCTCCTACCAATGGCATTCTGAAACCAACCAGTAAGATACAGGACAGGAGCTGTGGCTGAAGTTTCCTCCCTCCCTCAACTTAGCAGAAAGCAGCTCCCTAAATCCTTGGCACCTCCCTCTCCTTCTCCCTCTTCCCCAGCAGTTCTAAGTGAGATCAGGAACTTACTTTGTTGAGTATTGATCAGTTCCATTCTACTATAGTCAGTGCATTCAGTGCACTCCATTGCTGGCCTTCCCAGGGCTGTTTATTAGAGCAATTCATGACCAATTTTAGATTCCTAATAATAAAACTTTGTTTTATTCCACGTTTATAAAGAGCACAAGCCTTTAATAATACTGGAAATTGAGTGAAGATTCCAGTAATACACCTAATGTGGTGCCCTGGGCTTCCCCCTCCTCAGAACTCTCCTTGGTTGATGACCAAGGGCATCAGCTGTTCTGTTCCTTGGTTAATTTATCAGAAAGTGTGATTTGAGTACGGCTTCCCTCAACCCTCTTCCCGCGGTCAACATTCCTTACCTCTCACAGACTATCTTGGCACACAAACTCATCCTCGGGGCTGTGGCCCATCTATGAATGTCAGCAAAGACTAGAATTCAAATTTAGGTCTCCTTAGTTGAGCCTTTGATACATCATAGCTCGGGACTCACCGATCTATCATACTTTTAGCTATAAATCTTGCTCAGCTTTCAACATGTTCATTCACCTGGCCAGGAGGTGCCAGTTAGAAGATAATAGCCTCACCTACAAATGCAATTCAGCTCATACGTTGTAAAGATGATACAGGTGGAACCCCTGAATTCATTACTCTTTCATTGTCCTAATAAATAATTTGACATCGCCAATGCTTCATGCTGCAATGTAGAGTCCTTTAGGGAACATCCTACCAATCTTCTACAAACTACCTCTGTTGGGTTTAAAATGCCTACTAGCGTGGTCATTGAAACTCTGGCCACACATCACTAATCCTCTTAAACAATGGCCCTATTTCAATAAGTCATCAGCATTAAGTGGCAATAAAGATTAAAGTCAAAGAAATGTTTGCCAGATTTTGTTTTGTTCTTTCCCCTCCCCCAATAACGAAATATACTTCCAATATGGCACTTTGTTGTTGTTTGAGTTTAGTCATCTCCCCCGACACCCACAGTTGTAGTTGCGTTGACTAATCGACAATGTTGATCCAACCCTTGTAAGAGTTGAACTAGGTAGTGCAGATACATAGTTTTTTTTACAAAAAGCATCCATTTCCAAGTCTGGATTTGAAGTTTCTCTCTTTGATTTCATTATATGAAAGTACTTTTTTCTTTAAATCCCATGCAACAATGGAAAGTCACATGGGGGAGGGTGACCGATTGCCTGTATCCAATGTCCATGTCAAGTTCATGATTAGAATTTATTTTCAAGTCATCTTTGAGTTTCAGCATATTTTAGGGCGAATGATTGTCTCTCTGCCGCATTTCTTGCAAGCAACAGATTGTGAAGCAGAATGTGAGTTGACCAAAGTCATGCTGTGATTGGCTTGTTATGCTCTTTGTCCCCAGGGACATGCGTTGGGCTGTGTCGCACAGGTAGCAAATCGTAGTGACTTGGGATGTGGCTGTTCTTAGGAAGGTCATACGGGTTCTGGCTGCAGGTTGGGGCCATTCCCTGACCTCCTTGGACCACACTTACGGTGGGCTCTAGAAGAAGGAAAATAAACAGTTGTTAGACTCACTGAACTCACAAATAAAATTGATTTCCTTTTGGTCTTGTCAACTCCAAAACCACGAGTACCTGGTAAATGAGAATAACAAACTGGATTTCCTCTCCACGCCCAGATCCATTGTATTCGTTAACTGACAATTCATAACAGGCTACTTGGCGTCTCCACATTATCAACCCTCTCACAGTCTCCATTTATCTCACACAGTCACTGTATTGGATTAAGTTAAAGGGACCCTGCCCTCGCCTGAATTGTCACAGATCCACTGACAGGCGTGACACACGAATATTTAAATTGAATATTTGCTTTTCTGGATAACTGAGCATTTGACTCAGTAACAACTCTTAAGCTAGGTGAAGAAGCGACAAGTTCATCTGCTCCTCCACAGCCTGCAGTCCCTCCTCAGCTCTGAGTGGCTGCTGGTTTATGCTGAAGAGCACAGGTGTGATGGCTCAGTGCTTCTGCTGTGTCCAAGTCACTGGAATGAAATGTCAGAAAACACACAACCAACAAGTCCTCAGATTGGGGTACAAATTCCACTAACATTAACTTAAATGGATGGAAATTCGCAGGCAGGGAGAGCGCAATGTTGCAATAATC
Source organism: Heptranchias perlo (assembly GCF_035084215.1). NCBI lineage: Eukaryota > Metazoa > Chordata > Chondrichthyes > Hexanchiformes > Hexanchidae > Heptranchias > Heptranchias perlo. The sequence goes on from NC_090358.1 coordinate 1,789,461, forward strand.
ACTGCAGACACACACCAAGGAGGAGCAACGCCACCATTCCTAGAAATCCTGGCCAAACAGAAAATGGACAGAGACCCAGCGAGATGAGTCACTGCCTCTTTTTCCTTACATTTGCATCTGAGAAAATGGGTGATCAACAGGGGAAAGGATCAGGAAGGTCGGTCCTAGGGTTTGTCGGACACCAAGTCCAGACTCCGCTGATCTCCTGATCTGAAGCTAAATATCAGAGTTACATGGATAGTAAATTCCACTGGGAACTGGACAGTCAGGTAACTACTTCTGCTGCTGGGGTAAGAAGCTCGAGTCTGTAAAAATCCATTAAAAACCATAACTACATTTTAGCTGGTTCAAAATAAAGCCCCACCTCTCACGAGAATTCACGTGAATCAACAGTACGGATAATGGGAGTGGGGACAGCGAGAAGGTGACAGTGGGAATGGGGAAAGCAGGAGTGGGAACAGTGGGAGTGGGACAGCGAGAGTGGGGAAAGTGGGATTGGGGACAGCAGGAATGGCGATAGTGGGAGTGGAGACAGTGGAATTGAGAATAATTAATGTCCAAATGTAATATAACTATTTCTAAAGTTATGACATCCTGTGTACAATAAATTCAAAACTTTTAAGTATTTTGATAAGAATCCTGGCTGATTTTAGAAGGTTTCTAATAATTCTATCTCTTCCAGAAAAGCACTTGCCAACTTCGTAGATGTTTTTGTTTGTGGATGTCTCAGTCTCCGTGTAGGGAGGGTCTCTGTGAACAGGGGACTTCATCTCTACGTAGCTGCTCTCAGAATGTTTGCAGGTTAACATTGGCGGGTCTTTAATGGTAGCGTAAGGATTCTCACTGCTGTTTAACGAACATGTGCTGGAGCTGCACACAGAACCCTTCACATAATCTGGCAAAAAAATCAAAAAATAAATTAGAGATCCCAATTGCCTTTTATAAAGACAGAACCTCTAAATCTCCATAGGGACAACCCATCCCAGTGTCAGCGGAGCGCCCTGACCCTTCAGTACATCGTGCAGTGTCCATTTAGAAAAGGGTAGTTTCCCCAGAAGTAAGTATATCCATTTGTGAACTTTAGCAAGAACCCTCAGCCAATGTAATAGTCAGTGATGGTGGGACACGTGACTTCCTCTCTAATGTATAGAGAATATAAACAATGTTCACTGTGACACAGAACTAACTGCAACACTCTCTAATATACCCCGTGCCTTTAACTGTAAACAGAAATGACAACCCCACATGCCTCTCTCTGTAACACTCTCTGCAGTGCCCCACATTGCTCACTTTAACACTCTCTGGTGTACCCTACGTCCCTCTCTCACAATCTATACTGTGCTTTCTCTCTCAAACACTAATATAGCCCATCCCTCACTCTCCCTCCAGCTGCCTACGGACACAGAGGCACCAGAATTTTGAGCTTCCTAAAAACACCTCAAAGTTAAGACAAAAATGAAAATTATCTCAAGATCATGGTAAAGTCAATGTGAATTTACTCCTGTTTCAGGGTGCAGAGACTCAGCTCTGCTGCGATTTCTACTGATTGTTAAGCGTCAGCTACACTGATCTGCACAAGGGATGTTGTGAGGGACCCCAATAATTCTAGAACCAGCCTAGCCCAGAATAAACCTCTGTTTTAGAGCATGTTATTTTAACATACCACATACACATTTTATAAAGGCCTAGTTCTATTGTACTACAAAAGGGTTTATTTTAAGAATGATTTCCCCCTTGTTAAGTTTCCTTACACTATCCAACATGACCAGGGCTCTGCCCACGGTGTGAGTGACCTGCTGATTGGTTTTCCATTCACAGCCTGCAAAAGGAACATCTGCATTCACAACACCTCTCACCCAAGGCAGCCAGGCTCACTCTGCAGTTGTTCAATCACTAACCTAACACGTCCCTTCCCCAGGACAATTCCCAGCCAGGAGGCTCATCAATTTCTCCCTTAATAATTTCAGGCACAATTCACTTCCATTTTTGTGCTGTCTTTACACATCATTAAACAGTGTAAGAGGGACAAGTCTGCAAAATGTTCACAGCTACTGAAAATAAAATAATAAATACAAAATCCGAGCCTTATGTAAGAACTGAATACACAGACCAGATTACTGTTAGTCAAGGAAGAGACAGGAAGAGTCGAGTTACCAAGCTGATGGATCATTTGTCTGAATTCCTTTATGTGCAAAACATAACATCATAATCCAATAAACACACGTTTGGCAGCAGTAGCAGTAAGTTTCTTTCTACAAAAAAAAAATCGCGATTCAGCATCCTTTCCGGAAGTTTCTATTGCAATTCCCACGGAAATGTCTCACTGATAAAGCTCTGGAAATGCAGATTAACTGAAAAAGTGAGATTTATTTGAATGAATTGTGAGCAGAAAATACAATGAACAGAACCTGAAAAGTGAGAGAGACAGAGAAAGAAAGACAGAGAAAGAGAGAGAGAGAAATCCTGATTCCTGCCTCTACCCAACTCTCCCTTCGCCGCTAACAAAGGCCGGAAATTACCGCCAAGCTCCACAAATGGCTGAAGGAGAAACAAAGAGTGTTGAAAACCTAAGAGAGAAAAAAATCTGGTTAATGGTAGAGTTAAAAATATCTCACAATATCTTACATATTACTAAAGTTTAGTCTGCTCCAGTGATGGAGTTTTAGCCGCTGTTACACTTGTGCTGTTTTAGTTTGAGGACCAGGAATTGGCTCCCACTGGTCACACTGGTAAATCCGGCTCCCTTATCCCATTCACAGGTTCATAGATCTATTTTTTTGTGGGTCTGGGAGTCTGATGCCAGTATGAGGAGGATGGATTTTGCAATATAAATACCAAAAGCCTGAACTCTCCAGTTTCCTCCAGTCATGAAGGCTGACTCTCACTGGGTACAGTTCCAAAGGCCTAGAAACGCCCTGGCACCTCATCCGAGGCCGTTCTTCATGGGCCAACCCAGACAGTAATTGTTGGCAGGCTGTTCAACTGTGGGGAGCCTCAAAACCAAGTCTCGGTGGATTTTACAGCAGGGATCACGGGACAGTGATCAGGAGCACAATGACGGAGGCCAGTTGAAGTGCTTGCACTGCCACCCCTGCTCAGATTAGCACAGACCTCAAACCTAACCTGGGGTCACCCGGTGGGGCCCAAAGTGCAAAGATTACCAGACTCCGCTTTACTATAAAATAAAAGAGAAATCTGCAAACACTGGAAATCTGAAATAAAAACAGAAAATGCTGGGACTACACAGCAGGCCAGACAGCATCTGTAAAGAGATAATACAGGTTACAGGTCATGTGTGTAATCCTTCATCAGAACACACCAGGGAGGGTAGGACCCAAAACATCATGATCAATCTTTTCCCTGCTGCCTGACCTGCACGATGCTATTACTATAGTAACCTGGTAAACTCTGATTCCACGCCAGGATTGTGCAATCAGAAAATTTACTCTACATCGCCAAACAAGATAGGACTGGTCTACAAAGAATGATTTGTTGCAAGGAGATTGATACAGTGAGAGAGTTTGGACTGGAGGTAGGGATTAGATGAGTGACTTGTTGACGAGTTATTTGAAGTTATTGAAAATACCCATTTATGCTGCCCTGATCAGTACAAGGGGAGAGAGCAGAATCATTGCTAATGGTGGACTGAAATCACCAAGAGTGGTTTTGGCAGACAGGAAGTTCGAGTGAATAGATTTGATTTTGTTTGACAAAAAGCTGAAAAGTTCTGGCCAATCATCAAGATTTGGAGGGATAGAGACAGTAGGTGAATTTAATGAGGAGAGAAACAGATTTTTAGCAACAGGAAATTGAAGTTAGGTAATTCCAAGGATCTAAGATGAGCAGCAATGGCATTAGAACAAACCTAAGCACAGGCATCATCTTTAAATTGGAAGTTGGAGCAGGAAGTATAGGAGAGGAATTGGAATAGGCAAGAGTCAGAAAGAGGGGAAACTTTATTTTCAAGGAGAAACAAAACATGAGGGAGGTTGACTGGGGATGGAAGTGGACAGAATTGAGGCTTTAGAGCTCAGATGGTGGAGTGACTTTTTCATAGTGAGATTTACATTTGGATAGAAATGTGAAAACATGGCAACAGTCATTGGTGAGTGAGCAGTGTAATGGCAATCATCCTTTCACCTCCAGAGACTTGAGCACAAAATCAAGGCTGACACTTCAGTGCAGTACTGAGGGAGTGCTGAGGTGTCGTCTTTCAGATGAGACTTTAAAACAAGGGCCCATTTGCCCTCTCAGATGGACATAAAAGATCCCACGGCACTATTTGAAGAAGACCAGAGGAGTCCTTCCTGGTGTCCTGGCCAACATTTATCTCTCAACCAATTCCTAAAAAACCAAATGATCTGCTCATTTATTTCATTGCTGTTTGTGGGACCTTGCTGTGCACAACTTGGCTGCCATGTTTCCTACATTACAGCAGTGGCTATATTTTAAAAGTATTTAATTGGCCGTAAAGCGCCTTGGGAGGTCCTGAGGTCGTGAAAGGCGCTATATCAATGCAAGGTCTTTCTTTCTTTCTCGGAACAGAGCTTGAATCTATAGATTGGTGGGATGAATATTTCATCTCTGAGCTGACTATAAGTGTTGTACGTGAAAAGAATTTGGAGCAAGTGCCAAATAGATACAAATTTAAGCACAAAACTAACTATAATTTGACTGTAATTGTAATTGGTACCAAATTGTCAGGGTCGTTCAGACAAGGTACCAGAATTGTTGGTGTGGCAAATGGAAATGTTTACCAGCGTAGCATTGGGTGCACTCTCAGGTCCAGAGTCATTATATGAAATACATTCATTGGGATGAACTGAAACATGCAACTCAATTTGCTGATACGGTGGGTACTAACCTGTGATAAAAACAAAATGACTGTAATCTACAAATAAGTTTATGAACATTTTAGAGTATTTTACGCTAGGACATCGGTAACTGATTGTAGTTCACTGTTTGTGCCTTCTGCTTTGGTCACACCCAGGCTCCAATTCCAGCATTAAATACATTGGAATGTTCATTATTAAAATATTCTCGTCCATGTTATCCTAGGAGTCTGGAAATAAAAATGAATTTATCTGGAAGCAGTGACATCACCACACAGTTTAGTCGCAGTTTCCCAATTGGCACATCGCCCCAGAAATAAGGTCATCAAAAGCTACATTTTTGTGGGTGGGCAGGTGGACTGGGTTCTCTGGGTGCCATGGAGTGGTGGGATGCAGATTCAATCTGAGTTGCATCATTGAGGGAAAGTGCAGAGTGGAACCTTGGTACTTCCGTGTTTGGGGGGGTGGTAAGGGAGAATTGTTGGACCTTGAGTCCTTGAGTCCTCTGGTGCATCTTCTGGTCGCTGACTGGAAGCAGCTCCGGCAGATGTCTGAGACCAGGTCAGGTCACATTTGGGAAGGAAAGAATGGTACGTTTTACCCAGAGATTAAAATACTCTCCTCCTTCATGCTCTCTCAAACTCCTATGTAAAATGAGTTTGGACAGTCTCAACCCAATTCCTAGTGGGAAAGAGAGGTCACAGAATGGCTGATGTCCATCTTCTACACATTGGAGCAATGTGGTTGGGTCCCTCTACAAACCATGTCTTGATTGCCTGCATTAAAGTTGCTAGTCAGAGCTGTCTGAGCTGCATCATAACATGTTGTGTGGGGATCTCACAACCTCACTGCAACTGTCCAAACACAAACCAATAATGCAACTACCTCACACATCACACGGGGCTTCTTTGTGAGATGTTTACACTGGATATCAGCCCACAGTTTCTCAACATAGCCGCGTCAGTAAGTCTGCTCAAATAAAGGAACTACAAGCCCTGTAATATATTTGAGACAGTACTTTGTATGTGAGCACTGTGATACTAATGTGGGAGCCACAGAGGAGAGAAGGGCGTGCAGGACATGTGAGGATTCACCTTAGTAGTAATGAGGGACCGACACAGGGTGAATAGTTTGTGTGTGATATCACTGCTGTCACTTTAGCCCGACACAAACCTCAGTTTAAAAAATAAAACCATGTTGAGGGCGTACTGACCTAAATCATTCAAGTTACTGTAGAATCTCCACTCAGGATGCAATGAGTTGTTGAGCTCTTGTCTACAGCCTCCTTGCCCAGAAAGCTCAACACTCTTGAGACTTGAGAAAAGCTGTTTTTTTGTCTGTTCATGAATTAATAAAAGATTGAATTTAGTTAAATGGGGCAACTTTTAGCATAAGGTAATATGTAAGATTTGTCATTTCTATAAAATATCTCACTTTACACAATAGTAACGGCTGGACTGGAGTGTGTAACACGGCAGCACACCAAGGGGTTCAAGTAAATGATTTCAAACAATTATCATATTAATAACCTTCCCAGTGATTCTGGCCATAGAGACAGATCCCACAGTTTCTTATCTACTGTTTAATACACTACCACTCATGCAATTGCAGCTGGTAGGAGTTGGGACGACCAAATACCGAGCTCACGGCTAACAGGAGTACAGTTGGCATTTTTTTCTTTTTGTTTAGTATTTTTCCCCTTCTTCCTCTGCCAGGGTGAGCAGGAAACTTGCTCCCTCACCTCTGCCAGTGTCACCCTGGAACCATCCACTTAGGGCTCAGACTTACTCTTTCTCCCTGTGGGCAGCACCTCTCCATGATGGCACTGTGGAGACAGGGAACCATTGGCCTGAAACCACAATGTACCACTCTGCCATCGTGCGATGGAGCTTCATGGTGCAGTGCCATCAAGCTGCCCTTTATTGTTGAACTTATCTGTTATCTGAAAAGCACAAAACCTGATTGCTCTTATACCAGCAACACAGAGTTGAATCGGTCAAATTATGGAGCCAAGGACTAAAACACCAGTATGAAACGCAGGTAAGAATAAAAGCCAAATGGATAAAGACACGAGTCAGAACGTAAAGTATTCCAGTCACAACAGTGAAATGTGAGTGATATACAGGTGGGACAAATCTTCTCCTCCCCTCCCCCTCTCCTGAAGTCCTTCCTTCTTCTCCTTTTCAAGGTAGGGTTCCATAAGTGGTAACTGATCTCCGGGGCATCACTCACATGGCCATTACACACACGTGAGTGTTGATAATAACTATAGGAAAGCTGTCCCATTGTTTAGATCACTGGCAACAAGAACCCACATCTTACTATGTGATGCTGCATTGGAACAATGCCTGATTTTTTGGTGCTTCCCGAAGTGAGAATTATTTGTGCTAGAAATAGAAAACTTTCCCATTTTGGGCAATGTCACCATCAAGCAATTCATTTCTTTTAAAAAAAATGTGAGGCTACAAGCTGCTCCTTTATTTCAAGCTACTTTCACCTTCCGTTTCTCCAGGTCTCCTCAGGTCAAGCATCAATTGTGGCTTAGAGAGCAGCCAATCTGCTCTCAGACCTTCATCTCTCTGAACAAGTTGCTAGGACATGTGAGAATCTGACCTGGTGATGAGATTCTCTGATCTTCCCTCTGCCGCGTAGGGAGACCTGGCCTGTACTGGATCCCTCCCCGCAATGATTTGACTGGAATCAGCAACAAGGCTGTTTTCCATTAAGACAGTATGCCCTGCAGTTCCCTGTTGCGACTTTTGTTACATTTAATACAAAACTCTCCTTTTGGGTGTCAGTTTTGAAGAAAAAAAAATCAATAAAATGGTGAGCTGCAATAAAAAATGGATGGGGGTTCTTTAACTGGTTGAAACTGCCTTTGAAGCTTGACCAATATTACCAAAGTTTTTCATGACCTGTATGTTATTGCTTGTGGCTTTAGATCCTAATTAGGAGGTGGGTGTTACATTGGCCATTACAGTTTAGTGGAATATTGTAACTATACGTACCTTAATGTAGCAGCTTCCATCTGGGTTATTGATAAAACGGGAGAGTCTCCCACACTGTGACAGTGTGTGGTAGCTAGGGTTGGAGAAACAGTGAAGGGTACTGCTACTCTGAGATGGATCTAGGAAAAAATAAGTCAGCACAAAATGTATGTATATGGAGTAACTATTATTCAGAGAGAGAGAGTCAGGCAGAAAGAGAGGGGGACAGGCAGAAAGAGAGGGGGACAGGCAGAGAAAATGTCAGAGAGAAAGTGCAAAAGATCAGGAGTGAAGGAGAGTGAGAGAGAAAAGTGGGAAGGAGGCAGAGAAAGTGAAATAGAGAGAGAAGGAGAGAGACAGAACATGAATGAGAGACTAGTCATTATCCAGACTGCTTGATAATCTCCAGTATCTTCTACAATAATGCCTGTGGACATAGTTATGTTATTAAGATTTTAAAATAATACATAAATGAAATGCAGAATTAAAACACATTAGAATTTGAGGAAGACAAAGTGCACGTCACCAGGTTACAACAATCTGTAAATAAAAGGCTATTAAGTTGAATCGGCAACAAAAAAAACAGGATTAAATGCATGGATGTCAGTGTAGAGACTGACAGGCAACAGGATGCAGCAGGATTGCAGGAGGAACACAGGACTTCATTCTGAGAGTTGTGAGTTTTATAAGAACCCTTGAGACAGGTTGTGAAAAGGCACCTGCTGCTGCCGGAATAAATCAGTCACTGTGAACATCACATCACAAAAAAATAAATCAATTTCATTTTGGAACCAGTGAGGCCAAAAACCATTTTAAAATTAAGGAGAATATAACCAAGCACATCAAGCAAAAAAAAATAAAATGCAGCTGGAGTCAGATTCTTGTACCTATAAATGACAGGAACTACAAACTTACATTCTTCCTCCTAATTTTAACATCTTAAAAAAATTCTCTCTCATTTTTCCTGGCAAAAAGGGCAAAATGAGCTGTTCCCAAGTCTTAATCCAGGTATTAGGACCTGTGCAAAATTAGCCAAAGCTCATTTCTGCCTCCATTTCTCCTCACTCCCTCTTGTGGGGAAATGTTTTTTAGTTACTGGCGAGTAATTGCAGAAACATAGCAAGCATGCAATGGAGATTGGCCCACAGTTGTTGGATAAACAACCCCACTCTCACCAATACTGATGCAGATCAGCCAAGTGCATTCATTAGGAGTGAAAATAACTCATTTTGACTTAGAAATGTTACATATTTTGATGTATGCTTGAAAATAGCAGACATATAGATTTATATTTAGAAAGGGGATTCACTGTTGTTGAACATGAATGACAAAGAAAACCCAGAACCCAGGATCTCACACCCCCTGGAATCTGAGTGTGTAGATCTGGAATGTGAACTTTTCAATACTTAAAAGAATTATATAAGGGATTAGGTGGTGGAATTTTGAAAGTGATTTATTAGCTCGGAAATACGCATTAGTGACTTGCAGGCTCCCGAGGAATGTGAGTGATGCTAAGGTCAGTTGGCCATTTACCTAGAAATTCTGAATGATTAGATTTGTATCTAAGTTAACTTTATTTTTTTAAACAAGCTATCTTTCATCAATACAAAAACGCAGGCATGGACCAGACAAAGTATTCCAACTCATCTCTGGAAAAACTCCACTCACAGTAACTTGAGACTCTAGCATGGGTCCCACCCACTACACTTGGTAACAGTGACACAAAGTGGCTACTCATGATACTTTGCTATACACAAATGGCCAGGATCTGGTAAATAAATTCTTCATTGTGTCCACAATATTTAATGGCAACTTACAATGCGTCAGTGTCACTGGAGTTTATGACAAAATCACATGTTGAAAAGGGGAGAGTGAGGAGGGAGAGGGGAGAGATAGGGTGAGAAAAATAGATAGAGGTAGAGAGATAGGGTGAAAAAAAGAGAGATAGGGTGAAAAAAAGAGAGATAGAGAGGGGGGAGATAGAGAGGAAAGAGGGCAAGAGAGGAACAAGAGTCGACCATTCAGCCCCTCGAGCCTGTTCCGCCACTGAATTAGATCATGGATGATCTGCACCTCAACTCCATTTACCTGCCTTTGATCCATATCCCTAATACCTAATAAAAATCTGTTAATCTCAGTCTTAAAAATGTCAATTGACCCCCAGTATCCACAGCCTTTTGGGGGAGAGAATTCCACATTTCCACTACCCTCAAGAGAGAGAGAAAGAGATGAGAGGAAGAGAGATAGACATATCGAGAGGAGAGAAAGGGAGATTGAGATGGGAGAGAGAGGGGAGAAAGGGAGAGAGAGAGGGAGAGAGACAGAGAGGAAGATAGGCAGAATGGAGTAGAGAGGCACAATGCCTGGAGCTTACAGACAGACAGCTTGGAATGGGGTGAGAAAGTCCGGGACAGGCCAAAAGAGAATCTTTTTGTGGTAGGCCTTCTACACTGCTCCAATGAAGCTCAACAGCACCTTATCTTTCTACAAGTCACTTTGCAGCCCTCTGGCCTTAATATTGACTTCAGACCTTAACAATAGCTCTCGTTTATTCTGTGGCAAGAAGTGCTGGTGAGGTGGGAAGGTGGGAGGGCAGGGGTTGGGGATTGGGGGGTGGGGTCCCCTGTCGGAACATTGCTGGCGATGTGGCCTGCACCCTTGGCGTCTGATCTGCTCCTTTCTCCTACCAGGCTGCTCGGCTGTTGGAGGCTGCTCCACTTTGCCAGTCTTTTGCGCTTCTCTTCCCACCTGCCGAACCCCCATCTTTTTAGTTATCACACACTCTCTGTGTCTCATATATGTCTTTTATTTCTTTTATTTCTCTCATTATGCCACCTATTATCACAAGCTAATATCACTTCTGCTCTTTAATCATCTCCTGTTCTGCACTTAAATACTTTCCGTGTGTGTGTGGTGTGTGTGCGCGCGTGTGTGTGTGCGTGTCTGTGCGTGTGTGTGCGCGTCAGTGCATGCGTGTGTGCGCGCGTCAGTGTGTGCGTGTCAGTGCATGTGTGTGTGCGCGCGTGTCAGTGTGTGTGTGCGTGTCAGTGCATGCGTGTGTGCGCGCGTCAGTGTGTGTGTGTGCGCGTCAGCGCATGCGTGTGTGCACGCGTGTCAGTGCGTGTGCGTGTCAGTGCATGCGTATCAGTGTGTGTGTGCGCGTGTCAGTGTGTGTGTGTGTGCGCGCGCGCACATGTGTCATTTCCCATGCCTTTTTCTTTGTTCTGTTTCTTATTGAACATTATTCATCAGTAATATCTTCCAGTCTTCACAAAGTGTTTGCACACCAAAATATTGACAGGGAACCTGGATTGGGGAGGGAAAAAGCTACTTAAAAATTACTTCCATAAAACCAGGGTTGATTGTGTGTGCGTTTAATCTTTCACTTCTCAAAGGTTTAAGAGACTCAAAATGGAGGAGTCGTTTACCCATGCTCCTTTGTGTGTGTGAAGCAACTCTATAAGCCTATCTATAGATTAACTCCTAACTGTGCCATGCGAGGCTAGTCCTTGCCTCTCTCTTGCCTGGCTTCTTTGTCTCTTGTCTGTTTTCTCGCAGGCTGCATAATAATCTCCCTCTGGCCTGCCTCTCTCTCTATCTCTCTCTGTCTCTTGTATCTTTCATGCAGATCACATGCTCCCCCTTTCCTGTGTCTCTCTCCCTCACCCCCAGTATCTCACTGGCTACCCCATATTTTAATTTCCTTGCTCAATTTTACTCATTCACCAGACTCCAGCCTGCCTTACAGACTGGTTTCAACTGTATCAAGAAGCATCTGCTGCTCCTCTATTTAGTCCTATTATATATGTTAAAATCTATTGGGGTGAAATTGGGCTTCTCCAGTAGCGCAAAATAGGCTCGTAGTGAATACAACGTACCTGAAATGAATGGAAAAGAAAATGGGGTGCAGTGTAAAACAGGCTCCCGATTTGCTAAGAGCCTGTTTCCCACTACTGCCGAAAACCAGTTTCACCCCCATTGTTTTTAAATATAACTCAGATGGATGTAATTCCTACTTGGATGCAGTTATGAACAAGAACTGTCAGAATCTGGCTAGGATTTGTCTACACAAGTATCTGTGACTATTTTGAAATGAAAGATACTGCGTGACTGTTTGCTCTTCCAATATTCAACGGGTTGTCACATACAATTCATTAGAAATTCTACAGGAGCACAAATCCATAGAGATTATCACAGGGGCTTTATTGAGTGAGTGAAGGCAAACAGTAATGCTGCTTCAGTTACGGAGTAGTAATGAAATGTTCATAGTGATTTCTTGATTTGTCACAGAGAAGGGCATGGGTACCAAGTACAAGTCTACTTATTGCATTCATTGTGCATTTTATTGCTGGTGATGTGATTCACTTGGTCTATGGCAGCACTAGGGAACCAGCTGTCCACTTAAAGAAAAGAACATGAAATAATAATGAGCTCTCTTTTGGCCTGTATCACCAGCTTAGTGCCAGGTATGCCTTGCTGTCAAAATCATTTGTTGAATTAATAATCTTTTGAGGGGAATTGCAATGATTACACAAACACAAATTTATATTACTCTATTATCTGAGTAATTAGCCTGGGCTCGTGTTACAGGAAAAAAGTGAGCAAGGGAAACTTAAGGTGGCACAAAAATGATATATGGGGGTGGGAAATGTTTGACTTTAAATTTATTTTTGTTCTCAGTCCTTAAGGTTATTTCTCTCCTCTCTGTAGATCTCCCTGCACCGTGCACCAAATACGATCATGAGGGTCACACCACCTGTTTACAGGTCCCTACCAACTGGATATATACTTGAAAAGGAAAAATTTACAGGGCTATGGGGAAAGAGCAGGGGAGTGGGACTAATTGGATAGCTCTTTCAAAGAGCCGGCACAGGCACAATGGGCCGAATGGCCTCCTTCTGTGCTGTATGATTCTATGACCTGTAGCCAACTGCTAAGAGGTTGAGCAAATGTGGCCCCAAGGATTGACTCTATTGGAAGCACCTGGTTTGTTGAAATGGCTGAGACTGGAAAAACATTGTGTGGGTGAATGATAGTCAGATATCCATTACTCTATATGAAGTATATTCCTAGGTGTGCTCCACTGACCAACAATGGCAGCATTAGACAGCAGGATGAGCAACTGGGAGGTACTGACACTCCCATTGTTTTCAATGGGAGAAGTATGTACTGTCACCAATCCCTTCAGATCAACAAAATAATCTGCCTGATTACTTTCTGTATAAAACTACTAAACAATTGACAACTACAGTTCACAATTCATGTACATAACTATATAACTTAAACCAGATGAATTACAGAAGTACTTTTAATCCAAGATGAATTGCAAAAGGTTCTCCTTGTACTTGATACAGAGAGATGGTGATTCCTGATACCATGGAATTATTTCTATTTTGCTACATTATTGAGATTCAAAAATGCAAAGAATTGAAAATGAATATATTAAAAATGTTTGTGACTTGAATCACCATGGTGACCAAGGCCAATGACATCATCAGCATTATTTCTATGGTGGATAACATACTGGCACTTATTCCACTGCCCCATTTCATAACTTAGACCAGTCTCTCTAATTCGCCACAATTCACAGTTACACTAAAAAGAAAGAACATGCATTTATATGGCACCTTTCACAGCCAATTAATTACTTTTCAAGTGTAGCCACTGTTGTTTTGTAAAGAAACACGACAGACAATTTACACAGAGCAAGGTCCCATAAATAGTAACAAAATAAATGACCAGATAAACTGTTTTTGAAGGTGTTGGTTGAGGGAGAATTGGCCAGGACACCAGGGAGAACTCCCCCTGCTCTTCTTGAAATAGTGCCATGAGATCTTTTACATTCACCTGAACAGGCTTTGGTTTAATGTCTCATCCAAAGACGGCACCTCCGATAGTGCAGCGCTCCCTCAGTACTGCACTTAGTGTCAGCTAAGATTATGTGCTTAAATCCCTAGTCAGGCTTGACTCTATGACCTTCTGACTCAAGTTGACAGTGATACCACAGAGGCAAGCTGACACTATTCCTAACACCAACTGAATTATTTCCATGTGTCACATAATTCCCAAACCAATTATTTTAGTTATGCAGTCAGCATTGTGAAAATTGCAAGATAATTAAAATGAGTAAATTAAAAATTGCTGCTGATCGGTGGGGCAAAGATCCTGTTGACCCATTTCATGATTTTCACCCCCATGGTTGAAACTGAGCTCGGTCACACTGCCCAGTCTCTTCGTCCCACCCCCCCCACAATCCTACTCAATTTCTTGCTCCACATTGTGATGCTGCCCAGTGTCCACATCTCTCGGATCCCAATATAGAATTTGGGCCATCATATATTGACAAGCCTGGTGAAACAGTAATTGGATAAGATTTGGACGTGATGTCATGGAAACTAAGCTCGGTGCGAATTCTACTGCACCCATTCAGCCCCAAAAACCAGTGCAACAGTTCGATTTCTCTCAGTAGCACCGAAGCTGATCTTACCAGAGAGGGAATAGTCTGTATTAGTCATCCGCATGGCAGGGGTGTAGGAAACGCTGGGCATGTCATGGTCTTTCTCTTTCTGCTTCCATTTGTACCAGATGAACAGAACCAGCAGCACGACTATTATCAAGAGAAGAATAATGATCCCAGTAATGGCTCCAACCGAGTGCCTGTCTGATGCTAGTGCTGGACTGATTTTCGTATAGGGGTTCAGTTCATCCATTATCAGGGCAGCTGGAAGAAAGAGCATGCTTGTTAGATGAAGAACATATGTCATTTTTAATTGTACCACATTACATAGAATTTACAGCACAGAAACAGGCCATTTGGCCCAACTGATCTATGCCAGCGTTTATGCTCCACACGAGCCTCCTCCCTCCCTATTTCACCTAACCCTATCTGCATATCCTTCTATTTCTTTCTCCTTCATCTACTTCCCTTAAATGCATCAATTTAAGGCTTATGCTTAAATACAACAGGCAATAAATGTTTTGTTAAAGAATTGTGAGTAAAGTTTTTTTATATAAGAACATAAGAACATAAGAAATTGGAGCAGGAGTAGGCCAATCGGCCCCTCGAGCCTGCTCCGCCATTCAATAAGATCATGGCTGATCTGATCCCAACCACAAATCTAAAGAACACAAGAAGTCGGAGCAGGACCCGGCCACATAGCCCCTGGGCCCTCTCCGCCACCCACAGGGCATTGACCGATCCGAACTCAGCTTCATGTCCAATTTCCTGCCCGCTCCCCATAACCCCTAATTCCCTTTACTTCTAGGAAACTGTCTATTTCTGTTTTAAATTTATCTAATGATGTAGCTTCCACAGCTTCCTGGGGCAGCAAATTCCACAGACCTACCACCCTCTGAGTGAAGAAGTTTCTCCTCATCTCAGTTTTGAAAGAGCAGCCCCTTATTCTAAGATTATGCCCCCTAGTTCTAGTTTCACCCATCTTTGGGAACATCCTTACTGCATCCACCCGATCAAGACCCTTCACAATCTTATATGTTTCAATAAGATCGCCTCTCATTCTTCTGAACTCCAATGAGTAGAGTCCCAATCTACTCAACCTCTCCTCATATGTCCGCCCCCTCATCCCCGGGATTAACCGAGTGAACCTTCTTTGTACTGCCTCGAGAGCAAGTATGTCTTTTCTTAAGTATGGAGACCAAAACTGTATGCAGTATTCCAGGTGCGGTCTCACCAATACCTTATATAACTGCAGCAATACCTCCTTGTTTTTATATTCTATCCCCCTAGCAATAAAAGCCAACATTCCGTTGGCTTTCTTGATCACCTGCTGCACCTGCATACCAACTTTTTGATTTTCTTGCACTAGGACCCCCAGATCCCTTTGTACTGCAGTACTTTCCAGTCTCTCGCCATTAAGAAAATAACTTGCTCTCTGATTTTTCCTGCCAAAGTGCATAACCTCACATTTTCCAATATTATATTGCATCTGCCAAATCTCCGCCCACTCACCCAGCCTGTCTATATCCCCTTGCAGGTTTTTTATGTCCTCCTCACTCTCTACTTTCCCTCCCATCTTTGTATCATCATATATAAAAGCTAAACTTCAAACTAAAGAGAATCTGAAAACAAACACAGGAGACTGGGTGCAGGGTAACACGACATGGAGTAGCTGGATGTGGGTTTGTCCCCTGTGGTTGGTTCTTGATTTTGGCTAAATTGTTGAGGGGAGGTGGCAGCTGGGAGGCATCAAGCATTAGCCACACACTCACCCACTGGGCAAAAGGAAAAATTGGGGAGTCACTCTTGTGCCCTCTTGTGTGGTTTACAGAGCAAGATTACCTCAGTGTGGCATGTGGGGGATGTGCAGTCCTGTGGGGGAGGAGGGGGCAAATCTAAACTGCAGATTCAAGTTCAATCAGGTTATGGTTGGTTTCCCAACACAGCTTAGGGGTTCTTTTATATACGGAATCTCCAGTCTTTGAAACTGCCCTTTCTTGAACTAGTCAGCCCTTGGCATCCTCAAAGTGCCCTTACCTGCAGTGACTTGCACATGGTGCCCTCAACTGAAGGAAACTTAACCAGCTGGCATGTAGCGTCTAAACTCTCCTAACCCTACTGTCCAAAATGATTGAACTGATCAAAGTGGGATCAACCTTAATTCATCCGATTCTTCACGCTCTCCATCCATACTTTGGCAGGGCAGGCAATTTTTAAAAAATTCGTTCATGGGGTGTGGGCGTCGCTGGCGAGGCTGGCATTTATTGCCCATCCCCAATTGCCCTTGAGAAGGTGGTGGTGAGCCGCCATCTTGAACCGCTGCAGTCCGTGTGGTGACGGTTCTCCCACAGTGCTGTTAGGTAGGAAGTTCCAGGATTTTGACCCAGCGACGATGAAGGAACGGCAATAAATTTCCAAATCGGGATGGTGTGTGACTTGGAGGGGAACATGCAGGTGGTGTTGTTCCCATGTGCCTGCTGCCCTTGTCCTTCTAGGTGGTAGAGATCGTGGGTTTGGGAGATACTGTCGAAGGAGCCTTGGCGAGTTGCTGCAGTGCATCCTGTGGATGGTACACACTGCAGCCACAGTGCGCCGGTGGTGAAGGGAGTGAATGTTTAGGATGGTGGATGGGATGCCATTCAAGCGGGCTGCTTTGTCCTGGATGGTGTCGAGCTTCTTGAGTGTTGTTGGAGCTGCACTCAGCCAGGCAAGTGGAGAGTATTCCATCACACTCCTGAGTTGTAGATGGTGGAAAGGCTTTGGGGAGTCAGGAGGAGTCACTCGCCACAGAATACCCAGCCTCTGACCTCCTCTTCTAGCCACAGTATTTATATGGCTGGTCCAGTTAAGTTTCTGGTCAATGGTGACCCCCAGGATATTGATGGTGGGGGATTCGGCGATGGTAATGCCGTTGAATGTCAAGGGGAGGTGGTTGGACTCTCTCTTGTTGGAGATGGTCATTGCCTGGCACTTGTCTGGCGTGAATGTTACTTGCCACTTATCAGCCCAAGCCTGGATGTTGTCCAGGTCTTGCTGCATGCGGGCACGGACTGCATCGTTATCTGAGGGGTTGTGAATGGAACTGAACATTGTGCAATCATCAGCGAACATCCACATTTCTGACGTCATTGATGAAGCAGCTAAAGATGGTTGGGCCGAGGACACTGCCCTGAGGAACTCCTGCAGCAATGTCCTGGGACTGAGATGATTGGCCTCCAACAACCACTACCATCTTCCTTTGTGCGAGGTATGACTCCAGCCACTGGAGAGTTTCCCCCCTGATTCCCATTGACATCAATTTTACGAGGGCTCCTTTGTGCCACACTCGGTCAAATGCTGCCTTGATCTCAAGTGCAGTTACTCTCACCTCACCTCTGGAATTCAGCTCTTTTGTCCATGTTTGGACCAAGGCTGTAATGAGGCTGGAACTGAATGGTCCTGGCGGAACCCAAACTGAGCATTGGTGAGCAGGTTATTGGTGAGTAAGTGCCGCTTGATAGCACTGTCGACGACACCATACCATCACTTTGCTGATGATTGAGAGTAGACTGATGGGGCGGTAACTGGCCGGATTGAATTTGTCCTGCTTTTTGTGGACAGGACATACCTGGGCAATTTTCCACATTGTCGGGTGGATGCCAGTGTTGTAGCTGTACTGGAACAGCTTGGCTAGAGGTGCTGCTAGTTCTGGAGCACAAGTCTTCAGCATTACAGCCGGGATGTTGTCGGGGCCCATAGCCTTTGCTGTATCCAGTGCACTCAGCCGTTTCTTGATATCACGTGGAATGAATCGAATTGGCTGAAGACTGGCTTCTGTGATGGTGGGGATATCGGGAGGAGGCCGAGATGGATCATCTACTCAGCACTTCTGGCTGAAGATGGTTGCAAACCCTTCAGTCTTGTCTTTTGCACTCACGTGCTGGACTCTGCCATCATTGAAGACAGGGATGTTCACAGGGCCTCCTCTTCCCATTAGTTGTTTAATTGTCCACCACCATTCACGACTGGGATGTGGCAGGACTGCAGAGCTTTGATCTGATCCGTTGGTTGTGGAATCGCTTAGCTCTACCTACAGCATGTTGCTTCCGCTGTTTAGCACGCACGTAGTCCTGTGTTGTAACTTCACCAGTTTGGCATCTCTTTTTTAGGTACACCTGGTTTTGTTCCTAGCATGCTCTTCTACACTCCTCATTGAACTAGGAATGATCCTCTGGCTTGTTGGTGATGGTAGAGTGAGGAATATGCCAGGCCATGAGGTTACAGATTGTGCTGGAATACAAATCTGCTGCTGCTGATGGCCCACAGCGCCTCATGGATGCCCAGTTTTGAGCTGCTAGATCTGTTCTGAATCTATCCCACTTAGTATGGAGATAGTTCCACACAACACGTTAGATGGTGTCCTCAGTGCGAAGACGGGACTTCGTCTCCACAAGGACTCTGCGGTGGTCACTCCTACCAATACTGTCATGGACAGATGCATCTGCGACAGGTAGATTGGTGAGGACGAGGTCAAGTAGGTTTGTCCCTCGTGTTGGTTCGTTTACCACCTGCCGCAGGCCCAATCTGGCAGCTATGTCCTTCAGGACTCGGCCTGCATGGTCAGTAGTGGTGCTACCGAGCCACTCTTGGTGAACTTCCCCATCCAGAGTACATTCTGTGCCCATGCTACCCTTAGTGCTTCCTCCAAGTGGTGCTCAACATGGAGGAGGACTGATTCCTCAGCTGAGGGAGGGCGGTAGGTGGTAATCAGTAGGAGGTTTCCTTGCCCATGTTTGACCCATGGATGAGTGCAGCTCCAACTCAAGAAGCTCGACACCATCCAGGACAAAGCAGCCTGCTTGATTGGCACCCCATCCACCACCCTAAACATTCACTCCCTTCACCACCGGCGCACAGTGGCTGCAGTGTGTACCATCCACAGGATGCACTGCAGCAACTCGCCAATGCTTCTTCGACAGCTCCTCCCAAACCCGCGACCTCTACCACCTAGAAGGACAAGAGCAGCAGGCACATGGGAACAACACCACCTGCATGTTCCCCTCTGAGTCTCACACCATCCCGGCTTGGAAATATATCGACGTTGGGTCAAAATCCTGGAACTCCCTTCCTAACAGCACTGTGGGAGAACCTTCACCACACGGACTGCAGTGGTTCAAGAAGGCGGCTCACTACCACCTTTTCAAGGGCAATTAGGGATGGGCAATAAATGCCGGCCTCGCCAGCGACGCCCATATCCCATGAACGAATAAAAAATAACCAATGCCATGAGATTTCATGGGGTCCAGAGTCAATGTTGAGGACTCCCAGGTCCACTCCCTCCTGACTGTATATCACTGTACCGCCACCTCTGGTGGGTCTGTCCTGCCGGTGGGACAGGACATACCCAGGGATGGTGATGGAAGAGTCTGGGACGTTGGCTGAAAGGTATGATTCTGTGAGTATGGCTATGTCAGGCTGTTGCTTGACTAGTCTGTGGGACAGCTCTCCCAATTTTGGCACAAGTCCCCAGATGTTAGTGAGGAGGACTTTGCAGGGTCGACTGGGCTTGGTTTGCCTTTGTCGTGTCCGGTGCCTAATGGTCCGATGCCGAGTGGTCCGTCCGGTGTTGAGCCAGTTGTCAGGTGATGGGCATTACTTGGCATGGGTTAACTCACCCTCTATGATTCTTCTTCCTTTTCTGTGGGAAAATATATCACTTTCCACTCTGCGTCATCCCCCCAATAACGTGGTTAATATTCAGGGGCCTGCTATGTCGACCTCTTTCTCAGAACATGATTCTATACCCTAGACTTTCCACTCGGGTGACCCTGGCTTCCTGGCATAAGATGAGTGGAATTGTCTGGAAAATTCTTTGGTCACTACTCTCTGCACCACCCCCAGGGAGATTCCCCACAGAGGTCAGGGAGTCTCCCATAATTATGCAAAACAGCCTAACCCCGGAAAATCAGCCTCCAGAACCGAGATACGCTGGGATTCCACCGAAGGGAAACATCCGAGACAAAACCTCGACAGTGCAGTTCACTAATACACACACGCAAAATGGGAGATAGCGAATCGGCCAGCCATTATACACCCCGCCTGATTATCCTCTCCACAATGGGCGGGGTGTATAAATATCGGCCATTCCCCTCCCCCCCCCCCCCCCCCCCACCGCTGAAGTTGAATTTTACCCCCAATGATTTCAAGAGAGTGGAGAAAATGAATGAGGAAAAACCTCCTCTGCAATATAGATCCAAACCACAAATCCACCCTTGACATAGAAGCCTCTACAGTTCTCAACAAATCATTCCCAAATTCCGACACTCTTCATGATACTTTCAAACTTTGGCAGGAGTAAACAGAGTTGCACTTGCACAGAGACAAAATTTGCTCACTGTACTCCACTTTATGATATTTTATTTTAAGAAATAGGCACATGCAAATCCTAAATGGTTCAGATTGAGACTTCCTGAATATCCCAGGTTTTGATCCAAATTGGCCCTGGTGTTCCTCTTTCACTGAAAGTTGTGTTTGATAACAGTTTTTTTTAGTTACTTGTGTCACATACCTTGGTCACACCTAATGCCTTTGAATCCTGGTGTGCAGTAGCAGGTCCCAGTCACATGATCACAGGTGGCATTATTCATACACTCACACAGCTGTTGGCAGCCATAGCCAAATGTACCAGGAGGGCACTCTGCAAAACATTGGACAATAATGTAATTCAGGGGTTTACCCAAACCCTCCGAATGTCAATGAATCCAATAGTGTCACGGTTTATGGCTGTTATGACACAGTATTAATGAATTTGAAACAGTGAGTGCCTTTATTAGGAGCCCTTTTTCAAAAACATTCTTTTGACTATTTTCTATTTGTTAATTTTTTTCTGTGGTGTATTAGGACATCATTGTACGGAGGTAGTTGGAGGAGTTGATGGGCCATTTGGATGCACATTGTATGTATCTAAAACATATTGCAAATCTTGCATTTATGTACATCTCCTGTCAACTTTATTATTTTTCCATTATAAATTTCCATGTCCTCATTTATACTGAAAACTGCCGATTTAGACTTTTCTCGCCCATTACCAGTGGAGGGTGTAATTATAAACTAGTCGATCTCCTGTCGCAGTACAGGTGTGTAGTCAAGGCCAAATATAGTTTTCAGGTGAAATGGAGTTAGAAGGTAAGGAT